>NC_138176.1:102175886-102802136 GCF_964165515.1 Mesoplodon bidens | reverse complement strand
ATCTCATATCCTGATTTATTTAAAAATGTCTTTGCAGAAAATGTCTACTGTCTAGTTCAAATTTATGAATATCCAGTCCACGTTAAGTCCTTCCGTAAAAATCATCAGAATGCTAAGTTTTAAGACATTTAAACTAAATTCCCAATAATTTAACCCTATCTTTCACTGTCTGAAATGACTGCTCTTTAGAATTAAAGTCTGATCAAATGCTTTTACCAAATACCAATACACACTGACACATACCTCTTCCAGCTGTCCTGAAGAAACTGGATTATCTTCATAAGCAGGGAACTGACAACCTGCTTTGCAACTGCAAAAATTATTAATTTCTTCTTCACATTGTGCCATTATTTTACAATTTGCTTCTGAGCTTTCTAAATCGATTTCCAGAGACTCATTCAGGCTACATTCCAAACACTGATTCTGCTTTCCTACTGGCAGAATCCCAGCTGATTCCTCCTGGGAATCCAGTGATGTTTGAGCACTCTTTTCCATTCCAGATTTTTTTAACCTGGGAAGGAATTTTCCAGACTCAAGCTCTGATTTTCCATAGTAATGGCCTTCCTTCTCTGCATCTTCTTCCAGTGGTTTGAGATCTGCCTGTGGATCTTCAAATGCATCAACTTGAGAAGGAATGGGGATACTTGCTTCATCTTTTTCAGATTCAAATTCTGACTCGCTTCCTCCTCCTGGGGACAGTTCAGATGCAGAAATTGGGCGAAAGTGAGTCCTAGGAGAGATCCGAATAGCCCTGTATTGTGTTCTGTCAACGCCACATATCCTGGGGTGGAGAACTTCACTGTCTGAATCAGAGCAGAGGATTGATTTCGGTTTAAAACTAGGACTGAAAGATGCAATCCCTTCGGGTTCAAATGAACATTCTACATGAAGAACTTGTGAAAATGGATTGCTTAAGTCAAAGGAAGAGAATGAATATTCAAGTCCAGGATCTTCAACTTGAAAGTTACCACAAGCTCCTAATAAGTCTTCATGGAAGATAAAAGAAAACCCCTTATTCAATCCGTTTTCCCCACTCTTCGGCTGGTCATTCTGTTCAAATGACACGAAGGGTTTCCATAACTGCCTGTGACCAGGAGCAAAACTGTTTCCTGGGGTCATAAAGACATCTGTACCAGCTATTGTCACCACGTCAGAAGCTGCACACTGTAACAAACTTCCTTTTGTGTGACTGGGTGGTACTACTGCCCATTCCCCATCGCTATTAAAGGTTTTGAGCTCTCCATAAACTCCTCCAAGAATGAATGAGTTCTCTTTATCTTGGGCCACATCCCAAGGTTTAGAGGGGGTAGTATAATCACCACCATCCACCTTTGATAGCTCACCAGAAACAAAAGCTCTTTTCTCTGGGTTCTCTTTCTGTCCCTCCCACAGATGATATTCTGATCTCTGCACAGCCTTATTAGGCTCCTGGAGGGGCTCCATTTTAGCTTCAGCATCCAAACAGCAGCAGTAGTTATTTACATCTGTCGAAAACAACTCATCATCAATCCTTTCTACTTCTACCATAGCTACAGAATTTCTATCTGCCATCTTTGTCCAAATGTCTTTAATAACCCCTGAGCTGTAGCCATCTCCACGTGGGCTGCTTTCACTACATACTTGTGTAGTTTCAAAGGTTTTGTTTTCTGTTTTTTGTTCTAGCTGAATACCACAGACAGATTCTAGTTTAGATTTTTTTTGGAAAACTAATGTCGGAATTTCTCCTAAAGTTCTACTGTTTTGCTGGCAAGTTTCATCTTGCAAAAAATCTAGAAGTTCTTCATCTACATAATTTGACGAGACTCTAGGAACTACATAATTCATATCGTCTGCATTAAACTGTGTGGATTCTTCAAACTGAATGTTTAATGTCTCGTTGTCTGAACGTGTTTCTTCTGAATGGGACCATGGACTACAAGTTCTTGTTGAAAGATTAGAACAGTGTTCATTTTCTTCAAAGGCACTATTTTTGGTCCATATTAGTAATCTAGACTGTGTTTTTCCAAGCACATTAGCACTAGAATCTGTATTTTCATTTCCCAAGTTGAGTGTTTCAAAAGAAAATGGTAAAACAGAGTTACTGCATTGCACTTCAAACACTGAAAAACAAGAGTTTATACCAGATCCTTCATTAATATCTGAGAAGAGCTCTTGATTGCCAGCAAGCAAATGCGGATTGAGCACTGTGCTGTCTAAGATCGGGGAGAGTCTAATTGGAGAATCTCCTCCAAAACTCTCTCCATCGGCATCGCCAGAGCTGGATGAACAGCACTCCCAGAACTGAGCCAGACTGCCAAGGTCTTGCAGGAATAAGCCCTCAGCGCCCACAGAGCTGGTAGAATCTGTCCATATTGCACGTTCCCCTTGCAACTCCATTCCATCTAACACTATGCAACATTCTGCCTCAAAATCTGTTTTCTCTTTGCTTTTTTGTCGAATCATATTCAAAATCCGACTTTCTCCTTGCATTGTTTCTGAGGCACCAGGATCCAACATGGATTGGTCAATATCCACTTCATAGAAGTGTGTTAATTCTGATAGATGAATATCATCCAAGTATTTGTTGTCCTCTGGTAGAGAACAGAATGAGGTCCCAGTGAGGTCAATATCCTCATTTATAACTGCAGGCATTTCTACAAAATGACCATCAATGAAAGTACCTGCTGCGAGGTATGTTTTATGAATATTATTGTTGCTGATACGAAGACCGTGCACTGATTCAGACAATTCTTCTACTGCTTCTGAGGTCAGATCGCTTGTATCTTGCCTGTTTCGGTATGTGGTCTCCAGTTTACTTTTTCTGCTCAAAGGAACGAAATACTCAGCGATTGGTTCCGTGTACCACAACGGCTCCTCTTTGTACTCTCTGTCGGCTCTGCTCTCCAGGTACAGGTCTCTTCCTTCAGTGCTTCCGGCGTCTTTCCTGCCCATCTCCTTCAGCGGCCTTTTAGCCCGCTTGCACAGCTGTTTGATGGAACCACTGCTGCTGCTGCTGCTGCTGCTTCCAGCATGCATGCTTCTTTCCGCCTTTTCGCCATGCTTCAGTGAAAGCCTGCTCTGCCCATTCCGCCCTTTTCTGTTTCGGATTTCTCGTGTCTTGTGTCTCACTTTCACACACTTCATGGATGCTTTTAATTCTCCCTGATTACCACTTGAGCTCGAGCCTCCTTCGCTAGAGCCGGAAGACCAGGAGCGAGGGCGCATCTTTCCTTCAGGCTTATGTCTGATTTGCTTTTTGTACAAAGCAGGCTTCTCTTCACCTGTGCCATTCCTAAATTTGTTCTCCTTCTCATTTTGACTCTTGCTCTGGGTTTTCTCATGCACAGTGGTGGGCATGTCGCTGCTTCTCTCCTTGATGAGCTCACCTTCACTGTTGCAGTCCTTCGGGGAGGACGTGTCTGTGCTAGCTGGTGGGGCTGTGGACGATGAAGAAGAGCTAGGGTAAGAACAGACTGTAGACTTGTTCCACACAGTCAGGATTTCTTGCAGGCAAACTGGTTTCTCAGAAAGTGGTGGAAATGCTTCATAGTACCTGAAAAACAAGTAGAGAGTTCAAAAGTGGGCGCTCAGACATATCAGATATAGTAAAAACAACATCACCAATCAGAGAAATGGGATATTTCATTTCAATAGTCAGTGTTTACGTCACCCATGAATTAGTAACTTTTTAAAAATTAGTAATACCGTAAAATATACTTTATATTTAGTTCTATGGATCAAGCACTCTTACGTTCAGCAGTGAGATAAGCACTATAGGAATATTTAGAAAATACGTTAAGATGACTTTGATCTTTAAAATTTGGATTTTCGTTAAGTCACTAGTCACAAATTAATACAGTGGAAAGAATGTAATTTTTTTTTTTTTTTTTTCGCTGTACGTGGGCCTCTCACTGTTGTGGTCTCTCCCGTTGTGGAGCACAGGCTCCGGACGCGCAGGCTCAGCAGCCATGGCTCACGGGCCCAGCTGCTCCGCGGCATGTGGGATCTTCCCGGACCAGGACACGAACTCGTGTCCCCTGCATCGGCAGGCGGACTCTCAACCACTGCGCCACCAGGGAAGCCCAGAATGTAATATTTTTGATTCGAAATATCTGAATTTGAATCTCAGCTCAGTCATTTACTATGCTTGTGACTTTAAGCTAATCATGTAATGTCTTGGTCCATTTCCTCACCTATAAGATGGTGATACTATGACTTACCTCACAAGGCTGTTATGAGCACTGGAAACAGATGTAGGTGAAAAGCTGGATAGCAAAGCAGTCGAGGGCATGAGCTCTGGAAGCCACTCTCCCTGAGTTTGAATCCTCACTCTGCTATTGCCTAGCTATGTGACCTTAGGCACGGTCCTTAACCTCTCTGTGGCCTAGAAAACGGGGTAATTATAGTATCTATCTCACAGAGTTGTGAGGAGTAAAGGAATTAACATGAGAAATGAGTCAGAACGACACCTTCAGTGACTGTTGTTATTGAATCTTTTCTCAGGAGGCAAGTGCAATGCCAGGCATTAAGCAGACCCTCAGAAATGGCAGGTTTCTTGGAATTCAAGTGTTCAGAAAAGGGGATCCTGGTGAGGCCTAGAACAATCAGACAAAGCGGACCACAGCTGAGCCCTGACGTTCCAGATACGCAGCGGTTTGGTGAGTACTGTGAGGCATGGGAATCTGTGTGAGGACACGAAGATGCTGTGCCTCATTAGACCAGCAACCATGGGAAACACAGGGCAGGAAAACCAGGGAGGCTGGCTTCAGAGGGCTTGAACAGGAAAGAAGCGTTTTCAGTTTGCTAGGAAACTGGTAGCCACTGAAGATTTCAGAGCAAGACAGACTGACAAAGGAAGACTCGAGAGTCAGGATGGCTACCAAAGTGGGGATTGTCATTCTGGAGGCAAGTCAAGGTCACACATGAAGTGATAAAAGGCCAGATGTTCAAAGGGCCTATACTTGACTCTCCTTTTCAGTCTAGACCAGAGCTGTCCAATAGAAATATATTATGAGCTTCATAAGTACTTTTTAATGTTCTAGGAATCCCATTAAATGCGAAAGAAGAAAGTGAAATTAATTTCAATAATATATTTTACTTAACCAAATATATCCACATTATCATTTCACATGTAATCAACAGTAAAAACTATTAATATAGTGTTTTACATTCTTTTTAAATGAAGTCTTTGAACGCTGATGGGTATGACACACACGGCACCTCTCAGCCTGAAACAGCCACGTCGCAAACGGCCAAAAGCCGCACATGGCTACGGCTACCATGCTGGACAGCACAGCAACACAATCAACTAAGTGCTCTTTTTCCCTTAAGATTTAGAAGTTGAGAAGATTCAAATAAAATGTATAATAAGGAAGTCTCCTTACAATGCAGTCAATTTAAATACGAACCATCTACAAAGAAAGACAGAAAAGCATCTTTAGGAAACAAGTCCGACAAGGTCAACGACTTGCCCAGTTCCCTCTGTAATCAGCAAGGGGAATTCAGCTTCCTTGTGTATAAAACAAGGACAAGCTTAATTGCTTACAGCTGTCTCAAAGGACTGGCATGAATTTCAAAAGAGGTATATGAATGGACCATAAATGGCCTTGTTTGCATCATTCCGTGAATTTCACAAATATTGATTCAATATGTGTGAAAAAGATAAGACCCTCTTATTCACCTTTGATTTCTCAGCATCAAGCACACAGTAAGTGCTCAATAAATTCCTGAGTTATAAAATATCAAACTAAATAGCATATGACAAACAAAAAACTGTAAACCATGTAGCAGTCATTAGTCTGATTTTAACAAATGCATGCTTTATTACTGAATACAATCTTACATACATTTCCACTTGATCCTTTGCTGTAGGGGATAATTCTGCCTCTGGAGAGGGAGACCCCTCTAACTTTTTGTGAATCTTCTCTTCTGTTATGAAACAAAAATTCAGAAAGATTTGTCTTATATTTAGTTAATAAATGCTCCTGTTTTTTTCTTAAGTAAATTTAATCAGAAATTACATAGGCTTTTGTGGCTTTAAAAGAACTCTACACCAGTTTATCTTTTTAATAAAAATCTATTTCTTCAGTATGCCAGAGGGAACTCTGGCTAAACCACACTAACGTTGGGCTGAGAACAGAGAGAGGTTCACCTCATCACTGACAGAGGCTCTAGAGACACTTAATTAAGGGAATGAAATTCCCTGTGTACTTATTAATTACACCAGAAGGAGAGATCACCTGTTTAGATTCCAAAAATATTTTCTCACAAAATTCTGCACTGGACTTTATACTGCCTCATCTTGACTAACACTAATCTGTAAAGAAAGTTATTACAATTAGCTCTCTATTACTTAACATCTAGGTGAGGGCTGTGTTTCAACTAAAATAGAAGCAGAGGGCTATACTCTTAGCTTAGCTCATGATACTGCCCTCAGATTAGAAACAAATAAATTGTGCCCTTATTAAAAAGAAGGCTCAAGGCTTGGTGGGCAGCAAAATGACCATGAAGAGGACATGTAAAATAAAGATCCTTAACTTTATTTTTTTTTATTTTTATTTTTTTTGCGATACGCAGGCCTCTCACTGCCGTGGCCTCTCCCGCTGTGGAGCACAGGCTCCGGACGCGCAGGCTCAGCGGCCATGGCTCACGGGCCCAGCCGCTCCGCGGCACGCGGGATCCTCCCGGATCGGGGCACGAACCCGTGTCCCCTGCCATCGGCAGGCGGACTCTCAACCACTGCGCCACCAGGGAAGCCCGATCCTTAACTTTAATAGGTCACTCTTATTCTATGGGCTTGCAGGAAAGTTGAGAAAAGAAGCTGTGAGGGTTCACGAATCAAAATGACTTAATGAGCTTGTCAAGCCTGCCTTTCCAAGAACTTCAAGAGTCAAGGCAAAACTTCCTTCCAAACCTAAAATAATTAGTTGACACCTTTGCAGGCCTTGATGTCAACAGGCAAATATTAATTTGGGGGGTGGGGGGGAGGAGAAGGATGGGAAAGGTAAGAGGTTATTGCTCCAGATCCCTGAGCTTCAGTTTGAAGACAAACACAATGAAACATCTCCTTTCCATGAGGGCACTTGTGGATTAAGTCATCCCTTTGAGGGCAGGGATCTATCGACCAGTGATGGCTGTGGAATGACCCAGAAGCCACTCACAGCTAAAGACAGAGCGTGACACTGGCCTGGTGACACACTGAATACAAAGACTTTGCTCCTGCTGCCTTTTCTTTCTGATCATTTCTAAGATCTGGTGACTCCACGCCCCTGTGCGTGGATAGCCCTTGGAGGCGGCACTCTCACCTTGCTGGCTCTGCAGGTCCTTCAGCCTGGAGCAGAGCTCCTCCACTAAAGTCTCGATACCAGAGCTCTGCGTGGGAACAGAAATGCACATAGTTTACTGCCAGGTATGTAAGAGTCAGGTATTTGTATACTTTTGTCTTAATATAGAAGCTTTACAAATCTTCCATGTTTCAAAAGAAACATTATCAATATTTAAATGAACATAAGAGTTTAAAAACTATAGGTTTCTGGATTCAATTTAGTATACATATTTTACTAATAAAGTATATTCACCAGCACTTACTGATAAAATGTGAAAATACTAATGTACCTCCCAGAGTGGCTTTGTCTTCCCAGTGATACAGCATCTTGCTCACGGGGGAGAGCCTAAGGACCTAAATGCCCATCTTTCGGTTAAAAAGTCAGTCACTATCAAAACCATTATTCAATATCTGTACGAGCAAGGGCTTGTACGAGACTCAATACAAATTAAAATCACAAAAATCTCCTCGTGGTCCTCTAGGAGTACATGGTCTAAAGAAAACAGGTGACTTTTTTTTTTCTCTTAAAGTGAACACTCATGACTGGAACAAACAGAGCACGTGGAAAACATGTCACTACTGCAAGTGGATGTGAAAGCTTTACTTTAAGGGTCATGAATAGGGTATTAGCCTCTGTACAGAACTGGGGTAAAACTTAAGGAGAGTGCATGGAAGAGTCTGAAATTGGGAGGAAAGGAATAAGAGCCAAACTCTAAAGAAAAATGAATGATGGAAACAGGCATAAGCAAATCTTTTACTATGTAGACTTTTAAACTTTTAAAATTCTCTATTTCTCACAGGAGAAAAGAAAAATCTTTTACAAGGTACCAAAAAAGTGAACGTATTTCCTAGGAACTTTTTATTTATTCAGTGGCTGAAAGCCCTATTTAAATTGGAATCGAGTCTCTCTAGGTGGCCACGACCCGAACAGACGCACAGGACTCTGCCTCCTGTCGTCCTCACAGGGCCTTGAGGGGCTAAAAATAGACGCTACCCCATTCACCTCACCCAAAATGACTCAGCAAAGTATTACAGATATCCTCAACAAGAAACCGCAGTTACATAGTTTGAGCAGCAAGAAAGATTACAATGAAAACAGCTAATTGTAAACATTGATAGTTACAGTCTATCCACATCATATCACAGCTTTTAACAGGAGACAGGACAAAAGAAGAAAGGGAAATGGGCCAGAGGAGAGCTGTCCTTTCCTTAAAAACTCCTAAAAACCATGGCAGATATTAGTCATAAGCACAACTCTGACCACACAATTCCATCGGAAAGATTCTGCTTACCATAATGTTCAAGGTGTGATGAGTATGGCCGTTTTATTCCACTTCCTCCAGACCATGAACCTAACACCGGTGTCAGCTGACTCGTGGCTGCACGCTGGTCTGTACAGCAAGCCTGTGTCACTGTGTTTCTAAAGCCGGTGCCAGTCTCCAGGGCAGAACACCAAGCCCTAGGGATTGCTTATACGACTCCGCTCAATCCTCTGCAACGGCGGGCCACCTACTATTCTCCATAGAGCGCTCATTACAACAGTCACCAGATGTTACTTTTTATGCTTTGTCTTGGAAATCACTTCCAAGCAACTGTAAAATTTAGCTGTTCTGGATAGTAATGCAGCTTAGAAGTATATACATTTGCTCTCATATATAAATGGAAAATAGACAACACGCTTAGTCCTTAACCCTGTACACAAGAGCAAGCTCTACCGACCCCGCTTCTGTCTTCCTTCCTTGATTCCTGAAGCATCATAATTGTATTTTTTCAAAAAAGTCATGAGACCACTGGGTTATCATAACAGCAAACCGAGCAACAAAAAGGGGTGTCAGAAGCAGCACTGGACCCTGTCATCGCCTGGCAGGCATTCTGAAGTGTCGATTTGGTGCTGTTAATGAGAAACTTTATCCATTTTCCCAACTATGATATTAAGTACTAGATAATTTTATTAATCATATTTTAACAGTGTACCATATCCACGAGGGCATTCAAGAATACGGAGAGCCTGCAGTACATTATACTCATATCTTAGTGACAGCTCTAAGGGGAAACAATGCCGTAGGTGAAAAAACACTAACATTCTACCACTTAACTCATGAACTGCTTTTCCCAGCTGTAAGATGGCTAATACCCACTTACCTCCCAGTACCCAACCAACATGAGAAACTGCTCTGCAAACCACAGGAGCACTCTAAAATTCAAGTTATGGTATCCAAATCTGAACAGCGGGGGGCGCACACACGGAGCCGGGCACTTTTCAGGAGATGTTCAATAAGCGGTGTTCCAGACGCACGACCATTCACTCGTGTACTTCCCACTCACTCACACAGCAAATGGTCAGGGCCCCCGACGGCCAGAGAGGACACCCGGAGAGATGAGCTCCCTACCCTCAGGGAGTTTACCCTTGAATAACTGTCACTTCTCACAGTTGGGAGATGGCCGGGGGCAATGTATCTGGGCCTGCATTCCTGCCTTGCCCATACTCACTGGGCAGTGGGGTGCAGCGCCACTCCTGGTCTCTGAACACCTCCCTCTCAAGATTCCTGAGGGTAAACTAAGGTGACGTGCGTGTGAGGCACCCCTCAGAGTGCCTGTCGCATGGGTCACCTAAATACTGTGCCCCCTCTAGACTACTGATACGTTTCTCACTTCCCAGAGTCTCATTTTTGGATTCACTGCTTTTTAAAATGCCTTGAGTTTTTGCTCTGATTTGTTTGAGGGTGGAGGAGTAGGAAAGGTAACTAACCTGATCTAGATACCGCAAAGTCCTCTGGATTCTGCCGGGACTCCACAGTGCTGGCACTGCTGCCTTCCCTCTCCTAGGCTACAGGGTGGAGCCAGACACTTTCGTGATGATGCAGCCCAGGTCAAACACTGCAGCTACTGTCCCACTGCTTCTGGGAAAGATTTTTTATTTGTTCCCTGATAAACTTCTATCATTTCCCATACCACAGCGTTTCCAATGCTTCTTCCCCCTCTCTGCGCTTCCCATCCTTCTCAACTACTGACCTTAATCATCAGCATCAAGGAAACAATGGCAATCTGACTTATTCTGCCTCATTCTGTCTCCTCTCCATAGTCAAAGGCTTCTGTAGCTATATTAATCATCTCAAAGGTTAATCTTTTATGGAGAACCCTTTGGGGCTGGATATTGCCTAAATGCGTGACAGGCAGTTCCACACCAACCCTGTGATCATTAACCAATGTGGTACTCGGGGGCACTCAAGCGGTCCATGCCGCTGGGAGTCAAAAAGACATGGGTTTGAACTTCACCTCAGGGTTAGCCACATGACCCCCTTAAGCCAGTCACCTAGCAAAGCCTTACTTTTCACAGCTGGAAAATGGGAGCATACCAATGACACTTCCAAATAGCTGGGTTTTGAACTTCTTGTATTGGTCCCCTAATTTCTTTTTTCTTTCCTATTTGCCATTTCTTCTTTTTTTGGTTTTACTTCCTGTGAGATTTCCTCAGCTATACCTTCCAACCCTTCTGTTGAGTTCTTTCATTCCCATTATCATGTTTAGAATTTTCAAGAGATCATCTTGTCCCTTGGATTGCTTCTTCTTTGCAGCAACCTTTTCCTCAGAGAGAAATTCCCCAATCTTCAGAGTTCTAGCAGACAGGGAGAAGAAAGGGATGGGGATTCAACTATTTGCCACCTTCCATTTAGTCCCCAGTTTTTATTATGGTATCTCATGCTTTCTCTCAGAGGTGCCTGGAGTCCCAAGCCTGTCTGGTTTCCATCTGTCACGAAAGTACCTGTCAGGATGGGGAAAGCCTGGTACCCTCAGTGAGCCACAACTCCTGGCACTCACCCCTAGTATAGGCCCCTCCCTCAAATGTGCTAGGATTCCTCAGTGAGACACTAGCAAGTGTGATGCACGCCCTCTTGGAATGCTAACTCCCAGGCTCCATCTGCCATAGACAGAAGCCTAAGCTAGCCACACAGAGAAGGTCACAGCTCCTAGCTATCCCTCCTGAGGTGCCAGACAAGCTAAGAGAGCAATTTTGGATGTTCCAGTCCCAGCTGCCAATGACTGCAACAGTATGAGACCTCAAACAAGACCAGCGGGGGCTTCCCTGGTGGCACAGTGGTTAATGCAGGTGACACGGGTTCGATCCCTGGCCCGGGAAGAACCCACATGCCGTGGAGCAGCTAAGCCCGTGCACCACAACTACTGAGCCTGCACCACTACTGAAGCCCACGTGCCTAGAGCTCGTGTTCTGCAACAAGAGAAGCCATGACAATGAGAAGCCTGTGCACTGCAACGAAGAGTGGCCCCCGCTCGCTGCAGCTAGAGAAAGCCTGCACACAGCAACAAAGATCCAACACAGCCAAAAATAAAAACAAATAAATAAATTTATTAAACAAAAAAAACAAACAAAAGACCAGTGGGACTTCCCTAGAGGTCCAGTGGCTAAGACTCCGTGCTCCCAATGCAGGGGGGCCGGGTTCAATCCCTGGTCAGGGAACTAGATCCCACACGCCACAACTAAGAGCCCGCATGCTGCAACTAAAAGATCCCGCGTGCTGCAACTAAAAGATCCCGCACGCGCCAACTAAGACCCAGCACAGCCAAATAAATAAATATTAAAATATATATATAAATAGTTAAAAAAAACAAAACAAAAAACAAGACCAGCAAAAGAACCTCCCAGCTGAGCCCTACCCAATCCACAGACCTGTTAAGTCAATAAAAGAGCACCAGTAAGACAACTGAGAATATATACCAGGGTTCATAAACTCATGTCTTCAGTGGCCAGGGAGGTAATACAAACATGTGACAGCCAGGTATAACGCAATAGGAAGCAGTGGGGCACGTGGCTACGTGGATGGAATAAACATCCATGGCCTACAGCGATTTAAGGATAATTTTTAAACAAAAAATCCAAACAAACAAAAGGCTGTCTCTGCCAAGGCACCTGCATGAGGGCTGTGATTCCCATCCTTAAACACAGGAGGATCTACAAACATCTACCCAATGGCTTGCCTCCGGCTCTTATTTATATTCGCTCTCTAGAATGTGTTATAGAGGAGAAGGGAAGTATGCAATGGATAAATATTACTGCACACCTACTATAGGCCAAGGAGGCATATAAGAAAAGATAATCTTTCTGGTTAGGTCCATAGTTTTCATCAGATACGCAAGCCTGTGATGCTAAAATGGTGAAAAAAACAGCTGACTTTAATGTAGCAGTCTGATGCCTAAGTATATACTCTAGAAAAGGCACTGTACATATGCACAAGGGTGGGAGCACAAGAACGGTCCTTGGTGTGTTCTTTATAACAATCAAAACTGGGAAACAACTGAAAGGTCCATTACCAGAAGAATAAATAGCTTTACAGTGTTACAATGGACATTTAGCAGTGAAGAGAAACTGTAAGATCATACTAGTAACATAGATAAATCTTTCAAAATGTTAACTAAAAGAAGTTACAAAATACAGAGTATGATACCATTCATATAAAGCTAACATGCAAAACAGTCACACCTTTGTGTATCCCCTCAAACAACATTTAGTAAAAGCATAACAATGTGCACGGGAGAGAGGAAAACCAAGTCCAGAGCACTGGTAACCTCAGAGAGAGACGGAGAGAAGCGCCACGAGGAAAGGGCACTTGCAGGGCTCAAGCTGTTTTCATGATTATATGTTTCTTAAGCCACGTACACAGGTGCTCACTGTCCTGGTCTCTGTCCCTCCCCGCGTCTGCCTTCCCGCCCTCACACACTCGGTCTGTCACACCCCACTCCATAACCCCCGCGTACGCCTCTTTTTATGCCCTTTTGCTCACCTCACCCTCAGATTTTTAGAGCAGCCCCTCCCACTTGTTTCCTGTTCCATACCCTCACTTTCAGCATTTAATAGTGTAGGAAATTTCCTATAAAAATCCCAACTTTCTACCTTTTCTAAAAAGAGAGAAGACCTGGAACCACCGGGATGGCGTTTCCCACAGGCCAACCCGCTCCCCACCGCCTCATTCATTTAGCGTCCTACTCAGCCCCTGGAGACACGCCAGACGGCAAGCTCTGGCCAAACAAGCAAGTGGTCTACTGTTCAATCTCCTCCCCCAAACCACCCAGCCCATCAACCCCAGACGCGCATATCCAACTGTGTTTTCAAAATCTCCACCGGCTCTCTCTCACAGGCATCTCACGTTCAAATCCTAGTTCACACCCATCCACCCCACAAATTAGTGCTTCTTCCCCTATTTCCTTTTCCTCAGTAAATGAAGATTCCTTTCTTGCAGTTGCTCAGCCCAAAAACCTTGGCTACCTTCTCTGACTCTGCCCTCTTCCTCCACCCTACATCCAATCTTGTCAGCTCTACCTTCAAAATACATTTAGAAACTAACAAGGTCTCGTCCTCATCGGTCTGCTGGACTAATAAGGTAATAGCTCCTTACCTGCTTTCTCTGCATCTGCCTCTGCCCCTCCCCATCTACCCTGCCTCGCCCCAACCCATCTACTCTTAAATGCAGCAGCCAGCAGCACCTTATCAGCATTTAAGTCAAGTTACATCACCCCTCTGCTCCAAACTCTCCAACTTTCGAGGCTTCTCAGAGGAAAAGCCAAAGCCCTCACAGCGGCCTACAGGCTTCCTTGAATACCCAGCTCTATCTATGCCCAAGGAGATAAGGCCTAGGCTTCCTCAGGCAGGGTTGGCTGTGACAACACAGCAACTGTGAACATTCTTAGCTTTAATAACCACTGGCTTCTCAGGGGTCTGGCCTGTAGAGGGAGCACCGCGTCACCTCTTACAATGTAGACAGCGCACCCAGACGGGTACTGCACATATTTAAGGGCTCAGTAAATATTAGTTATCATTGTCTTGATGCTCATTATCCAGAATGGATAAGTTCAAACATCAGCATGCAAAGAAACAATGTATATGGTCAAAATTAACCTTGAAAGTAAATTGCCATAAATGACTTTACATGTTTTTTTAATATACAACCCTGGACAACATATAAACATACATACGCAAAATATTGAGATGTACTATGTACTTTACTGGTGAAAAGAATTTTACTGGTGAACTTAGCTGAATGTGAAAATATGAGCAGTTGCAATAAGATTTCACTGTACCGAGGACATAAATCCTCTACAAGACTCTTTAAATAACCACAGATCAAGTCAGTTACCCAGGGTAAGTTGCAGTGCTGTTACTTTCAAGACTAAGTTAATTGAAATAAGTTATCATTGCATCCTAACTTTATTCCCCAAACAGGGCCTTGTTGAGTTTCTAATATTCTAACCATTCCCAAAATGGGAGATGAAATACTAGCTCTGATTCAGTTTTAAGTAGCTCAGTAAAAATAAAACAGAAATATAACTGATTATTAAAAACAAAAACAAAACAATATGAAAAGCTCCAACTCTGGGGAAAGAGAAAACAGAACCAAGTAAACTTGAGGATTCAAAAAACAACAGTCGGCACAGTTCCACTTTTTATGTTTTTAAAAGGGAGA
Source organism: Mesoplodon bidens (assembly GCF_964165515.1). Classification (NCBI taxonomy): domain Eukaryota; kingdom Metazoa; phylum Chordata; class Mammalia; order Artiodactyla; family Ziphiidae; genus Mesoplodon; species Mesoplodon bidens. Next base: position 102,787,358 of record NC_138176.1, on the reverse strand, counting down.
AAGGGAGGTGTGGATATATGTAACCACATCAGGCATGTGCCATGTCCACTGGTAACAGAAACAGAACAGCTTAGGATAACATCACGAAACTATAAAATGCCCACCTGGGGGAGGTCTGAGTGGCCTATTGCTGAGTCACAGCACCGTTCTTATTTACAGACCCCATTACTAACTGCACTCAAATCAAATGCAAACTGTTATAGCAAAAAATGAGTACCAGGGCTTCCCTGGTGGCGCAGTGGTTGAGAGTCTGCCTGCCAATGCAGGGGACATGGGTTCGTGCCCCAGTCCGGGAAGATCCCAAATGCCGCGGAGCGGCTGGGCCCGTGAGCCATGGCCGCTGAGCCTGCGCGTCCGGAGCCTGTGCTCTGCAACAGGAGAGGCCACAACAGTGAGAGGCCCGCGTACCGCAAAAAAAAAAAAAAAAAAAAAAAAGAGTACCAGAGAATTCCATGTTATTTGCATGTGTAAACGAACAGTATTAGCAAAGGCAGTTTCAGCTGGGACTTAACAAACAAACAAAGCCCATTAAAGGTCATGGTCCCCAACAGGAATAAACAATGGCTCACAGATGTTCACGGGCGTTGCCAAACTATCATCAATGTATAAAATTAAATTTGGACATAACTGAGTTTCCTTATGGTTTTGGTGACGTTTCTCAGATAAATATCGGGCTGAGCGGGTTCAGAGATGTGCTGAAATGTGGGTACAGCTTGATGCAAGGATTAAGCGGAAGCACAGCATCACACCACAGGGATGTAAAACTGCAGTCAGAGAAGTCAACCATTCTATTTAAACCATGGCGCAGCAAAGAGTCTGATAACTTTGGATGCTTTTACAGAAACAGCTAACATTGTAAATGTAACAGTCGCACATGCACACACGAAAGTAATGAGAAAAGAATTCATCTCACATGTAATGCAAAACATCACCTCTACCTACCTACCTAACATAGTGATAGCATCACCTATGTTACTGTCTTGTGATTACGTCATTAACATTTTAAGCAATTAGACTGTAAACCTGTTAATGGCTTTTGACTCTGATCAGTTAGTAGTGACTACAGAGAGCTGCACGAAGAAGGGGTCTAAGTTGGCATTAGAACTGGTGGGAAAGCAAAGCACAGAATCGCCAACATTACCATCCTCAGTATTTAGGGAATGAACAACACACCCACGTGCAAACATTCACTGTGGCAAAAATATAAGATAAAATAGAACTCTGCATTATAATTTCCTACATAGGGCCTTCTTTGCTCTCTTCTTTTCACTGAAGCCACCAGGCAGATTCTAGAAAAGAAAAACCAGCCTACAGTTCATAAGTGACCACAGTGAATCCTTTCCACTGGTACAGGCCATAGTTAGAGAGGGTTCTTTTCAACTTCTTTCCATTGGCTCCCAAGAGCCAGGTGAGCTGTCTTAGGGGGCTGTGCACTGATGCACACATAGCAGGCGGCTTGGGACAGGGCTCCGGGGCTTGAGGACTTCCTACTTCCTTTTCATTCTGACCCAAGCACTCGGCTGAGCTCCTGGTGTATGACTGGCACATTCACTTCCTCAGCCGACTTTAATTTGGTAAGATTAAAAAAACAATCCTTATTAGGAAAAAGAATGCAATAATTTTTAATAAAATGACAAGGAAAGAGTTAGGACAAATATGCTTCATTGGGTTTGAAAACAAAAATCCCGCCTTTGACAGCCAGGCAAAGGAAAGCATTTTCTAAAGCAACAACTTAAAGATCAAAGATCTGTGCAAGCCACTCTCCTCCCCTGCACTGTTTCTACCTGACACCAAGTTCTTTGTTGGCACACATCATGCTCAGCTAGGATGAATTACACACACTCAAAAAGCTGTCAGAGGAGAAGGGTCTTGCACTGCACACAACAAGGTGCCTGTGCTCCCCCTTTGCCCACAGCTGATTTCAGCTGTCCTTGTTTTTCAGTCCACTTCACCATGAGTCGAAGGCTAGAGTCATTTCTCAGCAACTGTGGTCCAAAGCAGAAATAAGATCCTTTCCCAGATTGAAACTCCCTACTAATATTTTCCTCCCAACCATGACTCAGCAGTAGCTTTTTTGGATTTTGCTCAAAGAATTTACCTGAACTAACCTCTCACTTTTAAAAACCATCTCCATTTTCAATTCCTTTAAAAGCTCTGAAATCCTTTACCAATCCATTACCCCCTTCAGTGTCACACAGAAAACACCCTTTGGGTAACTATCCAACCACCCCCTTTTCTCTGACGACTGCCCATCACTCAGCCCCTGCTGAAGGAGTGGACCTGCAGGCAACTCTGTCCCCTCGCCACAGCTTATCAAAGCACAGGTGGACAACTGGCGCAAGCCTAGCAAATCAGATTCTCCCTCAACTGAATGGGGCTGGGTACCAGACTTCAGCAGTCATGCTGGGCTGGGGCTAGAATGGTCATTTTTTCACCATGCGTGTGCCGAAGCAGAGAAAGCCAGACTTCAGGTAGAGAGGGAATGACCCAGAAGCACAGAGAGAAGCAAATGAGAGACTGTGGGTCATTAGAGAAAATGACTTCGGCTGCCAATCATTTGGTTCCCAGTTCAGGTCACTCCCCAGGCTGCTGCATTTCCAGCACTGGGTTTCAGTGAGATATCCCTGTAACCTTTATGTATATTTCCATTTTTTCTTAAACTAGGTTAATTATGTTCCTTCTCTTTGTAACAAAAAGGTACCTAAGATAACCACATGAGTGGTAACTTCCAAATTCCTATCCCATAGTCTATGAGGCAGCAGCTTCAAGAAATCAGAAGTTAAAAAAAAATCCAAGGGGTGAGGGAGAGGAAAACAGTGGGAAGGAGAAAAAGAAGGACTGGATGAAAGTGGAAGACTCTTTGGAAACTGAGGTTCAACTCAATTCAAGAGAAATGCAGTACCTTCTACACGACAGGCACTCACTCTGCTAGGCACCAGGAGATGCAAAGATGGGGAACTCACAGTCCTGGCATCCAAGAAGCACAGTCGTGAAGGGAAGACAGAAATGCACAACTGCATTTAGGATGTCAGGGTATGCACCAGGTACCATGGGCACAGGCCAGGGAGTTGGGCTCCCACAGACAACTCTGAGCAGGATGAGAACACACAGCTGAGGGAAGCACTGAACAAGTTTTCAAGGGCATGTGTGGTAGGTGGGAGACAAAACAGAACTTCTGCAGATTATCAAATGCAGCAAAGCTGGTTACCCCCAACATCAGACTGCTTGATAACTTAGGAAGGAAGTTTCTGCAGGTCGGAAGCTTCTCTACACATCTTGTATGAATCTTCTCAATTTAACTTTGAATTGTAAAGGTGCTTAAAGCACACTATCTCAAATAGCATGGTAAAAGCAAAATAATTTTCCAAGTAGTTATGATCTCAGAGATTTTATCTTATAGTGAGTAACAAAGAATAAGAATATTAATTTAAATAGGCGATTATGCTCTCAAACTATGTTGTTATTTCAGGATGCTGAAGGACATAAGAAATATTTTACATGAAACGTTAAAAGGTCACTAAAACAATCTTATAATATTTTCCTTAAAAGCAAACAAAAACTTATGAATCAAGCAAACATAGTGTTCCTAAATGTTAGAACTGCTTTCCCACTTGTAGCAATGTATCCAAAAAATATATATATACCATGGAAAAAGCCACACATGAAAATATTCTAGACAGCATAACAAAAAATCAAGAGCAATCTAAATATCCAGTAATAAAGAATATATTAGGTGGCTATTGGAATATTATTTGATGAAATATAACTTAGCCACTAAAAATAATAAAGGTAATGTATCAGTAATAACAAAATGAAATATATGTTAAATGGGGAAAAATATATATAACATTTTATGTATTCTCCAATTACAATAGTACATAAAAAATGTATTATATAAAACTCAATATATATAGAAAAATACTATAAAGGAAAACATGACAATGTTTACGTAATGGTGGTGAGATAATGAGTACTTTACTTTTCTAAGTTTTTTTGGTCAAGATGTGTTATCGGTAAACTTTTAAGACACACCACCTCCTTTTATTCTCCCTTAAGTATTAGAAATCAAATGTAAACTTACTTCATCAGAAGCAGATCGAAGACATTGGACAGCAGCCTGTTTTTTCATTTCTTCTAGAGTTAGATCTGAGCACTTTTTCTTACTCTTTCCCCATTTCTTATAAGCTCCTTTTTCCCAGCCCAGGAAGATGTCATTCTCCTACAATAAGAATAGACGAGTTTCAATGATCAACCCTGAATAACAAGTTTCAAACACTTATTATTTCCCACATACTTACACATATATTCCCCTACCAAATTATTTTCATTCACAAATTGGTACACACTAATAAATTAAGAGACCATAGGACACTGTCAATCAGAATAATCCATTGTTTTGATATCTGTTACTGAAGTAATTATTATTTAGGATGTATGATCTCAATAAATCTGACCCATTTATATTTATAGAAAATGCTAATAAACTCATTCACATGTAAAGTCAAGTGTTATCCTTTAAATTTCAGTATAAATTCTAAACTATACACACAATTAAATGTCCTCTTTTCTGTACTTCCCACTCGTCAATAATGACTGTTCATGTTACCAGCAGATTTTTTTTTTTCCAGCCGCACCACACGGCATACAGGATCCTAGCTCCCAGACCAGGAATTGAACCCGTGCCCCCTGCAGTTGAAGGGCAAAGTCCTAACCACTGGACCGCCAGGGAAGTCCCTAACAAGCAGATTTTAACATTTAACAGGTGAATGGTTCATTCCTATATCTTGCAGTCTAAAAAACAACAGATATAAAATATTTTACGTATTTTAAGTTTATTTTCCCCTTGATTATATATGCTGTTATAAAAACTAAGGAAAATTAGAAAAGCAGGAAGAAAGCAAATTATCCACGATCCTACCACCCAGCGAAAATTATAGCAATTTGGTCTGCTTCATTTGGTCTTTTTCACATGCTTTAAAAAAACACATGATTGAATTCACACTATTTGTACAATTTTGTACTTAACTTATATTGTAAACATTACCCCCATGTTACTACAATTCTTTGGTTATACAATATTCCAAGATGTAGGTTTACTTTACCTCCCTAAACTGGGACTTGAGTATTTTTAATTGCTTTGCCACTTCATTTTGTCCTTCATTTGGTAAATTATTATTAAAACCAGTGGACAGACAAGGGGGGGAAAAGATTAGAAAGAAAGACAAAGGCAAAATTAAGAAAACTCCTTAGAAGAATATTTGGCCTACAGTGGGCCCTCAGGAAATAGATATGAATTAATGAATGAGATAGAAGAAAGGAAAAGCACAACAATAATAAATTCAAAAGATCTCTTGGATCAAATCATATACCATCAACTGTGTAGCCAATCTTTACTTCGATCAAATACAAAAAATTACTTTCATGCCACCAGATAAGAGTGGGAGGACCCCTCCCCTCTATACTCATCATAATTAACATACTTTTTACTTAATTTCTTGGGCATGTTTGCAGATCTCATGAACCTGAAAAACATATTTGCTGGCTGAGTGGTGTCAATTCCATTTGCCAAGGGAAAATGTGCTTGATGGCCAAGTAAGAACTCTCAGTATATTTCCATTTATCTAATGTGTTTAGCTGGACAACACCTGAAACCTGACATTCCTTATCAGTGATATCTTCTGGAGATAGAGCTTGTCTTTTCACAGAAGCAGAAATAGAACCATAACAACGTAGATTTGAAGCTTCTGAAGACAGAGGAAAACGTTTTAATTTTCCTCTATTCACAGCGTATAAAACAAAGAAGGTAGAAAAGTTCTGTGTAATTACTGAAAACAGGACTCCTTTCTGTTTGAGTTGCTGAGACTAGCTTTCTCTCTACTCAGCATTATAAACATGTTTCTCTACTGAAGCTATATATATATATATTTAAAATATTTATTTATTTATTTATTTATATTTTGGCTGCACCAGGTCTTAGTTATGGCATGCGAGATCTTTTAGTTGTGGCATGCAGGATCTAGTTCCCCAACCAGGGATTGAACCCAGGCCCCCCACGTTGGGAGCATGAAGTCCTACCCACTGGACCACCAGGGAAGTCCACTGGTGGTCCAGTAGTGGAAGTCCACTACTGTAGCTATATTAAAGTTCAGCAGGGTTAATAACACATTCAAAGGTCCAAATAAAGTTTTATTATACAGACAGAAGGGACTTTCAAAATTCACATGGACACACAGTCCTTCTGGAGGGCAGTTTGACAATACATATCAAATATCTTAAACATGCATATGTACTTTTTTTTTTTTTTTTTTTTTTTTTTTTTTGCGGTATGCGGGCCTCTCACTGTTGTAGCCTCTCCCGTTGCAGAGCACAGGCTCCGGACGCGCAGGCTCAGCGGCCACGGCTCACGGGCCCAGCCGCTCCGCGGCATATGGGATCCTCCCAGACCGGGGCACGAACCCGTATCCCCTGCATCGGCAGGCGGACTCTCAACCACTGCGCCACCAGGGAGGCCCTGTACTTTTGATCAATAATTCTACTTCCGGGAATTTAGCCTAAGGAAAAAAAAGTCACCGAAGTGTGCATAGATTTAGCTACAGTGATGTTGATCATATAGCTGTCAATAACAGCAAACATGTAGAAACAACCTAAATGTCAAATAAGAAGGACTTGGTTAATAAGTTATAATTCATCCAGGCAATTAGATATTACAGCCATTAAAGAGATTATGAAGTGTATTTACTGACATGGGAAGCTACTCACAATATATATAAGAGAAGTAGTTTATACAACAGTATGATCTCATTTTTGGTTAAAATACACATGCACACCTATTAATGTGCATTAAAATGTCTGAGAGAAATGTACTAAGAGGCCACCAAGGAGCTTGTCTCTTGGTGAGCAGGAATAGGAATCTATAACTTTTCTTGTAACTAGGTCATACTCCTTTAACAGTTGAAAGTTTTTTTTTTAAATGGAATACTCGTAAGTCAAGAAAAGAGAAATGAGAAGAGTTCCCGTAGTTCTTCACCTAGAACATGTGTCTGGCGCTCGCTTTGTTTGTCACATACCATAGAATTTGCTTTTTAAATATACAATTCAGTGGTTTTTAGTATAATTCACAGGGTTATGCAACAATCACCATTACCTTATTTTTTTAATTAATTAATTTATTTATTTTTGGCTGCGTTGGGTCTTTGTTGCCTCACGCAGGCTTTCTCTAGTTAGGGCGAGTGGGGGCTACTCTTCATTGCGGTGCGCGGGCTTCTCATTGCGGTGGCTTCTCTTGTTTCAGAGTTCGGGCTCTAGGCACGCGGGCCTCAGTAGTTGTGGCTCGTGGGCTCAGTAGTCGTGGCTCACGGGCTCTAGAGCGCAGGCTCAGCAGTTGTGGCGCACAAGCTTAGCTGCTCCGCAGCATGTGGGATCTTCCCGGACTAGAGATCGAACCCGTGTCCCCTGCATTGGCAGGCGGATTCTTAACCACTGCGCCACCAGGGAAGTCCCACCATTACCTTATTTTGAAACATTTTTCATCACCCCAAAAAGAAGCCCTGTCCCCACTAGCAGTTACTTCCCATTCCTCTCTCTCCCAAGTCACTGGTAACTACTAATCTGTTGTCTCTATAGATTTTCCTATGCTAGACATTTCATATAAATGGAATTATACAATCCATATCCTTTCCTGCCTGGCTTCTTTTGTTTAGTGTAACGTTTTAAAGGCTCATCCATGTTGTGGCATGTATCAGTACTTCATTCCCTTTTATGACTAAATAATATTTCACTGCATGGATGTACCACACTTTGTTTATCCATTCATCCACTGGATTGTTCTCACCTTTCGGCTATTGTGAATAATACTGCTGTGAACATTCATACACAAGTTTTTGTATGCACACATATTTTCAATCTTGTTGGGGATATACCTAGGAGTGGAATTGCTGGGTCACACAGTAACTCTATATTCAACCTTCTGAAGAGCTGCCAGACTATTCTTCAAAGCAGCTATACCATTTTAAAACCACACCAGAAGTATATGAGAATTCTAATTTCTCTACATCCTCACCAACATTTGTTATTGTCTGTGTTTTTTATTTTAGCCATCCTAGTGAGGGTGAAGTGGTATCTCATCATTTTCCCTAATGATCAATGAAGTTAAGCATCTTTTAAGGTGCTTATTGGCCATTTGTATATCTTCTTTGGACAAATGTCTATTCAAATCTTTTGCCCATTTTTAAATTATCTATTCTGAATACACATCCCTATCAGATATAAATGATCTGCAAATATTTTATCTAATTCATTTTTTAAATATTTATTTATTTTCTTTATTATTATTATTTTGGCTGCGTCGGGTCTTAGTTGTGGTACATGGGACCTTCGCTGAGGCATGCAGGATCTTTTGTTGCGCGTGGGCTTCCTTCTAGTTGTGGCGTGTGGGTTTTCTCTCTCTAGTTGTGGCACGCTCTGTAGTTTGTGGCAGGCGGGCTCTCTAGTTAAGGCATGCAGGTTTAGTTGCCCCGCGGCATGTGGGATCTTAGTTCCCTGACCAGGGATTGAACCCAAGTCCCCTGCAATGGAAGGTGGATTTTTTACCACTGGACCACCAGGGAAGTCCCTATTTTATCTAATTCTATGGGTTGTCTTTTCACTTTCTTGATGATGTCCTTTGAAGTATAAAAGTTTTTCACTGTGATGAAGTTAATACACTGATATCTTCTTTGGCTGCTTACACTTTGGTATCTAAGAAACCATTGCCTAATCCAAGTCATGAAGATTTACTTTTATGTTTTCTCCTACATTTTATACTTTTAGCTCTTACATTTAGGTCTATAATCCATTTTGAGTTAATATTTGTATACGGTATGAGACAGGAGTCCAACTTCATTCTTTTACACGTGCGTATCCTGTTGTCCCAGCACCTTTTGTTAAAGACTATTCTTTCCCCCATTGAATCGTCTTGTTGGAAACTACAAAGGTTTATTTCTGAATTCTCAGTTCCATTACATACGGCCAGCCATATGTATGCCAGGATCAAACCACCTTGCTTACAGGAGCCTTGCAGTAAGTTTTAAAACTGGGAAGTGTTAGTCCTCCAACTTTGTTCTTCTTTTTTCAAATTCTTTTGGCTATTCTGGGTCCCATGCATTTCCGTATGAATTTTAGGATCAGTTGCCAATTTCTGCAACAAAGGTAGCTGGGATTTTGATAGGGATTGCCTTGAATCTGTAGATCAGTTTGGGGAGCATTGCTATGTTAACAATATTAAATAAGTCTTCTGATCATGAACATGGGATGTTTTTCCATTAGGTCTCTTTGATTTCTGTCAATGCCGTTTTATAATTTTTAGTGTGCAAGTCTTACACTTCTTTCGTTAAATTTATTCCTACATATTTTATTCTTTTTCATACTATTGTAAATGGAATTTTCTTAATTTCATTCCTTAGGATTTTCTATACACAACACCACCTCAATATGTCAATAGAGATAGTTTTCGTTCTTCCTTTCCAATCTAGATGTCTTTTTTGGTTCTTACCTAACTACCCTGTTAATGCTGATTTTTAAGATTTTATGTATTTCATCTTTGAAAATGTCTTTACTGATATTAATCCACAAGCATGGGTTCAACGGAACAGATTAGTTGCTTAGAAGGAACTTATAAAATTCTGTTAGCTTCTTCCCTTGATACGTGCCTTTTAGCATGTCATCATATTGCAGATCAATCACTCCCAAGTGAAAGTTAGGTGGGAGCTTCTCACTGAAGTTAAACAGATTCTGAGATACAGACATTTCCTTTGCACTGTGTCAAGGTGTGAAAAATGCTGCTAGAACTGCAGTTTGACCTTGGACAACATACCCAGTGCAAATTTGTGTGGGAATGGAGATTTTGCTTCTTGTTTTAACTTTCGACATAATGAAAATGCATAAAGCAGCTTGACATTATTTGTGATTCAAACAATGTTAGCTGTTAGAATGACTTTACCACATTACAAATTTTGCTTATACGTGCTGCTTTGCCTTGCAATTTTAGGCTGAATTCATTAAGAAACACCATCAAGTCTATAGCAAAAGCTATACCAACACTAGTACACTAGATATATTTTTATGCATCCTGCTCTTGCCACTTACTGTATTTGAGAGCTCCCTTATTCTATTTTTTTCTGCCTTCGTGTACTGTGTGAATGTATTATGACTTATTCATTAACCATTAGCATTGAACTAATAATTAGACCTTAAAAGAACACAGTATAAAAAAGCTCAAGATATTTCTATTTTCTGTGCTATACTAATTAAAAGTCCACTTAGACATAAACATATAATATTACGCATGTGTCATATATTTACTAGCTAAACTCAGCAAATCAAGTATGATTCTTCAAAGTCATAATCTTAAAGACAGAGCACAATTATCAAGCACCAAAAGAAGATGTGGCTAAAGGACTTCTCAGGCCGAGAATCTACTGTCAGGAGCTTTTCTAGACACTACTGTAAGGTAACATAAGGCTAGAGTTTTGATTGACTTTGTCTTGCCGTCTTCTATCAAAAAGGAAACTGAGAACTGGAGGAAGGAAAAGACCACGGCACTGTGAAATGCAGCTGGGATCAACGACTGCTGTTCGCTGCGGGGCACCCGCCTCCCACAGCTTCCCGTTAACAAGAGTCCTGAAAAACCAAACCACCAAGTGTCTGAATGGGACTAATGCCACTCCCATCTGTGGGCCTTAATCCCTCTGGCCACAAAGACTGGCTCAGAGAGAGGCATGTGACCAATCAGAAATGAGCACTTGAAAATGGGCCCTCCACACAAGATTTCTGCTGGGAATGCAGGGAACACACCCTCTGCATAGTGTGAGAGCGGGATGCTGGAAACGTGCTCATTGTCATTTGCCCTCCAGTCCCCAGCAGGGGCTGCAAAACCAAGCTGGTGCTGGGAGGTGGGCGGACGCCCTAATGACACTGTGAGCTCTGAGCTGAGCCAGGCAGGGCCAGTCCTCATTCTGGACTTGCAGCTGTACGAGAATTTCTTTTTTTCTGATTAAGGAGATTTACACCAAATTTTTGGTTGCTTGTGAATGAAAGATATAGCTAGAATCTGAGGAAAGGCCTCAGTAATAAATTCACTTCTCACTGCTCAAAGGAACTGTAAACTGCCTCTAAAAAATGAGTAGCACCAATTAAATGAGAACAACTTCAGGTTAAGTGCATCCTTTTTTTTTCCTACTAGGTCTTCAGCCAACAAGCTCCTCCCTGGCCTCCCTGTTTCCAGGTGCCCAACCCGATCACCCATTACCATGCTTGCCACTTGGTACTGCTGACTAAATATAGCAATGGGTCTCTTTGTCTCCAGGACTAAAATACAGATCCTCCAGCAGAGCACATCAGGTTCTTTGGAATCAGCTTCCTGCTTGCCTCTCTCCGTCTAATCTCCTCCCTCTCCCTCCCTATCCTCCTCTGGCCTCCCAGTATCAAGCCCCTTCCCGCTCCTGTGACCTCGTACGCACCAGCCTTTTCTTCTTCCTTCAAGGCTGTTCAACCATGATCTTGCCTGTGGTTCCCACCGCTGCTGCCCCCCAGGCCCACGTCCCGGACTGTGCACAGCCAGAGCACATCACAGACCCGAACCTGATGGCCATCTCCCAGAGCCCCCCACCAAGTCATCTCTGCAGTCCTGGTGCCTGCCGGTGTGTAGCAAGCACGTCATGGCCATTCATGTGGTGAGTAAAAACCCAGGCATTAAATGCAGTGCTGATATTCAAAACATCTTCTCTATTTTCCATGAAAAGATTTTACCAAAAAACCCCCCCACCCCTTTCACTATGTATCTGAGGGAGTCTGTGGACATGAACTTGTGCACCCACCATTAGTACTAACTCCTAAATTTTTTTTCATACTCCTTATGTATAAAGTTAATTTAAATTAATGTCTATTGAGTGAATGACTGTTGAAATACAGTATATGCAGCAAGACAACTGAGGAACCCAGGATGGGTCCACTGTTATTGTTAAAGGAAAATACTGCAAATGCTAGCTTTTCCAAGCAGTGAAGTGCTACACTAATGGGGATATACTGTAAAGTAGGTTACAAGTGGGCTGAAAGAACAAACAAGTTTTGTTGAATACAGAAATGATCCAACTCAACTAGCAATCAGTACAAGGATTATTCTTATTTAACCTGTGGGCAAAACCAGAAAGTGCAATAACTCAGCTACATTTCTAGGATGAGGGACTCTGAGGTAGAAGATACAATTAATTAGGGATTTAAAAGAAACTGCAACAAAGCTACAAAAGTCAAGACAGTGAGGTACTGGCATAAAGATAGGCATATAGACCACTGACCAGAACAGACAGCCCAGTCATAGACCTTCGCATATATGCTCAAATTATTTTCAACAAGTGTGTCAAGAGCATTCAATGAGGAAAGGACAGTCTCTTCAACAAATGGTGCTGGGAAAACTAGACACCCACATGCAGAAGAATGGAGTTTGAGTGAGTCTTACCACATACCAAATATAAAAGTTAACTCAAAATGGATCAAAGACCTATGTGTAAATAGGTAAAGCTAAAACTATAAAACTCTTGGAAGAAACATAGGGCAAAACTTCTCAGCATTGGATTTGGCAAAGATTTCCTGGATGTGACACCAAAGACACAGGTAACAAAAGAAAAAATAGACAAACTGGGCTCCATGAAAATTTTTAAATTTCGTGCAATGAAAGACACTATGAACACAGTGAAAAGGCAAACCCCATAGAAGGGGAGGAAATATTTGCAAATCATGTATCTGATAAGGGGTTAATATCCAGAACCTATAGAGAACTTCTAAACTCAACAACAACAAAACAACCAGATTCAAAAATGGGAAAAGGACTTGAAAGTCTCCAAAGAAGATATGCAAACAGACAATAAACACAAGAAGAGATGCTCAACGTCATTAATCATCAGGGAAAATGTAAATCAAAACTACAATGAGGGGCTTCCCTGGTGGCGCAGTGGTTGAGAGTCCGCCTGCCGATGCAGGGGACACGGGTTCGTGCCCCGGTCTGGGAAGATCCCACATGCCACGGAGCGGCTGGGCCCGTGAGCCATGGCTGCTGAGCCTGCGCTGTCCGGAGCCTGTGCTCCGCAACGGGAGAGGCCACAACAGTGAGAGGCTCACATACCACACACACAAAAAAAACTACAATGAGGTACCCCTCATACCAATAAGAATGGCTACTATGTAAAAAAAAAAAAAAAACAGGAAATAACAAATGTTGGTGAGGATATGTAGAAATGGAACCCTGTGCACTACTGGTGGGAATGTAAAATGGTGGAGCTAGTGTCACTTCCTCAAAAGATTAAAAACAGAATTATCGCATGATCCAGTGATTCCACTTCTAGATATATACCCCCCAAAGCTGAAATCAGGGTCTCAATGAGATATTTGTACACTCATGTTCATAGCAGCATTGTTCACAGCAGCTAAATTGTGGAAGAAACCCAAGTGTCCACTGATAGATGGATGGATAAGCAAAATGTGGCATATCCATATCATGGAATATTATTCAGCCTTAAAAAGAAAGGAAATTCTGACACCTGCTACAACATGGATGAACCCTGAAGACAACTGTGCTCAGTGAAATAAGCCAGTCACAAAAGGACAAACACTGTATGATTCCACTGATACAAGGTACTTAAGAGCAGTCAAAATCATACAGACAAAAAGTATAGGGCTTCCCTGGTGGCACAGTGGTTAAGAATCCGCCTGCCAATGCAGCAGACACGGGTTTGAGCCCTGGCCCAGGAAGATCCCACATGTGGTGGAGCAACTAAGCCCGTGCACCACAACTACTGAGCCCGCGCTCTAGAGCCCGCAAGCCACAACTAATGAGCCCGCATGCCACAACTACTGAAGCCCGCATGCCTAGAGCCCGTGCTCCGCGACAAGAGAAGCCACCGCAATGAGAAGCCCGTGCACTGCAATGAAGAATAGCCCCCGCTGGCCACAACTAGAGAAAGCCGCGCACAACAACAAAGAACCAAAGCTGCCAAAAGTAAATAAATAAATAAAATAAATTTATTAAAAAAAAAAAAAGTAGGGCTTCCCTGGCGGTGCAGTGGTTAAGAATCCACTTGCCAATGAAGGGGACACAGGTTCGAGCCCTGCTCCGGGAAGATCCCACATGCCGCAGAGCAACTAAGCCCGTGTGCCACAACTACTGAGCCTGCGCTCTAGAGCCCGTGAGCCACAACTACTAAAACCCACGTGCCACAACTACTGAAGCCCATGCTCTGCAACAAGAGAAGCCACCCAATGAGAAGCCCACACACCGCAACGAAGAGTAGCCCCCGCTCGCTGCAACTAGAGAAAAGCGCGCGTGCAGCAACAAAGACCTAACACAGCCAAAAATAAAAATAAATAAATAAATTTATTTTTTAAAAAAAGAAAAGTATAATGGTGGTTGCCAGGCGCTGTGGGGAAAGGGGAATTATAAAGTTTTCATTTTACAAGATGAAAAGAGTTCTGGAGATGGATGGTGGTGATGGCTGCACATTATGAATGCATTTAATACCACTGAACTGTACACTTAAAAATGGGAAAGATGGTGGTGGTGATGAGGGAAGAAGCTACAGTAACTTCTCTGAAGGGCAGGTAGGCCCCAGTGTGTACCTATGACATCTGCACTCACCTCCATCATGTTTCACCCTCCACACACAAGTCATACACCTGAGAAAGAAGCACACATCTATTCATGTCTTTAATAAATCTCTGAGCATCTTCTACATCCCATGAATTGCTTTAAGGGCTGGGAATACAGCAGAAAACATGGCAGACAAGGTCCCTAACTTCATGAATTGTATATTCCAGCAGAGGAGACATACAAATAAACATAAAATATCACAAATAATCATACAACTCCAGGTAGCAACAAGTGTTATGAAGGAAAATTAAGTAGAAAAGAGGACTGAGAATGGAAGGTTTCTTTTTAAATATGGTGGTCAAAGAAAGACTGAGGACAAGATAAGCAAAATAAATACCAAACTAAACAAGAAAACAAATGAACACCCTCTTTTAAAAAGTAACTGGTGGGGGCTTCCCTGGTGGCGCAGTGGTTGAGAGTCCGCCTGCCGATGCAGCGGACACGGGTTCGTGCCCCGGTCCGGGAAGATCCCACATGCCACGGAGTGGCTGGGCCCGTGAGCCATGGCTGCTGGGCCTGCGCGTCTAGAGCCTGTGCTCCACAGCGGGAGAGGCCACAACAGCGAGAGGCCCGCGTACCGCAAAAAAAAAAACAAAACAAAAAAAGTAACTGGTGGACAATCCATGAAAGAGAAAATGGGTAAGTTGGATTTCATTAAAATATAAACTGCTCTGTGAAAAACAATGTCAAGAGAATTAGAAGACAAGCCACAGACAGGTAGAAATGTTTGCAAAAGACACATCTGATTAAGGACTGCTACACAAATTCACAAAAATCTCTTAAAACTCAATAAGAAAACAAACAACCTGATTAAAAGATAGGCCAAAAGGGCTTCCCTGGTGGCGCAGTGGTTGAGAGTCCGCCTGCCGATGCAGGGGACACGGGTTCGTGCCCCGGTCCGGGAAGATCCCACATACCGCGGAGCGGCTGGGCCCGTGAGCCGTGGCCGCTGAGCCTGCGCGTCCGGAGCCTGTGCTCCACAACGGGAGAGGCCACAATAGTGAGAGGCCTGCGTACCAAAAAAAAAAAAAAAAAAGATAGGCCAAAGACCTCAACAGACACCTCATCAAAGGAGATATACAGATGGCAAATAAGCATATGAAAACATGCTCCACATAATGTCATCAGGCAAATGCAAATTAAACAACAGTGAGATACCACTACACACCTTTAGAATGGCCAAAAACTAGAACACTGACAACAGCAAATGCCGGTGAGGACGGGGAGCAACAGTAACTCTCGCTCACTGCTGGTGGGAACGCAAAATGGTGCAGCCACGTTGGAAGGCAGTGTGGCAGTCTCTTACAAAACTAAACATACTCTTACCATTCCATCCAGCAATCAGGCTTCCTTGGTATTCACCCAAAGGAGCTGAAAACTTACGTCCACACAAAAACCTGCACACGCATGCTTACAGCAGCTTTATTGGGAATTGCCAAAACTTGGAAGCAACCAGTATGTCTTTCAGTAGATGAAGGGATAAATACACCGTGGTCCATCCAGACAGTGACTGTCACTCCGCACTAAAATGAGATGAGCCAGCAAGGCACTGAAAGCCATGGAGGAACCTTAACCGCATATCACCAAGTGAAATAAGCCAATCTGAAAAGGCTGCGTATTGTATGACCCTGATGATGGAAAAGATAAATCTATGGAGACAGTAAAAAAGCAGTAACCAGGGGTTAGTGGAGAGGGAGGGATGATGAGGTGGGGCAAAGGGACTTTTAGGGCTGTGAAACTACTCTGTCTGACCCTATAATGGTGGATACATGTCATTACACACTTGTCCAAACCCAGAGAATGTACAACACCAAGAGTGAACCCTCATGTAAACTATGGACTTTAGGTAACAATGATGTCAATGCAGGTCTGTTGATTATAACAAAGGTACCACTCTGGCAAGGGGTGCTGATGGTGCGAGAAGCTGTGCATATGTGGAGGCACAGGGGATACGGGATCTCTATACTTTCTGCTCAACTGTACTATGAATCTAAAAGTGCTCTAAAAAAACTGCCTTAAAGAAAACAAACAAAAAAACCAAAAAACTGGCAGCAGATCAACTTTCCTGCCCAGACTAACCAGAAAAGCCAGATAACATACCAAACCAAACCAAACATCCAACGCCGGTGCTAAGTCATTAGTGACCTATTGAGGCACCCAGGCCTTGAGAAAGGCAGGAAGGACAACCATTCCAGGGAGGGACAGCTAAGCCTGCTTTCTCCCTTGGGAAATGTACCCAGTCCAGGCCCCGGACAAAAGGCTGAGAAAAAGGTAGCCTTTAAGAGGCAATAAACCAGTGGAGCTGGGGGTGGTCTCTCAGAGCTGGAGAGAAAAAACTAGAGATGTAGGCATCAGGATCCCAGAAAAAGGAAGGAGTGGAAAACAGAAGCCACAGTCTGCTGGATTCCCCTCTGGACACGTGAGGAATTCTAAAACTGTGTGGGGCGGGGGTGGCGGCGGCTTCTGTGTCAATGGAATGTTCTATTTATTTTTCTGGGAGTAATTACATAGATACAAGCTTTGTGAAAATTCACTAATTTGTACCCTTTCTGTATGCATTTTATACCTCAATGAAAAGTTCAATTCTTGTACAGAATCCAGAGTTGCTCTATATCTGCAACAGTTAATGAAGTCCTTGGGAGTCTTGGGACCTAAAAAAACAATCTAGCGTCGTAAGAACACCTAAAGCAATCTCACAGGTTGAGGTTCTATCATGAAAGGACAATTTCAGAGGAGGTCTGCAAAGATAAAACTCCTAGAAGTAGCAGAGAGAACAATATCATGAAGAGAGTGGATAACATTAGCAGGTGGTTTGTTTGAGGCCCAAATCTTAGAATGTAGTACAATCAGGGAATATTTACTAAAATTTAAATTTATAATAAGAAAGCGTGACTTTGTACACAGGTATTTAGAGAGCGCTTCTTTTTGATGGGTCAGCACCCTCATCATTCCAGGTTTCCTTGGGAGCCCACCCTCTCCAATTCGTAGTCCTCATGGTTCCAAGTGCTTGCAGCCCAGGCACCAAAGTCCCCTATCCTAGCAGCTGCGTCAGGGACCGGTCATGCACGGATGAGGGTGGGAGTCTGGGCTTACAGTGAGGAGGGGAGTGGGGAAGCTCGAGAATAATGGCAACAGAGAAGGCAAACTTCAAGATGAGGCACTGATTCTTTGAAGGCCCCTCAAGCTGCCGCTGAGGCCAGACCTACCCCATGGACATTTCAAATTTTAAAACCAATAAATGCTCCAATGTTTACTAGCTGTGTGATGCTGGGCAAGTTACTTAGCCACCGTGTCTAAGTACCACCACCTATGAAATGGGGACAGCAGGGTGGCTCTGAGGGTTAAATGAGTTGCCGTGTGTTGGAAGTGAGCGCTCCAGCTCAAGGCTCACATGCAGTACATGAAGCACATGGGCTTGTTTTTTACCATTACTTCTGTTTAAGACAGACCAAGCTGGGTTTTCTGTCATAATCATGGACTCCAGACAAACAGCTTTCATGATGCTGAGAACATTAAAATATAAAGACATAAGAAATGTTTTAATAAATTCTTGGATGGTGGTTTTAATGTAATTGGCTATATAGGAAAACTAAGACTGCCTGGGGTTGTATAAGAATGATGTAGTGAAAGGCAGTTCCACCTTCCTAAAATAATTCTTCCTACTCATGACAGGTTATGGGGAACTTGCTGTTGACCATGATCCTCAAGACAAGAAAAGTTAACTCCCACCTTTAAATTACAGTTTTACTATAGCTTTCCTTTCAGCCATTTTTAATAAGACTATGAAATATTTTGGAATAATGTAACACAGTCTGTTTTTGTTTTTTTGTGTGTGTGGTAGGTGGGCCTCTCACTGTTGTGGCCTCTCCCGTTGCGGAGCACAGGCTCCGGATGTGCAGGCTCAGCGGCCACGGCTCACGGGCCCAGCTGCTCCGCGGCATGTGGGATCTTCCCGGACCGGGGCACGAACACGTGTCCCCTGCATCAGCAGGCGGACTCTCAACCACTGTGCCACCAGGGAGGCCCCACAGTCTGTTTTAAGAGTTGCAGGAGCCAGGCTAATGCTCCGAGCCTCCTAGCAATGCACACCGCTGTCTGCCGCTCACTTCTGCTCCATGGGCACTCAACTCATAGTTCAACTGTGAGCTGAGAAGACAAACCAATCTTTCCCCACCTCTAAAGCCCACAGTGCATAAAAAAAACAGTAAACCAATTCCACGTAGTTTCTAAAACTTGCCTTTACAGTAGAGTGTTTTAATGTTATTCATTCAACAATTATTTGTTACATACGAAAGCCAACAAAAACAAAACTCTGACATAACAAATGGGCATGGGATTTGGCTGCCAGACATGAGTTTAAATCCTAACTCATTACTAACCACCCGGCCTTAGGCATGTCACCTAACCCCTCCGAACATATATTTCCAGGTGAGTAAAAGCAGGGAAAATACCACTTAGCTTCAAGATGTGGCAGGAAATGGCTGGCACTGCACTTGGCCTATGGCAGTGTTCTCTACAAAACAAGGAGACTAATTTTTTTTTTTTTTTTAATAAATTTATTTATTTATTTTTGGCTGTGTTGAGTCTTCGTTTCTGTGCGAGGGCTTTCTCCAGTTGCGGCGAGCGGGGGCCACTCTTCATCGCGGTGCGCGGGCCTCTCACTGTCACAGCCTCTCCTGTTGCGGAGCACAGGCTCCAGACGCACAGGCTCAGTAGTTGCGGCACACGGGCTTAGTCGCTCCGCGGCATGTGGGATCTTCCCAGACCAGGGCTCGAACCTGTGTCCCCTGCATTGGCAGGCAGACTCCGAACCACTGCGCCACCAGGGAAGCCCGAGACTAATTTTAAAAAGATGAAGGCACTGCAGCACGTGTCAATGACTAAATGTACATGGGATGTCCGAGTTAGGAAAAAAATCATCATTTTGTGACCATCAAAGTAATAATTAATTCAGGTGGGAGTCATCTATGGACGGCAAACTCAAAGTCTCCTCTGGACAGGTGACCTGAAAACTACACAGAGAAGTGTTCAGCTTTACGGTGCAGAAACCTGGCTGCCACCATGTGAACCAAAGTCAGCGTCAACAAGAATGAAACAGACTGACGTCATGTGCTGTCTACCGTAATGCACAAAAAAGAGGGAAACTCATCGCTTCAGTAACATTACACAACGTTACTCCCATAAATCATAAGCTGACTCTAAACAGGAGGAAACATCAGACAAACCCAAATAAGGGATATTCTGCAAAATAATAACTGCCCTGTTCTCTTCAAAACTGTCAACATCATGAGACACAAAGGAAAGATGAGGAACTATTCCTGATTAAAAGAAATTAAAGAGATGTGACCACGAAGGTCAATGTAGGACCCTAGATGAGGGAAACAATGACAGTGGAGGACATCAATGGGACAGCTAATAATAACTGAACATTGACAGTAGATTAGATAATAATGTGTTGGTGTTAACTTCCAGAATTTTACAACTGTTCTATGGCTAAGAGAAAATCCAGCCTTAAGAAATAATATGCTGACATTCACAGAAAGACAGACAAGATGAAAAAGCAGAGGGCTATGTACCAGATGAAGCAACAAGATAAAACCCCAGAAAAACAACTAAATGAAGTGGAGATAGGCAACTTTCCAGAAAAAGAATTGAGACTAATGATAGTGAAGATGATCCAGGACCTCGGAAAAAGAATGGAGGCAAATATCGAGAAGATGCAAGAAATGTTTAACAAAGACCTAGATGAATGAAAGAACAAACACCTAGAGGAGATAAAGAACAAACAAACAGAGATGAACAATACAATAACTGAAATGAAAAATACACTAGAAGGAATCAGTAGCAGAATAACTGAAGCAGAAGAACGGAGAAGTGACCTGGAAGACAGAATGGTGGAATTCACTGCTGCAGAACAGACTAAAGAAAAAAGAATGAAAAGAAATGAAGACAGCCTTAGAGACCTCTGGGACAACATAAAACGCAACAACATTCGCATTACAGGGGTCCCAGAAGGAAAAGAGAGAAAGTACCAGAGAAAATATTTGAAGAGATTATAGTCAAAAACTTCCCTAACATGGGAAAGGAAATAGCCACCTAAGTCCAGGAAGCACAGAGAGTCCCAGGCAGGATAAACCCAAGGAGAAACATGCCGAGACACATGGTAATCAAATTGGAAAAATTAAAGACAAAGAAAAATTATTGAAAGCAACAAGAGAAAAATGACAAATAACATACAAGGGAACTCCCATAAGGTTCACAGCTGATTTCTCAGCAGAAACTCTACAAGCCAGAAGGGAGTGGCATGACATATTTAAAGTGATGAAAGGGAGGAACCTACAACCAAGATTACTCTACCTGGCAAGGATATCATTCAGATTCGATGGAGAAATCAAAAGCTTTACAGACAAGCAAAAGCTAAGAGAATTCAGCACCACAAAACCAGCTCTACAACAAATACTAAAGGAACTTCTCTAAGTGGGAAACACAACAGAAGAAAAGGACCTACAAAAACAAACCCATAACAATTAAGGAAATGGTAAAAGGAACATACATATCGATAATTACCTTAAACGTGAATGGATTAAATGCTCCAACGAAGACACAGGCTTGCTGAATGGATACAAAAACAAGACCCATATATATGCTGTCTGCAAGAGACCCACTTCAGACCTAGGGACACATATAGACTGAAAGTGAAGGGATGAAAAAACATATTCCATGCAAATGTAAATCAAAAGAAAGCTGGAGTAGCAATACTCAGATAAGATACTTTAAAATAAAGAATGTTACAAGAGACAAGGAAGGACACTACATAATGATCAAGGAATCAATCCAAGAAGAAGATATAACAATTATAAATATATACGCACCCAACACAGAAGCACCTCAATACATAAGGCAACTGCTAACAGCTATAAATGACGAAATCGACGGTAACACAATAATAGCGGGGGACTTTAACCCCTCACTTACACCAATGGACAGATCATCCAGACAGAAAATTAATAAGGAAACACAAGCTTTAAATGACACAATAGACCAGATAGATTTAATTGATATTTATAGGACATTCCAACCAAAAACAGCAGATTACACTTTCTTCTCAAGTACACAAGGAACATTCTCCAGGACAGATCACATCTTGGGTCACAAATGAAGCCTCAGTAAATTTAAGAAAATTGAAATCATATTAACCATCTTTTCTGACCACAACGCTATGAGATTAGAAATCAATTACAGGGAAAAAAACGTAAAAAACACAAACACATGGAGGCTAAACAATACGTTACTAAATAACCAAGAGATCACTGAAGAAATCAAAGAGGAAATCAAAAAATACCTAGAGACAAATGACAATAAAAACATGATGATCCAAAACCTATGGGATGCAGCAAAAGCAGTTCTAAGAGGGAAGTTTATAGCAATACAAGCCTACCTCAAGAAACAAGAAAAACTTCAAATAAACAATCTAACCTTACACCTAAGGGAACTAGAGAAAGAAGAACAAACAAAACCCAAAGTGAGCAGAAGGAAAGAAATCATAAAGATCAGAGCAGAAATAAATGAAGTAGAAACAAAACAATAGCAAAGATCAATAAAACTAAGAGCTGGTTCTTTGAGTAGATAAACAAAATTGATAAACCATTAGCCAGACTCATCAAGAAAAAGAGGGAGAGGACTCAGAACAATAAAATTGGAAAAGGAGAAGTTACAACAGACATCGCAGAAATACAAAGCATCCTAAGAGACTACTACAAGCAACTCTATGCCAATAAATTGGACAACCTGGAAGAAATGGACAAATTCGTAAAAAGGTATAACCTTCCAAGACTGAATGAGGAAGAAATAGAAAATATGAACAGACCAATCACAAGTAATGAAATTGAAATTGTAACTTAAAATCTTCCAACAAACAAAAGTCCAGGACCAGATGGCTTCACAGGTGAATTCTATCAAACATTTAGAGAAGAGCTAACACCCATCCTTCTCAAACTCTTCCCAAAAACTGCAGAGGAAGGAACACTCCCAAACTCATTCTATGAGCTCACCATCACCCTGATACCAAAACCAGACAAAGATACTACAAAAAAAGAAAATTACAGACCAATATCACTGATTAATATAGATGCAAAAATCCTCAACAAAATACTAGCAAACAGAATCCAACAACACATTAAAAGGATCATACACCATGATCAAGTGGGATTTATCCCAGGGATGCAAGGATTCTTCAATATACGCAAATCAATCAATGTGATATACCATATTAACAAATTGAAGAAGAAAAACCATATGATCATCTCAATAGATGCAGAGAAAGCTTTTGACAAAATTCAACAGCCACTTATGATAAAAACTCTCCAGAAAGTGGGCATAGAGGGAACCTACCTCAACATAATAAAGGCCATATATGACAAACCCACAACAAACATCATTCTCAATGGTGAAAAAGTGAAAGCATTTCCTCTAAGATTAGGAACAAGACAAGGATGTCCACTCTCACCCCTATTATTCAACATAGTTTTGGAAGTCCTAGCCACGGCAATCAGAGAAGAAAAAGAAATAAAAGGAATACAAATTGTAAAAGAAGAAGTAAAACTGTCACTGTTTGCAGATGACATGATGCTATACACAGAGAATCCTAAAGATGCCACCAGAAAACTACTAGAACTAATCAATGAATTTGGTAAAGCTGCAGGATACAAAATGAATGCACAGGGACCTCTTGCATTCCTACATACTAATGACGAAAAATCTGAAAGAGAAAATAAGGAAACACTCCCATTTACCACTGCAACAAAAAGAATAAAACACCTAGGAATAAACCTACCTAGGGGGCTTCCCTGGTGGCGCAGTGGTTGAGAGTCCGCCTGCTGATGCGGGAGACGCGGGTTCATGTCCCGGGCTGGGAGGATACCACGTGCCGTGGAGTGGCTGGGCCCGTGGGCCATGGCCGCTGGGCCTGCACGTCTGGAGCCTGTGCTCCGCAGCAGGAGAGGCCACAGCAGTGAGAGGCCCGTGTACCGCAAAAAAAAACAAACAAACAAAAAAAACCTACCTAGGGAGACAAAATACCTGTATGCAGAAAACTATAAGACACGGCTGAAAGAAATTAAATATGATACAAACAGATGGAGAGATATACCATGTTCTTGGGTTGGAAGAATCAATATTGTGGAAATGACTATACGACCCAAAGTAATCTACAGATTCAATGTAACCCTTATCAAACTACCACTGGCATTTTTTACAGAACTAGAACAAAAAAATCTTAAAATTTGTATGGAGACACAAAAGACCCCAAATAGCCAAAGCAGTCTTGAGGGGAAAAAAATGGAGCTGGAGGAATTAGACTCCCTGACTTCAGACTATACTACATAGCTACAGTAACCAAGACAGTATGGTACTGGCACAAAAACAGAAATATAGAGCAATGGAACAGGTTAGAAAGCCCAGAGATAAACCCACGCACCTATGGTCAACTAATCTATGACAAAGGAGGCAAGGATATACAATGGAGAAAAGACAGTCTCTTCAATAAGTGGTGCTGGGAAAACTGGACAGCTGCATGTAAAAGAATGAACTTAGAACACTTCCTAACACCATACACAAAAATAAACTCAAACTGTATTAGAGACCTAAATGTAAGACCAGACACTATAAAACTCCTAGAGGAAATCATAGGAAGAACACTCTGACATAAATCACAGCAAGATCTTTTTTGATCCACCTCCTAGAGTAATGGAAATAAAAACAAAAATAAACAAATGGGACCTAATGAAACCTAATGAAACTTAAAACCTTTTGCAAAGCAAAGGAAACTACAAACAAAACGAAAAGACAACCCTCAGAATGGGAGAAAATATTTGCAAACGAATCAACGGACAAAGGATTCATCTCCAAAATATAAAAACAGCTCATGCAGCTCAATATTAAAAACACAAACAACCCAATGAAAAAATGGGCAGAAGGCCTAAATAGACATTTCTCCAAAGAAGACATACAGATGGCCAAGAAGCACATGAAAAGCTGCTCAACATGACTAATTATTAGAGAAATGCAAATCAAAACTACAATGAGGTATCACCTCACACCAGTTAGAATGGGCATCATCAGAAAATCTACAAACAACAAATGCTGGAGAGGGTGTGGAGAAAAGGGAACCCTCTTGCACTGTTGGTGGGAGTGTAAATTGATACAGCCACTATGGAGAACAGTACGGAGGTTCCTTAAAAAACTAAAAATAGAATTACCATATGACCCAGCAATCCCACTACTGGGCATATACCCAGAGAAAACCATAATTCAAAAAGACACATGCATCCCAGTGTTCACTGCAGCACTATTTACAATAGCCAGGTCATGGAAGCAACCTAAATGCCCATTGACAGATGAATGGATAAAGAAGTTGTGGTACATATATACAATGGAATATTACTCAGCCATAAAAAGGAACGAAGTTGGGTTATTTGTAGAGACATGGATGGATCTAGAGACTGTCACAGAGAGTGAAGTCAAAAACAGAAAAACAAATATCGTATATTAATGCATTATGTGGAACCTAGAAAAATGGTACAGATGAACCAGTTTGCAGGGCAGAAATTGAGACACAGATGTAGAGAACAAATGTATGGACACCAAGGGGGGAAAGTGGTGGGTGGAGGGTGGTGGTGGGATGAATTGGGAGATTGGGATTGACATACATACACTAATATGTATAAAATGGATAACTAATAAGAACGTGCTGTATAAAAAAATAAATAAAATAAAATTCAAAAACTCAAAAAATATAAATAAATAAATAAAATAATATGCTGATTTATGTAGGATAAACGGGCATAAAAAGGAGAGGAGAGAAATAAAGCAAAAGTGGGAAAATGTTAGCAACTGGGGCTGACTGAAGTTCTTTGTCGTACTCCTCCAATCCTTCTGATGTCTGAAATTATTTCAAAGAATAAGTTTAGGGGCTTCCCTGGTGGCGCAGTGGTTGAGAGTCTGCCTGCCGATGCAGGGGACACGGGTTCATGCCCCGGTCCAGGAAGATCCCACATGCCGTGGAGTGACTAGGCCCGTGAGCCATGGCCGCTGAGCCTGCTCGTCCGGAGCCTGTACTCTGCAACGGGAGAGGCCACAACAGTGAGAGGCCCGCGTACCGCAAAAAAAATTAATAATAAGTTTAAAAAAGATTTTAAGATGAATATATGATTTCCGCCATTAAGCATCTTATAAACTACTGGGAAAGATAATACATTCTAATAACTATAATTAAGAGCTCTATAGTAGAAATATGGTCAAGTTTGGAAGAAGAAGCCATTGTTTTCATCAGGAATTATCAGAAGTGGATTCACAGAGGAAGGTGACCTTGACCTTGAAGGATGGGTTAGAAAAGTAGTTTATATTTACATCTAAAAATGACGTATAGTGAATTCCTGATTTACCTAAGCATACGTTTATCAGAGTATGGTAATCCTGACAAAGAGAAAAAAGAAAAAAAAAAAGAATTTGTGGAAACAAAATTACTATGACCCACCTATAATATCTACGTATTAGACAGAAGGCAGTTGTTCTCCAGAACTACGCAGTACACATCTGATGCCACAACTGTATTTACAAACCTGCCCAAATCAGAGGTTTACATGTAACTCTGTTTGTTAGTCAGCCTCAAGCAAGACCAGGGCCTGATGAGCTGTACTTCCTACCCAATCACCAGGGGCTGCTGGTACAGCAGCAGTACAAAATCTGTTTCTCAGAACTCAAAAGCTCTTTGTGTGTTTCTTTTAGCCAAAACTGTGAAAAGCCATGAATTCAACATGACAAATAAGGCCAGTAGTTGAAGCAATGGCGTTAAAACTAGGCATTTTCAAGTCAAGGTTAGACTAATTCAAGGACTGAGGGGTGAGAAAAGATGCAAGGAAACAAACACCCAAAAGTGGAGTCACCTGGCCTCCAAATGAGGGGTGAGCCCACCCTCAGTGTGACCCAGGGATCAGGAGAGTGGCACGCTTGCTCGCCCACAGCAGGCTGGTGAGCATGCCCATTATTAGGTGGAGTCTGAATCACCGAAGGTCAGCTCAGGCCCTTCCCTCGGCTCTGTGCCCTGACTCTCTCTGGGATACAGTGAGCACATCCTCCTCCTTGAGTCATGGAAAAGTTATGGGTCATCTCCTATGAAAGGTCATTTTCAATTTGACCTTCCCCATCAGCATGGGACTTGGCACTGTGCTAGCCAGGGCTGAGCAGAAAAGGATTTTAGGGCCCTTTTAATTCCCTGTGGATTCTCCTTGTAATTCCAGACATGCTCTGTTTTCACTAACCTTTATCCGTCCTGTGTCCTAAAGATGAACCAGAACAGGGAGGATCAACACAGTAGGGCGCTGACAGCTGCCAAGACCCCCTCCCCGCCCCCGCCCTACAGCGAACACAGAGACCAGAGGGATTCACAAACAGGTCTCATCACGGAAGTGTGCACTATAATCTTAATAGCAGGCTTATGTTTTACCCCTTTTTCCATGTACTATAGCACCTAACACATAAATACTTTGTGTTAATAAATTTATTGGTGTTGATACTGTTAATACACAATTTTAAGAAGGGAGAAGTCTTATTAAACTCCTACTAAAAAACGATGTTTCCAACGAGTACATATTTACAGCTGAAGTACATGATTTTTGAGTTACGAGAAATATCTTCCTCATTTCTGGAAATAAAAATTCTTCTACGTTGGTAGATTTAACATTTTACTTGCCCTTAAAGTATATTTACTGGAAATATGATGGAAAATAATAGAGCTTTGGTATGAAACTTATGCAAAATACTGACCACCAAAATAACACATTTTCTGATTATTAGGTTTTAAGTCCACCCTCTCAAAGCCTTACTTGACCTAATAATCACCAGCCAGGGCAGTAAGCAACCTGGAAGCAGGGGAAATGTAGTTGTGTCCAGCTACAAAGGATGGGGAACACCAGCAGTGGAAAATACTCTGCACAACTGACATGTGACAGAATGTTAGGCATGAGAAACCCCCTGTATGTACAGGACTCTGAAACTGCTCTGTGGTTTGGAAGGTCAAAGCCAGATTCTTCCGTCAATGAAACTTTGCTCCTGTTTTCAGTGTTAGTAACAATGGTTTAAAACAACAACAACAAATACTGCCCACAAAACACTCCCTTCTTAAAAAATTGTTTATCTTTTGGCCGTGACACAAGGCATGTGGGACCTTAGTTCCCCAACCAGGGATCAAACCTGTGCCCCCTGCAATGGAAGTGCAGAGTGCTAACCACTAGACCGCCAGGGAATTCCCAAAACACTCCCTTTTACATGACATTTGTACCCGGAAGTCACCCAGAGCTCATTCGTTCAGTGCTGATGACTCTGCTTCCCTTTCAGCAAGCCTCACATTCAGGAGCTTCTCTTGGAGAGTGAGACTGAAATTGAGATTTTTTTCAAGAACATAGATTTGGTTGCTTTCTTCACCTTAAGCACCTAAGTCAAGCAAAATGTGTATTGGACACTTTAAGGTTATATGCTTTACCAAAATTTTAAGTCTACTGATTCAAAACACACGCTTTGATTAATAAGCAGTTTATCATCGTTCTTGGAGATAAAATGAAATATTAAACTCTGGAATGTTAAGAAGTATAACAGACCCAACGATTAAAACGTCTAATCACAATGTCTGATTTTCCTAAACAGTAGAAACCAACATTCTGGAGCAGTGTTAACTCAAAGGCAGCGGGTCATCTAACTATTACCATCTGTGACAAGATCCAGAGTCTGTGCCAGAATGCAATCAACATCAAGAAAATGTCAGAGAAAATGACTGAACCAAACAGTGTGTTTGGTAATGCGGCTCATCTATATTCACTGACAGCTTAAAAGTTTGTGGACCCCAGCCGTCTAACTTGTGCTAGAATACCAAAGTGCTCTTTGAAGGAAAATGTAGACACAATCATAAATTTTCACAAAACATTTACAATATGTAAATACCTGTTCCTGCAGGTCGTAGTCATAGCTGTCATGCAGCAGAAGACTGAGGACGTATCGAGTATAAATCATGGCATCAATGCCACATTTCTCTAGCTCTTGTCCCAGCCAGGTCTGCACTGGACCCAAAGCATGAAGCAGAGACATTTCAGAGACAGATACAGGGCCTGGATAAGAGCTTGAGGAGCTTTCAGATGGTAAACCATCCACAACAACGGTACAGATAGGGCGCATGAATTTAGGTTGCTGACATCCTTAAAACGCGGAGCATTTTCTGCAGTGATGTTCTGTTGGTATCTGGAGGGGATTTTCACTCCAGTAAAAAGGAGAGATGCTTGACATCTAGGGTAAGCATTTATTTTTGCTGGCAGTCAGCCATCTAGAACTGAATTTCCCTCTTCAGGCATGATCAATGAATCAACATCCTGATAGCAACATACATGTAGATGTGATTTCCTACTTTAATTTCACATTGAGGCCAAATGTAAGTCTCCAGCAGAACCTACAAAAATAAGAGAGAAAAAAGGTATGCGTCATGTATAAATATAAATTACATCATTGATCTTTTGAAAAAAATCCAAATGAACCATTCCTCTTTATTAAAATACCTTTGGTATCTTGGAACATTAATTTTTTTTTTTACTGTAATTGTTGACATTTTAAACTAAGTGACATTTTAAACTTTTAAAAGCTTAATATCATTTAAAAGTAAGGAAAACTCAGAAACTTGTATTTTTGTACTCATGCTCAATTATACTGATGTTTATTTTGCTATGTCTCAAGAGACTGGACTTGTAAAATTTTGCTATGCTGAAAGAATTTATCTCGTAACAAATCACTAGCTCATTTTAAAGTAAAACAGAAACAAGCAGCTGAACGGTAATTTCATTGAAACACTGGTAAAAAAAATTAGTCCCATAAATGTAAGTTTTACATAGGTAATCAATTTTTGTATGGCTAAAAACTTTGGACTGCTCATCACTTATTTCATAAAAATTAAGATGAAACACACATTTGTCTTATAGCCCTGCCAGGTTATACTGTTATATCTATTTTAACTTTTCTTCTTATATACCTAGGTTGACTTTCTGATTACTTGTGATAGATGCCACTCTTTTCCACTCAATTAACATACTTTAAATATGTCATACTAATCTAACAATGGCTTTATTAAGTCATAATATTCTTTATGCTAGAGTTCTGATTAATTTATGCCACTAGAAAATGAAAACTAACATAGTGATAGGTAAATCTCATGGGATCAGCTTTTGCATGAATTTTAGCAGATAATAAGAGGGTTACAAAAATGACTTTTTAAAAAGTATTAATAATTATTTTTAGTAAGAGCATCAAGTCAGAAAGACACACTCTTCACCAAAGATTTAACGCTCAGTTTCTTGCACTTCATCTAGAACTACACACTAAATGTTACAAACATTAAATATAAAGAAAATATGTTTAAATCCACCACAGGATGAAGTTACTAGATTAATGTATCACTAATACGTATACTGCTACTTCCTGAAGTCTTCTCTATAATTCTTTTCTGAATTATAAAAACTAGATAAACTAAAGATTTTCTATAATGTTTACTTGCTGAAATTTTCCAGCTGACTCTCAAAATTAAAACATTTTCCATAAATTGTTTAATACGTGTGGATCTCAGGATGCCAGACAGATCATCAATTAACCAATACATTCACTTCTGGGGACATCACCTGAAGCAGGTGGATAGCCAGCACTCATTCAGTGAAGGTTGCACCAAGACAATGAGGAGACATGAAGCGGTGGCTGAAGGAAGTAGGTCAGAGAATCTAAGGCAGCTGGAGATCACAGGAAAAGTACCGAGAGGAGAGAGCTGTCCAGAGGAAAACACCAGATACCTGCAAAGGGTTGCTCCTAAGCCTTCAACAGAGTGTTAATTGGGGCATGCATCTGAGGACCCAGCCACGGCACAGGAAAGGGTCACCATAAAGGAAAGGAGGAAACAGGCCCTAAGGCTCAGTGTGGCTGGGGATGGTGCCTGTTTTCTACCAGCCAGACTGGAAAACCTCATAATTCAGGGCACACTAGGTAGAGTGTTCAGAAGGGTCTCGACTTAGTCATGGGGAATAATTAGCCCTACACTAAACACTGCTCTGGACCTGCCTAACAAATCTTAAAATCAAGACCCAAAACACCAAACTGTTTCCAACTATTTTCACTGTGGCCCCAGAACAAAGCTCAAGGGATACAAAATATCCACCACCCAAGAAGATAAAATTTACAATGTTTGGCATCCAATCAAAAATTAGCATGCATGTGAGAATTCCCCAGCGGTCCAATGGTTAGGACTCCCATCTCACTGTCGAGGGCCTGCGTTCAATCCCTGGTAGGGGAACTAAGATGCCACAAGACCCGCGGTGGTGCTGCTGCCTAAATAAATGAATAAATAATTAGCAGGCATGCACAGAAATGGGACACAAAGGGAGTGGAAATGAGGAGAAAAATTAACTGAAACCAATCCAGAATCAACACAAAAGTTAGAATTAGCAGAAAAAGACTTTAAAAGTTATTATGACTATATCTCATATGTTTGAAAAGATATAAAAATCAAATATCTAAAGATGAAAACTACAATGTCTGAGATTAAAAATATAGGACAGGACTAATGGCAGATCAGACATTTGAGATGAAAAGATTACTGAATCTTAAACCACACACATACACAAAACTATACAAAATGAAATATGGAGAGAAAAAGAAGTTCAAAAAATTAACAGCGCTTCAGTGAGCTGTGTGATAACTTTAAGAAATCTAACATACATGTAATCAGAAGAGAGAGAGAAGGACAGAAAAAAATATTTGAATAATGGCCAAAATTTTCCCAAAACGAATGAAAACCAAAACACACAGATCCAAGAAGTTCAATGAAGTCTAAGCACAAGAAACATGTAGAAATTAACACATAATAAAACTATTCAAACCAGTAATAAAGTCGCCAGAGAAAAAAAGAAACATTAGGTAGAAGAGAAAGTTATGGATGACATCAGATTTCTTGATGGAAACCATGCAAATGAGAAGATAATGGGGCAAAAACACTTTAAAGTATTGAAAAAAAAAAACCTGTCAACTGAGAATCCTGTACTCATCAAAAGCATATTTCAAAACAAAGGTGAGGGCTTCCCTGGTGGCGCAGTGGTTGAGAGTCCGCCTGCCGATGCAGGGGACACGGGTTCGTGCCCCAGTCCGGGAAGACCCCACATGCCGCGGAGCGGCTAGGCCCGTGAGCCACGGCCACTGAGCCTGCGCGTCCGGAGCCTGTGCTCTGCAACGGGAGAGGCCACAACAGTGACAGGCCCGCATACCGCAAAAAAAAAAAAAAAAAAAAACAAAAAACAAAGGTGAAACAAACACTTTTTCAGACATGGAAAAGCTGAAAGAATTCATCACCAGCAATCCTGCCCTAAAAGAAATGTCAAAGGAAGTCCATCAATAGCTGATGCCATATAATTTTTAAATTGTCCATATCCCTAGAGTCATTAGTGACTGGGCAGAAGGAAAATGATAGGACAAAATGTCCTATCCACACAAAGGAACAAAGAGCACCAGAAACATTAACTAAAATTTTCTTGTTATTTAAGTATCTTTAAAAGATAATTGAGGGACTTCCCTGGCAGTCCAGTGGTTAGGACTCTGCGCTTCCAATACAGGGGACGTGGGTTCTATCCCTGATCAGGGAACTAAAATCCTACATGCCTTGCTGCATGGCCAAAGATTTTAAAAAGAAAGAAAGAAAGAAAGAAAGAAAATAGATAACTGACCGTTGAAACAAAAACAACAACGTATTGTGAGGTTTATAACATATGTATATATGTATAACATATGTATATAACATATGTATAAATAAAATGTATGACAACAGCAGCATAAAGACCAGGAGTGGGAAACTGGAACACTATTATAAGGTTCTTATACATCACATGAAATGGTATGTTATCTCTTGAAGACTGTGATAAGATAGCTGTTAATAATCATAATAAATTTAAATGGCTTAACCAACTAAAAGGCAGAGATGGGTCTTAAAACAACAAGTCCCAATTACAATATAGTAAAAATTCTACAATGAACGTAAAGTCACAAATAGGTTAAGTAAAGGATGGGACTTCCCTTGTGGTCCAGTGGTTAGGAATCCACCTGCCAGTGCAGGGGACACGAGTTCGAGCCCTGGTCTGGGAAGATCCCACATGCTGCGGAGCAGCAAGCCCATGACCCACAACTGCTGAGCCTGCGTGCCACAACTACTGAAGCCCGAGTGCCTAGAGCCCGTGCTCCGCAACAAGAGAAGCCAACCCAATGAGAAGCCCGTGTACCACAGCAAAGAGTAGCCCCCGCTCTCTGCAACTAGAGAAAGCCCGCACGCAGTAAGAAAGAACCAACGCAGCCAAAATTAAAAAAAAAAAAAAAAGTTAAAAAGAACATATTTCTACATAACCAACAGGGCAAAAAGAAATTAGAAAGTATTTTGAATTGAATGAAAATAAAAACATAACGTATCAATATTTTTAGGTTGCCACTAAAGCAGTATTTAGGGGAAAATTTATAGTACAAAGAGAGCCTATATTAGAAAAGGTCTCAAATCAGTTTTCATCTTAACAAACTAGAAAAAGAAGAGCAAATGAAACCTAAGCTAAGCAGAAGAGGGAAATAAAAGATGAGAGCAGAAATCAATGAAATAGAAAATGGAAAAACAATGAAACCAAAAGCTGGTTCTTTCAGACAACAAGATGGACCTCTAGCCAGACTGAGGACTGAGGAAAGAGAGAAGACAAATGACCAATATCAAGAATGAAAGAGGTGAGATCACTACAGATTCTACAGATATAAAAAAGACCATAAGGGGCTATTAGAAAAATTTTACACCAATAAAATAAACTTAGATGAATTGGACAAATTCCTTGAAAACACAAACTACCAAAGTTCACTCAAGAAGAAATAGAATTAATAACCCTGTACCTATAAAAGAAATTGGGTTTACAGTTTAAAACTTTCCCACCGGGGCTTCCCTGGTGGTGCCGTGGTTGGGAATCCACCTGCCAATGCAGGGGACACGGGTTTGAGCCCTGGTCTGGGAAGATCCCACATGCCATGGAGCGACTAGGCCTGTGTGCCTCAACTACTGAGCCTGCACTCTAGAGCCCGTGAGCCACAACTACTGAAGCCCGCGTGCTGCAACTACTGAAGCCCGTGCACCTGGAGCCTGTTCTCTGCAACAAAAGAAGCCACTGCAGTGAGAGGCCCGCGCACCGCAGCAAGGGGTGGCCCCCACTCGCCACAGCTAGAGAAAACCCACGGCATCAAATGAAGACCCAATACAGCCAAAATAAATAAACAAACAAACAAACAAAAACTTTCCCACGAAGAAATTTCCAGGCACAGTTGGCTTAAAGGTGAATTCTACCAGATATTTAAGGAAAGTATAATGCCAATTCTATACAAACTCTTCTCAAAAATTGAAGAGGAGAGAATATTTCCCAAATCATGTTAAGAGGCCAACATTACCCTAACATAAAAACCAGACTAAGATATTATAAGAAAACTACAGACCAACATGGCTCACGAACACAGATGCAAAAATTCTAACGAAATTTTAGGGAATTGAATCCAACACTATACATCAGATCCAGAGAGTACTGAGGTATCAGAAGAATGTCTTTAACGAAATGTATATAATTGTCTTTGCCAGAGAACTTCTAAAAATTAGTTTCGCTGCAAACAACTTAGTATAAGGCTTTTTCCCATTATTTAAATGCATAAAGGCCTTAAAAACTCACATATGAAAGACCTGGTTCACTGTTAAGACTGATAAAGAAAAACTGTTTTAGTTTACTATGCTTACTTTAAAACATGGTATCAACCCAACCATGGGATTCTCTCTGTTGTCATTAAGAGATTTAGACAAATGAAAGGATTCAAGAAGTAGGTGAGATGCAGAAAAAAAAAGCAAAACACATTGAACGCCCATGATCTCATCAAAGCCAGTTAAGACCTTCCCTTGCATCATTACCCCTAACAGAACTCCTGCTGTGACTTGTTCAATAGCTGATGCCATATAATTTTTAAATTGTCCATATCCCTAGAGTCATTAGTGACTATAGTTTGTTTTTACTCTCTACATAGAACAGACTCAGAGGACTGAGGAAAAGAGAGGAAAGGCTGGTTAAGTCTGGGAGCGTCAGCCTATGTAGTCATCTGGGCAGCACCTGTAACTGGACACCAGTAACAAGGGTCTGAGACAGAAGCACCCCAAGCTGGCTTCCTCCTGTACCGTGATGACATGTCTAAATGTTCCTGGGGCTCAGGAGTGTCCATTCTCCTTACTGTGAACCTAAACTGTTAACAGATGGCCCAGGTATAAATATTGGGTCATAACTAAGCTTCCCCTCCCCTAAGCTGCAAGCCCTTGGTAGCAGAGTGAACATTTGACCGAATGAGAGACTCTTTATTTCTAGTTCTGAACTGTTTCAGAAATAAAATTACCTGTTTAACTTACTTCAGGTGTGATCCACCACGTGGCCAAAACAATGGAGGGATGTGACCAGCACATGCAAAACCCACTGAACATCCACCCAGCAAGTTCAAGAACATGGCTAGCAAACACCCATATGTCAAACTCTGTCTATTCACCTTCATACTCATTTCAAATGTGAAGTTTAGTCAGTATGAAGTTAAACTGCATTTTAGTTTAACTTCTCTAAAAGTTTTAAAGAAAAAGCACCACCATATAAACTCAAAGGTTCTTCGTTTTGTTCCGTTTTTTCAACTTTTCTTTCTACAAAGGCTTATGCTGAGAAAAAAGGACCTTCAAATTGTCTTGAGCATCTTTCTCCCACGTAAAATTAACGCAAATCATCCTAAGGACTGGGCTATATAAATGATAATTTTAAAGGTCCAACAATAATACACTTATTTTAGAATTTCTCTTGTCTTTTTTACTTTAAATTTTAAATGGTTTTTATTAAGGATACCTATATATAGCTGATTAATGCCCATGGAAGCATGCATCTTCTTTAATTCAGGAAGGCAGGATGGAAGAGTGCAAAGTGCACCAGCCCAGTGGTCCATAACATGTAGGTTTTTGTAGTCAGTATCACTTCCACTACTGAATAGCTGGGTTTTCTGCCCATAACTCATCTGTAAAGGAGAATAATAAATACTTCCTCTCCTTGCCTCTCAACTTCTCTCAAGGCTGTTTCAATGAGCAAGTGAGAAATGCATCCAAGTATTGATATTTGTGACCTTTGTATTTCACAAAATGTCACACCAATGGAAGGTGCTGTTATTACAAACTACCCCCCTCAAATTGTTTATATTTGCTTACTCTAACAGGGTTCTTCACTGATATGATTATCTGAAGAATAGTAATTATGTAAAATACATTAGGCTTCTAGTACAAAAAATAATTTCGTTATCCTTAAAAAAAAAAAAACTATGAAATCATCTTCATTTACAATAAAAATCTAGTTTTAGTCATACCAAAGCCTTTCCTCTTTTTAAGTAACAGTTTGGTCTCTACTACAAATTCCAGTGCGAGGCTGCTAAGAACTCAAGGTGGTGAAGTGCAGAGGATGAACACAGAAATACCATGGCTGCTGTTTCCTGTCTTTTGGAATGTGCACATCTGCAGAGCAACCTCTGCATTTAAGCCGCACTATCCCCAAACAGTACAGACTCAGAAGCTTAGCACACACCACTTTCCTTCTGTGGCCTAGTGTGCAATTTCTAGACATTTTATGGACTCTAGAATTAAACACAGCCCTGCTGGTGAATGAAAATCACCCCCAAAGACTGGGGGATAGATGAAAGCCTCCAAGCCTAGTATTAATATGAGCCTGGAAGTGAAAGTGGAGGAGTGAGGGGGGAACATCTGTCAAGCCACGCCCACACCCATGACACCACCCCCCCCACACACCCCTCCACCCCCTCAAGAAACCCCGTGTCACCCTCAGTCTCCAGGAGTGAGGGCCCTGGGGCCTGTGGTGCTTATGATCAGACCTGGAACTAGAATGACAAACTGAATTCTAAAACCAAAAGCATTTAATTCTTTATCTAGTCCACATGTTTTCAGAGTGATAATTGGTCACAAATGATTTGTCTATTAAGGAGAAAAAACAGATCTAGGTAATGAAGTTATTACATAAATACTTTTTCAACAATAGCCAGACAAAACATAGTAATGCCACAATCTTCAAATGAGTAATTTAATAATGAAGTGGGATTTGGGGCGGGGGGCAGGGTGCTGAGGGGTGGGGTTTTTTTTAATAAATTTATTTATTTTACTTATTTATTTTTGGCGGCATTGGGTCTTCGTTGTTGCGCACGGGCTTTCTCTAGTTGCTGAGAGCGGGGGCTACTCTTCGTTGCAGTGCGTGGGCTTCCCATCATGGTGGCTTCCCTTGTTGTGGAGCAGGGCCTCTAGGCGCGTGGGCTTCAGTAGTTGTGGCACGCGCGCGGGCTTAGTAGTTGTGGCTCGCGGGCTCTAGAGCACAGGCTCAGTAGTTGGGCGCACGGGCTTAGCTGCTCCGTGGCATGTGGGATCTTCCCGGATCAGGGCTCGAACTGGTGTCTGCTGTATTGGCAGGTGGATTCTTAACCACTGTGCCACCAGGGAAGCCCCTGAGGGATGGTTTTTTGTTTTTTGTTTTTTTGCGGTACGCGGGCCTCTCACTGTTGTGGCCTCTCCCGTTGCGGAGCACAGGCTCCGGACGTGCAGGCTCAGCGGCCATGGCTCACGGGCCCAGCCACTCCGTGGCATGTGGGATCTTCCCGGACCAGGGCACGAACCCGTGTCCCCTGCATCGGCAGGGGCACTCTCAACCACTGCGCCACCAGGGAAGTCCTGAGGGGTGGTTTTGAAGAAGCTCATTGATCTTCCAAAATCTCATACCCTATGTAACAATGTGCTAAGAAATGTAGTGCCATCTTTTTATACTCTTTGTAACACCACATACATTACTGAAAATAATTCAAGTTACAGCTCCCATGAGTGCCCTTAAATAGCTGTAAGAGACATACACTCAATCTATAGCTCAGTTTCCTTAGTGCTCAAGTAGAGCAGACATGTGGCAGACATATTAAGGTACTTCCCTTCATTTTTGGTAATATATTGTACGTATTTTTAGGTTTGCTCAAAACTCATAAAAATTATTTCAAAAAGCATAATGTCTTTCTGACATGGTACACACAATATTATTTGTGGATTGTTTTCTCAATTTACTTGTGTTACAGCACAACTGATGATAAAGAGCACCAGATAGTAAACAGTTGTAAATCTGGCTTCTTCAGGCAAAATGTATTGAATAAAATGTAGATCTTGTGAAGAACTATCTGTGCAGCTCTGTTCAAGCAATATATTCACTTGCTGAAGCATTCTTTTAGTCTCAGAGCACTTTTTCTTTCTGCTCCTATATACTTTTATTATAAAAGTTCTTTAAAGTATTTTTAAATATGAAAACAGAAGGGCACCCATACACAATTTCTCTACCCTAATACAATTCACTGTTACTATTCTGGTGTGATTATCAGTGTTTTCTCCTTTGCAAAGAACTTAAAATTTTTCAATATTTCAACATGTTAAAAACAAATATATACTTTTGTATCCTGCACTTTTCACCTAGCATTATGTAATCCCAGTGTTGTTCTAGCGTCTTACTACATTGTCAGACACAGTAGTCACTAGTCACATGTGGCTACTTAAAATTTAAATTAAAAATCAGTTCCTCAGCCACACCAGCCACATTTCAAGTGCTCAATAGCCACACATGGCTAGCGGCTTCCGTGCAAATATAAAGTACAGGACATTTCCATCATCACAGTTCTACTGGACAATGCTGGCAATGATTATGTTGGGCTAAACCAAGAACTGTTAGCTCTTTTCAAGAGTTCACATGTCCTTCCTCACGTGCCTGTAGGCTGTACGAGACACTCTTCCTTATACCCGGAAGGTAGGGTACCAACCACAGTGTTATTCTGAGATAACACTGTGCCCAAGAGGAATCGTGTGAGGGAACTGGAAAGGATTTACCTTTATGTTTGAGAGGCCTCAAATGTCAACAAGTCAAATTTCGTTACGGTAGAACGCAATCATGGAAGGTTTAATGACGAAGCCAGACTGTACAGAACGGCAAGAAGAGATGAAGCTTATCAACAGAGCAAAACGAAAACTGAGAATAAATAGAATAGAGGGCCAACAGACAAAATTGGGAGGAAAGGTTATTTAGTCCAAAGAGGGTAGATGTGCTGCAGAAACAACTCCCAAATTGCCGCAGCTGAACACAAAGGTCTGTTATCTTGCTCACGCCACGTGTCCATCCCGGGTTGGCAGGGATGCCCGGCACAGTCACTCAGCAGAATCACCCTGGGACACAGGATGACTATGGCTGCCAGTCTTGAACCCTGATAATCCAGGAATGAGAGAAAAAGAAGATCTGCACCAAAGTGTGTACCAGCGCTTTGAAAGCTTCCTCCTGGAAGTGACTCACTCACACCTCATGAGTCAAACCAAGTCTCATGGCCTCACTTCACTTCCACAAGGTGGGGAGACACACTCCTCTTACAGGCTGCGAAGGAGAGGCAAGAGCAGGAACAGGTGTCAGTGGCCCTAATGACTACTTCAAGGGGCAAAAAATATGGGACTCTTCATAAAATAAAACCCTAAAGTCTAACGTTGTTGAAACCAGCCGTCTGGTAAACTTAGATGGAATATTCAAAGGCACAGGTCAATTAAAACACTGCAAAAGAAAAATCATCCATACAAGAGAGACTAAACTAACATGCTCAGAAAGGTTTCGGAAGGCATGAACATCGCTGAGACATTAACACCTAAGGGGCAGTGGAGTGGGGTCCTGCCCCATCTCCTCTAAGAAGCCTTCTCTACATTAAGGCCAGGCCGCACGGCTCTCTCCCTGCGACACTGAGAGCTCTTGCTGTCCTCATCACCCTTGCCTTTCAATGACCTCCATTCACACGATTCTCCAACTGTCTCCCTGCGTGTGGGTCCCCTCAAATGAGGCTGAAAGGTCTTTCAGGGCCAAACTGTGACATACTCTAGGTACTATTTAGCAGAATGCTTAGACCCTGACAGGTGATCAAAACTGTGTCTAGCCAAATACTTTCCAAATCTAATGGGGGGAATGAATTCCGAAGGAGAAAGTTTGGGAAATAAAACAATATTCATAACACCAGCAGAGGGCGGGGAGGGCTGGGGAGGGACTCAACTCTAGTCAAGTTCTAAACCCCCTGGAAGGGAGTAACCCTCTAAGCCAGGGCTCTCACTGATTCTCTCACCACCCACACACCTACTGGAGGCTTACTGTGTACCAGGCACTGTGCACGGTGTTAGTGATACACAGCGACGCTCAGGATTTTTCCTTCGGTGTCACCACACTGAATTAGTGGGCTTTGGTCTTCATCCTTAGGTAACCAATTTGCACTTCTTCCCACTGAAACCCACTGCCCTCCCTTTGACCTGGTATGGTACTTCTACAAATTATGCCTTCACTCTATTTTTAACTGGTCCTTTGTCACTACAAATTTCATCAAAAAAATGGTTAAAATGCTTAGTATTCATCAAAGGCCTACATTACCTGCAACTATCTTTTCATAATTCTTCAATTTGGGTGTCCATAGGATTTTCACATAAAGAAAAGCCTTTGAAGGGGAAGGGTAAAGGGTATAAGATAGAAATAGAAAAAAGAACATAGAAATGAGAATAGATGTCTGAAATAGTAAGACTCTGGCTTTTATATTCTACTACTCTCACAAATTTCCTAAATAATATTTGCCAAGCAAACCAGAGAGTGCACTCATACAATGAGATAGTTATACATATACACACAATCTTTGCCTGTTAGTTTCAGATCTCAGTGCATCAATTTGGAACACAAGGTATTGCTTTTCTCTTTAGTAGGTAGCCTGGCTCCAGAGCCAATTTATGGCCAGAAGAGAAAATCCACAGAGAATCTATAACCTAACCTACAGCCCTATCACTGAAGACAGGACCAAGGGCTAAAAGCTGGTCACGTACGTTTAGTCACCTAACTGGAAAACTGTATGGTAATGGACAATCAGACCTACAGTCTCTTCCCCATCTAGAAGTGTGTCAAGTCCTAGGAAATGAATAAAGCTCCATTTAAAAATAACGTAATCAATAAATCTAGTGTGGGACATGAGTTCCTTCTGTGCAAATAGGAAGAACTGCATAACAGATTAAGAAATTCCATTTTTATTACAGGTTATCAGAAATGAACTGATAAGTGTATATTCTCCAGTGACAAATAAAATGAATTTTTTTTATAAATGTAGGATTGTTCTTATAGATAAGACGACTACTTGATAGTAACAAGAACTAGCAGGTGTCTTCATAAACTGCAGGCATGTAACATACCTGGGTCAATATCTATGTTTAAAAGATAAGAAAAAAGGAGGAGGCTTCCCTGGTGGTGCAGTGGTTGAGAGTTCGCCTGCCGATGCAGGGCACATGGGTTCGTGCCCCGGTCCAGGAGGATCCCAAATGCCGCGGAGCAGCTGGGCCCGTGAGCCACAGCCACTGAGCCTGCGCGTCCAGAGCCTGTGCTCTGCAACGGGAGAGGCCACAACAGTGAGAGGCCTGCATACCGCAAAAAAAAAAAAGAAAAAAAAAGAAAAAAGGAAGAACCAACTATATGAAGATAAAGTATAGGTGAAAGCACTCAGTTCTACATAAGAATCAGGAGTACTAAACAGACTTCCATTAAAGCAAAACAAATGAGATGTAGATCAAGTGTGTAATGAGAATGAATAAAAGGGAAGAGCTTTCCATCCAGCTTGGATGAATTCCCCTCTACGGACTGTGCTGTTGTCAAATGCTTACAGAAATTTAAGTTTGGATCAGCCTCTATGTTCTTATAGTTTTAACTAGACTGAATATTAAGGAGATGAACTGCTTATGTAAAGTAACATTGCTTTATTTCTAACTTTTACTTGACTGGCAGTTATTTGCTGATTCATACTCATCTGTTAATATTTCTGGTTTGAAAAGGTGAACTGCTTTTCAAAGGTTATAATTTCTTTGCAGGTTATCACAGTACAGTAACCAATGA
This sequence comes from Mesoplodon bidens, assembly GCF_964165515.1. NCBI lineage: Eukaryota > Metazoa > Chordata > Mammalia > Artiodactyla > Ziphiidae > Mesoplodon > Mesoplodon bidens. Next base: position 102,745,577 of record NC_138176.1, on the reverse strand, counting down.
GGTGTTTAGTTCAAGATCTATTAGATGTCAGAATTCTTTAGCAGGGCTACAAAGCGATAGTTTTCATGCCTTCAAAAAAGTCCTATGGAGATTTTTTTAAATGCCCTTTTTCCCTAAAAGGGGAAAACTTCACGTCACACAGTTTACAGGATAAAAAAACACACATGAAGCCATTTGGGTCAAAAGGGAGGGGGAAATGTATACACTTACATCTGAAACAAAGAAACAGTGTAAAAGATTACAAACCAGCTACCAAACAAAATCCAAAAATCAAAACATAGTTCACTGTTATGAAATTCTAGAAAGCTTTTAGAAAAATTGTTGGAAAAGTGATGGAACAACTAAATTTTAGAAACCTAAAAACTTCAATTAAGAGAAACTTAAATTGATCTTCACTCTAAGAAATGCAAATTTTCACAAGCCCAAAGCAAGTTTATTTGGAAACAAAAAATTAGAACAAGTAGATTTTTAGAATTGTTGAAAATGCAAAAACTCTTAACATGATGAAACCCATTTCGTCAAGGATGAAACATTTTATCAAGTAAAATACTAGATCATTGTGTACTAAAATAATTTTTCAAAGTGATACTGTTGATTGTCAAAATGTCTGTGCATAAAAATTTTACAGCTTTCAACTTCTCATCTCAAAACTACAAAGTGATCTATCTTCTGAGTTTCAATGAGTGGGGGAAAATAAATGGCCTGAAATTCTACAACTCGCTGCTAAGACAGTGGGTCAATTCTTTTTTGTAGTTACTATTAAAAGCCATAATCTAAGTAATACATATTACAATTCTCTAAAATGAACTTAGGTAATAAGCAATACTTCGGTGATGTTTTAGTATCTGTTAATAAGAGATATCTAATTCAGTATAAAAATTTTATATGGATTATCTGACTCATCCAACTAGTTATAAATTTTAAAGAATCAGAATAAAATTCTCTTTGATCTTGCAAAAAGATATATATTTGAGAACTCAAAATATGTTCAAAGTACATATTTTCATTTTGCATCCATTAATTATTCAATACATGCTTCAAAGATTAAATCAAGTTTTTAGATGTAACTTTTTTTAGCTTTAAAAATGATTTTTTTTAACTTTTTATTTTATATTGGAGTATAGTCGATTAACAATGTGTGACAGTTTCAGGTGCACAGCAAAGGGACTCAGCCACACATATACACGTATCCATTCTCCCCCAGACTCCCCTCCCATCCAGGCTGCAGAGTTGAGCAGGGTTCCCCGTGCTCTACAGCAGGTCCTCGTTGGTTACCCATTTTAAATACAGCAGCGTGTACCTGTTGATCCCAAACTCCCTGATTATCCCTCCCCTATCCTCCCCCACCCCCAACCTTAAGTTCCTTCTCTAAGTCTGTGAGTCTGTTCCTGTTTTGTAAATAGGTCCATCTGTATCATTTCTTTTTAGATTCCCCATTATCTTACTGTATTTCTCTTCCTCTGCCTGACTTACTTCACTCAATATAACAATCTCTAGGTCCATCCATGTTGCTGCAAATGGCATTATTTCATTCTTTTTAATGGATGGGTAATATTTCATTGTGTTTACATACCACTAGATGTGACTCTTAACATAACGATAGTTACAGCCCCTAGGCAGCTATTTAAATGAACAGTGTCATCATTTAAAAGATAACCTGCTACAGTTTCCCTAAGGTGTATTCCAGGTGATATAAAACTATATTACTTTTGTTATAGAACTTCTTCTTTTTACATAAATTAGGGAAATACCAGAGCTGAAACAAAAGCAGGTTTATTTTGGGACACCTTGAAACTTTTAATATGGTAATGTGCCTGTGGAACCTCCCTGAAGGAAACAAAGTAGAGAGCATTTTCCATACTTGTTAAGTATCCTGTGTTCCTCAGAATATGCTCTGGTAAACATAATCTTCTAACCAGAAAGAATTAACATTTTCTCTAAGGTCCACATTATAAGCAAAACATAGATCACCTAGGGTCCTTACAGTCTCAATTTCCCAGGGTTGAAAAGTTAAACTGAAGATATAATTTTAGGAATGAGACCATTAAGTACATCCTTCTCCTTTTCTTTAAATGATCTGCATAAATTGTACTGTTCTATACAGTAAAATCAATCAGTACTCCATTTTTTAATAGTGTCAGAAACTTCCAGAATCTCCCTTTTCCCCTGGGCATGCCTCATCCTCATTTATTATCTTTGATTACATAAACCTGGAGGCTCTTGACTCCTCAATGCATTCTCTGCCGCACTGCAAGGGCAGGGTCCACTGTGACCTACCTACCTACATGACATGCGCAGCAGCAAGGCAGGCACCTGAATATTATGCGGGTGCCTACAGCCACTGAAATGGTCTCGAGTTGTTCCTATTTCACAGAACAACCAAGCTATTTTGTAGTGGATCAAGACAGACATCTGACAACAGGATGTTCATAGCAGAGCCACCACCAAGAGTGAATCCAACTGACCAGTGGATCTACAATGGAGAAAAGAGGATGGCGTTCAGAGGGCACACTCCTGGGGCTGGTGGAGACGCAAGCTAAATGCGAAGTACCTGGATTTAACAAACTTTTGCTGGATGTCAGGCACAGCTGCTAAAAAATTTAGAAATGCTACCAAATTTAAGTGTACTTTGAGGCATTCCTGAATCTGGGAAACATGCCGAGAAGCCCTACTACACTTGGAGCCCAAGTGACTACTTACGTATGGAATTCTCCCTAGATCGATGAAATAGACATACTCTTTGAACCTAAAATATAAGTACTTTAAAGACAGGTTAGGGCTTCCCTGGTGGCACAGTGGTTAAGAATCCGCCTACCAATTCAGGGGACACGGGTTCGAGCCCTGATCAGGGAAGAGCCCACATGCTGCGGAGCAACTAAGCCCGTGCGCCACAACTACTGAGCCTGCGCACTAGAGCCCGTGAGCCGCAACTACTGAAGCCCGTGCACCTAGAGCCCGTGCTCTGCAACAAGAGAAGCCACGTGCTACAACTAGAGAAAGCCGCGCACAACAAAGAACCAAAGCAGCCAAAAGTAAATTTAAAAAAAAAAAGACAGGTTAACAATGCAACATTCCTGAAAAATGTATTTAAAATACTGTACTCAGCCAAGTATGACACGCAACAAAGGTGATATATTTGAGATTGGAATTTTACACTAATTAAAACTCTTCCCCTCAAAACAACAGACTAAAAGACTATAGAGCCCAATACAGGTCAAAACTCTTTAAAACTTCACAGATACGTTCAAATCATAAGTATTACGTTACAAAGGTAAATGTAAAGGAAGGAAAAAATCAGCAGAAATATTACGCAGCATGGTTCAGAAAGGCATATAAACAAAGATGCAAGAAAAATAGTTAACTATCCAAACACTAAACAAAAAAATCAACTTTCAAACAACTCATGCCAAATATGAAATTGAGGGCTTCCCTGGTGGCGCAGTGATTGAGAGTCCGCCTGCCGATGCAGGGAACACGGGTTTGCGCCCAGGTCCGGGAGGATCCCACATGCCGCGGAGCGGCTGGGCCCGTGAGCCATGGCCGCTGAGCCTGCGCGTGCAGAGCCTGTGCTCCGCAACGGGAGAGGCCACAACAGTGAGAGGCCCGCGTATCGGAAAAAAAAAAAAAAAAAATGAAATTGATTGTTCCTTTCTTATAGATTCTGGTCAAGTTTTCTGTCATGTGAAATAGCTGATTTGGGGGTTAGAAATGAGTATTCTACTCAGATGAATATGAAATTAAACAACTCTAAAAAGAAAGAGATTATCATCCCTGAAATATTTAATAAATTAATCTTGTTCTAATGCATCTTTCAGGTGTTACCTAACTACCAGTAATTATAACTACTGGAGTGACTTTTACCTAGAGTTGTGTTATAGACCCTATGAACATTTATGTTTCAACTATTCGATGACAATGTTAAAGATCTGTGTAACTTATGCAAATGTCACCACCTACAAATCAATTCTCCTACTTTGACCTCTCAGTCTAATATTTCCAACTACCCAGAGGATATTTCCATTTGAACGTAAGTTAGCTAGGCCTCAATTTGTACAAGAATTGCACATATATGCAACTCGTATTTTTTAATTAATTTTTTTTTTTTTTACGTGGGCCTCTCACTGTTGTGGCCTCTCCCATTGCGGAGCACAGGCTCCGGACGCACAGGCCCAGCGGCCCTGGCTCACAGGCCCAGCCGCTCCGCGGCATGTGGGATCCTCCCGGACCGGGGCACGAACCCGCATCCCCTGCATCGGCAGGCGGACTCTCAACCACTGCGCCACCAGGGAAGCCCTCGTATTTTTTTTTAACATTTTTTTTTGATGTGGACCATTTTTTAAAAGTCTTTATTGAATTTGTTACAATATCGCTTCTGTTTTATGTTTTGCTTTTTGGCCAGGAGGCATGTGGAATCTTAGTTCCCTGACCAGGGATCGAACCTGCATCCCCTGCACTGGAAGGCAAAGTCTTAACCACTGGACCGCCATGCACTCATATTTAACTGTTACCGTTCCTTCAATGTTCTGTCATTCTTTCCCTGAGATAATCTCACATCAATTAATTTCATTCTTCTGCGCTCACTACCTCACCAATCCACTTCGCCTTGCTCTATACCTGAATCACCACTGTGTATCCTATTATGTTCCAGCAAAATCCCCTTTGTGTCCTTATGTCCTTGGGGGAGGGATGAAGATGAAGCACAGCAGAGCCAACACCACCCAGGCCTCCTACAAAGCTAGCTAACTAGTGCTCTGGCCTGATGGTTGCTCAGAATCATGAAACTCTGAGAACGTTAACTGAAATAGAAGGATGCCTCCCCAGGCATCTGTGATCTTTACTACAGGAGCAACTGAGGTTAAGAAGGGAGATAGTCACTATGAGGGTGAATTTTAGGTGTCAACTTGACTGGGCCACGGGTGCCCAGATATTTGCTAAACGCTTTTCTGGGCTGTGTCTGTGAGGGTGTTTTCTAGGTGAGATTAGCATTTGAATTAGTAGACTAAGTAAAACAGACAGGCCTCCCCGACATGGGTGAGCCTCACCCAGTCCACTGAAGGCCGGAGTAGAACAGAAGTCTGAGTAAGAAAAGAATTTTCTTTCTCTCTGCCCGTCCTTGAACTGGAATACTGGTCTTCTCCCGCCTTCAGACTGAACTGGAGGTACCCCATCAGCTCTCCGGGGTCTGGAACTACACCATCAGCTCTCCTGGGTCTGGACTTTTTTCTCTGGCTCCAAAATCACAAGAAACAGTTCCTTATCTCCCCACCCTCCACCCCACCCCTATCCTATTGGTTCTGCTTCTCTGGAGGACCCTGACTAACACAATCACTTAAGACAGAGTAGGCCTGTCTCTTTCATCTGTCTTCTAACGGAGCCTACTAGTGGTATTAACATTTGCTTTTATTACAGGTAAAACATCTATGCACATAACGCTTTTCAGTTATAAAACACAAAAAGGTAGTAAGTACCACCCAGCCTAGAACACATTACCATTTATTTGTCCACCTCCCCACCCCGTCCCACCCCATCCCACTGCCTCCCCATCCAACAGTGGCTACTAACCTGTGTCATTTCTTTGATTGTTTTAAAAGATAAAACTTGTCACAAATGCAGATTTGCTTAAACAATATATTTTTCAGTTGTATTTATTCTTGAGCTCTGTAAAAATGGTATTACAATGTATATAATCTCCTGGGACTTCCTTTTTTTACTCAGCATATGTTTCCAAAATTCACTCATGTTGTATGCGGAAGTTTATTCACTTTCACTATTTTATAATACTCCATTGTATAAATACCATGTTTCATTCAATCTCCTGTCAGTGAACATTTGAGTTGTTTCCAATTGCTATTATAAACACAACAGCTATGAACAGTCCGGTATATGGCTCTTGGTACACATTTCTCCTGAGGATATATACCCAAAAGTGGGACTGTCAAGTCACAGGATATACAGATGCTGGACTCTGCAACATAATGTAAAATTATTTCCCAAAGAGGTCATACCAGTACTGCACTCCAATCAGCAATGTATGTAAGTTATCCCTTAATCTACATCCTCTCTAATACATGGTACTCAGAGACATGAATTTTTGTCACTGTAGTGAATGTAAAAAAAGAAAAATACTTCATGGAGATTTAATTTGCATTTCCCTTATCATTAGTGACAAGCACCTTTTCATACACTTATTGGCTATGATTCCTCGTTATCTGAACTACTTGTGCAGTTTTTACTCATTTTTCTGTTGAATTGTTTCTTTTTTGTGGCCTTCTAGAAGTTCTTCATATAACGGACACGAATCCCTCACCAGTTATATGTGCCAGAAGTATTTTTCCCAGTGTGTGGCTCATCATTTTCTTTATGCTATCCTTTGATAAAAAATTCTAACTTTAATATGCTGAGTTTATCAATCTTCCCTTTTTATGGCTGGCACTTAGTGTGCCTTAAAGACTTTACTACTCAAAGTGTGGTGCATGCACCAGCAGCATCAGCATTCCCTGGGAGCTTGTTAGAAATGCAGACTCTGGGACTTTCCTGATGGCGCAGTGGATTGCACTCTCAATGCAGGGGGCCCGGGTTCGATCCCTGGTCAGGGAACTAGATCCCACGTGCATGCCGCAACTAAGAGTTCACATGCCACAACTAAGGAGCCCACCTGCCTCAACTAAGACCCGGTGCAACCAAATAAATAAATAAAAAGATTTTAAAAAAGAAATGCAGACTCTAAGACGTCACTCCAGATTCACTGAATCAGAATCTGCATTTTATCATGTCCCCCAGATAATACATATACTTTGAAGTTTGAGAACACTGTCTTCAGATATCCTTCCTTACCTCAAGGTCAGAAAGATACTTGTCTGCATTTTCTTCTGAAAGTATTCAAGTTTCTCTTCTTGCATTTGTGGCAGACTGCAATACTATTGTTCCCAACTATCCTTTTCCTTCCCTTATCCATCCCTTTACCCAGCAGGTCTCTACTGTCACCACGGGACAGACTGGCAGTACCTCCCTGAAGCCTCAGTACGTGCCCCTGCACTGCTCCCTATGACTGGTCAGACGTAACATACACCAGGTCCAAAGAGATGCTTTAAAAGTGATCATGGGGGCTTCCCCGGTGGCACAGTGGTTGAGAGTCCGCCTGCTGATGCAGGGGACACGGGTTCGTGCCCCGGTCCGGGAAGATCCCACATGCCGCGGAGCAGCTGGGCCCGTGAGCCATGGCCGCTGAGCCTGCGCGTCCGGAGCCTGTGCTCCGCAACGGGAGAGGCCACAGCGGTGAGAGGCCCGCGTAACGCAAAAAAAAAAAAAAAGTGATCATGGGATTCAGCCTGGCCTCTTCTGGTATCACAGAACAGCATGGGCCCCAGAATGAGAAGACACCTAAAACAGAGCCACAGCAGCCAATTCACAGCAGCCAGTATGTGATGTGAACCAGGAAGAAATGTTTGGTGTTTAAGTCTAATTATGTTAAGTCTAAAATCTAATAAAATATTCAAGTCCTTAACCCGTCCACAAGTTACCTATATCTAGAATTAGTGAAGTAGAATTGTGAAGAAGGCATCTAATTTCATTTTTTTTCTACAAGGAAAACCAACTGTCCAGCATCACTTACGGACCAGCCCTCCACCCCCATCTGTAGCACCACTTCTCTCCCGTATCAAAGTCCCACACAGTCACAGGTCTTGTGCTCAGTATACTCATCCCACGCCAGCACCATGCTGTTTTCATCACTAGACCTTTCCATGAAGTCTCGAGATTTTCCTCCAGAGGTGTCTTCCCAATCTTGGCCTTTTGCTCTTTCTTATAATTTTAGAAGCAGCCATCACATTCTATGAGAAACCCTACTGGGATTTTAACTGGAAACGCATTACATATACAGATCAATCTGAGGAGAACTGACTGCTTTGCAGTATTGAGCAAGGGCCATTTGTCCACTGAACTGGATCTCCTTTTATGTCCTTCAAATAAGTTTTAATTTTCAACACACAGACCGTGGCTATTAGATTTATTTCCAGATACTAGGTTACAGATTCTCTTAGGTCTTCTACACAATCATTGTCTGCGTATGACAACAGTTTTGTGTTCCCAGCATTCCAATCCCATTAACACTGTTCTCTCCTTGTGTGGGCTGGTGCTCAGGACCACGGTGAGGAGAAGTAGTATCAGTGGGGCACCCTTTGTCTTGTACAAGATTATACAGGAAGTGTTTCCACACTTCCTCACTAAGACGGATGTCTCTCTAAGTTTTCTGTAGACATTCTTTATTAGTTAAGAACATTTCCTTCTACTTGATATTTGCTAAGATCACAGATATAGCTCAGTCACCTATATCTAGAATTAGTGAACAAAGATACTTTCTTCCTTATAACATAAGCGTGGTTTTCTTCCAGCAACAGCAGAAGCAGCTTACGTTTACTGAATCCTTACTATCTACGTGTTCCCTTTTTACAGATGATGAAAATGAAACTTAGGAAATTAATTTCCCCAAACAGCAAGAAAAGAGGAAGAGTTCGGATTTGAAAGCAGACTGAGCTAACACCAGGGTCAAACTCTTCACCACCACAGACCATCTGATAACAACTCGCAACAACCCAGAAGGATTCTTCTGGCCCCAAAGGGGACGACTTTAGCAGCAATGGTCTCATCTAACTCTGGCTTTCCAGGAATTACACACTTTGCTCTAATGGAGTCCAATATGACCACAGATTCTGTAAAGGGTCCTTCAAATCATCAAAGCAGTACAAATCAACAGCGGAAAGAGAGAAGTAGCATAAAATGAGATGAGAATTTAAATTCACATTAAATAGGTTTAACATTTTTGAGAATGAGCTATTGCTCTGAGGACCTCAATGTCACTGATAAATATTTGAAAATAGGCAGACAGATGGCTAAAGAAAACCAAGGAAGTCTCAACCACACCAAGAAAATAGCAGGTTAGCATCGATACCACATGAAATAATGTAAGTTTAAGGACACCAGTCTGTCTAACCTGGGACAGAAAAGCTTACTGTACGCTGTAACTCTGTTTACCACCCAAGCCCACCCCTGCCACACATACATACGTATTACATACACAGTGGGGGGGGGTGAGGGGAGTCACAAAGAGGACAGACTTATCCTGTATTTCTCCAGAAGGCTAACCAATGAATCAAATCAAATCAATCAAAAATTTTCTAAGAAAAATACTGTCCAACTGTGGCAGACACTGTGATGTACCAGCCAGACTCACAACTGAAGGACACGTTGCCAGCTGCTGGGAGTGCTGTGCCAGCCCCTCAGGGACTGCCTCAGCTGCAGGGAGCTGTCCCTTCCAGCGTCCTGACCCTTCCCAGGACCGCCCCACATCTGATGACTGACTGTCGAGAGTACAGAGGTCCAACCTGGGGCAACTCTGAAGGGCTGTTCTAGCTCCACAGCTCCCCATGGCGGGTGCCAAGGCTGTGACTGGGCCTGCAAAGCAGCCCAGCTTCTCCCTTCCTTCTGCAGATTCTGCAGGTGTGGCCCCCAGGCGTACTTTTTTTTTTTTTTTTTTTTTTTTTTAATATCTACTTCTTTATTTGGCTGTGCCGGGTCTTAGTTGCAGCATGCGGGATCTTTTGACCTTCATTGCGGCATTCGGGTTCTTTAGTTGCGGCATGAGGGATCATTTAGTTGTGGCATGTGGGATCTAGTTCCCTGACCAGGGATCAAACCCAGGTCCCCTGCGTTGGCAGAACAGTACCTTAGCCACTGGACCACCAGGGAAGTCCCTCCCAGGGGTACTTCCTAATCAACATTCTGCATGCTAAACTGTCTGCAGCTGCTTTCCAGAGAACCCACCTACCAAAGAACTCATAAAGGAATCAACTGCCCCATCAGATTCATGACCCCCTTAGTCACAGTTAAATATTAGAAACAACCACCATTTGGTGTATGTTTACTTTGTGCAAGACACAGTGGGGGACACAAGGCAGCTTAACCTGGAAGGTAATGGTGGCGTGTTGTCTAGTAATTTTAAAGCTAAGAGAATGTGATTTCAGCACATGCATGAAATGATCATACTCACACATCGTTTGCTCTGCAGAAAAACCAGAATCCACCATTCCACTCTATGGAAACTCTATGTTTTATGTGTAAGAACATGAATATGCTTATCAAAGCTCTAGGCAACGTAACCACTTTCAATTAGTAACTCTTCTTCATTCTCTTACAAGCGCTATTCATTTTCAATCTACCTCTGTTCAGGCCCTAATCCAATGACTGATGTCATTATAAGAAGAAGAATATGTGGACAAAGACACACAGAGAATGTCACACGAAGACAAAGGCAAAGACTGGACTGCTGTGCCTACAAACCAAGAAATTCCAAAGATTGCCAGTGACCACCAGAAGTTAGGAGAGGGACACAGAGCAGGTCCTCCCTCAGAACCTCCAGAAGGAACCAACCCTGCTGACAACATCTGGACTGCAGACTTCTGGCCTCCAGAACTGAGAGAGAACGTCTGTTGTTCTAAGCCACCTAGTTTGTGGCACTTTATTACAGCTGCGCCAGGAAACAATACAGCACCTCTGCAGCACTTCCTACCCCGCATATGACGGCAATTGCATTTATTCTCCCACAACTTTTACCTTGGCACAAAGTATATAGGGATGTCACAGCGGGGAGCCTCGGAAGCGTGCCGTCTTCACGTTCAGAGACCGGTCTGCTAACCTAGTGAGCGTTGTGCAAACATGTCTCAAAGTAGCAGAACCCGGTACTACATCTGAGACAGGCTGAAGGGGCACAGGTGAGGGGGGGCCTGGCCAAGCACGCCTCCCTGTCGCCCCACCCTCTGCCTCATGCCCTAAGTACCTGGGCTCTCTAGAATTCTTTTATTCATCCGTTCATTCAATAAATCTTTGAGCAGACACTGCTTTCACAGCATGAACAAACACTGAGCTAAACCAAACCTCCTCATTTTATGGATTAAGAAACTTAAACATGTATTCGGGGTCCCAGGTGAGTCAAGACCAGGGCCACTGTGGGCCTAGGTCTGAAACTGGTGCCCTTTCCATCACACCATCCACCCCTCATCTAACTTGTAGCTTTGCCATCAGATAATTTTAAAGAATCAAAGCCAAGCCTTCTTACTTTGCATTTAGCGTATCCTTTTAATCAGTTCCTGGTTCAGCCATTACTGCTCACTGTCCCCACAGGCCCAGAGGCATCTTGAGAAGCTGACAGACCTGACTCCCGAGCCAGAGAGAAAGGGAGACCAGCCCTGCCCCACCACAGCCAGTGCAGACGGCAGGGCGCGACCTGAGGCTTTTCAAGGTGACCGCCAGCCTGCCCTGGCAAGGCCCAAGCGAGTTCCACTCAGAGGAGCTGCGGGTTCCATGAGAGCTTCTATCGCATGGCTAGTGAAAAAACTTGGAAACACTGTTCTTAGATGTGCAAGTGTGTTTTTGGAAATAGGAGAATGAAATGCAGGGGGGAAAAGTATAAAATCTAAGGGCAAAAACATGTGCCTGACACACATACCAACAGAGTAAAAAGAAGCCCCTGAGCGGCACCGGAAGGTCCTCAGACGGCCTGTTGCCAGTGAAGGGCCAAACCTGTTCCTCAGCTCTTGAGCCCTGTGCGCTGATCAGGCCAGAAGTGGACTGGGGCCGGGGCCGGGCAGGGAGGGGACACGTGCCAAATCACGTGACTACCACAACAGAACGAGCTGCATGTCAACCAGAAAACCCAATTGCAGGTCTAGATAATGATGGCCACGTGGAAGCTAGGTCCACTCCCCAGCTTAGAACTGGGAAAAGGAAGGTAAGAAATTCTCACAGTCGTTTCATCAAGGTAAGGTTGCAAGATGAAAGAAAGCCCTGAGAGCGAGGCTTTGAAGGTCAGAGTCACTTGCCTGCATTAACTGTGTCCAATCTTCTAAATGTGGGCTTCTTCCTACTGCGTGGCTGCATCCACAGAGAGGCTACATTTTAACTCTGGGTGAAAAGGCTGCATTCTTGTCCTGATGAGACTCACTTAAAAAACAAAAAACAGTATAGGGAAAAATCCCACTCTACAGACCACCTCCAAGACTTGTTCACTCCTAAAGCCACGGCCTTCAGTCACATGGTGGCAGGCCTAGTTGCTCTCTGGTACTTTTCTTTCGCTCAAGCTCTAGAGACCACAACTGTTACCACCCTCACTGCCCCGCCCTCTCAGCCCTTCCTCTGCAGGCCCCTCCTCTTCCCCAGCTCTCCGCCCAGGCCTCACACTTCTCTGTTTACATTCACTTCCTCCTTTGAAGCCATCCAACAGCAAAACCTGAGTCACGCCAATGTAATTTAAAAGTTTCTAGCAGCCATATTAAAAAAGAAAAACAGATGAAATTAATTTTCATAATATACTTTAACTCAATAGACCCAAAATATTATCACTCCAAATATAATCAAGGTAAAAGATCATTAATGAGCTATTTTACATTCTTTTTTCCCATACTAAGTCTTTGAAATCTGGTGTGTATGTGACACAGAACATCTCCAGTCAAACCAGCCTCATCTCACATGCTCAGAAGCCGCATGTGGCTCATGGCTACCTTACTGAACAGCACAGGCCTAGCTGATCTCCACTCCCATGATTGTAATCTCTACATCTGCCTAGAGATTACTCCGAACTTTCTCTCACCCCCGCTTCTCTCTCTTGAACCCAAAACTTACAGAGCCATCAAGCTACTAGACGGTGTCTGAGTGGCATCTCAACTTACAACATCTCTTAGAAACACAAATGAAAACCCACAAATTCTTACCACCACCATCCTTGCCAGGACCTTCCCAGTGTCAGTCAAGGGCAACTCCGTGCTTCCACTGCTCAAGTCAAAAGCTCTGGCATCATCCTTGACTCCTCCTGTTTCTCTCACATTCCAATCCAACCCGTCAGCGAATCCTCTCGGTCCCACCTTCATGATGATGCATGATCGGGGTCTTCCACTTGCTCTGCCCTCGCCCTCAATAAGGCTCTGCTCCTCCGACAGCCCCACACCTTTCTCCCTTTTCCCCTCAGGTCTCAGCTCAAGTATCATCTTAACAGAGAGCCCTTTCCTGCCCACCCTAAACACAGAGCACCCCTCCAGCCTACTTCATTTTCCCTCTCAGCACGCATCTGCACTGCACCCGTGTACCCGTCTGCTCGCTTCCCCCACCCGCCCCAGCGCTGAATGGTGTGGTGGCCATGGGCTGGTCAGGCGGACCCTCGAGATGCCCTGCCATGGGGAGCCCAGCTGACTGAGAGCCTCCACTTGCTACTACACGGTGGCAAAGACATCAGGCCACGTGTCCCTCAGGCTGCTCCCAGCAATGCTGACCAGGAAGGGGTACAGATCTGACCTGCCAAGCAGCCAGCAGCCTGGCCAAGACTGTCTCCAAACTGCCCTGGCCTGAGGCTGCTCTGGCCTGCCCTCCCCCATCTCTCCTCCCCCAGGATCACACCTGCACTCCTGCTCCCTCCCTCCCGCCCCGTGTAAGTCTCCTGTACGTCTAACCATCTTGGCATCTAGGCATAGGACACTGTGAGCAGACAAGTGCCGTGTGAACCAATGAATCTCTAGGAAGAGCCGGGCAGTGGGAAGGAAGTACGTTAACTTTAAGTTGCAAAGATAGAAGTTGGGGCTCCTGCTCTGCCATGTATTACGTGTAACCTTAGGGAAGTTTCTTGAGACCTCTGAGCTGCAGCTTCATCATCTGTAAAATGGACATAATACCTCCTCTCTCAAGAGCTGTCAGGAGGATTAAAGGAAACACTTTACCTAAGGTCCCTAACAAAAGGCCTCACATGTAGGAAGTGCTTTAACAAGCGTGAGCTCATTCTCCTCCTTACCCGTTTTCTAATAGCTACTTCTAAGAATCCCTTACCTTTCCCCTTCACCAGAAACTCTGACCACTTTTAAACTAAATAACACCCCCAAATAACCCTAAATACCCGCAGGACTACTTCAGAAAAGAAAATATCCAGCCTAATGTCTAAAATTATTAAATCTAATAAAGCCGCCAAGAAAATTTTCAATATGATCAATGATAATTTAGAGAAGTTAGAAACTTGTTTGTCAGTTTTTGTTTTGTTTTGTTTTAGGCTGCCTAGGTTAAGGAGGTTTCTCACGAAAGTTCACCAAAACATTATATATAAAAATGTTTACTGTGTTACAATAACAACATGGAAACCCACTCCATCAACTAATCAAATAAATTCTGGTGCATTCATACCACAGAATACTGGGCACATAAAAAAAAACAGTGGCACTTCCCTGGTGGCGCAGTGGTTAAGAGCCTGTCTGCCAATGCAGGAGACACGGGTTCGAGCCCTGGTCCGGGAGGATCCCACATGCCGCGGAGCAACTAAGCCCGTGCGCCACAACTACTGAGCCTGCGCTCTAGAGCCCGTGAGCCACAACTACTGAAGCCCATGAGCCTGGAGCCCGTGCTCCACAACAAGAGAGGCCGCTGCAGTGAGAGGCCCATGCCCTGCAATGAAGAGTGGCCCCCGCTTGCTGCAACTGGAGAAAGCCCACGCACAGCAACGAAGACCCAACACAGCCAAAAATAAATTTTAAAAAAACAGTGAAGTAGATCTGTACACGAGGTAGGTCTATACGTGCTGATATGGAAAGTGCTCCAAGATACAAAGTTTAGTGTTTAAACGAAGAACACTCTCTACCATAACTCCGATTTTAAAAGTACAGGCATAATCTTTTTTCTATGACATCCGAGAAGCTTATCAGTGATTTTTTCAAAATGAGTACAGGATGGGAAGGGGAGTGAAAGAGAAGACTTACTATTCATCTTATAACTTACTGCTTTTTTAGATTTAACATGAACTCTTTAAAAAATAAATAGGCTTTATAAAAGTTACTTATATTCAAAACAATGTTTTGGTAAATCATACAAAACATATTTTGATAGTTTTAAATTGAGCTTTACATCTTATAAAAACAAGAAACTCCTTCCATGGCACCAGCAAAAAACTATTAACAATACAATCAGTAATAATTATCTATGGTGGTAATCAAAGGAAGCAGTGGCAAAAACAACAACCAAAAAAAGGACCAAAAATGTGTCTATTCAATTTCAACTTTCTCGTGATCACTCTGTAATGTATAAAAATAACTGAATCACTGTGTTGTGTAGCAAAACTCATATAATATTGTAAGTCAATTATACTTCAATAAAAAAAAATTTGTTTCAACTTTCTCACCATTAAAATCTTCAGGGAAGACGCTAACAAGGAGCTAAATGTTAATCAGACCCAAGAAAAAGCTAGTTACTGAAGAAAAAAAGTAAAAAGCTTGAATAAATCCCCAAACCGGGTAAACAATTTTGAAATAGTTATGTACTGGCTATTAAGATTCCACAGGTACTTTGGAAAATGTAGTTGAGCTAGAAACAAACTCCTGGCTGAAAGGGAAAATAAATCCCTCCCACTTTCTACCTCCTCCTGTTACTGAGGTAACAACCACATCACCAAAAAAGAAATTTGAAAACGTGCTGAGGCCCATTTCTTTACACTTATTTCTCTCCATGTGTGACTGACTCATCTGACATCAGTGTGTGCTGAGTGACCACTCCCTGCGCCAGGCACCATAAAGACTATAGACACACAGTGCCTAGGTTCGCTTCCCGTCACCAGAGAACCACATACGTGTACAGACGTGTACACACACACACACAACCTGCATTCACAGAACTCACATTCCTTCATCACTCTAGCTAGGAACACCCACACATTCTCAAGCATTTTTGCAATTATTAATCTTCTAACTGTCCTACTGCTTTTATTTCTAATTGATACTAATTCATCCACTGGGATAGGCCTATCATCCCCAATTCTTTGGGGCAGGTTTTAAGAGAGATTTATTAGGAATATAATAATTCCTAATAATATAATAGGAATATAATATTTCCAATGATTTTTTAAAAGCTCATAATCGTCAATATAGTCAACGTAAGTTAAATAGCAATTAATACATATTCTTATGTTGCTGCAAGTAGGGAATTCCATATTTTGTTAGAACCAGAGATACCACTTTTTAAGGTTTCTGGATACAACCTGTCAATCAGTAACACATATAAACTTAAAAATAGTATCTAAATATTCAATTAAAAGTTTCAAAATGATAGCTGGTTTTCCTCCCCTAGCTTCTCCCTGTCTAGTCACAGGGCAAGACTGCTGAGCAGACAAAGGAAAAGATAGAAAACTACAGAGAAAGCCTAGTGGCAAGAAAAAGCTTTGGAGATGACTTCAAAAACAAAATTTCAACAGTCATTCCAAATACTAAATAAGAAGATTCTACTGCTTAATATATAATTACAAGATATAAGGTTAAAACGAAAGCATGTGCTTTACAGAAATATAACATATAGTATAACAACTGACAATCCATTTTCCACTTTCTTAAGCTACTGCAAAAAACCTGGCTCACTTACAGAAAGGTTTCCCGTCTTCAGAATAATTTAGGACCACCATCGTGAATCTGCTTATGCAAAAGCTCCCTCCAACCAAATACTCACTTTTCTGCTAATTCCCAAAACTAACGAAAAAGTGAAGATGGAGAGACCAGATGATTTTTTTTCCCTTTACACAGAAGCCAGAAATAAATCTGTGAACACTGTTACAGTAACCAGCATATACAATCCATCAACATACCGTGCTAACACATATATATGGAATCTAAAAAAAAAAAAAAAAAAAAAAATGGTTCTGAAGAACCTAGGGGCAGGACAGGAATAAAGATGCAAAGGTAGGGAATGGACATGAGGACATGGGGAGGGGGAAGGGTAGGCTGGGATGAAGTGAGAGAGTGGCATGGACTTATATATACTACCAAATGTAAAATAGCTAGCTAGTGGGAAGCAGCCTCAGAGCACAGCGAGATCAGCTCGATGCTCTGTGTGACCACCTAGAGGGGTGGGATAGGGAGGGTGGGAGGGAGATGCAAGAGGGAAGAGATATGGGGACATATGTATATGTATAACTGATTCACTTTGTTATAAAGCAGAAACTAACACACCATTGTAAAGCAATTATACTCCATAAAGATGTTTAAAAAAAAAAATCAACACACCCAACCACTAGTGTTCTCTACACCTGCTCCAACTAACAGCTAAAAGCTGCCACTTACTGGGCACTTACTACGTGCTGGGCCCTGTTCTGAGTATGCCGTGTGGATTCATGAAGCTCTCACATAAAGCCATTCCAACCCCACTCCCCCTCTGCTAAATTCAGAGAATGTAGAGTGACTGAGTTAACTCAACCAAGCATTTAAATCAACAAGTACTATGTGAAAGACTACATTACACACTAGAGGGAATCGGCAATGGATAAGATTTTCCCCTCTTCCCTTAACGAGTCTGTAATCCATGTAAAGAATAAACTAAAAAGCCAAAAAGAAAAAATAGCTGAGTGGAAGTATCCTCAAGCACTGTGTGGAAGAATAATGAAGAGTTAATTCTGAAAATCAGGAGAAGCTTCTTTCACAGAAGTAGAAGCATTTAAGCCAAGCCTTCATTCAGTATTAAGGATTTTGATAAGAAGAAAAAGGCAGAAAGTACATTCAAGAGTAAAGAAGTCAGACCAACAACCACGAAAGCGGCCAGAGGTCTAGTGTTGAAATACCAGGTAACAAGAGAGATGCAGTAAAATATGAAGCTAAAAGTTAGAATGAGGCCAGATGGCACAGTTCTTAGAATGCTTTCCTAACCCCTTAACACTAATTCTCAACCGGCCAGGTGGTGATGCCTCCAAGGTGAAAATCTTTGTAGGAGTAAGCCTACTGGACAGCACTAGGTCATAACCCCAGGTGTGATGGAAGGGGGGAGGGTGCGGGATGTCAAGAACCGCTGGTATATACCTGGGGGGCAGGGCATGATACGATTTGATTTACATATTGAATAATTCTGGGAACAGAACACAGGAGGACTAGAGAGACTAGATACAGGGAGGCCAGTCAGCAGGCCTACAGGAACAACCCCCATAAGAACTGACAAGAGCCAGGGAGGGCAGGGACAGGGGAACTGTGGAGAAAAACAAAAGCAAAAACAAAAAGGTTGATGGAAAAGACACATGGAGGCAGACCTGGTAAAAATCTGGTCAAGAAAAGGAAGCCTCAAAAAGTTTCCAGCCTGGGTGACAAGGAAGACCAATGTGCTGTGAAGTAATATCATCTTATTACCTTTATCTGAACAAGGGCATGCAGTACACAAAGAATAGCCACTCTAAGTGACACCGCAAAGCATTTCACAAAATAAAGAATCTGAAGTTCCAGAGAGATTTAACCGACTTGCCCACGGTGACCCAGGGGTGAGGAGATGGGCCAACACACAAACCTGAGTCTTTCGAATCCAGGTCTAATGCACTTAAAATAAGCGCCCTCAAAAGCAGTTTACTTTTTATGAGTATAATAAATCTCCAAAAAAGTTTCAAACAAAAAGCATGTAATCTGCTGAGAGTGCAATTACATTTTAAAGGTAAGGAATATTTTAAAACGTATGCTCTGATCCCCTCTCCCAAGAGACAGGGTGCAGTGACTTCAGTCAGCATTGCTGGTTCATGGACCCTGAAAGTTTCCACACACATGGGAGAGGTGGTTGTTTGTACTTTGTATAAAAATACCACTTGGTATTTTGTGAGAGATTAAAAATAATTGAAAAGAAATATGCTAAGTATTAACCATCTTCAATATAATAAAACCTCATTCCCAGTGCTGTGGCTGGTACTGATGTTTGTTATTAAAATCGTTTATAATAATAATAATGTCCTCCATAAGGTGGATTACAGACTTTGACTTTATTTAGCAAACATTTGAACATTTTCATGGTTAAACCCCTGAGCAAGGTGTTGGGGATAAAATAATGACAGGGTCACCACAGCCAGAGTATTACATACACAACACGTGATACAGGCAATAACGAAAGTAAAAATAGAAGATTATGACTGCAGAAATGAATAATTCACTTTGACAGGATTTCCAAAGGGCTCCAGAGAGGACATAAAATCAGATGTGGACTTTTAAAAAGTGGAGTGGGTGGAAGTGAGATGGGGCATTCCAGTCTGAGAAAAAGATATAAGGGAAGAAGGGATGAAGCAGCCTGGCCTGTTCAGAGAACCAAGAGTAGTCTCATTTGGCGGGTCAGTGTGGAAGGGGAACTGAGAAGACAGGTAAAGTTCAGAGATGACCAGGGCCAGACTGTGAGGGGCCTTGAATGTGCTGCTGCTGAGTCTGGTTCTGGCCTCCAAACAACAGGCGGTCAGTCCTTAGAAGCCTTCTGAGCCAGAGGCTGACAAGATGCAATCTGGATTTAGGAAAGATGACCTGACAGCCAAGCAAAGTGCAGACAGGAAGGGACGGGGAGGGGCCTAAGAAAGCTTTAAGCCAAGAGAGGAATCTGAAGCTTCGACACACTAGCACTACCTAGTATTTTAAAAGGGACTGAATGTTGGCATAACAATTTCACATCTCCCCTCACTTGATCATTCCAACCATGCCACGAGACAGTTATCATCACTCTTCCCATTTTAGAGATGAGAAAACTGGCCCAGAGGCCATGAACTGCTCCAAGTCAAATGCTTCTGAAACAGGGAGAACAACCCAGGCTCAGTACTTCCCACACAATGCAAAATAAAAACAACCCTACTGCTTTTGAAAAGTGCTACTATAAAATAAAGCACAGAGTGATCTATGGTATCGTTAAAGAAGCGCTAAAAATCCATTTAATTTTCTTAAATGTTTGCAACTTGTGTAACAAATAAGCTAATTGCCCTTAAAATAGTTACAGATTTGCCTTATGTTGATGCCATGGTAAAGACTGGTACTTTTCTTTAAAAACAAAACATTTGTACCTCTAATTCTACTTTCTACAAAGTTAAATATTGAAGAGTAATATTCTCTCCTTCCTTCAATGTTTCAGTGGCCAAACTGGCAGTTCATTGATGGCACAGGCTTATATAAAAACCGTAATATATGTGCCCAAACTGAAGCAGTAAATATTTTTTGAATTACTAAAAATTCATTATTTATCAAGTACAACAACTTAATATAGAACATTGCAAGAAGCTTACCTATAGGTATGCAAAGGCACAATTTCAGAAATAATTTTTGCTACCAAGAAATGTCATAAAGATCCTGAGAACCATTTATGAGTGGATCAATCCAAAATAACCGATGAGAGAATTATTTGACCTTCAGGCTGCAAAGTGATAGATTCCCGCCCCCGACCACCGCCACGTCGGATTCGAAGTCTATGAAATGGTCAAGGTGCTCTGGCCCCGGTCTTATTGCACAGGAGAAACCTACCTTAGGGATTAGGGATTTGATTGTATAGTTAGTTTTATCCACGGCATCACCTATTATCAAAACTGCTTGCCCCGACCTCTTCACCAATCTCCTACCACTGTTTTTTTTAAACAAGCAAAGACCCAGACATGTAAAGCTCAATCTTAGGAACCTGGCCGAAGTAGCCGACCTAGATATCCAAGAATCCAACCCAGATATTTATTAGCAGAAACCACATCTAGTTAAACCATTCCAAAGAACCACATGTCCCCCTACCCGCTTAATCTCCTACACTTTGTACTAGGTGAGGTCTCCATTGCTTGTCTATGGAGGGCAAAAAGTGAAAGGTGGCGAAAGTGAAATCAAAACCGGCTTCTGCCAGGATTTGGCGGGGGGGGGTCCGCCACCAGCAGTTCGGCAGGCCCGTTCAACTGCGCACCGCCCGCTAAATCCTGGGGCTGCAGGCATTTCCCTCGCGACCAGCCGTTCCTCGGGCACGGAGGAGCGCAGAGCTCCGAGGGGCTGCGGGGAACGCGTGTGCTTGGAGCCTGCCCGAGCAGGCTCAGGCCCTCCCGCGCCGCGGCCGCGGGTGACTTTGCGGGCCCGTCCCTCCCGCGGGCGGCCGTAACCTTCGCCGAACCTTGCGCCTCAGGGCCCGCCCCACCGGCAGGGCCCGCCCCGCGCGCGCAGCGCCACAGGCCCGCGCGCCCGTCCGTCCGCGCCGCCCCGCCCCTCCCCTCCCCCGCCGGCGGCTTCCCTTCCCGGGCCCCTAAAGGACAATGCAGGAGGGGAGGGGGCGGAGGGATGCAGCTGGGCGAGGGCAGCGCGGCGAGCGCCCACCCGCCGGCCGGCCGGCCGCTCCGGGTGTCCCGCGGCCGCCGCACTCTGGGCGCCGCACCCCGGCCGCACGTCCGCTCCCCGCCTCGCCGCGCCTCCCCCCAGAGAACCGCTCCCAGCGCGGCGACACCCGCCCATTGTGCGGACTCATCGTCCGCCCCGTGCGCCGGCGCCCGGCTCCCCAGGGCTGGGGTCCCCGGGCCGGCAGTCCACCGCATGCCCAGGGTCCGGCCGGGGTCCTCGCGGAGCCCGCGGCCCGGCGGGGCGGCCCGGCCTCCCTCTGGCCGGTGCCGGAGACCCTCGGCCGCGGTGGCGGCCCGCCCCAGCCGCCCGAGGGGCCGCGGCCCGCTCAGCCCGCCCAGCCCACCCGCGGTACCTGCCGAGCGGCCGGGCGTCGCGGCGGCTAGCGGGGGCGCCTCCTCGCTCCGAGGGCTCCGAGCGGCTGCCGAGCGCCGGGCAGCCCTGGCCTGCGCCTTACGTAAAGCGGCAGCGGCTCCGGCGCCACTCGGCGGAGGGCGGGAGGCGGCGCACCGCGGCCGCTCCGCTCCGTTACCCGGCAACTGGCCTCAGCGCCCAGCCAACCGGGCGCGCTCCATATCCTTCCGCCCAGGAGCCGGGATTACATCAGCGCCACCGCCCCGCCCCGGCCCCGCCCCTCCGGCCGGCGCTGGGCTTCCCGACGCGGGCGGGCGAGCAGAGGGCCTTGGAGCCTGGCGGAGCCCTGCTGCAACCTGTGGGCGCTGGGAGTCGCCGGGAGGTTGGAGGACAGGAGGCAGGAGCCCACCCGGTGTGCGGGGCGTAGGAGCGGAGACGCCCCCTGCGGAGGGGCGAGTGGGGCTCCTGAACTCCGCCGTCGCCCCTCCCCGCCTTCGGGCTGCCTCGGTCCCCGCCTTCCCGGCACACGCTCCACCTGTCTGCGGCCCCCTCCTCGCCGCGTCCTGGGATGGCTGGAGTGGGCGGTTTAAAATACAGGCTTAAAAAAAAAATTTTTTTTTAACCCAGAAGACAAGCTAAAGAAATGTGACATGGCTCTTTTTATTAAGTAGGCAAAAATAAATTCTGGAAGAATCGGAAGTGGGAACCAAAAATGTGCACTAACCTTTTAATCAAAGTCTCTTCACACCCACCCACTTTTCCTAAATGTGATTCGTAGGTCTGTCCTTAAAAAGGCAAATAAGTATCACAGGTGCCAGAGAGAAAGGAGCCTTGGAGATTGCCTATTTACTTAAGAGGGAGCGTGACCTGCCTGGGGGTCATTCTTCATTGATTTATCTGTTGAGCACCTACTACGTGCCAGGCACTGAGCTTTCCTTTCAGAACTTGCGAAGCAAGGTTCCCGCACCAGCTCCCCGGCATAGAAGAAGCTGACGTACAGGCTGGGAAGGGGCAAACTGGATATTACCGTCTGGGTGGGTGCTGGAGGGATGGACCACGAACTATTTGCACACTACCTACAAAGTGCTTTTCTGTACACCTGTGTTTTGTTCTTAAGAAGAATCCTGGGTCAAGGCATTATCATCCCCATCTCACAGGAGAGAAACCCGAGGCTCAGAGAAAGTAAATGATTTCACTTAAGTTTTCCTGCTCCGGAAGAAGTGAGGTCTTCTGACTTTCCCAAACCACACTGCCTCTTGCAGGATTTGAACCCAGGCTCCTGGCTATGAGGTCTGGGGTCTTCTCCTTTACACAGCTCTCTGCCTTCATCAGTTTGCTCCCAATTTTATTCTGTGAGGTTCATCTCAGCTGAATGTGTCTCATCATGAATCACAGTGCATTCAATCCGTGTCTTCTGAGCACCTGTTCTGGGTCTTGCTGGACGCCAGCCAGGGGTAGCCCTGCCCTCTTGGAGATCAAACTCTGAAAAGAGGGAGAGGATGAAAGGGTGTGGGAAATCCAGAGTGACCTGGGTGCAAAGAAGGGGCAAGTAATGGAGCTTTGGAGTCTAGTTCCCAGGTGCCCTCGGACCTGGGATTCACAAACCAGCCAGCGAAATTTAGCCCCCAATATAGGGGATTTGCAAAGAGTGGTCAACTTTTAATTTTTGCCACGTTAACTTCGTCGTCATCTATACTCATCATTCAGTGAAAAGGACTTATTAGTAAAAAATAAAAATACAGTCAGCCCTCTGTACCCATGGGTCTGCATCCGTGGACTCAAACAACCATGGATCAAAAATACTTGAGAAAAAAATTCCGGGAAGTTCCAAAAAGCAAATTTTGACTTCTCCACAACTATTTACATAACATTTACATTGTATTTATAACTATTTACATTGCATTAGTTGTTATAAATAATCTAGAGATGATTTAAAGTATGAAGGAGGGGAATGTGTATAGGTTATATGCAAATACTGTGCCATTTTATGTAAGGGACTTGAGTATCCTCCAATTTTGGTATTGAAAGGGTCCTGAAACCAATCCCGGCTGAACGGAGGGATGATTGTAGTAACAATATATCTCAGATATTCTCAGAGAAAGGTAACACGGTTGGCAACTTTTTAGCCACACACACACACACACACATGGGTTTTCTGACATTTTTCTCATTTTGCCACAGACCAGTTTTTATAAACCACGAACTAGTGGGACCAGAAGTCTTCTTGGAGGAAGAAGTATTTAAACTGAGTAGGAATTAACTAGTATTAGTATGATTTTGAGGTGGTGGGGGAAGATTACAGGTTAGAGAATGAAAATATCTTGTTTACTTTGTTTCCTTAACGAAACAGCCCCCTTGGGAATTCCCTGGCGGTCCAGTGGTTCGGACTCTGTTCTCACTGCTGAGGGCCCAAGTTCAATCCCTGTGGTGTGGCCAAAACAAAAGCAAAAGCAAACAAACAAAAAATCCAGCCCCCTTGCCTTCAGATTATTTGGTTTTTGTCATTTATTTATTTATTTATTTATTTATTTATTTATTTATTTATGGCTGCATTAGGTCTTTGTTGCTGCGTGTGGGCTTTCTCTAATTGCGTTGAGTGAGGGCTACTCTTCGCTGGCTGCCGTGGGCAGGTTTCTTATTGTGATGGCTTCTCTTGCAGAGCACGGGCTTCAGTAGTTGTGGCTCACGGGCTCTAGAGCACAGGCTCAGCAGTTGTGGCACACGGGCTTAGTTGCTCTGCGGCATGTGGGATCTTCCTGGACCAGGGCTCGAACCCGTGTCCCCTGCATTGGCAGGTGGATTCTTAACCACTGAGACAGCAGGAAAGTCCCAGACTATTTGTTTTGATGAAAGTCCTAGAAGGCTTGGCTGACTCCAGCCTCAGGGCTTTTGCACTTGCTGATTTCTCTTCACAGAAACTTCTCTCCCCAGATGTTTGCATAGCTGGCTCCTCCTTGTTCAAGGCTCAGCTACAATGTCACCTGCTAAGAGACACCTTCCCTGATCCCCACTTTAAAGTAACCAGGCTTCCGAGTCATGATGCCACCATCCTGTTTCGTTTTGGTTTTTATCCATAGCTCTTATCAGTATCTGAAATTATCTTGGTTGTATGTTTGTTTACTCTTTAAGCTCAGCCTCCCTTCCACCGAAGACCTGGATCCCAGGAGAGCAGTCATCTGGTCCATGGTGTTCACCGACCCACCACAGGGCCTGCCAGTTTGTAGATGAATGACTGAAAGGTCATCTGTAATGTAGTCCAAGTAGACACACGTGAGAAAACAACCCTGTGTTCACGAGAGCCATCGGGAACTGGGTTCTCAAGCATGAACCCACACCCTCTTTTTTTAATTAATTAATTAATTTGTACTTTATTTTTGGCTGCATTGGGTCTTCATTGCTGCGCGCGGGGCTCTCTCTAGTTGCGGTGAGTGCAGGCTACTCTTCGCTGCGGTGCACGGGCTTCTCATTGCGGTGGCTTCTCTTGTTGCGGAGCATGGGCTCTAGGCACACGGGCTTCAGTAGTTGTGGCTTGTGGGCTCAGTAGTTACGGCTCACAGGCTCCAGAGTGAACCACGAGCTTCCAAAGCTTTAAGGAATGTCAAAGACAGGGTGGCACAGTAAAGAGTGTGGGTTCAGACTTCCCTGGTGGCACAGTGGTTAAGAATCCGCCTGCCTGGGCTTCCCTGGTGGCGCAGTGGTTGAAAGTCCGCCTGCCGATGCAGGGGACGTGGGTTCGTGCCCCGGTCCGGGAGGATCCCACATGCAGTGGAGCGGCTGGGCCCGTGAGCCATGGCTGCTGGGCCTGTGCGTCCAGAGCCTATGCTCCACAATAGGAGAGGCCACAACAGTGAGAGGCCCACATACCGCAAAAAAAAAAAAAAAAAAGAAAGAAAAAAGAAAGAATCCGCCTGCCAATGCAGGGGACATGGGTTCAAGCCCTGGTCCAGGAAGATCCCACATGCTGCGGAGCAACTAAGCCCGTGCACCACAACTACTGAGCCTGCGCTCTGGAGCCCCACTTCAGGATTTTGTAAAGAGAAACCATCTTGGCCTCTGTGTATGTCTGTGATCATTCATTTCTCCAGTCTGAGAACCACCTGTCTCGGCTCTTTAACCCCTGCACGAGGACAAGGCAATGAGAGGGGGAATGTGACAACTTCTAGTGCCCTCTGACTTTGATGTTCTGGATTCCAGCAAGGATTTCGGTGGATGCCAGCTGGGGCAGTAGTTTTGTAACCCCATGTATGCATGGTGAACATCAGGATGAGGCTGAGTCCAGGATGCTTGGTGATGCTATGCAACCCACACTTACTGATAGAAAGCAGGGGTCAGGCCTCCTTGGATCTGTGACCTTGGGTATGTAATCTCCCTCTCTGGGCCTCAGTTTCCCCTTCTACACAGCAAGGGACTTAGGCAGGAAGGTTTCAAAAGTCTCCTGTTTGTTTTTTTTCTTTTTCCTGTGAACTTTGGAAACAAATTTTCAATGCAGCTACACTTTAATACATGGGGGGGGCTAGGGAGGGAGGGGTAGGAGGCATATGGGAAATTTCTGTCCTTTCTGCTCCATTTTGCTATGAAACTTAAATTGCTCCAGAAAATAAAGCCTGATTTTAAAAATCAAAGAATGTGTACAAACCTCAGCTGTGTCCAACACTGACAGTAGCAGCCCGTTTACTGAGCCCCCAGCTGTGTACCTGGTGCTTTACTCACACCATACTGATCCCACACATCAGCCAGCAGTGGGGAGGTTACCCCTATGTGCAGTTAGAGACGCCGAAGGCTCTGGAAGGGTTAGGTGGCCTGCCCCAGGCCATGCTGCTACTGTGTGGCAAGCACCGGGATTTGACTGTAGCCCTGCTCTGTGCCCCGCTGTGTCCTGAGAGTCCATTCCGAGCCAGCTTTTCAGTGAATGATCCCCCGACCAGAGAAGCTCCCCATTGACTCCCCTTGGGACCCATCCCCTCCTTTAGGATTCTAACGTCCATCTCAGCTTGGACGTCGTCACTCAAGGCGGCCAGTTGGGCCTACAGCCCCTCCTGACCGCCCGCCCCTCCTCTCAGCAGCCCTGCATTCCTCTTGGGGGTGCCAGATACCCTTCCAGCATCTGGAGAGTTGAGGTCGAGCCTCTGACACAACCTCACAGTATGACCTTGAGGAACCCACTGACCTTCACAAGGCTTCCATTTCCATGAGAAGATGGAGGGGTAATAGGCCTACCCTGCTTGGCTGTTAGCTGTGTTCAAGGCCAAACAAAATCAGAGGCGCAGTCTTGCCATTATTCTTCCAAATTTGTTCCGATGGCTGCTGGCTTTTTCCTCATTCCTACCTCTTCACCCCAATCCACGGAGAACTCAACAGTGGCGCCAGCGACGGGCCAATCTAGAGGTCGGGTAGTACGGTGGTTAAGCCCACTGGGTTGAAGCAGAGCTCCACCACTTATTAGCTTGCTGATGTGGATAAGCTATTTAGCCTCTCAGTTTTCTCATCTGCAAAATGGTGTAATAACAATAGTATCCACCTGGGACTTCCCTGGTGTTCCAGTGGATAAGCCTCCAAGTTCCCAATGCAGGTGGCCCGGGTTAGATCCCTGGTCAGGGAACTAGATCCCGCACGCGTGCCACAACTAAGACCCGGTGCAGCCAAAATAAATAAATAAATAAAAATAAATATGTATATTTTAAAAAAAAATAATAATAGTATCCACCTGAGAGGGTTGTTGTGGGGGGGATACGTGAATCCATGTAGAGGGTCAGAATAGTTCCCGGTGCACAGGAAACACTCCGTAAACACCAGTCCCAGCTCCGGTCCCTTCTTCCTCTGTCCCCCCTCACTCAACCGCTTCACCCCATCACTCAGCAGGCTCCTGGGGAAGTTTCATCTGCTCCACAGCTTGAACTAACATGGAGATGAGGGACACGTACATCTCTCTCCTCACCCTGACCTTTCTCTGAGGCCCCAGACTTGCCTCCTGCACTTGTCACCTTGCTGGTGGGGACCCGCACTGCAGCATGTCCACAGCTAACTCATTGCCTTCCCCAGATAATCAGTGCCCTCTCCCCAGCCGCTGAGCTAGAGCCCTCATGCTCTGCCCTATTAAATTTGCTCCAGAAATGACCTTGCAGTCAGGCTCTGAGGTCTGGCCGACCAGGGTGGGAGTCCAGTGCTGCAGCTCGGCAGCCGTGCGACCTTGAGCAAGTTACTTCCTCTCTCTGAGCTGGCTTCCAAACCTCGAGGATAGAAACACCAGAGCATCCTCCAGGAGCAAACACCAGTCTCTTGATTGCCCAGGATATGAAGCCCCTTGCTGCGATTGGGGAAACCGCCTCCCCGTTGTGAGTCTGGGTGGGAAGCAAGGCTGTCGTCCCTCTGCTGGAGCCTGAAGGCTAGACATTGACCACACCTCCCGACCTCCTGGCCTCAGCACTGATGGTTTGTTATTATTAGTAACAGAGGCTTCCTCTGCACTGGTTTGCCCTTCTACGCCCAGGAGTACCCTGCATCTGGGTGACTGACATGCAAAGAGGGCTTGGAGGTGATTTTTTTTTTTTTTTTTTTTGGCAGTACGTGGGCCTCTCACTGTTGTGGCCTCTCCCGTTGCGGAGCACGCGCAGGCTCAGCGGCCATGGCTCACGGGCCCAGCCGCTCCATGCATGTGGGATCTTCCCGGACCAGGGCACAAACCTGTGTCCCCTGCATCGGCAGGCAGACTCTCAACCACTGTGCCACCAGGGAAGCCCTGGAGGTGATTTTTAATCAAGGTATTAAACTGTGAGCATAGCCTACAAGCAGCTTGTCAGACACCAGGCCTTCCGTAGGAGAGGATGCTCTATCCAGGTGATATTTAAAAGCCCGGAGCAGGTGAGCTGGAAGGTAGTCATTCCCTCTTCTCCATCACAAGGGGCTCCCCTGCTGCCATACCAGGAGGAGGGACCGGGAAGGCATAAGAGGGGTTGCCTTTCAGGAAGGCAGGTCCCACCACTGGGAAGCCTGGGCAGACCGAGATCCTCTCCATTTACCTCCACGTCTTGGGCCAGACCAGTTCTCGCACCATTCTTGTCAGTGCACACTGTGGGGCAGTTCCCAGCCAGGAAAGGATGACAGGAAATCGGCCCTTGTCTTCCAAGCGCTAAGGGCACAGGGCCCTTACAAGGGCACTGATGTGCTTGACTCCCACCTCCTGCACTCTCAGGCCAGGGCTGTGCTATGTGGATCAGACGCGGACACTTTGAGGACCGCACCATCTCCCAGGGACTACGTGTACATAACAGAACGTGACAGAGCAAAAATTAAGGAAGGCACACTGACCTGACATTTGTTCAGTGCCTACTGTATCCATTTCCTAGTGCTGCTGTAAAAAGTGCAAGAGAAATTTGTTGTCTCACAGCAATGGAAGCTGGAAGTTTGAATTCAAGGCGTCAGCAAAGCTGTGTCCCTCTGAAGGCTCTAGGGAAGAATTCTTTCTTGTCTCTTCTGGATTCTGTTTTTTGTTTTGTTTTGGCTGCGTTGGGTCTTCACTGCTGCGTGCAGGCTTTCTCTAGTTGCAGCGAGTGGGGTCTGCTCTTCGTTGCAGTGTGCTGGCTTCTCATTGCAGTGACTTCTCTTAGGTGCGTGGGCTTCAGTAGTTGTGGCACGCAGGCTCAGTAGTTGTGGCTCGTGGGCTCTAGAGTGCAGGATCAGTAATTGTGGCACACAGGCTTAGTTGCTCCGCAGCATGTGGGATCTTCCCAGACCAGGGCTCAAACCCATGTTCCCTGCATTGGCAGGTGGATTCTTAACCACTGCGCCACCAGGGAAGTCCCTAGCTTCTGTTGTTTTCCAACCATCCTTGGCATTCCATGGCTTGTAGATGCATTACTCCAATCCCTGCTTTGGTTGTCACATGGCCATCCTTCCTCTGTCTCTCTCTCTTCTTATGAGGATGCCAATCATATTGGAGTAGGGGCCCACCCTACTCAATATGACCTCATCTTAACTAATTACATCTGCAAAGACTATTTCTGAATGAGGTCACTGAGGTACTGGGGATTAGGATTTTAACATAGCTTTTGGGGGGAACACAGTTCAACCCATAACACCTTCTATGTTCTTGGTCTTGTGTATTACACACACTATCTCATTTAATTCTCACAAGAAGGGAGGGACTATTATTATCTTTGTTTTACAGAGGGGGAAACTGAGGCTCAGGGAATTGAAGTAACTTTCACAAGTTTACAGTTCAGCTGGTTCACAGATTCAGGACTGGGAAAGAGCCAGGTCCCTGTCAATCCCAAATCTAGTTTTCTTCCCTTCCATCTTTCTGTCCATTGATTCAACAAACTTGGCAGACACTGTGTTAGACTCCTGGTACACATTGGTAAGTAAAGCGAGCATGGCTCCATGGAACTTACAACCTAAGTATGGAAACCAACTATAAAAAAAATAGAAATATATCATTACTAACCTGTTAAATGCTCTAAGAAGAAACAAACAGGGGGAATCTACTTAACTATCTACTTAGACTTTTATCAGCAAAAGGCTTCTCTGAGGAAGTGATATTCAGCTTGAGGTTTAGAAAATGAAAAGGACCCAGGTCTTTGTGATCAGTACCGGAAGGTAGGTTGAAGGGAGTATTCCAGGCAGAGGAATAGCACATACAAACGTCCTGAGGCAAGGGAGGTCATAGTGCACTGAGAAAATGAAAGCAGTTTGGCATGGCTGGAGGATTCCAGGTGACATTGGAGAGGTGGGACGTGTGTGTGTGTGTGTGTGTGTGTGTGTGTGTGAACAGAGTGCAGATCAAGCCTGGCCTTGTAGGCTATGGCAAGGAGTTTGGAATTTATTCGTAGTGTAAGTGGGAGCCGTGATTGCTCCTCTCTCCTGGGTCACCTTTCGTGTTTTCCCTCAGTAAAGTATTCAGCTCTCTTTCTGAGTGCCACGCTCTTCCCCTGAATTGTACCCATTGAACAGACATATGGCAAGGAGGTTTGTGTTGGAGAACCACTGGCTGGGAGGGGTGTCACTTTGTCCTGAGTCTGAATCCTGCCTCTCACGCTTCCCAGCAGAAGGACCTGGGCAACTTGGCTCATTTGTTTTTCCTTCTGAAAGATTTTTAATTGCCATAAAATACATGTAACATAAAATATACTATCTTAACCATTTCTAAGTACACAGTTCAGTGGTACAGTTCGGTGGTATTAAATACATTCAGTGTTGTGCAACCTTCACCACCATCCATCTCCATAATCTTCATCTTGCAAAACTGAAACTGTGCACATTAAACAATAACTTCCATTCCCCATGCCCGCTGCCCACCCCCAGCCCTTGGCAACCATTCCACTTTCTGTTTCTATGAGTTTGACTACACTGGGGACCTTGTTAAGTGAAATCATACAGGGTTTGTCTTTTGGGGACTGGATTATTTCACTTAGCATAATGTCCTCAAGGTCCATCCATGTAGACAGTGTCAGAATTTCCCTCCTTTTTAAAGCTCAATAGCATTCCATTGTATGGATCCACTTTGTTTATCGATGGACACTTGGGTTGCTTCCACCTTTTGGCTACCGTGAACAGTGTTGCCATGGTGCATTTCTTTTTAAGCCTCATTCCTCATTTGCAAAATGGTGTCCCTGTCCTGATATTTTAGATGAATTAATTTCCCTGCCATTTGCTTAACTAGCCACGGAGGCCTCATAAGCAGGCCTAGTATTTGCTGAGCACTCTCTGAGTGCTGGGTGCCCTTCTGGACTTTACATGTGTTGACGCATCAAATCCTCACAATCCTGCGAGGCAGGTGCCATTGCTCTCCCATTTTACGGAAGCAGAGAGAAGTAGCAACCTTGCCCACGGTCGAACAGCCAGGAAGTGGCTGAGCTGGGACGGGACTCACTGGCTCCAAAGCCTGATCTCCCTCAGTCATGTATTTTCCCACGTGACTGGGCTTCTCCCATCCATGGTGCTGGGGGCACTGTGTTCACAAATTCCCTGATGACCGTTCCTATGACCCCCCCCCCCGACTGCTGCTGAGTCCCTGTCTTGTCCCAAGCATTCCTGGTGGCGGGAAGTAAGCCACCGAGGGGGTCGATTCTGGTTGCCCTGGGGAAGACGATGGAGAAAAGCACTAGAAGTCTCTGCAGACAATCTAGTTGGCAGAAAGTTACCCAGCTGTTCCTGCAAAGTAAATGTTCCTTCAACCCAACTTTTGAAAAACAAAACAACAATGAAACCCACTCAGGAATCATGTGGAAATTCCTATTTCATCCATCTCTTTTGAACAAAAGGCTAAAAGAAAACCACATTCCATCCAATTGACATGATCAAGGGGAATACCTAACAATATTCACGTGGAACAGCACATTAATTTAATGCCAAAAAACATCAAAATCCATCATCTAACTTATTTCCACCGTCAAATGGAAAGAGTACATATGGTTCCATGGAAGACTTACCTGAAGGGGAAAGTTGTTATAAAATTAGACACCCTTCCCATGCGTGGCTTGATTTATAGCATTTCAAGGAGGTTTAGAATTTCTACCTCAAGACCATCGGGCCTAATTACCCTGGTGGCTGACCCAGGGCCCACTTTTGAAGCAAAGGTGCTTGTGGGTCCTCTGAAGAGCCCCCTCCTTCTCCCATGCTACCCCAACATTTCAGCTACCTTCCAGAGGGCATCAGTGTTGTCTGGGATAATTGTCAGTTGCACCAGGCTTGGAGAAATCAGCTGGTTCTTTGCATCCAGGAAACAAACAAACTTCTTCGGCCCCTAATCAGATTGGCAGTTCAGGGTGGTAGCAAAGCACTTATTTATTTATCATTAATATTTTCTATAAAAAAGATGGTAACCACCTAGGGCTAGAGCCACCTGGTCCCTGACAACAGCTCTTGTTTCCGGAGAGCCTACTGTGCTCCAGGCACTTCCCACCATCAACTCTCTAACCTGCTTAGTCACCCCTTGAGGCCCCTCACACCTTTCTCAGGTGAGGACACCGAGGCTCTGAAAGGACCAATGAGTCTTCGGAGGTCACAGAGCAAGGAAGTTGCAGAGGCAGCATTTGAACCCAGCTCTGGCAGTGACCAAAGCTGTGCCCTTGTCTCCATCCCAGGTGTTGCTCCAATTCTCTGCCTGGCTTTTTACCTCAGTTGTCCTGGTTTAAGAGAGACTCCAAGAGCTGTGGGCAAGGCCTTGGTCAGGGGGTGTGGATTTTGGAGGAGGTAATTCAGGGTGAAAGTTCAGCAAAACCCAATGTCTGTTGGAGGCTGAACTGCCAAGACTCTCAGAGAAGGGGGAGAAATGTCGACTAGAGCTGGGGCACATGGAGGGAAGCGAGGGGCTCAGGATTAAGGTTTGAGGTTCTTAGTTTGAGGCCCCTATCAGACCTTGGGGCAAGGATTCAGTGCAAATGGGTGATTCTGGAGGTGAGGTCTGCAGAATAACGGCTCCCAAAGCTGTCCACTTGCTAATCCCAGGAACCTGTGAATCTGTTACATTACACGGCAAAAGGAACTTTGCAGACGTGAATAAGGTTACAGACCACAGATGGGGAGATTATCCTGGATTATCTGGCCAGTAATCTAATCACATGAGTCCTTAAAAGTGGAAGAGGAGAGGGACAGAGGAATGGATCAGGGAGATGCGATGTGAGAAGAACTTGACCTGCTGGCTTTGAGGATGGAGGAAAGGGCCACGAGACAAGGAATGCAGGAAGCCTCTAGAAGCTGGAAAAGGAAGGGAAAAGATTCTCCCCTAGCGGTTCCAGAAAGGAACGCAATCCTGCAGACACCTTGATTTAGGAACATCTGTGCCAGACTTCTGATCCCCAGAACTATAAAATAATAAGTGTGTGCTGGACTTCCCGGGTGGCGCAGTGGTAAAGAATCCGCCTGCCAATGCAGGGGACATGGGTTCGAGCCCTGGTCCGGAAAGGTCCCACATGCCACAGAGCAACTAAGCCCGTACGCCACAACTGCTGAACCTGCGCTCTAGAGCCTGCGCGCTACAACTACCGAGCCCATGCGCCGCAACTACTGAAGCCCATCTGCCTAGAGCTGGTGCTCGGTGACAAGAGAAGTCACCTCAATGAGAGGCCCGCGCACGGCAATGAAGAGTAGCTCCCGCTCACCGCAACTAGAGAAAGCCCGTGTGCAACAACGAAGACCCAACACAGCCCAAAATAAATAAATAAATAAATTTTCTAAAAAAATAAAATAAGTGTGTGTTGTTTCAGCTGCTATGTTCGGGGTCGTTTGTTATAGCAATGACAGGCAACTAGCACAGTATGTGACCCTAGGAAAGGCTGGCAGGAGAAAAGGCAAGCAAGACGGACGAGAAGGCAGCCAGTTCAGGTGCATCATCGAACCAGTGGCCAGGGAGCACCTGGCACTCAGTCACCCCACCTGAGGCACCAGGGCTCCTAGTGGGAGTGAAAGGAGGTGGAGAGGGGGCATGCATTCCAGCAGCCAGAGAGAGCCCTCAGGAAAAGAGCTGCAGGTGCCTGAAACTGGAGGAGGCCTCCATAGCGCCTGTGGCAGGAACATGTGGAGAACAGACAGTGGAGTCTCAGCCTCGGGGTGACCGTCTCATTGAGTTCAGGAATCTGCAGTCTTTCTAAGATGCTAATCCGACGTCTCACCCCTGCTCCACACCCTCCCTTGGCTCCCCGTTGGTCCACAGTCCCATCTTGCCCTTACCATGGGGCCTGCCTTCTTCCCTAGCCAGACCCTCCTCCTCCTCTCACAGGCACCCCACCCCCCCAGATGCCCAGTTACTTGCCCTTCCTGATGGGTCACACTTGTCATACCTCTGCCTTTGCCGATGCTGTTGCCACTGCCTGGCACGTGCCCCCATACACACACCTCTTCTTTTTTTTTATTTTTTTTATTTTTTTAACATCTTTATTGGAGTATAATTGCTTTACAATGGTGTGTTAGTTTCTTCTTTATAACAAAGTGAATCAGTTATACATATACATATGTTCCCATATCTCTTCCCTCTCGCGTCTCCCTCCCTCCCACCCTCCCTATCCCACTCCTCTAGGTGGTCACAAAGTACCGAGCTGATCTCCCTGTGCCATGAGGCTGCTTCCCACTAGCTAGCTATTTTACATTTGCACACACCTCTTTTTAATTCCTGCATTCACCCATGTGACCTATTTCCGGAAGCCTTCCCTGCCCCACCCCTGTGACTGGGTGAGAGGTCTCTCTTGCACCGTCTATTGCACCTGGCCAGTGCTAGCCCCTCCCAGGCCCCGCAGGCCACGGTGCTGCCCAGGACGTGTCCCGCCCAGGCAGCTGTGCCTGACTCAGCACTGCCTCCCCGGTGCCCGGCCCAGGGCCCGGCACACAGGAGGGCTCAGGGAAGTCCTCTGCTCTGCAGGACCCAAGTCATGGGAAAGGCATGCCTTGCTGCCCACAGTTCAGCCGCTGGCCGCTCAGCCCGGCTATTTTTACTTCTTCCCCCTGCAGAGCTGAGGCCTGTGGGGCAGGTTCTCCCACCGAGCCAGTGAGACCTGCCAGATGGAGCAAAGACACTTGCGGTGCTGCCCCAGCCAGAGGCCGGCAGGAGTGGCCGTGTGGGCTTGTCCTCTGGACAGAGCACAGCCCCTTGACCGCAGCCGGGGAGCTGTAGGCTCAGAGCCACCAACCTGATGCCCCGGGAGAGTCCCCTAAGATGGAGCTGGGTTCAGGGCCCATCTTTCCCACGTTTTCCCTGAGTCACCTTGAGCAAGTCATGTCACCTTGTCTGCCAGGTGGGCAGGAGTCTAGCTCTCTCTTGCAGGTCATCCTGAGGATAGAATGATCAATATGATAAATAGATATGTCTAATTTGAATTGAGATTTTAAATAGGCAAAACAATCACATGATTCGAAATTCAAAATGTAGGGACTTCCCTGGTGGCACAGTGGTTAAGACTCCATGTTCCCAATGCAGGGGGCCCAGGTTCGATCCCTCGTCAGGGAACTAGATCCCACATGCGTGCCACGCTAAGAGTTCCCATGCCACAACTAAGGAGCCCACCTGCCGCAACTAAGACCCAGGGCAACCAAATAAATAATTAATTAATTAAAAAAAAAAAGAAATTTAAAATATAGAAAGGGGTATTTACTCAGTGCCAGTCCAGACCTTATCCCCAGACAGACAGCTACCCTCCCTGAAGTCACAAATGTGGCTGTTCTCTCTCTCTCCCTTTCTTCCTTCCCTACCTCCGTCCCTCTCGTCTTTTCTCTCTCTCTGTTTCTCTATGGATATACAGATATAGTTACATAGATAGATAAATATAGATAGGTAGATAGATAGATAGATAGGGACAGAGAGAGCAAGCCAGAGGTTATGAGAATGTATATGTTTGCATTTATATTTATACACATGCATGCACACCCTATTATGGAGTAGCTGTCCTGAGCTATGTGCTTTGGCACATAGTTGTGCTCATAAATGTTAGCTTTGATGTCTCACCCTCTGTCATCAGCAGTTTCATAATTGTCAGTGTCAACTACTGTTCATTGACTGCTCAGCTACCAGACTCTGTGCTAGGTTCCCTGCAAATATTATTCCCATTTTATAGATGAGGAAACTGAGGCTCAGGGAGGCTGGGTGACTTGGTCAAGTTCACACAGCTGGCTAGTGGCAGAGCCAGGAATCAAACCCTGGTTTTGGACCCCAAAGCCTGTGCTCAGATTCACTTGGCTTCTGATGACCTGGCCCCAGGCAAATGTCCCAGGTTCCAGGAGTGATAGGCACACCCAGGCTGTCCCCGTGAGGGCCCCACATCTCTGGACAAGCATTAGGGAGGAATGTGTCTGCCCCGCCTCCCATACAACCGATGGAGCCCCACCTTCTTCCTGGTGTCAGCAGTGTCAGGCTGGAGGACCCTGTGCCAGGCAGCCCACACCCTCGTGGTGCCTTAATGTCCACAGATGGCAGGGCCTTGCCCCAAGTGACACAGCAAGGGAGTGACAGGCCCAGAATCAGAATGCAGGGCCAGTCCCGTCCTGCCCTGTCATATGAGAAGTGTTTAATAAATGCCAGTGTGGAAAGAGTGCTCACCCGTAACTTGCTGGGGCACCTCAAAGCATCACTGGGATTCCGGTTCCCATCTAAGCTGCCCTCACTAAACCCTGAGCTTCTGGATGTCAGGGCCACCTACAGCTTATTCATCTCCAGGGGCCCATTTCCACCATGGCCCCCACCCAGGGCTCTTGGGATGGGGCCTGGAACAAGGTTGAACTAATGCACAAAAGAATTCTTCTACTCCCTTGACGTTAGATATTACTGATTTGAATCTTAAACTCTTAAAATAAGAACTCTCAGTGTGTTTAAATCCTGTAACATACTGTGTTCCCTCAGGCATAGGAGGCCCTGGACTTAGAATCAGGGGGCTTCTTTGAATTCAAGTTGTTCCATTTACCAGCTGTGTGACATTGGGCAAGTTGCTTAACCTCTCTGAGCCTCAGTTTCCTCATGTGTAAGATGCAAGTAATAAAACCTACCATACAGATCGTGGGGAGGGCAAAATCAGGTAGTACAGGTAAAAGCACCTGGCAGATAAGGATAAAATCTTATTAACCACAACAACCCTAACACACATTGGGCCCCCTTTCGGTGGAGGACAGGGACATTCATAGAACCTTTGTGGTTTGCGAGGCTTCAGACCTCTTACGTCTCTCAGTCACCTGACCTAGAATATTCTTGCTAGCTTGTTCACTGTCTATTGTCCCCCCACTGGAATGCCAAGGCTGGGAGGGCAGGGACTTATCTGTGCTGTTCACCATTCCACCCCAGGCTCCTGGAGCCTGCCTGGCCAGCACATGGTACCTGCTTGTTAAGGATTTGTTGAATGAATGCTCACTTCAGGAGCTGGGTAAGGGAGACATACTCTTTCCCATTTTACAGATGAGGAAACTGAGGCACAGATAGGTAGCCGTGGCTTCCTCTCTACACCGCATCCACAGTCCTCCCACCACAGTTTGCCTCTGGAGTTAAGGGGAGTGGAGGGGCTCAGAGTGTGGGCCCTGGAGCCAGACTGCTTGGTTTCAAAGCCTGGAGCGGCCGCCTACTAGCTGTGTAACCTCAGGCAAGCCACTCGAGCTCTCTGGTCCTCAGTTTCCTGTCTGTAAAATATCTCTGGACTTCTCTGGTAGTGCATTGGTTAAGAATCTGCCTGCCAACGCAGGGGACACGGGTTCAAGCCCTGGTCCGGGAAGATCCCACATGCTGCGGAGCAACTGGGCCCATGCGCCACAACTACTGAACCTGCGCTCTAGAGCCCACAAGCCACAACTACTGAGCCCGTGCACCACAACTACTGAAGCCCATGTGCCTAGAGCCCGTGCTCCACAAGAGAAGCCACCACAATGAGAAGCCCATGCACCACAATGAAGAGTAGCCCCTGCTCGCCACAACTAGGGAAAGCCTGCACGCAGCAACGAAGACCCAATGCGGCCAATAAATAAATAAATGTATAAAAAATAAATGAGATTATCTCTGTAAAGTGATTAGCACAGTGCATGGCAGAGAGGAATGTCAGCTGTCAAGAACACCATCCATGGGCTTCCCTGGTGGTGCAGTTGTTGGGAGTCCGCCTGCTGATGCAGGGGACATGGGTTCGTGCCCCAGTCCGGGAAGATCTCACATGCCGCGGAGCAGCTGGGCCCGTGAGCCATAGCCGCTGAGCTTGCGCGTCCGGAGCTTGTGCTCCGCAACGGGAGAGGCCATAACAGTGAGAGGCCCACGTACTGCCAAGAAAAAAAAAAAAAAGGAACACCATCCGTAATACTAGGAAGAAACAGGTCCAGGGAGATGACTCACCCACAGTCACCCTGCTAAACTCCAGGCTCTGTCCACCACCCACACACACCCCACTAGCTGCACCTGGAGACCAGCCATGGCTGGGGAGTTAGCCAGGCCAAGCGATGGGCTCCCAAGACAGTTGGGGTGTAGGGGTGCTCCATCCTGGACAAGGCCTGGCCCGGGGACTCTGCTATCAACACCACATTCAGCTCCTGGAAATGGGCACACCCAGGTTGGCCTCTATTGGTCTGTATAGGCTGCAGCTGCTCTGGCCCAAGCTGGGTAGGGAGCAGAGGTGGCTCCAGACCTGGCCAGCAGCCCAGGATGGGAGACAGGAGTGGGGAGCAAGCCGAAAGGGAGGGGCACTGCTGGAAGCCTGCCTCTGCCTCAGCTGCACCCAGGCATGGACCCCATCCTGTTAGAGGCTGCAGTTCTAGATTGTCCCCTTACTCTGCCTTGGAAGGCTGACTCATAGGGTCCAGAATCAAATTCTGGTTATGAGCTTGGATGTGGATTTCCAAGCCTCCTCTGGAATTAAGATCACCTCTGGGAGGCTTGGGACTAGCTTCTGCAAAGAGTTTGTGTGATATTGTTCAAACAATAAGGGTTTTGTTGCCATATGGACCTGCCTCTGCTGCTTACCTTTGTGTGACCTTGGACAAATAAAAACCTCCCTCAGCCTCAGTCTCCTCATCTGTAAAATGGGCATAATGACAGTTGTTCCTCATGGCTGTGTTAAGTAAGAAAGAGCCTGTAAAGCCC
This sequence comes from Mesoplodon bidens, assembly GCF_964165515.1. Taxonomy (NCBI): domain Eukaryota; kingdom Metazoa; phylum Chordata; class Mammalia; order Artiodactyla; family Ziphiidae; genus Mesoplodon; species Mesoplodon bidens. Next base: position 102,706,568 of record NC_138176.1, on the reverse strand, counting down.
TTCCTTCCAGAAAATCCTCTTCCCAGCAAGGACAGCAGATCAGCAATTCTTCAGGCATCCCCAGGTGGGAACACCACTTCCTTGCCGGGTGCCCAATGGTCCTGCCTGCTACCATCACTCGACTTGATTAGAGCGATTTACTGGGAAGCCAGGTCGTCCTCAGAACTTTGCATGACCAGTATTCATCTGACTTTGATTCAGTGCCTAGTGGCACGGAGCTCTGTACGGCCCTCCCAGCTGCCCCAGGGCCCAGGGTTTATGCCCAGCTCATGTCTAAGGTGGGACAGCCTGATGCACCTCTTTCCACTGTGGAGCAGACCTGCGGGGGGGTCAGTAAGTGTCCTGAAACATCAGGGCTAAATCCAGTCCCGGCTCCACTGTGTGACGTAGTAAGGCAAGCTAATTAATCTCCCCGAGCCCGATTCCTCTTGGAAAATGGCATAACTCATCACCCTGGAAGAGGTTAGTCAGTGTCAGTGTCGAGCTTAACACAGGAAGAATATTTTCCGCCCATCTCCAAGGAGGTGGGCCCTTTCTCACCTGGCTCTGGGTACCAGGGCCACAGCATCATCCTGGACAGAAGCCCAAGACCTTAGGAGGCGACCCGGATGGCAGACCGAGCATTCACAAAGATGGGAGCTGCCTGGCGAGGAGGCCTCAAATGTGGAAACTGAGAAAAGCGGACTTGGAAGAGCATAACCTGTGCCAATGAGCTCCACCTGCCCCAGGGGAGGGTCTCATAGGAGGAAGGGCACGGATCAGGAGGGAGGGAGACCTCACAGGCTCAGGGCTACGAAAGGAAAAGCCGGCAATCTCTGATGGGTCCAGGATCCTCTCAGAGAGGGGCCGACGGTGGGGACAATAACCCTGAAAACCCTGAACCTTGGACTCTGCCCATATCTACTCCTTGTGGGCTCCAACTGGGGCTCTGCACACAGATACCAAAGTCCCGGTGCCATGCCAGCCAGATGGGCCACTCCTGCCAGACCTGGGAGAGAGGAGAGGATGGCCGTGCTCTCAGGATTCAGGCCCACCATGCATCAGGAAGCTCCCTGGACGTGGGTGACCGGCCACCCCAGATACTTACTCTGAATGCACTGGGCATGCTCCGGGGAGGAATTAGTACAGCAGAGACCTCCAAGAGAGAGGAAAAACATCCTTACCTGAGACAAGTGTGCTGGTCACTTTATGTGTCAGCTCGGCCAGGTTCCTCTCCCCAGTTATTAGGTCAAACTCGAGGGTGGGTGTTGCTGTGAATGCATCTGTCGATGTGGTTCCTTCTACAATCAGTTGACTCAAGTGAAAGAGGTCATCTCCATCACGTGGGTGGGTGTCATCCAATCAGCTGAAGACGTGAAGAGTAAACCTGAGGTTCCCTTGAAAAAGAAGAAATTCCGCCTGTGGACGGCCATTCCTGCCTGTCTCCAGCTCACAGGCCTGCCCCGCAGATTTCAGACACGCCCAGCCAGACCCCACAACTACGTAAGCCCCTTCCTTAAAATGAATCTCCATTTCTCTGCTGAACCCGGGCTGACACGGAGGAAACAGATGTCCAGTTCCAGGTTCACCTCCCCTTCCTTCTTTCCATTCATTCCTCGGAGCCCATGATGCAATAGACACCATACTAGACCCCAGGCACGTGATGGTGAGCACAGCCGACACCTTCCAGACCAGCAGGGAAAAGACACACGCACCGTGTAAGTGGCGATTCCTGCCTTTGTGGTGTGCCGTGGCTCGTGGAGTTGACACATCCCTTCCTGACTCCGCGTTCAATGATGTCACGTGGTGACTTGAAATTGGCTGTGGTATGAGTATTTACACCCCGGACATTGTCAGATGCTGCAAATTAGGGCTCTTCCCACCCCACCCTGTCTCGTGGGGCTTATAGATGAGAAAGAGGGGTGGAGGATGCCACCCATGTTTCTGGCCTAAGAAACTGGGGGACAGTGGTACATTGACAGAGATGGGAGTGTGTAGGGGCATAGGTGTTAGGGGGTGGGTATCACAGGTTCTGAATTGGCTGTGAAAAACTGAATGCATTTCTGCTTGGGGCAGTTAAAGGGTTAAGTCAGCAGTCGGCCAGACAGCCTTGGACTACTGGTCACTGGCTTGGGATCAGGAACAACTAACATATCTCTTTGCTCTGCCCTCCTGAGTCCTGGCCTCTAACCTAGAGGTCACTTCAGGGTCCAAAATAACTTGGAACTCCAAGCTTCATGTCTTCATCCCAGGTGTAAAGCAGGAGGAAGAGGGGATGGGCAGCTCTCGGCCTCCTTTTTAATGAGCTCTCCTTTCCAACTTCTCCTACGTCTCACTGGTCTGAACTAGGTCACATGCCACACCTGGCTGCAAGGGAGGCTGGGAAATGTAGTCTTTGGTGGGACACATTTAAAACAGGGTTTCGTCGGAAGAGAAGTGAGGCAGCAATCTCAGCAATACTGTCTTTCTCTCATGGCTCTCCCACTCCCTGGCTGAACAACTCCCCACACCCCTCGTGTGGACACATAAAATTCAGACTTCTTGCTCCGACCTGCAAACCCTTCACCATCTAGCTTCTACTGTCCTGTTCCACCTCTCCCAGGCCTCTCCTTCTCTTGTCCCCAGACCTGATTCTCATCACAAGGTGAAAGTCACGTTGTGGTCACTCCATGTGTCCTCAGTGCCCTGACCAGGCCAAGGCCAAGGTGTACTGAAGGAATAGGTGTTGAGGTGCTTTCTAGGGCTGTGCACGATCCCAGGGTTATTAGCGACATATAAAAAGCAGTTCTGTTCGGTGTCACCACCGTCACTGCGAGGTCCTCCCCCTGCAGATGGAAGCAGCCAGAGAGCTCTGAGAGATCGGGGTGGACGGCCGAGCCACGACCCCTCGACAGAGGAGCTGCCGGCTGCATGGTCCCAGGAAGTGAACACAGCTCAGCTGCGGACACCTCTGAACTGTACTGCGCAATTAGAAAGCAAACAAAGGAATGTTTTAAAGGTTGACATTGCCGAGGCAGGCGGCAGGATGGAGAGGCCAGTTTTAGGCAGAGATGCTTGCAGAGCTTACGGGGGACTCTCTAAGCAGCCATCAGCCCCTTATTCCTGTTCATGGTGAGGACGATGTGGTCCAGAGAGGGAGAGAGGGAGGGGACCAGAACGGCCCAGTATGTGCCCCTGGGCACCAGGCACTGTGCGCAGATTTCCAGGTGATGGTTCATTTCTGGAGATGGAGAAACTGAGGTTCACAAAGGTTAAACAACCTGGTTGAGGTCACTAGGCTGACTCCGTTTTATTTTATTTTTCTGATTCTTCATCTCGTATTATCTTATCGCTGACTTTTTCTTCCCTCCCTTCCTCTCTTAAGCTTCCTGCTTCTCTCCCTCCCTCCTTCCCTCTCACTTTTTTTAGGAATAATTTCATGTAGTAAAATGCACAGAACTTAAGTATTTGATGAGTTTCTCCAAACGTATACACTCTGTAACCACTGCTCCCATCAAGATAAAGAGCATTTCCACCTCCCAAATCCATTGCCCTCACATCCCTTTCTAGTCGACTCCCCTCTCCCTCTGAAAGCAACCCCTCTTCTGATTCCTGTCTCTGTGGGTTTGGTTTTGCCTGTTTATGAACTTCATACACATGGATTCAGGCTGGCTCTTCTTTTGTTTCCTTACAAATGGCGTGGGGACTCCAGGGCCATGTGGGGAAGGGCTGTGGTCAGGGTTTGTCAGCTAAGGGAACAAAAGGCACAACGCCCGCCGTCTGTACAGCACGTCCTTCAGCCCAGCTCCCGCAGCAGGGATGCACGCCCACATCACTCCTCTCCTTCCTGGCCAGCCGTGCTCCCAGCCTCCTCCAAGCACTGACCCACTATCTCTCTGGGAAGCGTTCCCTGACCCACCGGCTGCTGTGTGCTCCCCTTGCCCGGAACTTTCCTTCAACACCCTCAGCGCAATCGTGATGAAATCACTGGTGGTGTTATTTTTATTCAACACCTGTGTCCCCTCCACACGAGGTCAGGTGTGTCATGGTCACATCACATGCCCAGGTGTAGCTTGCTCCAGTGCTTACACATCTTCAGTAAAGACTCGTTGAACGATTGATTGTAGGAGTGTGTGTGTGTGTGTGTGTAAGGGTTGTGCTACAGGAGAGAGGAAAAGGGAGTATGGGCGAGTGTGGGCTGAGGAACACAGAGGGGCACAGGGGCAGCCCTGCCTGGGGAGGCTGCAGGGCAGCACCCCAAGGGGTGCTTATTCAACCTGGCACTGACCCATGCTTGCTCCCTTTAAATCCTTACCAGCATCCCTAAGGAAGTTACCTCGAGCACTTCCTTTTATAGACGAGGAAACGTCCGGCCTGGAGCCCATCTATCTCCTGCCTCAAGACTGCTCTGAAGAGGCAAGGGAGGAGCCAGGATACAGAGGAGTATTTGCAACAAAGACCAGAGAGTCGAACATCAAAAGATTACTTTTGGGGCTTCCCTGATGGCGCAGGGGTTAAGAATCCGCCTGCCAGTGCAGGGGACACGGGTTCGAGCCCTGATCCGGAAAGATCCCACATGCCGCGGAGCAACTAAGCCCATGCGCCACAGCTACTGAGCCTGCGCTCTAGAGCCCACGAGCCACAACTACTGAGCCCACGTGCCACAACTACTGAAGCCCGTGTGCCTAGAGCCCGTGCTCCGCAACAAGAGAAGCCACCACAATGAGAAGCCTGCGCACCGCAATGAAGAGTAGTCCCCACTTCGCTCGCTGCAACTAGAGAAAAACCTGCACGCAGCAACAAAGACCCAATGCAGCCAAAAAGATAATAATAATAAATAAATAAATCTTCCCAATTCATTCTGTGTATGTGAGGTTAAACAAGATGTCTTTAAATGAAAGAATAACAGGTATGATATTCCTGGATAACTTTTGGTCGACTCTTTTTGGCACAATTTCCTAGGAACTGAGAAAGTGAAGGACTCTAAAAACTAGGTGACGAATCCCTGTGCAAACCAGGCGTTTTCCATCAAATTGAGAAGAATCTAACCAAGTCACCCACTGACTGATCAGTAAAAATAGTTTAGATAATAAATCATTATTATGTGATTTTTTTGGGGGGGGCCACATATCTTTGAAGGAGTTCAGAGAATTAAGTGACATTTCTATAACAAAAGTGCTTCCCTTCCCATAGATGTATTTATATGAATGAATTATTTCCATGCTTATATCTATAAATACAAAAAAGAGGAATAAAACCTACCTTGAACCATGTCTCATTTTAGCTATAAGTAATATTCATCTGTGGATATCATGAACTAATTCAGCCAGCAAGGCCTGGATGGGGCCTCAAAAAATTTCTTTTTTTTTCTTTTTTAAATTTTTACTTTTATGTTCAGTAAGTATCAGAATGTGTAACATAAGAGATTTTTGCTAAGTATTTTGGTAATGGTAACTCAATCCAAAAGTAAATTTTTTAAGCCCACAGAGCCTCGGAGTGAAAGGAGATTAATTTCAATTTATATAAGGATTTTTGTTAGAGAAAAACTAATGATTGGGTAACAGTAAAATACTTTGGGCATACAAATATATGCTATTAAATTAGGATAAAATTCTGGAGGGAGTAGAATGAAAATATAAAGCCACAGAGGAAAAGAAACAAAACAGTATGTTCGATTGTCAAAGAGCTTGTTCACAAGTTTTTAAGTGGAGGGTAAGTGGGGGTCAAATTTCTACAGAATTTAGATTCCATTGATTATATTTATTTATTTATACAAATGTATTTGTTTATTTTTGGCTGCGTTGCATCTTCGTTAATGCGTGCGGGTTTTCTCTAGTTGTGGCGAGCATGGGCTACTCTTCGTGTGGTGCACGGGCTTCTCATTGCGGTGGTTTCTCTTGTTGCACAGCATGGGCTCCAGGTGCTCGGGCTTCAGTACTTGTGGCACACGGGCTCAGCAGTTGTGGCGCAAGGGCTTAGTTGCTCCACAACATGTGGGATCTTCCCGGACCAGGGCTTGAACCTGTGTCCCCTGCATTGGCAGGCAGATTCTTAACCACTGCGCCACCAGGGAAGTCCCCAATGATTATATTTAAAAGAGTGAAGTAACAATTTTATTTTAAAATGTCAATATTTTCAATACTTTGGAAGTTACGTTATTTGCAACTGTGTAAATTTAGGGTGAAGAACTGAGAACCAACTTATACAAAGTTGAGAGAGTCAAAATATACAAGGGAGTACATCGGGGGTCCCTCTCCCAAATTTTTTAAGGCTTAGATGAGCAAAAAAGTTTTGAGAGCATGACTTGAAGGATAGCTCTTCAAAAGCGGACCACGCTCCCATTTCCTCTCAAATGTTGGTGTGTTTTTTTCTCCTGAGCCGTTTATTACTCAGCCTGAGCTTTTTGAAAGGAGCCTGCACATGACATGCTGTGGAGGAGGGTCTGGTCTTTTCAGGTAGAAAGTTGCAGAGTTGATCTTAACATGTTTCAGAGGGTTTGTCTCTTTCCCAACCCTATTCCCTTGAAGAACAGAAAACCTCTGGGGTAATCTTATTTGAATCCCCAGGGCCAACATCAAGTCACCTGGGACAGGGAGATCGAAGAGAGGCTGGCATCTCTGTGCAGGGAGCCTGCAGTGAGCTTCAGGGGATGCTGTGCTCCCAGGATTGGTGTGTTGGAGACGACAAGTGTCTTATCTTGGCCTCCTGAGCCCTCTTGGAGTCTTCTCTAGGTCTTCGTGCAAACCAGTGGTCGGTAGAATAGTTGGGCTGGACCTGAGGCCAGTTCTTCAGTGTTCCTGGCAGGGTTGCTACGATGGCCACTCAAGAGAGACCCTAGGGAGCCACGGTTACTGACTAGGAAACAGTTCCTTCTTTTTTTTTTTTTATATAAATGTATTTATTTTATTTGTTTATTTTTGGCTGCCTTGGGTCTTCGTTGCTGCACATGGGCTTTCTCTAGATGCATTGAGCGGGGGCTGCTCTTTGTTGTGGTGCACGGGCTTCTCATTGCGGTGGCTTCTCTTGTTGCAGAGCACGGGCTCTAGGCGGGCAGGCTTCAGTAGTTGTGACTCGCAGGCTCTAGAGAGCAGGCTCAGTAGTTGTGGCGCACGGGCTTAGTTGCTCCACAGCTTGTGGGATCTTCCTGCACCAGGGCTTGAACCCGTGTCCCCTACATTGGCAGGCGGATTCTTAACCACTGCGCCACCAGGGAAGTCCAATACTGTTTTTTTAAAGACCATTCTCTTAGTACTTTTTAAAAACTTAAGTCAGCATTGTCTTCCAGTGTTAAAGGCACCCCTCACCTCTGCACTGAATTTAAGGTGTCAATCAGTACAAAGGAATGGAACATACATCCTAAGACAATTCCATTGTGTGTAAATTCACACTATTTTAATTTTTTATGCAATCTGATGAGGAGATGAGCTCAGATTTAAAATTCTTCAAAGCACATTTACTGTAACAAGAATTGTTATGTATTAATACTGAAGTTTTCAATAAAGACTGACTTATGTTACAAAAAAAAAAAAGAAAAAAAAAGCAGACCACAGAAGGATGAGCTCGTTTTCCTGAAGTCCCTTCAGTCAAGACTGTGTTTTGTGCTTCGTGCTTCTTTGTTTTAAAGCACGCAGGTGATGCTTGCCAATGGGATTGTCAGCTGAGAACACGTCTGCTAAGCGCAGGGAGGTTGAAGTCAGCCTGCTCTGGACAGGCCTGGCTCTCCTGCCTCGCTGGTGGGCCACAGGCTGGCTGTTGGCCTTTGGACAGGCAGGCTGGCCGGCCAGCAGGGAGAAAGGGCCACAGCCAGGCCAGGTGCTGTTCCTGAGATAGGCAGAGCTCCTGGAAGCCTCCTGATCTTCTAGTCAGGATTGGAGTCTAGTCCCTACTCTTGTTGCGATGCAGGGTGAGATGTTGATTTTCCCAAAGGACAGCTGAGCAGATGTTGGGAAGATCAGCAGTAAAGGACATACGGACCCCAAACTTCTGTCTCTGCAAGAGCCACTGGCTTCCTCTGGGCCAGGGACTGACCTAAGAGCTTTTGCACCTAATCCTCAAACAGCCTGTGAGGGCAGAGTGATTGGAAACCCAGGCAGCCTGATTCTGGGCCACATCGTGTATGAGGTGCCACCGTGAACACAGACACATTCTAGCCGCCGAAGGGGTGATTTAACTCTTACCTCTTCTACTTAAAACTCTGTGATCTGGAGTGAGGCATTAACTCTCTCCGATCCTCAGTTTTCTCATCAGCAAAATGGTCCAGGCAGTGGCGGCTGCTCTGCCTGGGAAGGACTCTGCGATATCAGAAAAGTTTGTGCCTAAAATTAGAAGGCTGAAATCTCAATTTTGACGTGTCGGATAAGATAACATAGGAGGACAAACCACACTTATTTTTGTGGCTTTCGTAGTTGGCTCTGCTTGGAACATTGTCTGGCATTTTCTATGCCTGGGGCATCCCCAGCTGCCTCTTGGGGCCTGAGAACCTTTCCTCCCAAACCCCAAATACCGTAGCAGTTGCACCAGGGCTGGCAGCCATTTGGATGATTCCCAGGTGGCCTCTTTTGGAAATTTATGGTGACTGGGCAGGAACTGTGTTCCTGCAATGGGGAGGATGAGGCCTGTCCTAGAGAGGCAGAGGTGTGGTGAGGGCAGTGGAATCCAACTCCAGAGACCTGGGTCTCGCCCTACAAAACCGCTTACTGTGTCATCTCAGGTGGGTAGCTTAACCTTTCCGAGCCTCATTCCTTCACTCAGCTGTACTCAAGGCTGAGCCCTGGGGACTCAGGAACGAGTCAAACAGGCCCTCCCCTACAGGCCCTCCCAGTTTCATGGGAGAGGCAGCCAAGGAAACAGTGACAGGCAATGGGATCCTTCTGCAGCTGAGAGGCAGTGTGCCTAGACATCAGGAGGACTTCTTGGAGGAAGTGAGGTCGGGGCGCCATTTTCCTCTTCTGTTAATTGAGAGGGCTAAAATAACTAACTTTTTTTTTTTTTTGGAGTCGAATTATGTTTTAAACTATTTTATCATAAATAATACATGCTCCTGACGAAAAATTTCAAGAGAACAGAAAGGTATTAGGTGAAATGTCTCTTTCCCTGCTCATCTCTGGAAGGAACTAAGTAGCGTCCACAGTTTCTTATGTAGCCTTCCAGAAATGTTCTATGTGCGTGGAAACCTATGTGGGCAAAACATGAAAAGCCCAAATAAATAATAATAATGGCTCCTAGCTGTTGAGTGTTTCCTAGGTGTCAGCCTCAACGATGATGCTTGCTCTTTTCAATTAATATCTCTCTGACATATTTCTTCATCCATAATCAGCTTTTCAAGATACTGCAAAAGTAGCCTGGGAGGCAAGTGAATAAACATTTCCCACTGCCTTTGTCAGAATTGCCTGGATCCCACTGAAACCTCCCTATGGTTGAGTTACTGTTAGCTCAATTTTCAGATGGGGAAACTGAGGCCCAGAAAAGCACAGTGGGGTTCTGAGTCCACACGGCAACCAGAGGCAATTCCATGCCCTGATTAACCAAGTGGGGCTCTGGGGCCAGAGGGAGGCCATACTGTCCTCAAGTTCTGGTTTCTGGAAGAGAGCAGGACTAAAGATAACCCAGGCAGGTGGGAGGTGAGTGTCAAAAGCCCCAGCTTCACTAGAAAGTGCAGGCCGGAGGGCAGGCCCGTCCTCCACCCGCAGGGGTCTGGGATCAATGCACAGGCCAGGCTCTCGGGATGCAGGCCGAGTGTCCCTGTTCCCGCCCACCCAGGTGCCCACACATCCCCAAATGCATCATTGTAGCTGCTTTGATTGTCACTAGCTGGGTGACCCTGAGCCTGGGCAAGTCACTGGCCTTTCTTTTTCCTTTCGTTTTTTTTTCCCTTTGTTTTTAAAAATTGAGGTGAGATTCATATAACACCAAATTAACTATTTCAAACTATCCAATTCGGTGGCATTTAGTGCATTCACAATGTGCAGCTGCCCCCTCTATCTCGTTCCAGAACATTTCATCACCACCAAGGAAGACTTGCACCCTTGAAGTAGTCACTCCCCAACACCCTGCCTGCCAGCCCCTGGCGGCCACCTGTCTGCTTCCTGTGTCTATGGATTTGCCTCTCCTGGACATTTCATATAAATGGAATCACACAATATGTGGTCTTTTATGACTGGTTTCTTTCACTGAACATCATGTTTTCGAAGTTCATCCATGTTGCACCGTGTATGTCAGGGTTCCATTCCTTGAAACAGATAAATAACATTCCACTGTATGAATAGACCACGTATTTTGCTTATCCATTGTTGTCTGCGGACATTAGGACTGTTTCCACCTTTTGGCTACTGTGAGTAGTGCTGCTATGACACTGCCTTTTCTCAGCCTCTGTTCTCACATCCGGAAAATTCAGATACTAAAAGTACCCCCCCTTGCCTTTCCCCGCTGGGGGCAGGGAGGGGCTGTATAGGGGGAGGGGATTAAGAGGTACAAACTATTAGGTATGAAATAAGCTACAAGGATAAATTGCACAACATGGGGAATATAGCCAATATTTTATAATAAGTATAAATGGAGTATAACATTTAAAAATTGTGAATCACTACATTGTACACCTGAAACTTATAGAATATTGTACAGCAACTATACTTCAGTTTTTGAAAAGTTTAAAAAAAAAAGTACCTACTTTGTGGGGTTCTGGGGAGGATGAAATTACTTATGGATGTAAAGCCATTACCTGGCACGCCGCGACACTCCACTACAGCTTTGGTTGGGTGTTTACTGCACAACCTAACATTGATTGAGCACTTGCTGTGTACTGTTCTCAGCACTTACCTGTTTTCAGTCATTTATGGAAATGTTCTGAACCTGAAGCCTCTGCTGGTCTACACTCGTGGGGGGTTGACACAGCTATCCTTAGTGACATCTCCTCCCGGCTGGGGACTGTGAGACACTTTCACTTTCTTTTTTCCTTTGGGCTTTCTCTGTTCCACATCTCTGTAAGTTCTTGAATTGTGTTTTGTCTTGTTTTGTTTTTTTTCTTGCAGTACGCGGGCCTCTCACTGTTGTGGCCTCTCCCACTGTGGAGAACAGGCTCCGGACGCGCAGGCTCACGGGCCCAGCCACTCCGCGGCATGTGGGAACTTCCCGGACCGGGGCACGAACCTGTGTCCCCTGCATCGGCAGGCAGACTCTCAACCACTGCGCCACCAGGGAAGCCCCTGATTTGTTTCTTTGTTTGTTTAAAATTTTATTTATTTATTTATTGGCTGCGTTAGGTCTTTTGTAGCTGCGCGCGGGCTTTCTCTAGTTGTGGCGAGCGGGGGCTACTCTTCGTTGCGGTGCGTGGGCTTCTCATTGCGGTGGCTTCTCTTGTTTTGAAGCACGGGCTCTAGGTGCGCGGGCTTCAGTAGTTGTGGCACGTGGACTCAGTAGTTGTGGCTCTTGGGCTCTAGAGCGCAGGCTCAGTAGTTGTGGCGCACGGGCTTTGTTGTTCCGCGGCATGTGGGATCTTCCCGGACCAGGGCTCAAACCCGTGTCCCCTGAATTGGCAGGCGGATTCTTAACCACTGCGCCACCAGGGAAGTCCTGCTTGATTTATTTTTACAATGAGCAGATCATAATTTTGTAATCGGAAAGAATCAGGAATGATTTTAGGTGCTGGCATGTTATATGTTATGTGAGAAGAGCTGAACCCAAAATTCCAGGTACAGCTTGATCTCAACCATCTTGAAAAGTGTACAGGAGAAACCCAGTGTGGGGTGGGGAGGGCCTGTTTGTCAACATATTAATAAGGTTTGTCTTTGGGGGTCTGGATGGGGTGATCATGTGTTTTTTCATATGGGTTTGGTCTCCTTCTAGCTTTTCCAACTTTATTTTGACGACAAACAAGTATTGCTTTTATATTCAGAGAGAAAGTGATTATAAAAACAAAAGACATTTTCTCAGCTGGGACCCATGGGTGTTTCTGCTTTGGACCCGGCCAGGCAGGTGGGTTTGATCTGCTGGGAACAGTCCAGGGAACGCATGGGAAGCTATCAGATGGGGGTTCCAGCGCCGAGGGACATGCCCAGGGACTGCCAGCCTGACGTTGTCATTTGCCACCTCACCCCCAGCCCAGGGATACAGAGAGGACACTGCAACCCCAGGGCCTCACGCTCAGCACCTAGAGCAGGGGCACCTCACCCTGGGTTGCCCACCCATCCCGGCCACCTTGCCTTTGCTTATGCACTGCTCCCACCTGGCATCCCCTCCCCCCTGCATTTTCCAAATCCTCACTCTCCTCAGGCACAATCAGCAAGACCCGGTGGAACATTAAGCAGAGCCGCCCACCTCTGAAGGTGTTTGTCCTGGCTGCGGTGGGTGAGGTGTGTCCACAGCTCTGTCCTTCTTACCTCCTGGGGAGACAGTATTGCCTGTCCTGATCACGCCTGTGTTCCAGGGTTCTGGAACTGGGCCCGGCACACAGGAGGTGTTCAGTGCATGCTGAATGGATGGTATTGTCCTATTCTTAGTCTAGAATGGCGATATCTGAGGCCCAGAGAGGTTAAGCAACTTGCCTAAAGTCACACAGGCAGAAGGATGCTGGCCGATGGAGCCTGGACTGTCACATTTGACACCAGTGCTCCTGGCCCCCACGCCTGCGCTCCTTGCTCTGGGTTCTGATTTCCAGGGGGAGCTGGTCCTCGGTGATGAACAAAGGGCTTTCGTGAAGGAGATGGGCAGCAGCACCGGAGGGCTGGAGTTTCTATCCCAGTTCTGCCACATACTAGCAGTGTGACCTCGAGCAAGCTTCCTGACCTCTCTGTGCCCCCTAGTTTCCGCATCTGTAAAATGGGTACAATGATGCTACCTACCTTGCATGACTGGCAAGGGGAGCATGCGTGGTCCAGAGTATGTCCGATGTCTGCTTATTCAAGGAAATTGAGCTTCTTAAGGGGTCAGCTGAGCTGCTGAGCAGAGCAGGGCACCCTGACCCATCGCAGCAGAGGCTGTTGGATTTTGGGCTGTGTGGTGGCAGCCAGGCCTCCTCCCACCGTGAAGTGGCCATTGAGCCTCTCAATCTGACTGGACATCTCCATAGCTCTCTCTCTCTGCGTGACACACACTTGAGTCTGGAACCACCATACCCTCACATGCCCTGATTTAAAGTGACACCCACCCACCCACCCCCACGCAGGAAAAAGAGTGAGTCAAGCCGCCCGGCAGGGTTGGGGACCTCTGCTATAACCACGACGGCCAGAGAGATGGCTAAACCCGTAATGACAATAATAGCAGGGGCAGAGCTGCCAGACTAATTCCACCTGGGGGAGTCCAGAAGCTTCCTGGAGACAGTGTCATTCCGGCAGGGCTGCGACAGCTGGGTCAGAGTTTGACAAGAGAGCCGAGAGGAGAAAGACTTCTCAGCCGTGGACGGGATGGGGTGTGCAAAGGCAGGGAGGGCAGAGGACGCTGCATGTGACCCCACGGCCACCTCTGCTTTGGCAGGACACCCAGAGCTGGCCTGACCTAACCCTGACAGCAGCTGCCAGGAAAACAGGTCAGAGCGGGATGGACCCTGGCGGCTTTGCACGCGAGCTTGGCTGGGACACGCAGCCCGAGCAGAGGAGGGGGTGTGCTGGGCAGGAGTGTGTGTCTGGGCTGCTCCCCCGCCTCCCAGGGGCTGTTACTTCCACCCTGATGTCCAGGCCTCCCAGTGAGTTTGCAGGCAGTCGCGGCTGGCTGGCCGCCGAGGGGAAGCCGGAGGGCTGCCTCAGCGCCTGCAGCGTGGGTGGGAGCCCCTTCCCTGCCCAGCGGTCCTGACGCAGCTCCGCCCAGGAACCGGGCGGGGCCTCACGTGCGATGGATCTGCCCCTTCCCGTGAGGGGAATGGGCCAAGAGTGCAGCCCTCTGAGCCTGTTTCCCTATAGCTCTGCACTGAGCTTCCAGGGAGATAAAGTTTGAGAAAGTGCATGTGTTTATTTATCTTTTTAAATTTTAACTTTTTGGCCACACCATGCGGCGTGCAGGATTTTAGTTCCCTGACCAGGGATCGAACCGGGGCCCCCTTCAGTGGGAGAGCGGAGTCCTAACCACTGGACCGCCAGGGAAGTCCCAGAGAAAGTGCGTTTAAACACGGGAAGCTCATCTGCAGAGGACCGTTGTTGCTGTTGCTACAATTATTATTACTTTGTTAGGCCTGACCCACGGGAGGCTGTTTCATTCAGTGCGAGAAGTCAGACACCTCTGGATTTGAATTCCAGTTCTGCTTCTGGGCAGCTGTGGATCTGGACGGATTACTTCTTTGATCCTCAGGTTCCCTGTCTGTGAACATCTAGCACGAGTGCATCCCTAGGCTCTGCAGTGGGGGATGGCCGGCCTCCGGGAAAGGCCAAGGTCAGCCCAGGAGGGGAGGGCCCGTCTGGGGCGGCTCCAAGTCAGAAGCAGCGTCCTCGCGGTCCAAGGCCAGGCCACTGCCCTGGCCTCCGACGCCACCCTTGCCCCGGCCTCTGACGCCACCCCTACCCCTGCTTCCCCTCCCTACCCCCACCAGTCTGAAGCGCTAACTCTCATAACCCCTCACCAGTGCATGAACCCTCGCATTTCACCTAGAAGATACTGTCAGCACCCCTTATACAAACAGCACGGTTGAGCTGCTGCCATGGGCAGGCCCCATGCTGGGCCCACGAGGCCACAGGCCAGGGAACACAGACGGACAGCCGCGGCCAGCGCCCTCCACCGAAAGGCAGGTGGGAGGGCCGCGGCTTGGGGAGGGGTCAGGCAAGGCTTTCCTGAGGCAGCAGCCTTAGGCTGGGCTTTGGAGGGCCCCATGGCCCCCCCATCACCACTTCTCAAGTCCAGGTTCATTGTGGGTCCCCAGGGCCCAACGCACGCCTGGGGTTTGGGAGGGCCCAGTGAGTGTTCATGGAATAAATGAATGAGTGAGCGAATGAGACAGGGTGGAGAACTTTTCAGTATCTTTATATCCGACTCAGAACTCTTCCCAGGGAGAGAACTCAGCTCTGGGAGGTTACTTAGTCGGGCCTCTTAGGTGGTGATGGAAGCGTCAGGGGACGTTTGGTGACTGAAGGGTGGACAGTCCCCCTTGGCTACCAGGCCCTCCTCTCACTCAAGAGGTGAGTGGGGCTCTCCCCAGTCTCAACGGCCCTCACTGTGCTGTGTGGCCTCAGGCCATCCATGGACTCTCGGCCTCAGTCTTCCCACCCATGAGATGGGGTTGTGACCGCAGTGTGCCCGGGGGCGTGCACGGGGCTCTGTGGGTGGGAGGGTGAGCAGACACAAGGCTGCGCTCCTGCAGCTTCTTGGTCTGGGCTCTCTGGAGCCCCCAGGCTCCATGGGCGGGCTCGTGGGGCATCCAGAGCAGACAGCCCCCTTTCATTCACTCTCCTGGGCACCCCGGTGCCAGCTGTGCTGGCTGCCGGCACCCTCTTTATTTTTATTTATTTATTTATTTTGCTGTATGTGGGCTTCTCACTGTTGTGGTCTCTCCCACTGCAGAGCACAGGCTCCGGACGCGCAGGCTCAACAGCCATGTCTCATGGGCCCAGCCGCTCTGTGGCATGTGGGATCCCCCCGGACCGGGGCACGAACCCGTGTCCCCTGCATCGGCAGGCAGACCCTCAACCACTGCACCACCAGGGAAGCCCTGCCCTCTTTAATTATCGTGTCTGTCCCCACACCCAGAGTGGCCCATCCACCTGAATGCAGTCATTGGAGCCCCCTAAAACCTGCGAACAGCTGGATTGTTGCCGCCAGAGAGCCTGGCAGGGCCTGGGTCAGCCCTTCCTTCCAGGGGAGGTGAATGAGAGAGAGAGAGACAGAGACAGAGAGGCAGATGGAGGGGGCTGGGTGGGGGGAAAGAGAGAGATGGAGGTCGGAAGGCCCACAGACAGGGCCGGAGACAGAGAGAGAGATGACGGGGCACCCGGGGGTGGAGGTGGGGTGTAGGCGGGGAAGGGAGGAGGGAGAGGCGGCCTGGAGAGAACGGCCTGGCCACCAAGGGTTGGGCAGCCCCGCCAGAGCACACAGAAGCCTGGGCAGCTGCTGGAGGTGGGGAGACACCCTGCAGCCCACCAGCAGCCCCCTCCTCCCTGTTCCCAGCCCTGTCCCCAGCCATGGAAAACCCTTACACTCTCTCTCGCTCCCCAGCAAACACACATGTGCCCACCGACACCCTTCATGCACACGCGGCATTCACACACTCACACACACTCACCATCACTCACGACTGCACGTGTGCCCGTGCTCAACTCAGCCCCGTGTACACGTGGCTGGCATGACCTGGGGCTCCCATCTGCCGGGGAGGTGAGAACAGACCAGGCAGGTGCATGCCTGGGACTCTGTCCCCTGAGGCTGCTGGTGCTGTGGCCCACAAGTACCCCTGAATCGCCCAGAGCGGTCCTGGGACCTCCTAGAGCTTCAGCAGGGTGGACGCTTGCCTGCAGGGGCTGCACAACCCCTGCTTCAGAGCTGATTCTGCCTCCCCGCCGCCCCGCATTCATTCCACAACCCAGACGGGCAGCCAGGGCCCCAGCTTTCAGAAAGCCTCTACCCAGGGTTTCTGCGTGGTGGGCCCACTGCCTTGTGCGACCCCGCTGCTCCTGTTGGTCCCCGTGTGACATGCAGCTCCCGGTTTACGCTGGACACCAAAAATCCACTCCCAACAGGATCGTGGAAGGAGGATCCGTGGACAGCCTCAGGGGATCCAGGGAGGGGCGGGCAGAAGGGGCCAAAGGAGCAGCGCCCACCATCCACTCTGAAGACATCCAGACGTGGACGTCCATCTGAGTGCACCGCAGCCATGGTCCATACCTGGCCACCCCTCTCTGCCCTCTGCCAAGTTCAGGGCGGACCAGAATTGCCGGGTTGACCCCATCCCACCAGCCCTCGACCACTGACAGCTCAGAATATTCTGCCTTGAGTGGACAAGTGAGCTCTCTCACTTCTATTTTGATTAATCATATCTGTGAAAATGGATTTGTAACAGTTACAAAATCCGTGCAGCAGAACAACTCAAGATGAACAGTCATTGAAGAGGGTTCCCATTGCTCTGTGCCTCGAGGATCACAAGATAACTCAAGACTGTCATTTTGGTACATTCACAAACTATTCTCCTACATTTACTTTTTTAAACCGTACTTTTTTTTTTTAATTTTATTTATTTATTTATTTATGGCTGTGTTTGGTCTTCGTTTCTGTGCGTGGGCTTTCTCTAGTTGCGGCAAGTGGGGGCCACTCCGCATCGCGGTACGCGGGCCTCTCACTATTGCGGCCTCTCTTGTTGCGGAGCACAGGCTACAGATGCGCAGGCTCAGTAATTGGGGCTCACGGGGCTAGTTGCTCCGCAGCATGTAGGATCTTCCCAGACCAGGGCTCGAACCCGTGTCCCCTGCATTGGCAGGCAGATTCTCAACCACTGCGCCACCTGGGAAGCCCTAAACCATACTTTTAATTTAGGTATAATTCACAAAACATAAAATTTGCCATTTTAAAGTACTGTACACAGTTCGGTGGTTTTTGACATATTCACAAGGCTGTGCAACCATCAGCACTGTCTAATTCTAGAACATTTTCATCACCCCCAAAAGAAACCTTGTACCCATTAACAGTCATTCGCCATTCCTCCCTCCCCCAGCCCCTGGGAATCACCAATCTACTCCCTGTTTCTATCGATTTGCCTATTTTGGAATCATACAGTATGTGGCCCTTTGTGTCTAGCTTCTTTCACTGAGCATCAAGTTTTTGAGGTTCATGCACATCTTCATATGTGTCAGGATTCTGAGGGAATAATATTCCATTGTATGGCTATCCCACATTTTGTTTACCTATTCATCTGGCAATGACTGCTTGGGTTGTTTCAAACAAACTTTTAAGATACATTGTTCCAAAATTATTTTGGAAACAGTGTGCAGTTGACAACTCTCCTTTCATATTTTCCCTCTTCTGAGGTTAAGTCCTTCCTATGTTTCAATGTTTTTTCTTTTAGGAAATAATGGTGACTCTAGAGGAAAGTCTTTATTTATTTATTTTTATTTTATTTTTTTGGCCTCGCCGCATGGCAAGGCGGCATGTGGGATCTTAGTTCCCCGGCCAGGGATCGAACCTGTGCCCCCTGCCGTGGAAGTGCGGAGTCTTAACCACTGGACCGTCAGGGAAGCCACTAGATGAAAGTCTTAAACAAAATGTCCTTGGTGGGGAGAAACAAGAGTCAGCAGCCCTAAATGGGCTCCCAAACCTTTTCTCCTCCCCTGATCTGGAAGCCATGAGGCTGATGAGCCTGCAGATCTTGTTCCGCGGTGGCATTACTGATAGCTGACACAGGGTGCCTTCCCGTTTCATTAGCGCTTCCTTGCCACGGTGTTTTCAGGAATCTGCATCTGGTTGGAGAAGGCCATTCCCAGCCTGTGGGGAAACAGACATTCTTTGTGCTCATCCTCCCCAGCCTGGAGGCTGATCTGTGCAGGGCAGGGGCTGGGAGGAGAGGCGATTACAGCCACTGTGTCACCAAGATGTGGGGAGGTCAGGCCTGTGCTTTCACCTGTGTGCCTTGTTCCCTGCCTGAGTCTTGTTGACTCAGAATAACAAGAAAGGACAGTTGTCAACTGCATACCGTGCTCCCCGGATAAGCTTAGGTCCCAGGTATCTGGGCTCGGGCTGGAATGGTGGGAAGGTGATAAGGAAAGTAGCTCCATTGGATGTGTTGACAATTACATGTACATAGAGTTTATTATAAAAGCAATACAACAAAGCACATCAACATTTTTTAAATAGGAGAAGAAAGGGAATTCCCTGGTGGTCCAGTGGTTAGGACTCCGCACTTCCACGGCAGGGGGCACAGGTTCGATCCCTGGTCAGGGAACTAAGACCCCACAAGCCGGGTGGCACGTCCAAAAAATAAAATAAAAAATAAAAAATAAAATAAAATAGGAAAAGAAAGAAAAAATTCACCTCTAATCTCACCCCAACAGGAGCACACTTATTCGCATTTTGATGAACTTTTAATTTGCCTAAGAGAAAAACAAGATTTAAAACAAAACACTTAAAAAATTATAATAATCTGATGTTGTGTAACCATCACCATTATTTATTTTTTATTTATTTATTTATTTTTTTACCATTATTTATTTCCGCAACTGTTTTCATCATCCCAAACAAAAACTCTGACACACTGAATAATAACTCCCCACTCCTCCCTGCCCTCCACCCCACATAATCTCTATTCTACTTTCTGCCTCTGTGAACTTGTCTATTCTAGGTATCTCATGTAAGTAGAATCATACAGTATTTGCTCTTTTGTGTCTGGCTTATTTCACTTAGCATGGTGTTTTCAAGGTACATCCATTTTGTAGCATGTGTCAGAACTTCATCCCTTTTTATGGCTGAATAATATTCCATCATATGGATTGACCATGTTTTGTTTATTCATCTGCTGATGGGTGCTTTGGCTGCTTCTGTCTTTTTGGCTATTGTGAATAGTGCTGAACACTGGTATATAAGTATCTGTTTGATTCCTGCTTTCAGTTCTTTTGGGTACATACCAAGGAGTGGAATTGCTGGGTCATCTGGTAATTCTGTTTCACTTTCTGAGGAACTGCCAAACTGTTTTCCACAGCAGCTGCATGACTAAAGGCCATTTAAAAAAATTTATCTTTAATATTGTTAAGACATCAATACTACCCAAAGTGATCTACAGAGTCAGTGCAATTCCCACAAAAATCCCAATAACATTTATAATAGAAATAGAAAAATCCATCCTAAAATTCATATAGAATCTCATAGACCCTGAATAGTGAAAACAATCTTAAAAAGAACAATGTTAGAAGTCTCACACTTCCTGATTTCAAAACTTATTATAAAACTCCAGTTATCAAAACAGCGTGGTAATGGCTTAAAGACAGACATGTAGACCAATGGAATAGAATAGAGAGCCGAGAAATAAAACCTTGAATACATGGGCAAATGATTTTCAATAAGAGTGTCAAGAGCATCCAATGGGGAAAGGACAGTCTTTTTGACACATGGTGTTGGGAAAACAGAATATCCACATACAAACAAAAAAGTCGGACCCTTATTTAACACCATATACAAAAATTAACTCAAAATGGATCTAAACATAGGCCTAAAAGTACAAAACGCTTAGAAGAGAACATTGGGGAAAAGCTTTATGACATTGGATTTGGCAATGATTTCTTGGATATGACACCAAAAGCACAGACAACAAAAGAAAAAATAGGTACATTGGACTTTATCAAGATTAAAAACTTTTATGCATCAAAGGACACCATCAACAGAGTGAAAAGACAACGCACAGAATGGAAGAAAATATTTACAGATCATACATCTGATAAGAAATTAAAATCCAGACTATATAAAGAACTATTACAGCTCAACAACCAAAAGTTCCCAAACAACTTGATGTAAAAATAGGGAAAGGCCTTGGTAGGTTTGATCTTCAGGTCCCACCTGGCTCTGAGCACCCTGGCTTTTCCAGTCACGGAGGCTTCTCCAAGAAGGAGGCAGCTGGCAAGAAGGAATCCTGGACTTTTCCAGCAGGCTGAGTGCACCTTGCCCCCCCGGGCAATGGGCTGGAGGCTTTGAAAGAAAAGTGGGAACCCAGAGAGAGCTAGTGGGCTCCTTTGCCTGCCTCTCCTTGACTGGCCGGGTTCCAGCTTCCCCTGGAGGACTCCGCCCACCCCCAGTTGCGGGAATGTCTCTGTCACCCTGGCAGGGGAACCAGCCCTGGGATCTGAGCAGGGCTCATCAGAGCCGGGTGGCTGCCTCAGCCTCCCTCCAATATGGGATGCCAGCTCCCTGGGAAGCCATCTCCTCATCAGGGACACCAGACAGGGGCCCTCGGCCCCCAGGTTGGGGCAAACAAGGAGCTCATTGGAGGTGAGAGAGATGTGCGGTCCTTTCTGAGGTCCCTTCTGGTCACTAGCACTTCAGGTTTAAGCCAAGAGGAGGGCTTGTTTCTTGGATTTGATGTCAAGAAAGTAGCAGGTGGTTTGGAGATCCTATGAGTGGCTGGACGGAAGCTGCAGGGGCAGGAAGAGGAGGGGGGATGACGAGAAATAACAGCACGGATGCTGGCCGGCCAGTGAGCACCGCGCCCTCATCGCTGTCTGTTTCTTGTCTCCACCCACAGACTTCTGCAGAGTACCCCTCTGCAGAGAGGCCTCCCTGGCCACGTGGCTACATTCCCCTCCTCCCTGTGGGTCCTTGCCTAGAACGATAGGTCCACTTGAGCAGCACTCTGTCCCCTGCTCTTTCCCTAGTGCCTACAGCAGCGCCTGGCGCATAGCAGGTGCACGAGAAATACACACCTGAGGAGTGAATGCATCATGTGAAGGGAGTTTACTTTCAACAGTTTTTTTCAGACAGGCTGTATAACTCCTCTGAGAGCACACAGCCAGAAAGAGGCAGGGCTACGATTTGAACCAGGTCTCTTTCCTGGAGTCAGAACCTGGGAGCCCACTGCCGGGGTGGGTAGTGTCTGCACATGCTTCTCTCTGTGCAACGTGACAGGACATCCTGTCACGTGCTAGCACATGCACATGCTCCCGGGAGCCGAGCCCTGGGATTGGCAGGAGGCTCTGTGCTGTCCTGGAGGATGACGGCCTCCTCCTCTCTCCTGCTGAGGGTTTATTCCTCCAAGCCTGGCTTAAGCGACACCTCTTCTAGGAAGGCTTCCCTGGGTGTCCCCAAGTCACCTTCCTCCTCTAGACAGTTCTAGAATCTTGTACAAACTCCTGCCAGGGAGTCCATCATGGCGAATCACAAGTACAGCAGAAAGACTTGGGGCAGGTCTGCCTGGACTAGAATCTGGACTTGCCAGCTGTGGGACCCTGGGCATATCACTTCGCCCTCCCCCCGCCCCACCAGCATGGCTCTCTCACCTGGACAGTGGAGACACTAGTACCCTCTCTGCCAGAGCCGCCGTAACACAGGACCACAGAGACGGCTTAAACAACAGAAACTCATGTTCTCACAGTTTCGGAGGCTGGAAGTCCAAGATCAAGGTGAAGGCAGGGTTGTTCTTCTGCAGCCTCTCTCCTCGGCTTGCAGATGGCTCTCTTCTCCCTGTGTCTCCATATCACCTTCTCTGTGTTTGTGTCTGGGTCCTAGTCTCCTCTTCTTATGAGGACACCAGTCCTATTGACTTAGGGCCCACCCTAGTGACCTCATTTTAACTTCATCATCTCTTTAAAGGTCCATCTCCAAATAGAGTCACATGCTGTGGTACAGGGGGTTAGGGCTGCAGCATCTGGATTTGGGGGAAACACAATTCAGCCCTTGGCATAGCCCCTAACCTGACCCTCGAATTCCCTATATAATGCCCCTGACAAGGGCTTTCCCCGCCTTGGCTTGCACACCTCCAGCGATAGGGAGCTCTGTGCCTTCCCAGATGGTAAGTGGTGATGGTGACTTCCAGCGGGTGGCCGCCATCCTTTTGAGCTGCCCCGTGTGGAAGCTAATCCCTCTGGCCCTGGAGAAGTGGAGAGGGCCATCTCACAGTCTTGAACAATTCAAAACAGGTTGGTTTCTCCCCAAACAGTGAGAGAGCTTGCTTGTTTTGGAAGACAAATTCAAAGGCAGAGACCTGTTGGTGGAGTTATCTGTGTTTTGTTATCTGCCTTGAGCAGAAGTGCTTTGGAATACCCAAACAGCATGGATGCCTTGTTTGCACAGATAAATGTCAAGTCTGCACCCAAAGGAGGATATAAAAAAGCCACCTTGGAAGGAGGGCATGGTTTTAGGGGCGGCCACTGCGAAACTGCAAATTATTTTCTTCCCCACCCAGATGAGTTGGATTGTTCTTGTGTTATCCTAGCCAGATGGCAAAAGGCTGCCACCAGGGACGTCTGATAGTCTTACGCGATTCAGTTTGGCTTTAAAAATCCATTCTCGGAGCTCAGCAAATGAAGCAATTTTTTTTACCCTGATGTCATTCTATTTTTACTTAAAGTTTTTTCACATTATAAACATAATACATGTTTTTTGTAGATAGTACAACAAAGCATAAAACAAAAATTACCTTTAATTCCATCTCCCAGGAACAATCGCTGTTAACATTTTGATGCATTTCTTGCATTTCTCTCTCCCTCTCTCCCTTTCCCTCCCTCTCATAAAAGAATACAAAAATTTAAAAAAAAAAGATTGCATTGTATCTCGTATACCCACTAGATATGACAGATAGAGCAGTGAATGAGACAGACAAGGGCCCACCCTCTTGGAGCTCAATCTAGAGGGAGACAGAAAATAAACATATAAATGAACTCTCAGGCTGTCTCCAATTTTTCCTCTGTTGCAAACAATATTGCATTGAGCATTCTTACAGCCAAGGGCCTGAATACACACATGCTGATTGCATAAAGATAACTTTCAAAAGGTGGAATTTAGGAGACAGGATGTTTTCCATTATTAAAAAACAAAACTGTGATGATCATCTGTATGCATATTTATATTAGTAGTGTATGGTTATTACCTGATAAATACCTCCTCTGCCTGTATTAGACAGTTTCCTATTATAGATCTGTAGATTCTCTGGATTAGAACAGATTTTGCAGGTTTCCTGCCTAGGCTAACCCCTCACTCCTCTCCTTATGTAGCTTTACGTACCTCCAGGGACAGACAGCTCATTCCTTTCTCTGGCAGTTCATTCCATCTTTGCATGGCTCTGTCCTGGGACAAGTCCCCCTGTGTTGAAATGAGATGGGTCCTCCTGGGCTTCCACCACTGACCCTGGTTTTCTTGAGACCGTGCAGAGCAAATCCAGGCCTCATTCTTGCACCAACCCTGCTGAGTCCAAGGCTAGCGCCACACAGCTCCCACTCCCTGCTGAACGGCAGTACCTCTCTTGGGATTCCACCCAGGGATTGTCTCACCTCCCCCAGGGAGCCTTCCCTGACCAGCCGTCCCTTAAGAGCCCCATTCCCAGTCCCCACTCCTCCAGGGAAGCACCGGCCTCTTTTCCTGCCTGCCTCCTTCTCTCGTGGCTTTAGCTCCATCTGTGTACCCCCTGGCCCCTCCACTGCCCTGGAAGGGCTTAGAGGTGAAGTGGGGAAGATCAGATGATTAAAGACAGACGGACGTATCAGGCAAGGATTCTGCCTGTGTGCCCTGATCTCATTAACGCAGTAATTGATCCATTGAATCCTGGCCTCACTGACTCATAGGTTGATTTCTCAATAGGGTGGTTGGTTTATTCATTCGTTCATCTAGTAAATCTTGACTGCGGCCTTTTTTTTTTTTTAATTTTAGGGAAGTATAGTTGATGTACAATGTGTTAATTTCTGCTATACAACAAAGTGATTCAGTTATACAAATATATATATTCTTTTTCATATTCTTTTCCAGTATGGTTTATCCCAGGATATTAAAAATAGTTCCCTGGGCTCTACAGTAGGACCTTGTTGTTGACCCATTCTCTGTACAATAGTTTGCATCTGCTCATCCCAAACTCCCACTCCATCCCTCCCCCAACCCCCTCCCCCTCGGCAACCACAAGACTCTTCTCTATGTCTGGGAGTCTGTTTCTGTTTCGTAGATAGGTTCATTTGTGTCATATTTTAGATTCGACTGTGGCCTTCTTGAGCCAGGCACCGTGCTGCGCTTTGGGGACGGGCATGAACAAGACAGCTCTTTGATCCGTGAAGCTCACCCTCTCGAGGGACAAGACAGAGGCTAAATACGTGGGGAAAATCCAACAGGGCCGCGAGACAGACAGCGGTCAATGGCGGCAGATCCCAACCCAAGGAGGAACCGCTTAAGCTCAGGCTTGCAGGCGACCAAGAGGCAGCCCCGCGAAGATCAGAGGAACAGCTCGTGCAAAGGCCCAGTGTCCGAGTGGGCTCAGCATATGCCGGGCTCAGCATGTGCCAGCCTCAGAGGGAAGCCTGCCCTTGAGCGAGCTGACTGGCGGCCCTGCCTGAGGAACACGTGTTTTGCCCTTAACAAATCACCCCCTAATTCCAAGGGGCTGCCAACGGGGAGGTGCCCTGTCTCCAGCCACACACAGCGCGCGTGTCTTCCTGGAAACCGGTAAAGGCAGCCTCCCCAAGCTTGCACAGCCTCCTCCCAGAGAGGCCGGAGGGGCGGGCGGCTGAGCGGAGGGAAGAACAGGGCCGCATTGTGAGAGTCCCACAGGCCGCTGTGGGCAAACAGAAGGCCCGAGTGTGTCCAGAGCAGGCAGGCGGGAGATCAGAATTGCTCAGTGAGCCCTCAGTCTCCAGGCCAAGTGTGCGGCCAGGAAGAAACAGGTCTTTATTACAGGGAGGCCCGGCACGGCCTGAAACGGAGGACACGCCGGGCTGTCCATCTGCAACTTTCCCGAGGCTTCACAGGGGTGGGGACTGGACACAGAGCCACAGGCGAGTATAGACACAGGGAGTCTACATTTATGATCCACGGGGGGGTTCACACACACACACACACACACACACACACACACACACACACACGCCTGGCTCCCTTCCATCTGTTGCAGCAAAAAGAGAAGTGAAGTCTTCCCTTCCCTGAGAACAAGGAAGATAAAAGGGAACAATGAACAGGCTAGAGAAGAAACATAACCTGGCCTGAAAGAGTTAATCATGTTGCAATGTAAATAGAAGTGAGACTTTTCTTTCTTCTTCTCGGGAGAGCAAGGAAAGCAAAGGGAACAGCCAACAGGCTAGAAAAGAAACATAACCTGGCCTGAAAGAGTTAATCACGCCTTGGTTTACTTTAACTGTAGCTAATTTGTAGTAACTAGATTTGTACTTTACAAAGCTAACCTCACTCCCTGACACTGTGTAATTCACATTCGGTACCCATCACCCCTAACTCTGTGTGAGTTACATCCCGTGCCTCTCACCCCCTAACCTTATTATGTCCCGGCACTTATATTCTATATGCCCCTAGTAAGAAATCACGCCCTATAGTTTTTGCATTTCAGAAACAAGGTCACCGGCCAATAAACCAGAGGCAAATGGACACAATTACCAGACTGCCGGACCCCAATTACTGGGGCGGCCTGACGCCAGCTATGACTGCTTTGAAATAATGCAAAGGAAAGGAAGAATGCAAGACTTTCACTACTTTGATTCTTATCATAGACCCCGGACTGTGAGCCTCACATATAAAATCTTCCCTGATTCCCAAGGAGGGAGGGCACAGCTCTGGAGGCGCTAGCCTGCTGTGTCTTCCCTTCTGCCTGGCAGAAAAATAAAGCCCTCTCTCTCTTCCTCCAAAATCCCTGTCTCTGTATTTCTGTTCGGCCTCGGTGCACAGGGAAGCTGATACTTCGGCAACAAAATGGGGGCTCGTCCGGGGTCTGCTCGCGGGCAGGCAGCCCCGCAGGGCCCCTCCGCTTGATCGGAAGCTCGGGGATCTCTCTGCACGCCAGGCTCCTTCGGGAGAGCGGAGGGTTGGAGGATTTCTCTGAGGCCAGATCGCCAGGGACTCCGTGCCGCAGGGCTGTGCCCCATCACACCCGGCCTGTCGACTCGGCGGCGGAACTCCGAGGCTGCGGCGGAGAACGGGGGAGAGGCTGACCTAGCAGCTGCCGAGGCTCCTTTTGCCTTGAGGGCACCTTCTCTTCTCTTGGCCGCGCCGGCCTGGACTTCCACTCCGAGAAAACACTGAATATTGGAGGACCAGAAAGAGGGCGTAGGGAAGTCGCGACGCACCCGTCAGCACCTACGGTGAGTCTCCCGGACTGCGCTCCGTGACGTTTGACGGTCCCCTTAAGGGGAGCTTCGGTACCAATTTGAGGATTTCGTGCAAAGGGAAATCCTGATGTGGAATGCTCCCTGCAAAGGGAGATTCTGATGTAAGACGCCGCTTTGGGGCAACGGTCCAGGTCGAGTGGGACTCGGAAATCACGTTTGCGCGGGTCTCCGCCATATGTTTCTCTTTTTCTTTTTTGAGCATCCCTTTGCTGTTTCCTTTTACGGTTTATGTTTTATGTGTGACTTCCAGCTGATGAGGTGAGAGTTTATTTTTATTTGAGCGTGCTAATATCAAACGTCTGTTACCAACTGCTCGAGCCAAAATGGGAAGCGCTTCCTCTAAGGTTCCACCCACCTGGGAACACTTAGGGAAAATTTTAAATGACTGGTCGACCTATAGCTATGATCCAATGACAAAGGAAAATGGCCTGAAAATGGGTCTCTTACAATTAGATCTTTATGGCCACAGGATGGGAAAAATGGACTGAGGTTCCCTTGTGTTCAGGACTTTATGCCCCTTTTATTATAATCCTGCTATAGGTGGCTCCATAATCAAAAGCCTGAGGAATCAGAAAAAAAAAAGAAAAGAAAAGAAACAAAACTCTCCTGACATTCTATATGATCCTCTTCTAACTTCTCCCAACTCTCAGGGGAGTGGGAAGGTTTCCCCAGTCCTGCAAGTTCCCTCACTCCCAGATTCTTCTGATCAAACTAAGACCCCACCTCCCCAGAGGGACAATCCCTGCTGGGACAACATTTTATCAGCCAGTCTGCTCCTGTTATCAGAGCCAATATGAGCACTGTCTGGTTTAAATTTTAGCTGTGAAACCATGACCACAGAAAGAGAAAGATGATTTTTGACAGTATGGCCACAATATTCTTTAGACTCTGGAGAAAATTGGTTAAAATAAAGCTTTTCTTAAAATTGCAAAACCAGTTCTTTTTGCATGTGCAATTAGAAAAAGCTAGCTTGTTAAAATACTTTTCTTCAAAATTCTGACCCTGAGAGAACAAAAATATGCCTAGGACAAAGCTTGAAGTTAACTGTTATCATGTCCTTGAGCTACAAACACAGCCCTCTTTGCCTGAGACTTCAGCCTTGGGTTAATTAGTAGAACTTCAAGCCAAGAAAAAAAAAAGGAGGCAAAGAGACATTTTAAATCTCAAGTGGAAACTATGAGATCTCTGTCTGTTTGGATATTTGTGTATGTCTCAGTATATGTTTCTGTCTTTGGATAATATTGCTGAGGTTAATTTGTAAATGAGCTCTATTTAATTGGCTTAAAAGAAAAGTAAGCGCTTACAAATCAAACAATTCTAAATACAAGAAAAATTAAATAAATTTCAGGTTCACGTGACCTGGGAAATATTCAATATTAAATTAATACCTGGTATTAATGTTTGTCTGTTAATCTAATTAATATAGACATGTCTTTAGAGCCATCAACATTAAGTATAATACTTTTATTGTGCCTAGGTTTAATATAAACTAAATAAGATCTTATTATATCTGTTACAAATTTGTCAGCAATGAAAATAACTCGATGTGAAGAAACTTTTAAGAAAAAAAAATTGCAAATGAGATAAGAGCTTTGGGTGAACTTTTAAGGAATACTTATGTTTTAGGAATATTTACTTAAGAATGATCTCTCCAGATATTTGATGATTTGAAAATTTAGAGTTGTGCTAAATTAAGTTAAAGGATGCAAGTTAGTAAATAACTAGGCCATTTCCAAATAAAATAAGATACTGAAACATTAATTACTGAACATCGGCTTCCTTGTACAGAGAAACAAAAGGTTTAGAACTATTAAAAAATGTGTTTGGTGCCACACTGAGATATTTTCTATAAGAAAGCACATTCTTTAAATATTATTTGGATGTACGTTTACCAGTCTACAGACTGCTGATATAAAGGACAATTCATGGTTGCTTAAGGAAAGTAGGATGTGTGTTTTTAGTAAAGAAGGTATGAGGAATAGAATTGCATTTTATTAAGGGAAAAGGAAGTAGGTCTGATTTACAGGTGGCTGTTTCTGAATGGGAAAATAAAGTGATGGATACAGAAAGTGATAAAAAAGGTTTGTGGAAAGTGGACCCTGAGAAAAGAGTTTTAGGTATGGTACAAGTTTTCTTAAGGTGTTGAACTGCCTTGGATGACAGATTTTAAGCTTCTTTCCCTTTTAAGTGATCAGTTCGATATTTGCCTTTAAATCTTTTGTCACTTTGGGTAAGTGAAAAACAATTGTTTTACAGAGATGATTGATCTTATCTGACTGAGTGTTCTAAACCCTTTTGTTTTTTTGATAAAACGTCCCAAATCAAATTGTAATGAAGTTTCTTTGACCTCTAGCTAACTTTGGGGTGCTTCAAAGGGCCTCTGAAACATCCCAAAGAGAAATGCTACACTAATTAGGTTCACTTGGTATGTTAAAATTACATGGGAAGTGTTGTCAAATGTGTAATAAATCTTCTTAGGTTATACTGTATGGTAATTGTTACTAATATAGATATTCTAGAAATTATATGGAGTTTCAAAAAAATTCTGATGTCCTGGTAAAATGTTATCAGTCATAATTCTAGTTATTATCTTAAGCATCATATGTCACAATAGTAACCAAGTTACCTTGTAAATTACATTGTAATCAGATTTTTAAACTTGCCATAAGTCTTTTGTCATTAGAGACACAGTTTCACTCTGAAGCTTTTGCAAAGATGCTTCCTCTTCAAGAAGATTTATAAAAAGAACTTTTGGATAAATACAAGTTTCTGACTTTCAGACCATAATGCTAAACTGGATATAAAGAAGCTCTTCTCCTCAAGCTACTTATGGTTTACAACAATTTGGTAATTTACAACTACGGGTAAAATTAAAACATTTATCTTTTCTCTCTATTTGCTCCCTCCAGATTGGAAGCTCTTAGGTCCCCAGCACCTTTATCAGATAAATTAGGAAGGCTACCTCACTAACAGGTACAGAAATCTCAAGGTATTTTTGGGACCTTGAAAAGGGAGGAATTCACCTACATCTGGTAAGCGAAATCTGTGACAAGCCTTTGGTGTGACTTTCCTGAGAGGTCTTTTAAAAGTTCAGTCTGAGACTCCTTATAAAAGTTTCAGGAAGCAAAAAGCCTATACGATAAATTACAGTTATATAAATCATCAGGCCAAGTTTATTGAGACCAGATTGAAATTTGGTTCTCTCTCTCTGTTAAGAGAACAAAGTTTTCTTGGGATGCTCCTTTAATAACAGACTATGTAAATTTCGTTGCCTTTAAGTGATTTACATTTTGCTTTTAAAATCTTTTGTTACTTAGGTAAAGTAAATAAGTATTATTTCACAATGATCTATGAAGATCATGGCACACATAGATAAAATTCACTCTGCTTCTACAAAAATTAACCTATCATTGTCAGACTTTTGCCATCCTGATTGTCCTTAAAACATGAAAACAGTCTACTCCTAAATCGGGGAATTTAAAATGGGTAAACAATAGCTGTAAATCAAACAGTCAGGGCTATGGAAAATCCAAGACGGCTGCTTGGCTTTTTCCGGCTCTCTGATAAACCTCATTTTTATCTGATGGGATAAAGCCTTCCCTGGTTGCGGGGTTAATGCCCTCACAATGAAGAAAAAATATATATGTTTTACTGAATATTAAATTCTAGTTTTGTTAATTAAGGTCTGTGTTTACCAAGACTCACTTCCCAGATAGTTCCTTGCAGTTACGTTACATTGCTAAAAAGTTTAATTGAATTATTAAAGGACACTCTAAGTTTGTTTCTAAAGCTTATCTCAGTAATTTTTCTTTGGATGAAGATCAGATACCCCACAATCTACAACCAGGGGATTATACATACTGGAAAAGACATAATTTAAAGGACTATCTCCAAACTGGATGGAAGGACCCTTATCGGTACTCTTAACTAGCTCATACACAGTAAAACTAAAGGGAATTAACTCTTGGATTAATTTCCACTCACAAAGGGCCCCTGCACTGGACTGGCCTATAGAGAGGATGGCTGACCTCAAAATCACCTTAAAACAATGCTCAAACAGAGGAGAAACTACACTCACACCAGGATGAGAAAAAGACAACATCAGAAGTAGACAGCTTCCCCAAGATCCTGGACCTGACTCATATGCTCATTTATAGTGTTCTCTTGACTTCTTGGACCTTTGCATATGAATCAAATGATTTTCTATCATAGGCACGATCCTATGCTAGTTTTAAAAATCAATCCAATTGTTGGGTTTGTGGCCAATTACCTACGTCTAGTACTTCTGGGTTACCTGAGTGGATTTCTCCACTCCAAGGCTCTAATTGGCTGACCCTTAGGAAATTTATCTTAAAAGGAAAATTATAGTCATGTTCAGGCCACTACTGATATGACTAGATGAGATCCTCTCACTCTGACCCGGACCATAAATATGAATTTTCCTCTATTACTCAAAGTTCAATCACAGCAACAAGCAAAATTTCAGCCAAGGAATAAAACCTCCCACAATTATGGGATGGATTTATGTAATTAACACCAGGCTATAGTAATTTAAGGTTAAAGGCTCCTCTAAAGGCTGGGAACAATTAAATCATACTAAGGATAATCAGTCTAGTAACACTAAAAAACTGGGCTGAGTACCTTATGGACAATGCCAATATATAATTTCCCTGAAGAATAGGGATTGATACAGAACAGACTAAGTCAGACGACCTGGGATATACTGGGCTGCCCCTACTGGAAGTTCTTGGCTGAATTCTTACTTATGACTTTATTAATACTGCCAGCTATGTTATTTGTATTTTGCCTATTTCAAAAAAATTATTGTTTCTTATGTTACCAAATGTGTGACTGAGCCTCTGATAAAATGATGATATATAGTTCCATATGAGATCAATGACTGCAATAGTCTAACTCTAGATATAAGAAGAAGCAACAAGAGGGAATATTGTCCTAGACCATAAGATACTAGGAAGACAGGTGGTCCAGAGACTTTTGGATACTAGTAAAGGCCTAGTCCAGTAATAGCCCATGGAATGGCCTATCAGCAAAATCTTCACCAGACCTGGGAAGGAGCATTCCTAACATCATGGGACAAAATGGTCAGGAAACGCTCCAAACCATGGTTGAAATTACGACCATAAAGGGGCCCTGCTGACTGAAAACTGACACTTGCCATCTACTTCTACAAGGATTAAATCATGAGCTGTTGTAGCTGGTGACCTTCAACACCCTCTACAAGGGCTTCAGGGCGGAGAACTGAAATGAGGGACTCTGTGCTCTGGGAAAAACTGACAGGACAGGCCTTCAGATAGTTAAATAATTTCAGGAGAAGATTTTACGAGCCCCAGTTCTTGCATCTTCTCATACCCAGAGAAACACTGACATCATTAACGGTGACACTATGGTGTGATTTTTAGGCAAGTCCTTTTATTGCTAAGAACTTGAGTTTTCTGAGCTGTTTTAGATATGGGATGCCACCAGCCAATTTCAAAACAATGTCTGCTGGAAGCTGGTAACTGCAAACTTACTTCTTAAAGGTCTCCTCTTGTAGCTATTACACTTTTAGATGATAAAATTGCTTTAGATCATATGTTAACAAAAAGAGAAAACACATATGTAGTGACCAATAGCTCCTGTTATTTATATGTTAATACCACATCAAAGGTTAAAACCTACTTTGATGAAACTAGATAACTGGCTACCTGGCTACAAGTCTCCCCAAAGCACCAGGCCTAGACTGGGTTTCAGGCTTATTCTCCTAAAAAGAAATGAGATCTATTTTGTCTATTAACATTTAGGTTGTCATGCCTCCAAATACTTCTAACAGGGTCTGTTACACCTACATCAATCACACTGGGCTAATAGAAGAGGACATAAAATTATATATATGTCACCAAATGGCTCCATTCCTTTAGACAGGGTAACACAAGCGCTGACTCTATCTAGATCAGGATCAAAATTACTACCAAACGTTACATGGCTCTTCATCCTGCTTGGGCCCCCAGCTACAATAATTCTTTTATTAATCTTTGGCCTCTGTTTTTTTAAACTACTTGCTAAGTTCTGTCTCTTCCATATTACAATAGGTTCACATCAAGATAATGATGATGCAAAGATTCCAGCCATTTCTCAGAACAGATCCTGCCAAAACAACAACAGAAGTCACCCTGGGGCCCTTAATAAGACAGGGCGAGAGCTCTGTGACCCCAACTAGGTAGGGTCTTCGAACCCCTTGCCAGCCTGAGGAACCTGCAGAAGACAGACCGTCGTCCCTCATTCTCCCAGTAAAGATTTCTTGGGGTTCACGTCTCTCAGGGGGTATTTGAAATAGGAGATAGATGGGCCCCTGGGCTGGACAGCTGGTGTTTGTCAAGTGGAGCAAAACTGAAGTTTTGTCCCCAGCCAGACAAGAACGACGCCCGTTTCCCTTCCTGCATTGATATGGAGGGAATGAACTAGCAGTGGGGAATTTGTTGCAGCAAAAATAGAAATGAAGTTTTCCCTCCCCTGAGAACAAGGAAAATAAAGGGAACAGCCAACAGGCTAGAGAAGAAACATAACCTGGCCTGAAAGAGTTAATCACGCCTTGGTTTACTTTAACTGTAGCTAATTTGTAGTAACTAGATTTGTACTTTACAAAGCTAACCTCACTCCCTGACACTGTGTAATTCACATTCGGTACCCATCATCCCTAACTCTGTGTGAGTTACATCCCGTGCCTCTCACCCCCTAACCTTATTATGTCCCGGCACTTATATTCTATATGCCCCTAGTAAGAAATCACCCCCTATAGTTTTTGCATTTCAGAAACAAGGTCACCGGCCAATAAACCAGAGGCAAATGGACACAATTACCAGACTGCCGGACCCCAATTACTGGGGCGGCCTGACACCAGCTATGACTGCTTTGAAATAATGCAAAGGAAAGGAAGAATGCAAGACTTTCACTACTTTGATCCTTATCATAGACCCCGGACTGTGAGCCTCACATATAAAATCTTCCCTGATTCCCAAGGAGGGAGGGCACAGCTCTGGAGGCGCTAGCCTGCTGTGTCTTCCCTTCTGCCTGGCAGAAAAATAAAGCCCTCTCTCTCTTCCTCCAAAATCCCTGTCTCTATTTCTGTTCGGCCTCGGTGCACAGGGGAGCTGATATTTTGGCAACACCACCTCCTCCCTCCCCTAGCTCAGAGAAAACTTCTAACATCCTTACTTAAAAGGTGCTGGCTGGTGAATAATGCCGACCACGTGGAGGGCCTCTGTGCCCCGGGGCTCAGGTGCTCTTCAACAGTCCCATGAAGCAGGTGCCTTTAGAAACCCCACTCTGCAGACGAGGAAACTGAGGGTCAGAGTCTGGGACTTGGCCAGGTTCACAGCTGGTAAATGATGGACAGGGATGGAACCCAGGCCGGTCTGAGCCCTGTACCCATGTATCTCACCACCATGGGGTGCGTGTGTGTGTGTGTGTGTGTGTGTGTGTGTGTCTAGTTGTTCCAGGGGGCATTCTGAAATCCGACTTGGTCAGGACGACACGCAGGGTGGGCTTACTCCCTGCAACTGTCGGGGAAAAGTACCCTCTAAGTGCCCCCTGTCAGTGACCAGAACAGAGCGCCTGCTTCAGTCTGGGGCATTTCCTTCATGGGGTCAAGGGTCTGGGGAGCTGGGTCAGCCCCTGGAAGGCTGGTGGGCAGGAAACGGAACAGAGCCCTGGGGGGCGGAGGGGGAGGGAGAGAGGGGGGAGGGGAGGGGGGCCTGCTGAACCTCCCCACCCTAAGGCAGACCCACCTACCTGGGAAGGGGGATCCAGTGTTCATGGGGCTGTAACCTCACAGTTCACTGGCCTCTGACCGGGACCCTCCCCCCACTCCCTCCCCCGTCCTCAGAGAGTCTCTCAATCAAATCCACCCCAGTCCGCCCCGCCCTTCGCCTTGTTTAGAGCTTCCTGGGGACAAATTCCAAGGCCGCTGGGCCCGCCCCTTCTCTCCCTCACCTCCCGCCTCCCCCGACTTTGGACTTGGCGCTCTCAGGAATCTCCCTGCCTGTGCTCCTGCGGACGCTCTGCCGGCATCCTTGCCGCGACTGCTCCACCGGGAGGGGGAGGGAGAGGGGGAGGGTCCCGTCCCCTCCGCCCGGCCCCCAGGCCCTTGCGCTTCCCCTGCCCAGTGCTGGTCACAGTGGGGATGGGTGACTCTGCTGTCCCACTCCTGGGCTGCTCCCCTCCCAAGGGTAGGATGGGGGTCCCATTACTCTGGCTGTGGAACAAATTACCCCAAGACTTCGTGGCCTGAAACCACCACTTCTTAAAGTCACGGATTCCGTGGGCTGGGAGTTTGGGCTTGTCTGGGGCCTCAGATGGAGTCACCTGAAGGTTTGTTCAGGTCGCGCGGTCGATGCTGGCTGTCCAGTGGGCCCTCCACGTGGGCTAGCAGGGGGGGCAGCACCCACCTCAAGATGTAGGCGGTCTGGGACTTCCCTGGAGGTCCAGTGGTTAGGACTCTGCACTTCCACTAAACGGGGTGCGGGTTCCATCCCTGGTGGAGGAACGAAGATCCCACATGCCATCAGCCAAAAAAAAAAAAAGGTGGAGGGGCTCTCCAAGGGGTGGGGGGCATGGAACCCCCCGACTGCTTGATGGGAGCTGTGTAGGGAGGGTCATTTAGGAAAATACAGGACCAGCCCCCAGCAGGTTCTCAGGACGTTTCTGCTGCTCTGTTGAGCCCACATAGCCCCGCTGCAGCTTCCAGAAGAGGAAACTTAGGCCCAGGGTACTCGCTCAAGGCCCTCACGTGTGGGACGCCAGTTCCACTGCAGGACACTGCCCCCTAGTGGCCAGAGACGGCATGTCCAGGAGCCGAGGCCTGAGAGCCTGTGTGGACCGGGGTGGGTAGGGGGCGGGGCTGGCCCTGCCCCTCCTGGACCAGCGGGCAAACTCTTGAACCTCGGCAGGTTCCGCAGAGTGGGGTCAGCACACATTTATATCGTCAGTCTCGGTTATCCTGGTGACCCTCCCAAGAGTGACACCCTTAGAGGTCTCCACTAGAGGTAGTGTGGTACAGACTGGACCTGCTGAGTGGCCGTGGGGTGACCGGATGGTCACAGGGTTAAAGTCCACTCTGACTTATCTGGGGAAGCCATCAGTGACTCCCGTGGTCCCCAGGATAAAGGCCACAGTCTTTGAAGTGGCTTGGGAGGCCCCACCCACCCCCGTCCTCCCCCTCAACCTCAAATTGTCAAGACCCCAGAGGTTCCCACCACTTGAAGTCCAGCATCAGCAGAACAAGAGGCCCAGGTTCTGCAGGCCTGTGGGAGCCAGACCAACAGCCCAGCTGCAGGTTCCTTGCTCCCATCTCGTGCTTAGCCTATTTCTTTTTCTTTTAAAAATGTAAAATGCAGTTTGCCAAACTGAATTATCATAAATTGATTGCACAATTATGACCCCACTGTATTATATGCTCTCTCTGTCTCTGGCTCTGTGTGTTTGCACTTGCTGTTCCCTCTGCCAGGACTGCCCTTCCCCTCAAATCTCTCTCTGGCAAACTTCTCCTCATCCAGCAAGGTTCAGCTCAGTCATCACCTCCTCCAGGGAGCCTTCCCTGACTGCCCACCCCAACCCCGGACCTCATATAGAAGGCCAAGTTTTTTCTTGTGACAACCTAGATGACTCTTTAGCTGTCTCTCTCCTTACTGTCCCTTGAGGTCAGGGACTGGGTCTTATTCACATCTGTGTCCTCCATGCCCAGACCAGCACCCAGCACGTGTTATGAACTCAAAACAGTGTTTGTTGAGAGAATGAATAAAGAATTGCCTGTAGAAATGAGACCATCCAGGGGCGTGGCTAAGAGCTCAGATGCTGGAACCAGCCTGTCTGGGTCCAACTTCCATTTTTGCCACTAATAAATAGGCTGTGTGACCTTATAGATACTTTCCTTGGCTTCTCTGGGCCTCAATCATCTCAAAGGCTAGGAGAGTCTGAAAGGAGTGGGCCAGCTCTTATCCATGCATTTTTTTAAATTAGTTTCTGCTTTATAACAAAGTGAATCAGTCATACATATACATCTGTTCCCACATCCCTTCCCTCACGCATCTCCCTCCCTCCCACCCTCCCCATCCCACCCCTCCAGGCAGTCACAAAGCACCGAGCTGATCTCCCTGTGCTCTGCGGCTGCTTCCCACTATCTACCTTACGTTTTATCCATGCATTTTCATCCAGAAGTATTTTTTTTTATCCCAGTTGATTCTAAGACTGGGAGGAAACATAAAAATGTATAAAATACAATGGGAACACTGAGATGCAGAAAGCACCCTGGAGTCGGAGCCTTGACGCAGCTGGGTGTGGCCGAGAGCAGGTCCCCTCCCTGCTCCCTTCCAGGAAATGTAAGTCCTGCCCCCCTGAAGTGCTAACTGCGGGCCAGAAAATCGATTAGCTCATTGAATCCTCACGTGATCCTTTATGAGTATGATCATTGACATTTTATAGATGGGGAAACTGCTTCCCAGGGGAAGACAGCTGCAAAGTGGTGGAGCTGGGATTTGAACCCACGCAGTCTGGCCCTTGAACCAGTCACTCAGACGCTTCACTGTACCACCCGTTGTTTGCCATTCCCTGCCTTCTCGAGATTCAGCCTCCCGCCCGCCGTGGCTGGGTCTCCCAAAGCCCTCACATTCCTCTATACTTCAATATGCAGGGGACTGTGTCTCAACACACACCTGTACATGCACATACATGCACACGTGCGTGTATCTCCACCTGAAAGAGTGTGGCTTTCTGCCCTCTCTCTCTGTGCAAGGGTCCTGGGTGAGCTCCACTGTCACCGTCCCAGGTTTATCCAGCGAAAAGTCAGGACAAATGGCCAGGAAGTGGAATCCCCACACGCAGGGGAGAGACACCCGACACCAGGGCCTTCGTCTCCGTCTTCACTGGAAACCTCACCAAGGCACTGGTGCCGCCCCTTGTTGTTCTCTGTGCCTTAGCTGCTTTGCTCCCGATCACAGTCGGGCTGTCTACCTCTCCTGGTTCTGGTCTCAGCATGGATGATACCACCTGCCAGAGGCCTTCTCCATCCTGGACCATCCCAGGAGTTGGGGGACGGGGGCGTGGCTGGAGTGCTTTTCCAGTGTGCAGGGCACCTCCTCTCACAGCCAGATTAGAAGCAAATGACATCTTCTCTGTGCTTCTGCTCTCCATCTGAAAAGTGGGGATCACCTCTGGGTCCTCACCTGGTAGAGTCTATGCTGGCTGTGGAATGTGGAGAGAGGCAGAAGGGAATCACTGGCCAGGGCCCCTGGGAGTTGAGGCCACAGAGCCCAGGGTTCTGGTGCCTGGAGCAGAGCATCCAGCCAGCACAGAGCCTGGAACCTGGGGGAGAGGAAAGGGGTCAAGGCCTCTTCCCTCGAAGGGAAGACAGACGTCGTGAGACCAAAAGGAATGAACTCTGGACACAGCCTGGGTGGAGCTCAGGGGCTTGTGCTGTGTGGACAAAGCCACTGTCAAAAGAGCACATGCGGGCTTCCCTGGTGGCACAGTGGTTGAGAGTCCGCCTGCCGATGCAGGGGACACGGGTTCGTGTCCCGGTCTGGGAGGATCCCACATGCCGCAGAGCGGCTGGGCCCGTGAGCCATGGCCGCTGAGCCTGTGCGTCTGGAGCCTGTGCTCCGCGGGAGAGGCCACAACAGTGAGAGGCCCGCGTACCGCAAAAAAAAAAAAAGAGCACATGCTGTGATTCCATTTACATAACACTCTCAAAATTAACAACAACTATGTGTGTGTGTGTCTGTGTGTGTGTGTGTCTGTGTGTGTGTGTGTGTGTGTATGGTACTGTGGAGAGCAGATCAGTGGTTGCAGGGGTTGGGATGGGGGGGGGATGGCCATAGGGAATAGCATAAGGGAATTTTTTGGAATGATGGAGCAGTTCTGTGTCCTGATTGGGGTGGTGGTTACACAAATCTATGTGCAATAAAATTCATAGAACTATATACAAAGAGAAAAGTAAGTGCATGGAAAAACAGGAGAAATCCAAATAAGGTCTGTGGTTTGGTTCATAGTATCATGCCAGTGTCAATTTCCAGGTCTTGGCCGTTGCATTATGGTTTTGTAAGATGCTGTCACTGGTGGAGCCGGGTGAAGGGCACAGGAGAGTTCTCTGAATTATTTTCGCAACTTCTCTGCAAGTCTAAAACGACTTCAAAGTAAAAACGCTAGGAGTACTTCATCCAACAACAGCAGAATATACACTCTTCTCAAGTTCACATGGAATATTCACCAAGACAGACCACAAAATACACCTTAAATTTAAAAGAATACAGATTGGGAATTCCCTGGCTGTCCAGGGGTTAGGACTCTATGCTTCCACTTCAGGGCGGAATGGGTTCGATCCCTGGTCGGGGAATTAAGATCCTGCAAGCTGTGCGGTGCGGCCAGAAAAATAAATAAATAAAAATTTAAAGATTAAAAAAATAAAAGAATACAGATCATATAATGTATACTCTCAGATCTCAATGGAATTAAACTAGAAATCAGTAACAGAAAGATAGTAGGAAAAGCCCAAGATACTTGGAGATTAAACAACACTCTTCTAAATAACACGTGAGTCAAAGAAGAAATCTCAAGAGAAATATTAAGATTTTGAACTAAATGAGATTGAAAATGCAACTTACTAGAATTTGTGGGATGCAACGAAAGCAGTTCTCAGAGGGAAATTTATAGAATTGAATGTATCTATTAGAAGACACATCTAAAATCAATCATTTCAGCTTTTAGAAAAAGAAGAGAAAATTCAATCCAGAGTAAGCACAGATGGCCAACAGGGACACGAAAAGATGCTCAGTATCACTAATCACCAGGGAAATGCAAATCAAAATCACAGTGAGATGTCACCTCACTCCGGTCAGAACGGCTTTAATTCCGTAACTCCACCCAGCTGAGAAATGAACCAGGGGTGCCCGAGGCTCGCACACAGTACTCTGATAAATCACTCCTACGGTGGCTGTTATCCCTGGTGGCACTTCCCCATCATCACCATCACCATCTACCCTGGGAAACCTTTACCTCCTCACTACCTCACGCCATCAGGATGGACACTGTCAGAACAAGTGTCGGTGAGGATGTGCGGGGACTGGAACCCTCATGCACTGATGGTGGGGATGTCAACAGAGCAGCTAGGTGGGAAATAGTATGGTGGTTCTTCAAAAAAATTGAAACTAGAACCACCATGTGATCCAGCAGTTCTACTTCCAGGTACATACCCCCCAAGATTGAAAACAGGATCTCAAAGAGATATTTATACCCCCATGTTCATAGCAGTGTTATTCATGATGGCCAAAAGGTGGAAGCCGCCCAAGTGCCCATCAACAGATGGATGGATATCAGGAATTCCCTGGCGGCCCAGTGGTTAGGACTTGGGTGTTTTTGTAACAGGAAAGAGCCAATCCTGACTCCATGTTGGATATGCTTCTTTACTTTAACCTTTGCTTCCCGTTGCTTTTGTTCACTAAAAGGATACTGCCTATACATAATGGCCTGAATCGGGGAACCCTGCCACTCTGTCTGAATGTTAAACCAAAGTGCCTTTGGTCAGGGAAGCATCCTGACCCTGTCCACCTGTGAATGGCTGCAAGAAAGATGAAATTAACACACCCCTTCCCGAAGCTGGCCATTCCAGGAGATATTTGCGAGACTTATGGTCTTCTTACTTTACTTCCCCACCTCCTCTCCCTCTCTGTTCTCTAAAAGAAACTGGCATCCAAACCCTGAGAAGATGGTGTTTTAGAGACATTAGTCTGCCGTCTTCTCAGCCTGCCGGCTTTCCAAATAAAGTCACTATTCCTTACCTCATCACCTCATCTCCTGATTTACTGGCCTGTCGTGCGGAGAGCAGAGCGAGCTTGGACTCAGTAACACTTTCACTGCCGTGAGCCCGGGTTCGATCCCTGGTTGGGGAACTAAGATCCTGCAAGTCACATGGCATGGCCAAAAACAAAAAAACAGATGGATGGATAAGCAAAGTGTGGTCTATCCATACAATGGAATATGATTTAGCCTTAAAAAGGAAGGAAATCCTGTCACAGACTACAACAGGAATGAAACTTGAAGACATTATGCTCAGTGAAATAAGCCAGTCACAAAAAGACAAATACTTAATGTGAATGCGCTCATATGAAGTCCTTCCTTAGAGCAGTCAAATCCACAGAGACAGAAACTGTAATGGTGGCCACCAGGGGCTGGGGGAGGGGAGGGAGTGCAGAGGTGTTTCATGGGGACAGAGTTTCTGTTTTGCAAAATGAAGAATTGTGGAGATGCATGGTTGTGATGGCTGCACAGCAGTGTGAATGTACTTAATGCCACTGAACTGGACACTGAAAAGCGGTTACGATGGTAGATTTATATTATGTGTATTTTACCACAATTTTTTTTTTGGAAAAAAGAATAAAAACAATGATTGAACTAAAAAATCAGTTAACAAAAATAAAAGAACACTTACATTCACAACTTAGATGCCTTCCTGAACAATCTTATAAAGCAGTAGTTCTGGCACTTGAAACTCAGGTGTCCCAAACTACTGAGAACTGTGACATCCCTAATAGCACATCACCTCCCCAAACCTCCCATCCTGCTGGTTCTTGTCGCAATTAATAGTGGCACAGGGAACAATGTGCTATTAAGAAAGTCTATGGGTAAGCATTTCCACAATCTAGAAAGTGACAGATATTTGGGGGTGAGGGGGAAGGAAGGTGACGTGTGTGTGTGTGTGTGTGTGCTTTTTTTTTTCCGAGAAAAGACTGAAATCGTTTTTCTGGTTTTGCCAGGACAAGGAGCTGAATTAACATCGGAGGAGCCTGAGAATGTGGCCCTCGCCATTTCCGCCCTCCTGGTTCTCTGCGTCTTGCTCATCCTCCTGTCTGTCCCCTTTCATTCATCCAGCAGACACGTTTGGAGTGCCTACCCTGTACCCAGCATGGTGGCAGGTGCCACTGATCCAGGACTGCACAAAACGGACAAAGACCGCTCTCCTTGCCCTAGCAGGGGAGACAGAAAAAACAAGAAAACAAATAAATGAGCATGCTCATTCCAGTAGAGAGAAGAGCTGCGAGGACAGCAAACAGGGTGAGGGGCGTTGCCCTCAGCTACCACGTCCACCCTCCCACGCCCCGGGCAAGAAGAGCAGCCAGCTGTGCCTTGGAGTACAGCTGTGGTCCTCACACTGTGTGCCCCTTGGGCGGACAGGGCCTGGTGGCTCTGACTGCCCAGGGCTGCTGCGTTTATTTCCTGAAGGCTGGGCTGTACCAGCTGCTTTCAGGCGGCCGTTCCTGTTCCCACAGCTCCCTCTGCTGGAAACGAGGGCAATCCCGTAGTTACAGGGGCAACAGTTCCCGGTTATTCCCTTCCTCTGGCCCCAGGGTGTCATGTGACCACAGACTGACCCCACCCCTTTGAGGATGAAAATCGTAACGAAAAATCTCTCATTCTAAAAGAAATGCATTTCCTTTTCTATTACTGGGACTAAGGATTTAGGTCACTTTGTAAAATTTTTTTTTAACAAATAGTTTTTAAGTTTTTGACTTTTTCAAAGTCTCTTTAGACAGTCCTACAAATTCTATATCAATATCCCTGAGGCACGGTTAAGAACGCAGCCTTCTTGGAGCCCACAGGATTGCTTGTACGGATTTAACAAGTTCAGTCCATGAAATTTGGATTGGATTAGGTTGGTGTCTGACCTTCTCTCCCACTGGCCTGTCAAGCTCTTGGGAGAAGAACCACGTCTTATTTCCCTTGGGGTCCTCAGCCCACCTGTGGTGATTGATTTCCCAGCAAACATGTGATTGAGTTACTGTATCTGCTTGCCTCTTATTCCTTTTGGGGTGTCTGGCTTTCGTCTAGCTGCTCATTCTCTCCACCAGTCTGAGTCATTCATTCAACAGGTATCTGAGTGTGCCAGGGAACGGTGAGAATACAGCCGAGAAGAAGTGGGACTGCCAGAGCCCATGCCTGCCTGGAGGTGGGCGGACAGTCATCTAATAACAACCCAGACACAGTGGTGGTGAGTGCTATGAGGGGAACACGTTGGGCATCTTCCAGGATCCAGGTGAAGCTGGAGAAATGTGAATGAGTGAGAGGAGAGAGGCCCAGGACAAGTGAGGGTGTAGGGGCCAGATCCTGCAGGCCTGGCAGGCCATAGGACAGATTTTGGATTTTATTCAAACATAACAAGAGAAACTGATGGGAGTTTCAGGCAAAACCCAATATATCCGATTTCTGGAAAGACCCCTTGCGCCGCTGTGTGCTATATGAAAAGTGGCTTGGAGAGGGGAAGGGGGAAGCAGGAAACCACTTAAGAGAGGGCTGAGTGGCCCAGGTGAGACGGGGTGGCGGTGGGGACAGACACAGAGGATGCACTGAGGATGTTTTCGGGGGGGCTGGGAGGCACACTGATGAATTGGACGTGCGCTCTTACTATTCACAGCACATCACTCCTAGTCAAAGTCTTTAGAAGATACTAGAGACAGATGTTAGACCAAGGTCATTTAGTTAGATGTTAGGACAGATGTTAGACCCAGGTCATTTTTCTGTCTCCAGAATGGAGGTTGGGGGAGCCAGGCACACCCCGCTCTGTTTGGCACTGCCCCCTTCAGACCTTCTCCTGGTTCCCTCCTCTCCCACCCCTGACCAGCTGGAGAGTTACGAGGGCCCTTCCGGATCTCGGAAAACTGTCCTTCCACCTCTTCCGAAGTCAGTAACAAGTTGAGAAGTTGCAGCTGCGCTGCACTTGCTTGTTACTTATGTCACAGCCAAGGACGGCTGGTGACGTGGACCCCGTCTGCCACCCTGAGCCCACCTTTCTCCTTAGTCACTCTCAGCAGCTGGAAGAAATCCTTACGAAATAACGCTTCAACTCTTCCTATGCTGTCCCTTCTGACAGCTATTTAGCTAAGCTAGTTTAAAACTTTAAGTTCCAGACCATTATTAGTTTTTTCCTCTCAGTATGTCCCGAGCTGTCTGACTCCAGGACCCCTCCTCTCACGTTCATGATGGACACACCTCCTTACATATGGTCCAAGGCTCATATTCCTGAAAGTTCTGGCTTGGAGGATAAAAAGCCACAAGGTACTTACCACCTTATTTCACGTGTGAATTTTATTTCTTTCTTTATTTGGTTGTTCTGGGTCTTAGTTGCTGCATGTGGGCTCCTGAGTTGTGGCATGTGAACTGTTAGTTGCAGCATGCATGTGGGATCTAGTTCCCTGACCAGGGATCGAACCCGGGATCCCTGCATTGGGAGCATGGAGTCTTTACCACTGCGCCACCAGGGAAGTCCCACATGTGTGAATTTTATGTGAATAAATAGCACCCAATTTTATGTGTGCTTCCAGGGCGACTCCTGTACGCCCGAGGCTGCCTTTGGACGCACGAGGGGATGTCCTAGGTACTCCTGAAATCTCTAAGTGGCTACTGTGCTCTTGGGTGTAGGAATGAAGAACAAGCTAATTGCACAGGGAACTCTACTCAATACTCTGTAATGACCTATATGGGAAAAGAATCTAAAAAAAACAGTGGTTGTATGTATATGAATAGCTGATTCACTGTGCTGTACAGCAGAAACTAACACAACATTGTACATCAACTAGACTCCAATAAAAATTAAAAAAAAAAAAGCTAATCGACTCTAGGGTGACGGGTGGTGTGCTCCTCTCAACCTTTATTCGACCCTATGCCCATTCCTGCTTCTTCTTCTAGAAGGTGGGGGAACTCTAGACCCCGGCAGCAGA
The DNA here is from genome assembly GCF_964165515.1 of Mesoplodon bidens. Taxonomy (NCBI): domain Eukaryota; kingdom Metazoa; phylum Chordata; class Mammalia; order Artiodactyla; family Ziphiidae; genus Mesoplodon; species Mesoplodon bidens. The sequence goes on along the minus strand of NC_138176.1, from coordinate 102,662,164 downwards.
GACAGTCTGCAGGAGTCACCAGAATGACAATACACCCCGCTCTCCCCCAGCCTCAGCACTGGGGGCCTCCCTCCCAGCTTTGCTACTGACTTCGGAAGAGGTGGAAGGACAGTTTTCCGAGATCCGGAAGGGCCCTCGTAACTCTCCAGCTGGTCAGGGGTGGGAGAAGAGGGAACCAGGAGAAGGTCTGAAGGGGGCAGTACCAAACAGAACGGGGTGTGCCTGGCTCCCCCAATCTCCATTCTGGAGACAGAAAAATGACCTGGGTCTAATATCTGTCTTGTGTGAATTTTGTGTGTGAATAAATAGCACCCAATTTTATGTGTGCTTCCAGGGCGACTCCTGTACACCCGAGGCTGCCTTTGGACAAATCAGCTTCCAGTCCCCATTCCCAATGAGGCCCTGCACTAATCTCTATGTAGAAACCTCAGAAACAACACCGAATGACTAAGAGAATTTCAGAACTCAAGGTCCCTTAGAGATACGGTGCACAGATAATGATGTAAATTATCTTCCAGGGCTTCCCTGGTGGCGCAGTGGTTAAGAATCCACCTGCCAATGCAGGGAACACGGGTTCGAGCCCTGGTCCGGGAAGATCCCACATGCCGTGGAGCAACCAAGCCTGTGCGCCACAACTACTGAGCCTGTGCTCTAGAGCCCGCGCGCCTAGAGCCCGTGCTCCGCAGCAAGAGAAGCCACCGCAATGAGAAGCCCGCGCACCGTGACAGAGTGGCCCCCGTTCGCCACAGCTAGAGAAAGCCCACGTGCAGCAACAAAGACCCAACGCAGCCAAAAATCAATAAATAAATAAATTTATTTAAAAAAAAAAATCTTCCAAACCAGGACTTTCAGGGAATTCCCTGATGGTCCAGTGGTTAGGATACTGCGCTTTCACTGTGGAGGGCCCGAGTTCCATCCCTGGTCGGGGAACTGAGATCACGCCAACTGCATGGTGTGGCAATAAATAAATAAATAGTCTATTATTAGCTTTAAAAACTGTTAAACTGAATTTCATTCTTTCACTGGTTATTATACTTTTATCAACCCAATTTACTTTTTTGTAGGTAATGAATGCAAATATCTAATATTATATATTCCTAATTAACTTTTACTTTATAGCACACTTGTTAACTTACGCTTTCTGGAATTTGGGGTTTCTATTATGCAGATATTAAATCTCACCTTTAACAATTACTCTACCTTTTCATAATTTGTCTTAATTACTAAGTACTTTTTTTTTTTGGCTGTGTCGGGTCTTCGTTGCTGCGTGCGGGCTTTCTCTAGTTGCAGCGAGCGGGGGCTACTCTTCATTGTGGTGCACGGGCTTTTTCACTGCGGTGGCTTCTCTTGTTGCAGAGCACAGGCTCTAGGCGCGTGGGCTTCAGTAGTTGCAGCAATGCGGGCTCAGCAGTTGTGGCTCTCGGGCTCTAGAGCGCAGGCTCAGTAGTTGTGGCACACGGCTTAGTTGCTTCGCGGCATGTGGGATCTTCCCAGACCAGGGATCGAACCCGTGTCCCCTGCATTGGCAGGCGGATTCTAATCCACTGTGCCACCAGGGAAGCCCCCTAACTACTTTTTAAATATTAACCACAAATTAAAAAACCATTTTAGTAATACACGTTATGTAAGGAAACTATTTTCATATTCAGTGAATATGCAATAGACATATGCTAATTACTTACAGTAGGTACCCAGCAGTCGCCAAATACTTAATGTAGGTTACCTGTTCTTTCCACTTCTAAATTCAGGAGTTCTTTAATTTGTAATCAGTGAACAACCTGAATAAAAAATGTAAATGTGTGGGACTTCCCTGGTGGTGCAGTGGTTAAGAATCTGCCTGCCAATGCAGGGGACACGGGTTTGAGCCCTGGTCTGGGAAGATCCCACATGCCGCGGAGCAACTAAGCCTGTGCGCCACAACTACTGAGCCTGCTCTCTAAAGCCACAGCTACTGACCTCACGCACCTAGAGCCCGTGCTCTGCAAAAAGAGAAGCCACCACAATGAGAAGCCTGCGCACCACAATGAAGAGTAGCCTCCGCTCGCCGAAACTAGAGAAAGCTTGCGCGAAGCAACGAAGACTCAATGCAGCCAAAAACAAATAAAATAAATTAAAAATATATATATATAAATGTGTGACACAGAAGGTCCATGAAAGCTAAGGTCGGAGATTACACAATCAGATTTTTCACAATACACAGCTGAGAATATACCTACTTTACAAACTTCAAAGATCTATGATAAATGACACAAAAGCAACCTAAGCTCTATGCTTGAGTTCTACTACCTAGGAGGAGCACCTTATAAAACAGATTAAAATCAAGATCAAAGCCTGTTGTACCTGCAAGGGATCTTTAAGATTCCACGTCGTCACCGTGAAAGAACAAAATCCTAATACCAGTCATATTACCACACAAATAATTTAACTATTCACTTTGAGGAGAAATAAATATTTAATGCTCTGAACTATCTTTATCCCACTCCTAAAATCAGATACTCAACGTGTCTATTTTCAAACAAGCAAAAAGGAAAATACATACAGTCCTTTTCAGATGGAAACCCTTTCCAATAAAATTTAAATTTTTTATTAATATTAATTATAAACCAAACGTTGGGAATCATATATAGACACGTTTGCTATGGACAAACTGTGAGGTCATACTTTCAAAAAAAAACTTCAGAATGAGTTGCAATAAATCAATACGTTTTCTCAGAAATTGTATAGTTTCCTTCGGTTTGCAATCCACTATACGGAAAGTTTAATATAATTTTAAATAATTTACCATCCTAGAATTAAGCTATTGAAAACTGAATCACTATTAGGATCGAATTAACAAGGCTTCAAAGGCTCAGTTTTCCTAACGGTATACAAATATACAAATCTTGAAAAGGTAATACTGTTAGTTGAGCTGTAAAATCCATAAAAATAACAGTTCTGCCACAGTGCCCAGGTAAGTTCATTCACTTTGCTTCCCCGATGCCCCCCACCAAGCAGCTTTGAAGTTTCAAATTTGAACTGGAAGACGTAGAAAATCACACATCCTTCGTGAAATGATGAAGATACTGAGAAATCAAGTGTGCAAAAAATAAACTTTACAATTCCATACTCCAACATCACGTATGTCTAGTAACAGGATTTTCAACTGATTTGATTACTACTCGAGAGAATTTCAGACCCGTCCTCTCGCAGCGCTGTCCCGCGGACTCAGACCTGAGGTCTTTCGCTGCAACAAGGAAAGTGGTCTTCGGTTCGAAACACGACAGGGGGTTCGTAGCTGGTCCCCTGGGACCTGCTGGAGGGTGCCTTGTTAAAGAAGGAGGGCACGTTAATTGTGCGCAGGAGTTTCCTAAACGTACTGGGGAACGTCCCCAGCTCGGCCTCCGCCCTGGAGACCTGCTCCTCCAGACTGGCTACACTGGCGCCGATCATCCTGACGAAGGCCTCCAGCCGGTCGATCTTGCTGTACACTCTCCGCATCTCGGTGGCCTTCGCGTAAATGCAAGGCATGCCCTCGCTGACCACGTGGGAGGAGTCGCCGCGCAGCATGTCCAGCATGCCCACAAACTCGTCCACCCTGGTGAGGAGGTCCTCCAGGCTCGCGTCCAGCTCCTCGACCTCGGGCCGCGGCCCCGCGCCAGGAAGCAGGCAGGCGGCGTAGCCCGCGGCGGCGCGGCGCAGCAGCGGCAGGTCCCGGCTGGCCGCGCCCGACTCCGGGCCCTCATCCTCCCACGGCACCGATGCGCTGCTGTGGCTCTGGGACACGTTACCGCTGTCCCCGCTCCAGGCCGCCACCTGGGGCTCGGCCTCCTCGGCTGGCCCCTCGCACAGCAGCCTGCAGCCCTCCGCGAAACCTTCCATGGCTCGCAACTGACCCGGAACGCCAACCCCACTTCCGGCCTCTGCGCGAGCACGTACACGCACGCACACCCGCCCTTGCTACTGGCCTCCTCTGGACCGCGCATGTGCACGCGCACCCATCTCTGCTTCCAGCCTCGGAAAGCTCATGCACGCGCGCGGCGCTGTCCGCGCACAGGTGCTCACGCTCAGAGCGTGTCGGAAAAAAACATGAGCGTGTTGGGGAAAAAAAAAACCAAAAAACCCAACGTGTTGGGACTTGCCTGGTGGCGCAGTGGTTAAGAATTCGCCTGCCAATGCAGGGGACACGGGATTGAGCCCTGGTCCGGGAAGATCCAACATGATGCGGAGCAATTAAGCCCGTGCGCCACAACTGCTGAGCCTGCGCTCTAGAGCCCGCGAGCCACAACTGCTGATCACACATACCACAACTACTGAATTCCGCGCGCCTAGAGCCCGTGCTCCACAACAAGAGAAGCCACTGCAATGAGAAGCCTGTGCACCGCAACAAAGAGCAGTCCCTGCTCGCTGCAACTAGAGAAAGCCCACGCGCAGCAACGAAGACCCAATGCAGCCAAAAATAAATAAGAATGTGTAACAGGAATACAATAAAGTTTGTGTATCTTAAGTGTACACACTGATTATTTTTTACATATCCATACAACCACATAACCTCCAACCAGGTCAAGATACAGAACATGTTCAGGAACCATGACGGTCTCCCGGCTACTGTCCCTAGTTTCTTCTTGCTGTTTATAGTTAAATGAAAGAGAAGTGAGATAAGCAAAAGGAAGGTTTGTTAAACCTTGATTTTTTTTTTGGCCGCGCGACTCGTGGAATCTTAGTTCCCCGACCAGGGATCAAACCTGTGCCCCCTGCAATGGAAAGGCAAAGTCCTAACCACTGGACCGCCAGGGAATTCCCAAACTTTGATATTCTTGATGACTCTGAAAGTTCTCAGCCTCTCCAGATGGCTAAAATAAAGAAACAGTATTAGGGACTTCCCTGGCGGTCCAGTGGTTAAGACTTCACCTTCCAATGAAGGGGGTGCAGGTTCAATCCCTGGTTGGGGAGCTGGGATCCCACATGCCTTGTGGTCAAAAAAAAAAAAGCCAGGGGCTTCCCTGGTGGCACAGTGGTTGAGAGTCCGCCTGCCGATGCAGGGGACACGGGTTTGTGCCCCCGTCTGGGAAGATCCCACATGCCGCGGAGCGGCTGGGCCCGTGAGCCATGGCCGCTGAGCCTGTGCGTCCGGAGCCTGTGCTCCTCAGCGGAAGAGGCCACAACAGTGAGAGGCCTGCGTACCGCAAAAAAAAAAAAAAAAAAAAAGCCAAGGCGTGGAACAGAGGCAATATTGTGACGGGACTTTAAAAATGGACCACATCAAAATAATCTTTTAAAAAAAGAAACAAAATTAAAAATAGCTTTATAGTAAAGATCAAATCCAGGGTACTGCCAGAAAAAAACAAGGAGTTGTGACTGTAAAATACCTCTTAATCAACAGTCAATCAAAGAAAGAAATGGAAAATTTTATTCGAGCCAACCTGCGGATTATAACCTGGGAGAGTCTTTCAGAAAGCTCTGAGAACTGTTCCACCTTTTAGAGGTCAAAGCACAATTATATGGTTTTGAGACAAAGGATTATACATCAAAGTAACATACTGACGTTTTACATAGCCCAGATCTGCACGTGCAAGGCAAGCAGTGGGTCATCATGACCCCTAACGGCAGCGTTCCGCAACCTTTTGGGCACCAGGGACCGGTTTCATGGGAGACGGACGGGGGTGTGGGATGGTTCAGGTGGTAACACGAGCGACGGGGAGCGGCCGGGAGCAGCGGGGAGTGGCAGGTGACACTTCGCTCACTGGCCTGCTGCTCATCTCCTGCTGTGCATCCCGGTTCCTAGCAGGCCAAGGACAGGTGGGGTTGGGGACCCCTGCCTCACAGGATTCAGAAAGGAATGTTTTCTCCTAAGGAGTTCCCTCGCTAATGCCAGGAGAAAATTGTTTTTTTTTTTTTTGGCAAGCAGGCACTCCTGCGTCTTCTAAGGGAAACTTGTTACTGTATAATGTAGATGCACAATGCACACTAAAGAGGGATAGTGGCCCACATAGGCAGAGAGAGAACTGTATTTAAAATTTTTTTCTTGTCCTGCCCTAAAAGTAATTGTAGGGCTTCCCTGGTGGCGCAGTGGTTGAGAGTCCGCCTGCCGATGCAGGGGACGCGGGTTCGTGCCCCGGTCCGGGAAGATTCCACATGCCGCGGAGCGGCTGGGCCCGTGAGCCATGGCCACTGAGCCTGCGCGTCCGGAGCCTGTGCTCCGCAACGGGAGAGGCCACAACAGTGAGAGGCCCGCGTACTGCAAAAAAAAAAAAAAAAAAAAAAAGTAATTGTAATTCATCAAACCCCTCCCCTTTGATTGCCCAATTTATTGTTAAATAAGAAAACATCATCTTTGTCTAAAAACTTTCCTCCCATTTTCCAGTTGCTCAATCATTATGGGTTGAATGGGGAAAACTTAGAAAACAGAGAGGCAAATGTTGTAAAATCTTTTTTAAAAATCTCAGAAAAATCAAAGATGGCAGCTCAAAGTACCATTCAATCAGAACAACTCTTTTTTTTTTTAATTTAATTTTATTTATTTATTTTTGGCTGTGTTGGGTCTTCATTGCTGCACGCAGGCTTTCTCTAGTTGCAGCGAGCGGGGGCTACTCTTAGTTGCGGTGAGCAGCTTACTTTGGTGGCTTCTCTTGTTGTGGAGCATGGGCTCTGGGCACACGGGCTTCAGTAGTTGCAGCAAGCAGGCTCAGTAGTTGTGGCTCACAGGCTTAGTTGCTCCACAGCATGTGGGATCTTCCCGGGATCGACCAGGGATCGAACCTGTGTCCCCTGCATTGGCAGGCGGATTCTCAACCACTGCGCCACCAGGAAAACCCCAGAATAACAACTCTTTAAAGAGATTAAAGATGTGCCTCTCAGAGCCTCTCAAACAATAGGGTCTTTGGGACTTTTGTCTAATAGAGTGAACCCCAATGAGATTCACAGGAAACCTATTAAGTATTTTAAGACCATATTAGAAGAAACACTGCAGCTAGAAGGGACAGAGATGGTACAAAATGAAACGCCTTTGGACACCCCAAGTTTCTAGAGCATGAAGCAGGCTGAGGAAATTATTCATCTGTAAATACATACTACCTATCATGAAAAAGGAAGTATGATTCAAAGGGCGGAACCAAGAGCCCAGATGATAAGAGCTGAGAGCCATGGAGAGTTATTCATAGACTTTGAGACTGAACTGCAGAATTACTGCGCCCCAGTGACTCCTTTGTGCCTCCCATTTCGCCCCTTATTTGAATAGGAATGTTTATAACGGTTATCCTATGCCTGTCCCACAACTGTATATTGGATGTGTCAGGGGCATATAATTTGTCTTTTTAGTTTTAAAGTTCTATAGATCAAGTAGAACTGTAGTCTAGGTGCTGGATTTAAGAAACTACGATCATGACGGCTCATCCACATCTGACCTACAGAGCAAAATTTGGACTTGGAGATGCTGCTACAATAGGATGTAACTTTTGGGGCCTTTGGGTGGGGGTGTGGCTTGCATGTTGGAGGGACAGGAATCGTTAGTGGCCAGAGAGCAGACTGTGGTAGCCAGCCTTCAAGATGAGCCCCAATGATCTCCATCTCTTGTTGTTCACACTCTTGCGTATTCCTTCCTGTTGAGTGTGTACTGGACATAGTGACTTGTTCATAATAAATAGAAAAACGCAGAAGTGGTGGTGTGTGACTTAGGGATTAGGTCGTAAGAGGAGTTGTGTTATTGTTACTCACCAGGGTTCTTGGCCTCCTTGATCTATAGAAATTGATTAAGAGGCCAGATAAGAAATTCAGGCAAGGCTTCGTTAAGTTTCCTGCTGCAGCAGTAGGGAGAGAGAACAAGTAACAAGTTCCCTTGCTCGCTCCCCGGCGGTGCAGCAGGGGGGCGAGCTGCTTCCTTATATGGGGTGAGGGTAGAGGTGTGTCCTGGGGTCAGCTGGAGGGGTGGCTTAGGAGGTTTGCCCACCCCTTAGATGGGGTTGAGTGCAGGGGGCAGGCTCAGTACCCTGCTTTTGCTCCCGGCTCTTCAGAATTGGCAGTTGGGTTTTCGGTCTTTTTGTATCTTGTTGTCCATAATTTGCCCCAACTGCACATGCATGCAGTTTTCTTTTTTTTTTAATTAATTAATTATTTTTGGGGGCTGTGCTGGGTCTTCATTTCTGTGCGTGGGCTTCCTCTAGTTGCGGCGAGTGGGGGCTACTCTTCACTGTGGTGCTTGGGTTTCTCACTGCGGTGGCTTCTCTTGTTGCAGAGCACGGGCTCCAGGCGTGTGGGCTTCAGTAGTTGTGGCACACAGGCTTAGTTGCTCCACAGCATGTGGGATCTTCCCGGACCAGGGCTCAAACCCATGTCCCCTGCATTGGCAGGACACGCAGTTACTTTTCTTTGTATTTTGTTGCTGGAGGAGATGTCTGCCCAGGTGTGCACACAGCAGCAAAGGGTCCCAGGTCCCAGCCTGTCTCATCTCTTTCTCTCCAACTGCTTGCTCTGACTTCTTGTGGACATCTATTGAGAAACTACATAGCAAGGAACTGAGGCCTTTTACCAACAGCCAGCAAAAAACAGCCTCCTTCCAGTAACAACAGGAAGTGGATCCTCCAACCCCATTCAAGCCCAGCGATAAATGCAGCCTAATTAAATGTCCTAAGCTGAAACTATGTGAGATAATAAATATCTGTTGTTTTCAGCTGCTAAATTTGGGGGTAATCTGTTATGCAGCAACAGACAATTAATCTACCATTGAAGGAATATACTACAATTTATTTGTTTATTTATTCTCTGGCTGATAAACATTTATGTTGTTTTAGCTTTAGGACTATTATAAAAAGCTCCTATGAATATTCTTCTATATATCTTTTTTAAAATAAATAAATTTATTTATTTATATTTTTGGCTGCACTGGATCTTTGGTGCTGCATGAGGGCTTTCTCTAGTTGTGGCGAGTGGGGGCCACTTTTTGTTGTGGTGCGTAGGCTTCTCATTGCGGTGGCTTCTCTTGTTGCAGAGCATGGGCTCTATGGGCGTGGGCTTCAGTAGTTGTGGCACGTGGGCTCAGTAGTTTTGGCTCAAGAGCGCAGGCTCAGTAGTTGTGGCACAAGGGCTTAACCTGTGCTTGAACCCGTGTCCCCTGCATTGGCAGGCGGATTCTTAACCACTGTGCCACCAAGGAAGTCCCATCTCCTATATATCTTTTTGTGGATAAATGTGCTCACAACTACCGAGCCTGCGCTCTAGAGCGCGCGAGCCACAACTGCTGAGCCCGTGCAGCCACAACTACTGAAGCCCATGCGCCTAGAGCCCATGCTTTGCAACAAGAGAAGCCACTGCAATGAGAAACTCGCGCACAGCAATGAAAAGTAGACCTCGCTCGCTGCAACTAGAGAAAGCCCGTGCGCAGCAACGAAGACCCAAGGCAGCCAAAAATAATTTTTTTAAAAAATAGAAGTGTCTTTAAAATCAAACAAACAAACAAAAACCTGACAGACCTTGCACTTCTCTGATGGCACAGTGGTTAAGAATCCGCCTACCAGTGCAGGGGACACGGGCTCGAGCCCTGGTCCAGGAAGATCCCACATGCCACGGAGCAACTAAGCCCGTGCACCACAACTACTGAAGTTCACGCGCCTAGACCCTATGCTCTGCAATGAGAAGCCACCACAATGAGTAGCTCCTGCTCGCCGCAACTAGAGAAAGCCAGCGTGCAGCAATGAAGACCCGACGCAGCCAAAAAAATAAATATAAAAACTAAAAAAAAAAAAACCCCAAAACATTGACAGACCTACAATGAGAGATGGACAAATCCACCACTAGAGCAGGTGACCACCACAAAGCCTCTCCCTGTGTAACTGACTGCTCAGGCAGGTAAGAAGACTTGGGACATCAGACAGGGATGATTTAAGGGGCCACATTAAGGAACTCTTCATCCATTCTTCTCTGAGTATTTATGCAACTATGGCTGTAGGAGGTAAAGAATGTGGGTGAAATGGGTGTGACGTACAGGACACTGAATAAATGGTAAGAATGTGCAGCCGGCCCCAAGTTCAGGATGCCTTTAACTAACCAAGAATGATGTCATGGGTATTACCAGATGACCATAGGGCGGCATTTGTCCAGTAGCCTTTTTCCAGTTGGAGAGAATGTCTCAAGGTCTCCCTGGAACCCAGGCATCTTCTGTCACCTAACGAAACTCTAAGTCCAAACACAGAACCTATTTGGAAGTCCCAGTGTAGCTGGACCATAAAAATAAATTCCCGAGAGACTATGAAAGGGCCTAAGACACCTGTTCTCCAAGCTCCGCCTCAAGGGGCAGGGCTAAAATTGTCCACGAGGTGGCTGGTTACTTTACAGGAATCTCGAACAAATGAAATGCCAACTCCCCAAGAAAGCTCAAAGACAAGACAGTGCAAAACCATCTTTTTTTTTTGGCTCAGAAAGAGATCGTCACTTGTCCAAAGTGTCACATTAATAAGCAAGTGGCAGAGCCAAGAGTGGAACTGGCTCTCCGACCCCAACCCATGCCTTCTGCACCATCCACTGTCTGCTGTACCGTCAGCTGAGTCAGGAGCTCTTCCCCTGAGCATCTTCCCTCCTGCTAGGCTCAGACAGCAGATACTGCCCTTGGGTCCCAAGGTGCAAATTTCATGCACCTGGTTGTCACCAGTTCACCATCATGGTGCCCAAGACCCAAAATGCCTTTGTCCAAGGGACTAACTTAGCTGACGAAACACCCAGATGCAGAGGCCTCAGCAGTTCTGTACTGAGAGATGGGGGCCAGTCAGATTGGAACCTTCCACACACCTCCTCTCCCCTGCCCACCTCTCCATACAGCTTCCATCATCTAGAGCCTTCCCCACGCCCTGGCTGGGTTAAATGCTGCCTTCCTGTTCCCCACCCCCTCCACTTCCTCAGTCTCAGCACTTTTCACTCACTGTGGCAGGGTCTGTTAAACTGGCCGTCTCACCCACTATGGTACAAGCCCTTTGAAGGCGGCAGCTGTGGAAGAGTTGGGGCTACAACGTCTAGCACATATTAGCTCTTCCATATATATTCCAGTGTGCGAATGAACGGGTCAGTGACTCACTAGGGAACCAACTGTTTGGCGGTGTCCCGTGGACCTAGTACATCGCCAGCAAAATATTTGCTGAATGAATAACTGAACAAATACATAAGCAAATGCACGCTATGAAACGAGCTGGTCAGTGTCTGCTGGAGACTCAGCAGACACCTGGAACGTGGGACCTCAGTAGAAGGAGGGACGCCTGTATTTGGGCTCCCTAATCCCACTGAGCCCCAGGGATTCCTCACACTTCTCCTCAGCCTAGACCGGGTTCATCATGGCCTATTCCAAACATCCTCGAGGCCAACCTATGCTCACTGCTGCATCCCTCTACAGAGCGCTCAGCATCATGGACTGCTGTTTAGAAAACTGCTGAAGACCAGGTTGCTGAGACAAGAGGCAGAGGTGCGCCAGGTACCAGCTGATGTTATGGAAATAGCTCCAGCGAGCTCCCGGGCAAGTTCCTGAGAGTTTTTTCAGCCCAAGTTTCCCCACCCGAACAACAAGGATAATAAAATGACTCCTGAAATGTGTGAAAATGAGGTAAGGTATGTTAAGTGCCTGATCCCAAGTAGACTCTTGTTAATACAGACTTTTGCTTCTCATTTCACACACCCAATATCCTGTTATTGGCCAGCAGGTATAGGAACTCAGCTCGGGGGGTAACAGCAGAAACAGGATCAATGCTGTTTTCACTTTTGGCCCCTTGAGTGATCTTCGAATTTGACCTATCCCATGCCACTCATATCCTGAGACTGATTTCCCCCTTCATGAGTTTGCTGAAAGCAAAGGTAACAATCCCAATTACCACTTATTAAAGAAAGGAAATGTATTTCTTTGAATTAAAAGCATGTTTGCCTCAACAGACACCATATCAAAGATAGGGACTCACAAAGAATTCCCCGTATTTCCACCCGCTGCCCTTTTCCACTTGACACTGCTGCACCGTCATCCACTGTCTGGCCAGGACAGGGACCATGGAGGGTAGGGCTCCTAGAGAGGGGACGTGCAGACCCTCAGTCCTCAACTCTGGCACCCCCAGCCGTGTTTGGCTGCATTCACAATGGTCCCGGGTATTATTCACTGGGTAACCCATGGCACCAGACATAATCATCCTTTCACTAAGCAAGACAGACAGACTTCGGGAGCGGGATGGATCTGAAACTGGTGGCTGCAGTTCCAATTCTGACAGACATCACAAGCAGGCAAAGGAAGTTAGGGCAGGGAGGTGGGTCAGGCCCTCATTTCCCTTCTGTGCAATTACAGCAGTAACACCTCCACCTTCACTGCACACCCCTGCCCTGTCCATTTTCCGCGACCATATTTGCATCTTCTAAACCACAAAGAGGAAATTGTTGTTGACCTGCTCAAACCTTTCCATGGGTCTCCATTACTCTGCTTCTCAAAAGTTTTCAGCAAACCACCCTTAACTTCAGAAGGCCTTGCTACCCGAAGCGTGGTACCTGAACCAGCAGCAATGCCATTACTTGGGAGATTGTGAGAAATGCCTAAGTCAGGTCCTTAGCTATAGGATTAGAATCTGCATTTTAACAAGACCCCAGGGGTTCAGATGTGCTTTAAGTGTGAATATCAGCATTGCTCCAGAGGCTCAGGACAGGGCAAGAAGTAGCTCCAAGTGGGAAACTTCTTTAGCCAGTGGTGTGTCATTTTAAAAATTAAAAAAATACTTTTTCTGTCAAACATTCAAGTAAGTTGACTATTCAGAATGCATCAATATATTCCTTGGCAACAGGTTCCCTACAGCGCATCTAGGTACAGCCCAGAACACAAGACCCCAGGTGGAGAAGCACGGACACACACAGAATCAAGTTTAAACTCTTCAAAGCTGTATGAAGACCTCCACAACCACGTTTCCTATGTCCCTCATTGCCTCCCTGTTCTCTCACAACACCCCAAAGCCCTCCCCACCATGCCACGCTTCTACCTGCCTATGGATCCCAGGGTCAGTACTGTACCCTTAGTCCCTGGGCCTGGGCAGTTGTGCCCATGCTTCCAGGCCCAGACCAAGAGTCCTTGGGTCTGAAAGCTTTTCCCCTCAGACTCCCCGATGCTCAGGTGACTCTCTCCTCAGTGCTCCCACCACAGCATAAACACGGGGTATCCAAACCTCTTCGATGCCTTCAGCTGTCCTGGTTTACACTTATGATCCCACACTAATTACTACTAGGGCCACCCTTCACTCTCTTTTGTTTTCTTTTCTTTTTTCCCCATTTTTCACCGTGCCTCGTGGCCTGTGGGGTCTTAGTTCCCCAACCAGGGATCAAACCCGTGCTTTCTGCAGTGAAAGCTCGGAGCCCTAACCACTGGCCTGACAGGGAGTTCCCAACACCTTTCACTTTAAAAACTGCCTCGGTTTGACAAATGACATGACCGCCCTAAACAGGCGCTCAGGCCATGAGGCCCAGAACCATGGTCGAATCCTCGCACATCCACACCCAGGCCCTCAGCATATCCCATCTGCACCGCCTTCAGGACGCAGTCCACACACGTGCCCACGCCCGCAGCGACCAGTCCGCCCCCAAGTGCCCCAGCTCTCCGTTGGCTGCTTCCCTCACTCTCATCCTTGCTCTACTCACAGTGATCAATTTTCAACAAGGCAGCCAGACAGCCTCTGCGCATGTGGTCAGATCCTGTCACTCCTCTGGTTAAACCCTCAAACTGCTCCTTCTGACCCACTGTCTACTGCTTTGTCCCACACCACTCGGGGCTCAGGCTGTTCCTCGCCTCTCTGCCCTGCTTGTCCCGCCTGCCTGGAGTGTTCTTTCCCTAGATAATCCTGTGTATATTCCACACACCCATCTTTGCCCAGATGTCACTATATCAGAGATGTCACCTGACCATCCTCTATAAGACAGCAGTGCGTCCCCAGCACCCTATCTTCCAGAGCCCCCTTCTTGCTTTTTCTACAGAACTTACCACTATCGGTGTTACTTATCCCCCTGCCTTACTACAGTCAGGCACTGTTCTAAGTTTCTTATGAATATGAGATCCAAGTGTACAAGCACTTTGTTCCCTGATGTTCCCCAGGACCTGCGGGCACTCAATTTGAACACATTTCCCAAATCAGAAGTATCTGACCTCCTTTTGACAATGACAATAATCAAGGAGACACTTTCATTCTGAAAAAAGTTTATATATCTCAACTTTTCTTGACCAACTCAATGGCTTTGGTCATTTGCACAAAGACTCTAAAAACTGGCTTTCAGCATTTGTTTTTCCGAGCCAATGAACTTCATCATAACAAGCTAGAGCTCTGACCTCAATCCCTGTGAGGTTTGCTCTGATGACCTAGCCTGGACATCATCTAAACCTGGAAGATGCCTCCTACTATCAGTTTGGGGCCTACCGTGGCCAGCTCCATGCTTTCCTCCCCAACCCTGCCAGGCTTCTGCAGAGGTCACATGCATCTAGCCCCTCAAACCATAATTATACCATATGAAATAATTTTAGCCCAAAGTCAGCAAACACATGTAGTATCCAGAACTCATCCCCCATTTCAGGTTACTCACCAGACAGGTTACAAGATGTACACCAGTTAACATGCCACAGAAAAATTATAATTCTGAAAAACCAAACAAACAAAGAAAACCAAAACAACACAGCTCCCCTCCGCTGATGTGCTGGACTGCAAAATCCCAAAATTCACACACCACCACTCGGCGTGCCCAGCAGCCCTCTGGGCCTTCTCAATCTTATCCAAAGTAGCGGCATCCACACCCTTGATTGGGGTTTGGATTCTTGCTTCGGCAGCTGCAGCCAATAGTAGTGTCTTCTTTCTTTCTTTTTTTTTCTTTTTGCGGTACGCGGGCCTCTCACTATTGTGGCCTCTCCCGTTGCGGAACACAGGCTCCGGAAGCGCAGGCTCAGCGGCCATGGCTCAAGAGCCCAGCCGCTCCGCGGCATGTGGGATCCTCCCGGACCGGGGCACGAACCCGTGTCCCCTGCATCGGCAGGCTGACTCTCAACCACTGCGCCACCAGGGAAGCCCCATTCTTTCTTGCAGAACTCTGACTTCAAGTCTGTTTCTTGGGTCCCAAATTCCAGGAAGCATTAAAAAACAGCAAAGCACAACAGTATACTTTCAAACTTTAAAAATACAATAAAATCACAGTATCAAAAATAGGACCACACAGCAGTTTACAATCTAGGCCCTGTTCCTGTTCCTTTACGTAACGGCATTTACTTTAAAAGCTGTCTTTTCCAAGCTGAATGCACCTAACAGTCAAAATCCACATATGACAATATAATACTGAAACCATCTACCATACTAGTACTGGAGATTTAGTGTCTAACAGGGCGAAAACGCAGAAAGAAACGTAGGGAGAGAAAACGAAAGACTCTTGGTTTCAGCCTCTCCAAGCAATCATCCTCCTTACCAGCTGAACGGAGTCCATCAGCTGATAATCGAGAGTACGAGCGGGGTAAGTTCATCAACACGACGTAAATTCTAAGACTCTCATACCGAGGAGGCAAACAAGCAACCGCGACCACCCGTGCAAAATGCGACCACTTGCCCTAAGGTCATCTGAGACGGTGCAGGCGCATCGCAGCCGGTCTCTAAGGCGCCCCCTCTTCTTTTTTTGGCCCTACGGCCGGGGTTTTCACCCCAGCGACTGAGCTGGTCCACACTATGCAAATATTTTACTAGAAAGGGTCTTTACGGTTCACAACAACATATCAAATCATTTTCTTCTAATTGCCAACGTTAAAAAAATAAAACGATATCTAAGCGAGAAGCTGAGCGGGGTATTATCCTTGTTCCGCCCCCGCCGCCCAGCGCGGAGGCTGCGATGCCGGGCGAGCCGGGTTCCCCTCCCCACCGCGGGCCGGGGCCCACCCGCCCCCGCGTCGTCAGTCACACCCGCTCCCGTGCATCCGCCGTTGCAGCTCCGCGGCCCTCCTCGCCGTCAGCGCGGCCTCCACCGCCTCCGCCTCCTCCGCCTCCTCCACCTCCTCGCACAGCCTCACCACCCTCTCTTCCGCCGCGGCGCCGCACTGCGGGCGGGGTCCCGGGCGCGGGCCTCCGAAACCCCCACCTCCCTCTCCCGCAGCCGGCGCGCCTTCAGATGCGCGCGCACGTGCTCGCGCTCGCGGACGGCGACGCCCCGGCGGGCGGCCGGGAGGCGTGGAGCGCGGAGCCTTGGAACCTTTCCCAGGCGTCGTCGGGCGCACGTTCCCGCTCCGCGTCCACGGGCCGCCTCGCGCCGCCACCGTCCCGCGGCCTCGAGGCCCGCTCACCGCCCCCGGGAAGGCAGCCGGCCGACCGCGAGCGCTGGGCGCGGGGCTGAGCTCCGCGAAGCGCCGCTGTAGCGGGCAACAGGTTTTTGAGTTTTGTTTGTTTTTGATAAAGCTTTGCTTTTCGCCTGAAAGCCGCGAAAGCCACACCCAAAATGGCCCCCGCCCCGTGGACTGGCGCTCTGTTGCTTTGCAACCCCTTTCACGACACGCCGGGACCCTTTTACGGCCACGCCCCGGGTGGAAACACTGAGCTGGCGCGTGCCCGCGGGAGGGGGCGGTTGTGCCGTTGTCACCGCTCTTCCCGTTTCCCGGTCACGGCCTTTCCCTTGGGTCTTGAGGGCATGGATTTTAACTCTTGAGTTGTGATAGTGATTTTTCCACACCAGAAGTACTGAGTTACACCAGACACTGTGACCAAGGGCTGCGAAGCTCCCGGCTGCCTACCTTCCCCACCTCACTGAACTCCCCAAAGCAAAGGTTGATTTGGCGCCTCAGCCCTAGCCACCTGGCACGGAGCGGGTCCTCAGGGAGAGTTTATTAAAGAGAAATCTCGTTACCAAACTAATGTCTGCGAGGAGGGCTCTAACCACCCTGTGTGTCAGGGATGAGTGATAAGTTCGTGTTCTCGCCCCGTGGCCCCTAGACACGGTAACACTAAAGATCGTGTGCCCACGCATTCCCTGTCGGGGACACAGGACGCCTGGGGGCCGGCGGGGCCGCACGAGCAGCTTTCTCCCAGGGCTCGGGCCGTCTTCCTAGTGACGTGGCATGCGCTCGTTTGGGAACCAAGCTGAATGCCTGCCAGGCAACCACAGATCTGGGTGGAGGCCGTCTCTCCCACTCAGCCCTGGGGCACCTGTCCCAGGCCGTACCCTTCCCTCCCTAGCCTGCCCTCCAGGGGCCACTTCCCAGTGTGGCTCAGACACCCGGGGGCAGGCGTCCATTCCTGGGTCCGGGTGCCTGTCTGGGTGTGTGGGTGGGAGGCTTTGCTCCCTCGCCTCGCCTCACCTTGGGGAGTCCCTTGCGCCAAGTGCCCAGGACCCTGAGGGCTGAAGGCGTCGCTGTCCTGAGCAGATGGAG
Organism: Mesoplodon bidens; assembly: GCF_964165515.1. Taxonomy (NCBI): domain Eukaryota; kingdom Metazoa; phylum Chordata; class Mammalia; order Artiodactyla; family Ziphiidae; genus Mesoplodon; species Mesoplodon bidens. Next base: position 102,644,814 of record NC_138176.1, on the reverse strand, counting down.
GTTATCGGGCGCGGGCCGCTGTGGCTCCTGGGGGGCCGGGGATGGCTGTGTGCGTGGGCTGGGTGCACGCGGGGTCTTGGCCGCCCCGGGACTCTGCACAAAGGGCCCCTCCTCCTCTCAAAGCCATTGATGGAGCTTCTCTGGAATTGTTTGCCAAAATCCCAAGGTAGAATCCAAGGGTCCAAGACCATTTGCATCCAGCACATGTTTTCCTTTTCTGTAGGAACTTTTTTGTTGTTGTTGTTTTTTAACCAGCACCACACCATGCTTCAGAAGGCCATGTTTCATCTATCCTGGATCGCTACAGTGAAGTATTACAGTTGTACAGTTCGCAGTCTGGCCTTGGCTTGCTCGGATAAAACTTTGTATGTATTTTGTAAGGCATAGATTCTAAATTGTAATGATGTCCTGTGCAAAAAGAAAAAATATTAACTAAATTGTAAATTTTATTGTTTTAACGTATATGCGTGTTTAGCGACGTTTACGTTTTGAAATAAAATTTATGATCCATTAAAAAAAAAGATTGGGGGCTTCCCTGGTGGCGCAGTGGTTGAGAGTCCGCCTGCCGATGCAGGGGACACGAGTTCGTGCCCCGGTGCGGGAAGATCCCACATGCCGCGGAGCAACTAGGCCCGTGAGCCACAACGACTGAGCCTGTGCGTCTGGAGCCTGTGCTCCACAACAAGAGAGGCCGTGACAGTGAGAGGCCTGCGCACCGCGATGAGGAGTGGCCCCCGCTTGCCACAACTAGAGAAAGCCCTCGCACGGAAACGAAGACCCAACACAGCCATAAATAAATAAATAAATAAATAAATAAATAATCACATTACAGAAGAGTATTTAAAAAAAAAAGATTGTGTGTGTGTGTGGGGGGGGCCCTGCTTGCACAAGTGCTGTGGACTTGGGCCTCAGTTTTCCAGTGGATCATGTAAACAAAAAAAATGTTGTCTGCCATTCCAGTTCTGTTAATACAAGGATCAAGCCATTAGCCACTGTGGTTGCCCCCTCACCTCACTGTGGTGTGCCCTGAGAGGAATTCGGGATGGAAAAATAGAAAGGATTTTGTGCTTTGGACATACCAGCCCCGAGATAGTTCAGATACGTATCTAAGGGAAAATTTCATTCACCTCAGATTCTTGCATCTTTCCATGCACAGAAAAGCACTGAAGTCATTAACTTGAGATGTCTCTTTCTTTGTGATTAGCGGTAATCTTTTGATATTTGAAACATGGTTTTTTTCCAGCAAAAAAAATTCGTATATAGCCTGGCTCCTCTGTTGCCTCTTTGGAGCAGATCCTCAAGAGCCATCTGAGAGACTGTTTCCCAGGCTATAGTCCTCAGTAAGGTCCCCAAATAAAACTGAACTCACAACTTTTTTTTTTTTGAAATTTTTAGTTTTATTTAATTTTTTTATACACCAGGTTCTTATTAGTTATCCATTTTATACATATTAGTGTATACATGTCAATCCCAATCTCCCAATTCATCCCACCACCACCACCACCCCCTGCCACTTCCCCCCCTTGGTGTCCATACGTTCGTTCTCTACATCTGTGTCTCTATTTCTGCCCTGGAAACCGGTTCATCTGTACCATTTTTCTAGGTTCCACATATATGCGTTAATATACAATATTTGTTTTTCTCTTGCTGACTTACTTTACTTGGCATGACAGTCTATAGATCCATCCACGTCTCTACAAATGACCCAATTTCGTTCGTTTTTATAGCTGAGTAATATTCCATTGTATATATGTACCACATTTTCTTTATCCATTCGTCTGCCAAAGGGCATTTAGGTTGCCTCCATGACCTGGCTATTGTAAATAGTGCTGCAGTGAACATTGGGGTGCATGTGTCTTTTTTTTTTTTTTGGCTGTGTTGGGTCTTTGCTGCTGTGCACGGGCTTTCTCTAGGTGTGGTAAGCCGGGGCTACTCTTCGTTGTGGTGCGTGGGCTTCTCATTGCGGTGGCTTCTCTTGTTGTGGAGTACCGGCTCTAGGTGCGCAGGCTTCAGTAGCTGTGGCACGTGGGCTCAGTAGATGTGGCTCTCGGGTTCTAGAGCACAGGCTCAGTAGTTGCGGCACACAGGCTTAATTGCTCCGTGGCATGTGGGATCTTCCAGGACTAGGGATCGAACCCGTGTCCCCTGCATTTGTAGGCAGATTCTTAACCACTGCGCCAGCAGGGAAGTCCCAAAATGCCCATTATTGAAAATCTGAGAGCTTAAAAAGGACAAGAGAGAGGCCTCTAGGAACTGAGGGTGACCCCCAGCCGACAGCCAGCAAAGACATGGGGACCTCAGTCCTACACCCTCTAGGAACTAGATTCTGCCAACACCTTGAATGAGCCTGGAAGCAGAATCTTCCCAGAGCCTCCTGATAAGATGCCAGTCAGCTAACACTTTGCTTTTGACCTTGTCAGACCCAAAGCAGAGAAACCTGCTAAGCTGACTTTCAGAACTGTGATAATAAACTTTGTTGTTTTGAACTGCTAAATTTGTAGTAGTTTGTTACAGTAGCAGTAGAAAACTAGTGCAGGAGGGGTCTGGTTGGAAGTGGGGCTTGAAGTTTAGTCTGCAGAACATTTATAGAAAGTTAGAAGAAAGTTGATCATGAGCCTACGGATGGGGGAAAGTGAATAAAGACCCACCCCCATGCCTTATTCTCCTCTGACCTCTTTCTCTTTTTTCTTTCTTCTTCTTTTTTTTTTTTGTTGGCTGCACTGAGTGGCCTGTGGGATCATAGTTCCCCAACCAGAGATTGAACTCAGGCCCACAGCAATGGAAGTGCCTAGTCCTAACCACTGGACCACCAGGGAATTCCCCTCTGACCTCTCTTTTCATTCATTTTGGACTCTCTGTGTCTCGCTTTCTCTCTCTTTTTATTTATTTATTTATTTATTTATTTGCACCAGGTCCTCGTTGTGGCAGGCAGGCTTCTTAGTTGTGGCGTGTGAACTCTCAGTTGAGGCTTGCATGGGGGATCTAGTTCCCTGACCAGGTATTAAACCCGGACCCCCTGCATTGGGAGTGTGGGATCTTATCCACTGCGTCACCAGGGAAGTCCCTCTCTCTTTTTTTGCTAAGATGTGTGTTGCAAGTATCCTCTCCCAATTGAGACTTGACTATTTTTTCAAAATAGACTTTATTTTTTAGACCACTTTGTTTTACAGAAAAGTTGAGAAGATAGTAGAGAGTATGTGGTTCAACTTTTCACTTTGATGAAGGTTTCTTTGATAAACACAAGATTGTAGTTTAACATTAAAAAACAATTATGGTAAAGTATGGATACCATAAAATCTACCATTTTAACCATTTAAAAGTGTGCAGTTCAGTGGCATTAAGTATATTCACATTGTTGTGCAACCATTACTACCATCAATCTCCAGAACTTTTCATCTTTCCAAATTGAAACTCTGTACCTATCAACCAATAACTCCCCATTCACCTCCCCCAATCACTGGCAGCCACCATTCTGCTTTCTGTGTCTGTGAATTTTTAAAAAATTAATTAATTAATTTTTGGCTGCGTTGGGTCTTTGTTGCTACACACGGGCTTTCTCTAGTTGCCGCGAGCAGGGGCTACTCTTCGTTGCGGTGTGCAGGCCTCTCATTGCAGCGGACCAGGGCTCGAACCCGTATCCCCTGCATTGGCAGGCGGATCCTTAACCACTGCACCACCAGTAAAGTCCCTGTGTCTGTGAATTTTAATGCTTTAGCTTTAAAAAAATTGAGGTGAAATTCACGTAACATGCAATTAATCACTTTAAAGTGTAGAATTCAGTGACGTTTAGTGTATCCACAATGTTGTGTCACCAACAGCTCTCTAGTTTTAAAGCTTTTTCATCACCCCAGAAAAACACCCATTACCCATTAAGTAATCACTCCACACTCCCCTTTCCCTCATCCCCTGGAAATCACTAATTTATTTTCTGTCACTATGGATTTACCTATTCTGGATATATTGTATGTATTAGTCTGCTGGGGCTGCCACAATGGAATAGTACAGAATGGACGGTTTAAATGGCAGAAATTTATGTTCTCACAGTTTTGGCAGCTGGCAGTCCAAGATCAAGGTGAGGACAGGTTGGTTCTCTGGGTCCTCTCTCCTTGGCTTGCAGATGGCCATCTTCTCCCTGTGTCGTCACATGGCCTTTCTCTGTGCATGAGCATCCTTGGTATCTCTTCTTCTTCTTATGAGGACACCAGTCATGTTTGATTAGGATCCCACCCTTACAACCTCATTTAACCTCAGTTACCTCTTTAAAGGCTACTATGGTCTGAGTGTTTGTGTCTTCCTCAAAATTCATATGTTGAAATCTTAACTTCCAACGTCATGGTGTTAGGAGGTGGGCCTTTGGGAGGTAATGAGGGTTGTGGAATTAATTAAAGAACCCTCAGCTGAAATTGGAGTCAGGACAGGCCATGTAGTGTCAACAACTCCAAACAGGAAGAGACCTATGCCTACATCTCAGACAGGAAGGTGTTGCCTACTTTACTATCCAGCAGGAAGAAAACTCCTCTCCACCAGATGACAGCCCAGCCAACCAGAGACTATAGCAGCCCAACCAATGAGAAGCCTCCATACTTTGGATTGGACTCCCAGCTCCTCCGCTGGACTCTTTAGTTATTACAGCCCCTCCCAAATATCCCTCTTTCGCTATAAAAGCAAGTTCCTCTTCCTTGTTCTCTGGATTTGCCTATGGTACGCCAAATGCAATTCCTCTGACTATTCCTCAATAAACTCAGTTTTGCTCGTAAAATAACTGGCTATTATATTGTTAAAGTTGGCAGGATGGGGCTTCCCTTGTGGTGCAGTGGTTGAGAGTCCGCCTGCTGATGCAGGGGACACGGGTTCGTGCCCCGGTCCGGAAAGATCCCACATGGCGCGGAGCGGCTGGGCCCGTGAGCCATGGCCGCTGAGCCTGCGCATCCGGAGCCTGTGCTCCGCAGTGGGAGAGGCCACAACGGTGAGAGGCCTGCGTACCGAAAAAAAAAAAAAGTTGGCAGGGTGGAGTCCCCATAAATGGGATTAATGCTATTATCAATGAGACCCTTCAGAACTCTCTAGCCCTTTCCACCATGTGAGGACTCAGTGAGAAGACATTGGCTATAAACTAGGAAGAGAGCTCTCAGCAGAACTTGGTCATGCTGGCACCTTGATCTTGGACTTTGAGCCAATTTTATTTCTAGAACCCTAGATAAACTCTGCTACTAATGCTGAAGATTTAGCTTTAGATTCTTTCAAATCTATGAACTGTGAGAAATAAACTTCTGCTGTTTATAAGCTACCCAGTCTGTGGTATTTTGTTATAACAGCCCAAATGTTAGACAAAGCCTTACTCACATTTGGGATTACAGTTTCAACATATGAATTTTATTTATTTATTTTTCAGATTCTTTTCCATTATAGTTTATTACAAGATATTGAATATATTTCCCTGTGCTATACAGTAGGACCTTGTTGTTTTTCTGTTTTATATAAAACAGTTTGTACTTGTTAATCCCAAACTCCTAATTTATCCCTCCCTCCTTTTCCCCTCAGGTAACCACAAATTGGTTTTCTATGTCTGTGAGTTTGTTTCTGTTTTTTTTTTTTTTTTGGGCATGCCATGTGGCATGTGGGATCTTAGTTCCCCCTCCAGGGATCGAACCTGTGCCCCTTGAGGTGGAAGCACTGAGTCTTAACCACTGGACTACCAGGGAAGTCCCTGTTTCGTAAATATGTTCATTTGTATCATTTTTTTAGATTCCACATATAAGTGATATCACATGATATTTGTCTTTCTCTGTCTGACTTACTTCACTCAGTATGATAATCTCTAGGTCCTTCCATGTTGCTGCAAATGGCATTATTTCATTCTTTTTATGGCTGAGTAATATTCCATTGCGTGTATATGTGTATGTATGTATATATATATATATATATATATATATATATATATATATATGTCACATCTTCTTTATCCATTCCTCTGTTGATGGATATTTAGGTTGTTTCCATGCCTTGGCTCTTGTAAATAGTGCTGCTATGAACATTGGGGTGAATGTATTTTTTGAATTAGAGTTTTCTCTGGATATATGCCTAGGAGTGGGATTGCTGGATCATATGGTAGCTCTAATTTTTGTTTTTTAAGAAACCTCCATACCATTTTCCATAGTGGCTGAACCAATTTACATTCCCACTAACAGTGTAGGAAGGTCCCTTTTTCTCCACAGCCTCTTCAGCATTTTTTATTTGTAGACTTTTTAATGATGCCATTCTGACCAGTGTGAGGTGATAACCTCATTGTAGTTTTGATTTGCATTTCTCTAATAATTAGCGATGTTAAGCATTTTTTCATGTGCCTGTTGGCCATCTGTATGTCTTCTTTGGAGAAATGTCTGTTTAGGTCTTCCTTCTGTCCATTTTTCATTTGGGTTTTTTTGTTTGTTTGTTTTGATATTGAGTTGTATAAGCTGTTTGTATATTTTGGAAATTAGCCCCTTGTCAGTCACAGTGTTTGCAAATATTTTCTCCCAGTCTGTAAGTTGTTTTTGTTTTGTGTATGGTTTCCTTTGCTGTGCATAAGCTTTTAAGTTTGATAAGGTCCCATTTGTTTATTTTTGCTTTTATTTCTATTGCCTTGGGAGACTGACCTAAGAAAACATTGCTATGATTTATGTCAGAGAATGTTTTTCCTATGTTGTCTTCTAGGATTTTTATGGTGTCATGTCTCATATTTAAGCCTTTAAGCCATTTTGAGTTTACTTTTGTGTATGGTGTGAGGGAGTGTTCTAACTTAATTGATTTACATGTGGCTATTCAGCTTTCTCAACACCACTTGCTGAAGAGACTGTCTTTTCTCCATTGTATATTCTTGCCACCTTTGTCTAAGATTAATTGACTGTAGGTGTGTGGGTTTATTTCTGGTCTCTCTATTCTGTTCCATTGAGCCACATGTCTGTTCTGGTGCCAATGCCATGCTGTTTTGATTACTGTAGCTTTGTAGTATTGTCTGAAGTCTGGGAGGGTTACACCTCCAGCTTTGTTCTTTCTCCTCACTATTGCTGGGTGTTTTGTGTTTCCATATAAATTTTAGGATTATTTGTTCTAGTTCTGTGAAATATGTCATGGGTAATTTGATAGGGATCACATTAAATCTGTAAATTGTTTTGGGTAGTATGGCTATTTTAACAATATTAAATCTTCCAATCCAAGAGCATGGGATATCTTTCCATTTCTTTCAATCATCTTCAATTTCCTTTATCAATGTTGATCAATCCTTTATCAAGTTCTCAGCATCTTTCCCCTCTTTGGTCAGGTTTATTCCTAAGTATTTTACTTTTTTGATGCAATTTTAAAAGGGATTTTTTTTTTACTTTCCCTTTCTGATATTTCATTGTTAGTGTAAAGAAATGCAACAGATTTATGTATAAACATATAAATTTTAGGGGACACAATTCAGTCTACTTTGGTCATTTCATATAAAAGGAATAATACAATATGTGGCCTTTTGTGTCTGTCTTCTTTCAGTTAAGATAATATTTTCGAGTTTCATCCAAGTTATCACATGTATCAGTACTTCATTCCTTCTTATGGCTGAATAATATTTCATGGATGTACCACGATTTGTTTATCCATTCACCCATTGATGGCCATTTGGGTTGTTTCCATCTTTTGGCTATTATGAATAATGCTGCTCTAAACATTCTTGTAGAAGTTAATGTTTTAACTTTTATGAAGACAAAATATAAAGCTTTCCTTTTATGCTTTCTTTGGGTCTTATTTTAAGAAATCCTTCTCTACCCTGAAGTCATAAAAATGTTCCTTTATATTTTCTTTTAAAATATTTAGTGTTTGGTTTTTCTTATTTATGGATAATCCATCTGGAAATGAGGTTTGAGGCAGGAATCTAATTGCAATTTTCTCCACATGTATAGCTAGTTAGCCTAGCCCTGTTTACTGAATATTTTATCCATTCCCTCTGGTCTGCATTGTAACATCTGTCATGTGTCAAGTCTCTATTTTTGCTTGTGCCTGTATTTGTTCCATTGGTCTTTATCTCTGGGCTATGATCACACTGACAATTACTAAATTAGCTTTATAGTAAGTATTGATATCTGGTTAAGTATGGCAGATTCCCTTCCTGGATCTTCTTCAGAAATGTCCTGACTTTTGCTTGTTCATCTAAAATTTGAATCAATTTTTAAATTTTGACCCAAATGATCAAACAGACTCACCTGATGAGATTTTTTGGGGATTGAATTGATTCATTGGACCAATTTCGAGAAGAAGTACAATACTAATTCAGTCTACTTAGTTGTTCCTCATTGTGTTTTAATAGAATTTTATAATTTTATGCATAAAGATTTTACATCCATTTTGTTAAAATTTCATAGTTACCATTTGTATTGGATTGAATAGTGATCTTTCCCCAAATACATGTCCACTCTGACCCTCAGAATGTGACCTTATTGAAAATAGGTCTTTGTAGATGTAATTAGTTAAGATGAGATCATACTGGATTAGGGTGGGCTCTAAATCCATGATGGGTGTCCTTACATGAAGGCCAAGCAAAGATGCAGAAACACAGGGAAGCTGGTCGTGTGACAACAGAGACAAAGATTGGACTGATGTAGCCACAAGTCAAGGAAGGCCAAGGACTGCCAACAATCACCAGAAGCTGGAAGAGGCAAGAAAAGATTCTCTCCTAGAGGCTTCAGAGGGAACATTGTCCTGCCAACACCTTTATTTCTGACTTCTACCTTGCAGAACTGTGAGAGAATCAATTTCTATTATTTTAAGCCACCTAGTTTGTGGCAATTATGGTATCCATAGGAAAATAATCCACCATTAAAAATTTTTTTTTGAATAAACAAATGGGACCTTATCAAACTTAGAAGCTTTTGCACAGCAAAGGAAACCATAAGCAAAACTAAAAGACAACCTACAGAATGGGAGAAAATATTTGCAAATGAAGCAACAGTCAAGGTATTAATTTCCAAAATATACAAACAGCTCATAGAGCTCAACATCAAAAAACCAAACAACCCAATCAAAAAATGGGTAGAAGACATAGACAGACATTTCTCTGAAGAAGGCATACAGATGGCCAACACACACATGAAAAGATGTTCAACATTGCTAATTATTTGAGAAATGCAAATCAAAACTACAATGAGGTATCACTTCACACCAGTCAGGATGGCCATCATCAAAAAGTCTACAAATAATAAATGCTGGAGAGGGTGTGGAGAAAAAGGACCCCTCCTACACCGTTAGTGGGAATGTAAATTGGTATAGCCACTATGGAGAACAGTATGGAGGTTCCTTAAAAAACTAAAAATAGAGTTACCATATGACCCAGCAATCCCATTCCTGGGCATATATAAGGAGAAAAACTCTAATACAAAAAAGGTACATGCACCCGAATGTTCATAGCAGCACTATTTACAATAGCCAAGATGAGGAAGCAACCTAAACGTCCATCGACAGAAGAATGGATAGAGAAGATGTGGTACATATGTACAATGGAATACTACTCAGCCAGACTTACTCAGAAGTAAGTCAGACAGAGAAAGACAAATACCAAATGATATCACTTATATGTGGAATGTAAAAAATAATAGAAGTGAATTTATTTACAGAACAGAAATAGACCCACAGACATAGAAAACCAACTTATGGTTACCAAAGGGGAAAAGCGGGGTTGGGGGATAAATTAGGAGTATGGGATTAACAGATACACACCACTATATATTATATAAAATAGATAAGCAACAAAGATTTACCGTATAGCACAGGGAACTCTATTTAATATGTTTTAATAACCTATAATGAAAAAGAATCTGAAAATATATATATATAACTGAATCACTTTGCTATACACCTGAAACGAACGCAGTATTATACATCAACTATACCTCAATGAAAAAATAAAAAAATCTTTTTGGGTATTACAAGTGATAGCTTTTAGAAAATATATTTCTTTGGGGAATTCCCTGGCGGTCCAGTGGTTAGAACTCTAAGGCTTCACTGCCAAGGGCCCGGGTTAAATCCCTGGTAGGGGAACTAAGATCCCTGCGCAGTGCGGCCAAAAAAAAAAAAAAAAAGAAAGAAAAAGAAAAAAAAAGAAAATATACTTCCTCTGGTGAATAGAAACACTACTGACTTTTAGATATTGATTTTGTTTCTAGAAAACTTGCTAACCTCTACTAGTAATGCTGATAATTTATCTTTAGATTCTTTTAAATCTATGATGTTTCAAAAACATTTCATTGGAATGTAATGATAATATCAGTGGTGGTTTTAAAAATATGTCTGCAAATTCTTTGCTACTTCCCTTGTCCAGAGGTGGAACTTTTTCTTTTTTGGCTGCGCCATGCAGCATGCGGGATCTTAGTTCCCTGACCAGGGATCGAAACCACACCCCCTGCAGTGGAAGCGTCCAGTCCTAACCAGTGGACTGCCAGGGAAGTCCCAGGAGGGGGAACTTGATTCCCCTTCCTTGGAGCGTGGGCCCGACTTGCTGAAGGAGTACAGAAGAAGTGATGGTATATTTCACTTGTAATATCCAGTTGTCAAAAGACTGCAGCTTTTCAGGAATTCCCTGGCGGTCCAATGGTTAGACTCTGCGCTCTCACTGCCCAGGGCGTGGGTTCAATCCCTGGTTGGGGAACTAAGATCCCACAAGCCGCTTGGTGCAATTAAAAAAAAAAAAAAAGACTGCAGCTTTCACCTGTGCTTTCTCTGTCTCTCTTGGATCGCTCCCTTTAGGGGAAACCACCTGCCTAGGAGTTGGCACAAAACATCTGTATACAACTTGCATTCAGAAAAGGGAAGAATGGGGGGCACATAGCACCTCTAGCTGACAGGAGCCCTTAAAGTCCACAGGCGGGAGGGCAAAGCCCCAGCTCAGCCCATGCAGCACCTCCTGCTTTTGCTCCCTAAGCGGAACTACTCAAGGAGGCTCTTCCTTTTTTTTTTTTTCATTCTCCAAATATTTATTGAGCATCTAATATAAACCAGACAATGTGCTTGAAGTACACTGTTAAGACAAAGAAGCTCCTTAACCCAAGGAACTCACAGTCTAGCATAAAGGCAAATATTAATCAAATAATCCCACAAGTAAATCATCATAGACCATGATAAATGCTGTTTATCGTAAAAAGTCATGACAAACTGTGAGAGGATATCCCCTGGGGGCTTGATGTTCTCAGACAGTAGTAGGTGAGGTTTCTCCATGAAGAGACATTTACGTTCAGAAGGATGAACAGGAGTCACCTAGGACAGGGGTAGGGGTAGGGGAAGGATGGTGTGGAGCTGTCCAAGCAGAGGAACAGCGTGTGCAAAGACCCCAGGGCGGGACAGGGCACAGAGCCCCTGAGGGCCTGAACTAGAACGGAGTGGCTGACAGCAGAGAACAAACAGGAGAGTGGCCCGATATGAGAAGGGAGCTGGGTAAGGACCTTGGCCTTTATCCCAAGAGAAATGGGGGCCACTGAGGTTTTTAAGCAGGGGACTGACATGGTAAGATGTGTACTTCATGATCACTCAGCTGCTCTGTGGAGAATGAACTGGAGAGGGCCAGAGGGGAAGTGCAGATGCCAACATGGGAGATAAATAGAAGGAAAAGAGAAAATGAGAGGGTGTGAGCAACCCCATGTCAGTTGGGAGACAAACAGGTAGAGATTAAGGACTTGGGCTCAGACTCAAGTTGCCCAGTGTGTGTCCTGGCTTTGTCACTTACTCTGTGATCTTGAGCAAATTACCTGAGCTCATCTATAAAGCAGGGATAGTATCTGTCTACCTCCTAGATTGTGTGAGGATTAAATGACCAATACACCTCAAGAACTTAGAGTGGTATCTGGCACACAGGAACGTGCTGTGGCCCAAGGCCACACAGCTACTACCTAGAAACAGATAAATACTGGACTGCTCTGATTAAAGTTGGGGGTGGGCGGACTGGGCCCTGAGCCTCGTCCACTTGTCCACCCCTAACCACCACCTTGTCCTAGTCCCACCCACGCAGACCTAAATGCCTGGGACTTCACAGACTCCCTCTCTGCCAAATAAGCTTGGCCTCAGAGCGACCTGTTGGAAGCCTGTCTCCTGGGCACTGTGTGAAAAAATGGGGTGATGGCAGCTGACCTGTTTAAGCGTTCCAGCACACAGGGCCACTCTCAACTTTATAACGTAACTAGACTAAGAACCTCAGAAGGCTTTTGCTTCCCATACTTCATCTAAGGGAGGCTCTTCCTTGTCTCTCATCTTCCCAGGCCATGTATGAAATATGCCCTGGGACGTGCACCCTTTTGGGGGTAACACAGCTTTTTTTGTTTGTTTTTAGAAGACTTTTTTATTTACTTAATTTTGGGGGCTGCGTTGGGTCTTTGTTGCTGCGCGTGGGCTTTCTCTAGTTGCAACCAGTGGGAAGTTACTCTTCACTGCGGTCCATGGGCCTCTCATTGTGGTGCGCGGGCCTCTCATTGTGGTGGCTTCTCTTGTTGCGGAGCACGGGGTCTAGGTGCGCAGGGTTCAGTAGTTGCAGCACGTGGGCTCAGTAGTTGTGGCGCATGGGCTTAGTTGCTCCGTGGCATGTGGGACCTTCCTGGACCAGGGGTTGAACCCGTGTCCTCTGCATTGGCAGGCGGATTCCTAACCACTGCACCACCAAGGAAGTCCTGGAAACGCAGCTTTGGAAGCCTGCTTCCTGCTGCTGCAAGCGCCAGACTCAGGAGTTCCTCCAGACATTGGACAACCGCAGGATTTGCCACACCTGGCCTGGAATTCCTTTGGCAATGTAATTTCTTCAATACCCTACGATGCCTCCTGTCTGTGTACTTTCAGTCAGTTCCAATGCACAGGTAATCACAGACAAAAATCTCATGAAGACTCTGGTTTTTCGTTCAGTGGTCTCTGTGCCCTGTCCTTCCTGGTTCTTTCAGCTCAGTGATGTCCATGTGAACAAGTGGCTTTGATAGGAAGGTGACAGTTATCATCTGGTCTTTGCTGCTTGGCTGGCATTCACCGTCTCGGAAAGAACCTTTAAAGGAGATGCTTGAAAAAGATCTTGGGGCCTCGGTCTCATCTCATCTGGAGGACGGTTTCTTCTGGAGCCGTCTCTTATAACTGTTTCAGGTTGGGGTGCAGACACCCTTGCCATTTTCAACCCCAAATGACCAGTTGTGGTGGCCTCTTTGACCTCCTTCAAAGAAGCTACTCAAGCAGCATAGTTGAGGGACGACCTTCAGCTGCTGCTTCTTTGGCTCAATCACGGGCACGCCAAGGCCATGCCCATCCTCCTTCAGAGACTAAGTTCAGGACTAAACTTACACTGCCTGTCACTCCTGTTTCTCCCGTGGATGAAGCAAGTAAGAGTCAGCCTAGGGTGCTAAATCTTATGACAAGTTTCCATAATGCTCTCCACCCCCAAACCCTCTCCTGGGCCTGTAGGAGCTAGTGAGCCATTGCTAGCATGTGCCTGGCTTCCCGCCCTCCACCCCACCTTGCTGCTTGCTGGACTGTCCACAGAGAATTAGGCCAACTTTCTACTCAGGCCTGTGGAGGGAAAGCTGCTCATTTCCCTGCGTTCCTCACGTATGCTCAGGAGTTGGGGCCAGCCTCCTCCCCTGGCAGTGGCTACACTACCCTTGTCCTCCCTCTTGTCTAATGTGGCATGCCTTTGGAGCGCTTGCTGTTCATCTGAACGCCCTCTTCCTTTGTCATCCTCCACCCCCCTCCCCCAACCCACTGGATTCCCCTCATTCATTTCAGGCTTTCCCACCTGGCTCCTGGCCCTCCCCCCCACCCCATATCCTGCTGCCATCATCCTAGGTGAGTTCCACGCTCACATGGCCACCATTCCACACCTGGACCCCCAGGTCCTTGGCCTCTTCATATCCAATAAGCAACTCCATGCCCCTTGGCCACTCATTCCCAAGGGTGACTTAGGGCTTGTTACTGCCCCCAATCTGCTCGGCCCTCCTCTTTTCTGACCCCATCCTTCCATCGCTTTCACTATAGTCGCTACCACCCTTTTTATTTTTTAAATAAGTATATTTATTTATTTATTTATTTATTTATGGCTGCGTTGGGTCTTCGTTGCTGCATGCGGGCTTTCTCTAGTTGCGGCGAGCCGGGGCCACTCTTCGTTGTGGTGCATGGGCTTCTCATTGCAGTGGCTTCTCTTGTTGTGGAGCATGGGCTCCAGGTGCACGGGCTTCAGTAGTTGTGGCACGTGGACTCAGTAGTTGTGGCTCGCGGGCTCTAGAGCGCAGGTTCAGTAGTTGTGGTGCACAGACTTAGTTGCTCCGCGGCATGTGGGTTCTTCCCAGACCAGGGCTTGAACCCGTATCCCCTGCATTGGCAGGTGGATTCTTAACCACTGCACCACCAGGGTAGCCCCTGGCACCCTTTTTAAATTTATTTATTTATTTTTGGCTGTGTTGGGTCTTCGTTTCTGTGTGTGGGCTTTCTCCAGTTGCGGCGAGCGGGGCCCACTCTTCATCACGGTGCGTGGGCCTCTCACTGTCAAGGCCTTTCCCGTTGCGGAGCACAGGCTCCGGACGCGCAGGCTCAGCGGCCATGGCTCATGGGCCCAGCTGCTCCGCGGCATGTGGGATCCTCCCGGACCGGGGCACGAACCCATGTCCCCTGCACTGGCAGGTGGACTCTTAACCACTGCGCCACCAGGGAAGCCCGGCACCCTTTTTAAAACCTCACTGGGCCCTCAGCTCCCTTGAACGGCTTTCTCCTGCAGCTCCCCTGCCCTGCACTTCCCCAGCATCCACTTACTGTGCACGGTCATGGCTGTAATAACACCCTCAACACAACCCCAACCTCTTACTCCGGTTTCCCTTTTTTCCCCCTCCACTCCTCTCTGTCAAAAATGCAGGCCTTACAAAAATAAACAAATGGGACCTAATGAAACTTAAAAGCTTTTGCACAGCAAAGGAGACCATAAACAAGATGAAAAGACAACACTCAGAATAGGAGAAAATATTTGCAAACAAAGCAACTGAGAAAGGATTCATCTCCAAAATATACAAGCAGCTCATGCAGCTCAATATCAAAAAAACAAACAACCCAATCCAAAAATGGGCAGAACACCTAAGTAGACATTTCTCCAAAGAAGATATACAGATTGCCAACAAACACATGAAAGGATGCTCAACATCACTAATCATTAGAGAAATGCAAATCAAAACTACAATGAGGAATCACCTCACACCTGTCAGAATGGCCATCATCAAAAAATCTACAAACAGGGCCTCCCTGGTGGCGCAGTGGTTGAGAGTCCGCCTGCCGATGCAGGGGATACGGGTTCGTGCCCCGGTCCGGGAGGATCCCATATGCCGCGGAGCGGCTGGGCCCGTGAGCCATGGCCGCTGAGCCTGCGCGTCCGGAGCCTGTGCTCCGCAACGGGAGGGGCCACAACAGTGAGAGGCCCGCATACCGCAAAAAAAAAAAAAAAAAAAAAAAAAAAATCTACAAACAATAAATGCTGGAGAGGGTGTGGAGAAAAGGGAACCCTCTTGCACTGTTGGTGGGAACGTAAATTGATACAGCCACTATGGAGAACAGTATGGAGGTTCCTTAAAAAACTAAAAATAGAACTACCATACGACCCAGCAATCTCACTACTGGGCATATACCCTGAGAAAACTATAATTCAAGAAGAGTCATGTACCACAATGTTCATTGCAGCTCTATTTACAATAGCCAGGACATGGAAGCAACCTAAGTGTCCATCAACAGACAAATGGATAAAGAAGATGTGGTACATATATACAATGGAATATTACTCAGCCATAAAAAGAAACGAAATTGAGTTATTTGTAGTGAGGTGGATGGACCTAGAGTCTGTCATACAGAGTGAAGTAAGTCAGAAAGAGAAAAACAAATACCATATGCTAACACATATATATGGAACCTAAAAAAAAAAAAAAGTGGTTCTGAAGAACCTAGGGGCAGAGAATGGACTTGAGGACACAGGGAGGGGGAAGGGTAAGCTGGGATGAAGTGAGAGAGAGGCATGGGCATATATACACTATCAAATGTAAAATAAATAGCTAGTGGGAAGCAGCCGCATAGCACAGGGAGATCAGCTCGGTGCTTTGTGACCACCTAGAGGGGTGGGGTAGGGAGGGTGGGAGGGAGACGCAAGAGGGAGGATATATGGGGACATACGTATGCATATAGCTGATTCACTTTGTTATAAAGCAGAAACTAACACAACACTGTAAAGCAATTATACTCCAATGAAGAGATGTTAAAAAAAATGCAGCCCTTGATCATTTGGGTGTTGCTAGGGACCATCACCAGTGAGGCTGCAGGAAAGTCCACGGCTTGGGGGAGTCCAGTCTCAACTGTTACAGGTGGTAAAGAAACGTTCTTTGAAGAGGCAAGAAATACAGGTGAGTTTGGGAATAACAGAATGGGAGGATTTGTGAATCACAGAGAGTTTGAAGGAAGGAGGAATACGGATATAAATCAGGAGAAAGGAACTACAGAGCATTACGGGGATCAGAGAAGGGGAAAATAGAAATGACCAGGTGAGGGTCTTACTTTGGGCAGCGACTGAAGCAAGCCCTGTTTGCATTTATAGTTATCTGGCTACGGTGTTAAGCAGATAACAAATCCCCACTTATCTCTGGAAGATGGTGGAATTTTGTGTTTATCTGCTGCCTGGAAGGGGGAGGGTGAATTTGGGCTTTCTTTTGCCTTGGAGTCATTAGAGGGCAGAGTAGGGGCTTCCCTGGTGGTCCTCCGCACTTCCAATGCAAGAGGCTCGGGTTTGATCCCTGGTCGGGGAACTAAGTTCCCACTTGCCATGCGGCGCGGCCACACACAAAAAAAAAAAAAAGAGGGCAGAGGAGAGCAAACAGCTACGAATGAATGAGTAAGAAAGATCATTTTTCAGACAACGCCCTGAGCTAGTGGGACATGTGATGAAAAGTGAGGATATAGGCCTCAGAGAGAAGGACAAGCCTTTCATCAAAACACAGGATAGGAAAAGGATGAAAGTATGTCATCTCAGTCTAGGTTGTGTCATCCTAACAAAAAATACCCAGATCTCAGTGACTTAAAACAACGAAGGTTTTTCCTTGTTGGTGCTACCTGTTCATTATTAGTTGGCAAGGAACACAGGCTGATGATCAACCACCATCTTGAAGGTTGTTGGTCCCTGTGCCAGAAGGGAACCTTGGAGGGTCTCACGTTAGAGGCTGTGGCTTGGATGTGACTGTATGTTACTTTCCCTCACAATTCACAGCTAGAATGACTCACACACACACACACACACACACACACACACACACACACCCCACCACCACCACCACCACCACCACCGGGGGGCTAGGGGGTACAATCTGACTAAACGTGTGAAAGATGAGGCATTGGAATTTATTTGGTGAACAGCACTCATGATACCTACGGCATTTTTACCGCAGATGAGCTTTATCTAGAAGTCATACAGAATGCCAGGGTTGGAAATGAACCTCAGAGACAAGCCAGTACCTGCCCAAGATCACACAGAGAGCAGCAGGCTGACTGAAAGCCAGGTCTCCTGTTTCCCAGCCCCCTGGACTCCCGAGGTTTTATCTTTGGCAAGGTTAAAAACACTTTAGACTCACCTCCCTTCACCTGGAGTCAGACTTTCACTAATGCTCCCCACGCCCCCGGCCCCAGAGGTGAATGTGTCCTTGGCTGTTGCCAGTCCTACTGTAGTGTCCACTAGAGTTAAATTGGCTTTCTTCCCAGGGGTCATCTCAGCTGATGAAACCAGATGCAGAAGCCTCTTTAGCACTACTTTGTGATCTCCCGGGCCTGATTCTGATCAAGTGGGGGACGAGAAGATTTTGAGCATTCTGAACACTTTGCCTCCATCCGTGTCGCATCAGAGGTTGTTACATAATATATCGTTTCTCTCTTCCTGAATGCCTCTCCAGACCTCCACGCTCCCAGAGCCCCCATGCTTCTTTCAGTAATAGCGCTTTGATACAAGAGGACACTTGTCACATCGGAGCAAAGATAGATCTCAGCTTCATGGGGCCTCTGCTGTGTCAGGAACCTGTCCAAGAACCGCAACAGGCCTTTCTGCACAGCTGTCCATGACCTACCTCTGAACAGCCAGGACACGGAGAGAGCCTGGGGCCCTTGAGGGACATACGGATCTGTAATAAAAATTCTGGCAACTCTAGCTAGACTCAATTTAATATTATACAGCCCTGTAAGACTGCCTCTCAGAATGGAGCCTTACCACATTCTTTGCTTAGAAAACACAAGATTCAATCGCTCCTCCAACTGCTAGCAAGCCAAGACTGATTTCAGAAGCTGGGGAAATTGAGCATTGTTGGCTGCATTGCAATTGTTACTGAAATTGCAAGAAAGAGAAATTAAGGAGTGAAAATAATCTAGGATGATAGTTCTCAAACTTTTGGGTGTGTAAGAATCACCTCTGAATACTTATAGTACAATGAAGGACATGCAGCCAATAAAAAAAGAATGCAGGTCTGGATGTTTGGCTAGGGTTAACTTGCAAACTAGTTTTAAGTGGGAAAACAAAAAGAACATCCACAGGTGTGTTTCTACTTATGTACAAAAAAGGTTGGAGAGAGTTATATATGTACATGTGCAAACACACACAATATTTGCAAGGATATACAAGACACTGGTCAATGTTTGTCTTCCTAAAGGGCAACTGGGATGCTAGGGAGAGGAGGGGATCACTTTTTTTCTTTTGAATTCTGTGCCATTTGTATTACATCTTTTAAAAATAAATTACCAAATGAAATGTGGTATCCTGAGACAGAAAAAAAGAATTACTGGAAAACTAGAGAAATAAGAACAAAGTGTAGTCTACTTAGCACAGGTCCTAGTTTTGGCAAATGTAGCTTTTTTGGTGGTTGTTTTTCCTGGTTCTTTATTCATCATATCCACGCCTCCCCACTACTGGCTTTTTCTCCTACTGTTCCCTATGTGTGGGATGTCCCTCATTCTCTCCTCCTCCTTGGAAGCTGTACCCATCCTTCAAGGCCAAGTTCACCAGTTACTTGCTCTGAAATGCTTTCCTTGCCTTCCCCCCCTCAGTGCTCTAAGACATGGTATCTAGCTTGTGACACATGGTTACTATTGTTTCACACTTGCTATCAGCTGGATTCCCAGGAAGCAGACTTTAAGGTGAAAATTAGCATACAGGTTAAGTTCTGCAGGATGCAGAATTGTAGATACAGAGGACTGGAGGGCCGACTGTACTATGTCATCTGACATAACGAACTTGAGCAGCCCTGGATTTTGGTATCTGTGGGAAGGAGGGGGTCCTGGAATCAACCCACTGCTGATAGGAGGAACAACTGCATGCTCTGTCCTCAGCCAGTTTCCATAGCAGCAAGCAGAGATGAACCTTCCCTATCATCAAGGCTTACTGAGAGCCTCCAAAACCATAAGAAATTCACCCCCCCATTTAGCAAAGATAACATTCAAGGAGAAAAATTTCATTTTTAAAGAACAGTATTTCTCAGTCAATAACCTTTTAAGCCTTGTCTTTTCAAGCAAATGAATACTTTTATTAACATGGTAAAATTTTTTTTAAACACACGGTAGGGTTTTGACCTCAAATACTTGTCAGGTCTGCTACTGAAATGAACTTACAGCTAGACAACTTATGAATCTTGAAGACACCTAGTCCCTGTCCAGTTTAGGGTCCAAAACAGACAGCCCTTGCTT
The DNA here is from genome assembly GCF_964165515.1 of Mesoplodon bidens. Taxonomy (NCBI): domain Eukaryota; kingdom Metazoa; phylum Chordata; class Mammalia; order Artiodactyla; family Ziphiidae; genus Mesoplodon; species Mesoplodon bidens. Next base: position 102,625,107 of record NC_138176.1, on the reverse strand, counting down.
TTCTTCCCCAGACCCTCAAGGGCCTTTGCAAATATCGCTTCCATTTTATGTCCAGAATCCCCTGAAATGCATCAGGATATTACATCGATTACACAGAATACCAAGGCCTATCTCGTCTCCTAGTCTAGGTTCCATGTCACATAAAGCTGAGTTAGGTTGTCCAAACAATCTGACCAGACAAGTTACATCAGCGTGCCGCATAAAACTTAAAATTTGAACAAAATACATCTCTCCTCCTTTGGTCTCACATAGAAATTAAAGTCCCCAAACACAATACCATCCCGCAGCCCTTCTTCTGATTCATCAGTCCTAGCCAGATCAGCCCCATTCTCATTCCCAATTGAAGTCTGGTCCCTTCTTCAGCTTCGTTAGCAATCGCTGCATGGAGTCGTCTTCTAGAAATAATGCAGTTCCTTCAACACCTTCAGAGCTGGAGAACTCCAACTGAGTCTCATCTGTTACACACAGACCCAAAGTTCCAGGGAGCTATCAGGACACACAAGAAAGAGCAAAGCACCTCAAAAATTTAGAAATAACGAAAGCCCAGGAACAAATGTGACTGCTGCGAGAGCTTACAATCTAGGCCCTAATTCTTGTGAGAGCATTTTCCAAATCAAAGTTACCTCCCCAAACAAAAACATTTAACAGTCAAAACTCATACTGAGGTCATTAACCACAGACCATAGCAGAAACGTAGTGTGAGGACAGAGTGTAGACAGAGAAAAAAAGAGAAAACAAAAGGCTCTCTGGTTTCAGCTTCTCCAGGGTGTCAGCCAATCTCCATCAGTTGACCAGAATCCACTGGCTGTAAACCTAAAGTGCAATTGGGAGAAACTCATCATTAGGAAGCGAGAAAACCCTCACAAATTCAGCCTCGCAGGACACCACCTCTTCTGGATGCCATCTGACCCCTTCCAGTCTTCCAACAAAATCTGGAATCGCCCAATAATGGCCTTCCCTCTGATAATTCTGTATTTCTACCCCCCTTTGCTCAATGGCCTGTATTGTGATTTTGTTTATTACCCTACAGTTATCCTATCGATCGTGACCTTTGGTTTCAACCAAACACATACAAGTCAAAACCAACCAACCAATCTGTTCCCCCAAATTACCAGAGACGTAACAAAAATAAACGGTACCTACTAACACCTCCTAAAATGAAAATTGAGCACGCTTTTATTCTCTTCTCCCAACTCCCATCCCCCGTGGATCATTAGTAAATAAATGTCCCCGAAGCTGACCCAAGCGTCGGGCAACGCCTGGGACCCCCGTGCGGCTCCCGCCGGTCCCCGCCTTACCGCCGACCCTCCTTCAGGACGACTCGCTCTTCTCTATCCGCCGGACCAGCTCCACCAGCATCTCTGCCATCTTCGCGATCTCCTTGGCCTTCTCCTCAGCCTTCTCGCACCGTTTGGTCCCTCTGCCCTCGACTCCGTCGTCCGCATTCTGCAGATGGTTGAGCGCGCTCTCCTCCGAGGCCTCCACTTGCGTCTTGATCTGGATCAGCATATTGTCCATCTCCCACAGCTTGCTCCGGTTCCGCAGGTAAGCTCTCCCGTGCTCGCGGGTGAGCGCCGCGATGTCCTCGCGCATCTCGTTGATGACCGGGAGCAGGAACTGCTCGAAGTCCTCCTCGGGCTCCAGCACCTCCACCTCCTCCGGCTCTGCCAGCTCCACGATGTCCAAGGGCCGCATCTTTCCCCGCTATTCCGGAACCGCAGGATGCAAGTCGGCTGCAGAGAGAAAATGGAGACTCGCTATGCTTACCAACACACTTCCAGAATATTCTTTAAAACTTTTACCCCTTTTAAACTTTTCGCCTCACAGAAGCCACGGAAACAAGCGACTTACGAGCAAAGAACCGGAGGACAAAATGGAGTCGCGGCCGTCAACCAGCGCCCTGCGTGTTGCGGCCCCTTTCACGACACGGCCGTGCCTCTTTACGGTCACGCCGCTGGTAGAACTAGGTGCGGGCGCGCGCACGTCAATAGAGGGCGACGCAATCCGCTCTACCACGGCCGCGCGCGCACACACCCACACCCACGCGCGCGCGCACGCTCTCCCTTTTCCTCCCCTCCTCCTTCTCTTCCATGCTGCGCCCCTCCGCTACCCACGCGCCCGCGGACGTGAATGCACGAGCTCCCTTATCCTCCTCCCCCTTCACCCCGTGCTGCTCGCCTCCGCTACCCACGCACGCGCGGACGCGCACGCACGAGCTCCCTTATCCCCCCTCCCCTTTTACCCCTGTGGTACGCCTAACGGCTACCCCACGCGCGTACGCGCGCCCTCTCATATTGCCCCTCCCGCTTCACCCTCGTGCTGATCCTGTCCGCCACCCTGGCTTTGGAGGTGAGCCCTTCTGGTGCTCCCTCTTCCTAAAGGGTTGCTCTTAAAGGGTTTCCATCTTTTGAAGATGTCAACGCTGTCTTCCTACAGTAAACGGGGACAGCCCTACGTAATACTGTACTCAAAGTCTGTGACATCCTGGTCCATCGCTGATAGCCCCATCCTGTTTACTACCACGACTGGACCCCTCCCTAATGTCTTACTGGCTTATTTTCTTTTCACTTTTTTTTAAAAAAATTATCTTTATTTCATTTTTGGCTGCGTTGGGTTTCCATTGCTGCGTGCAGGTCTTTCTCTAGTTGAGGCGAGCGGGGGTTACTGTTGCGGTTGCGCGGGCTTCTCATTGCGGTGGCTTCTCGTTGCAGATCATGGACTCTGGGTGCGCAGGTCTCAGTAGTTGTGGCTCATGGGCTCTAGAGTGCAGGCTCAGTAGTTGTGGCTCACAGGCCTAGTTGTGGCTCACAGGCCTAGTTGCGCCGCGGCATGTGGGATCTCCCCGGACTAGGGCTCGAACCTGTGTCCCTTGCATTGGCAGGCGGATTCTTAACCACTGCGCCACCAGGGAAGTCCAAATTAAATGATTCTTAATTTTGTTTTATTTTCATATTTTGGGGTCAATCCCCCCCCCCCTTTTTTTTTGTTAGGTCTCAAAAATTTTCATGGGGCTTCAGAAAGCTCCTTTGTCCTGGGCTCTGTAGCAGCCGCCTAAAGGGTAAAGAGAGCTTGCTAGGGGCAGGACATAGGAGAGGGTGACCCAGAGAAGGGCCTCCAAAATAGAAACCCACTTAAGCCCGGGACCTCCCCCTTCCAGAGGAAGCTGCTGTTGCCCAAGTTCCAAAAACTGGGCTGAAGTAAGAAGTCCTGAGACCCCAGGGGAAGCAAGGGTGAGAGTGTCCTGCCTGTGCAACCCAGTGTTAATGGGTAACCTCCGAGGGAAACAGCCTTTAAGACAGTAACGAGATGTAACCTGAGCAAGGCCTTCTGCGCTGGTCAGAAACTCCAAACTGACACAACCAGTTTGGAAGAGTCTGAGGGATTTTTGTTTGTCTTGTTTCTGCAGTGGAGGATATCCGACATCGGGAGTAGCGGATCTGAATTCAATTGTTACGGCCAAAAAAGATTCTGCCTGTGGGAAATGCAGGGATGATGGTTCCCACAAGACAAAATACAATAGAAAGCAGAGAAGTTTGTATTAGAAACGATTTCGTCAATGGAAAAAGAAAGAAGTATCACACTTCTAAGAGGGTTTTATTAGCATAAATCAATTTAATAATAACTGTGTTAAGGCATAAAAGGGAGCAGGTAATATTATAGACCCATTATTGGCCCCATTTTGCAGATGGAGAAACTGAGGCCGGGGGAGTTGTAACATGGCTTGTAGGGGTCTTGTCCAGGTTCAGCTGGTGGAACCCAAGCTTCTTGCCATCAGATACAAGAGAAAAAGATGAGGACTTCGGTATTTTAAGTTCATTGAAATTAAGAAAGGCTGCTTTTTTTTTTTTTAAGCTTAGCAAAGGAGTTAAAAGAGTGACTTCATTTTTACTTTCATGTAACAAAATTCCCAGAAGACACATGTTCTCACCAAAGTCTTAACGCGGTATTGCTCTAGCATCGTGCTGGGCATGAATTGCTCATTTCACCAAGCATGACTCAAACATCACATCAGGAATATTTTTCCTCTTGAAAGCCCTTGGAGCCAAATCATTAACGAATCAAGAGGAATCACTTAAGGATATGAGAGATTTTCAAATGGCGAACACTTTGGGAAAGAGGGTAACTGTGGAAGACACAAATGACATTCAAAGACTAGATACTGACTGCGAAGATGTGGAGATTATTATATGTAATCAAGACTACCATCAGCGGAATTACTGAAAGTAGTTCCTCCTCCTTCCCATTGTAATATCCTAGGGGGGGATGAATCGAGGGGAGGATGCCTAGCATGAACCCCCAAGATCCTGCCTCTGCCTCTTCCCACGTGGCAAAGAGACACATAGCCACAAAGCCACGAAGCTGAAGAGGACACGCATGCCATCGGCTCAGGCCACTTCACAGACGCTGATGGAAGTGTGTACCTCAGTGGTCTTCAAACTCTTCAGACCAGACTCCCTTATCAGAAAAAGTGTGTGACCAGCACTCCTGTGACCGAGCAGGACCCTATGAGGCCTTCCCAAAATAGATCCCCGCCCATGTCCTCCACCTGCCTTTTGTTTGTATAAAAACTTTAGTCAAAGAATAAATTTAATAAGAGAAGTGAGAAAATGCAGAAAAAAAGGAAAACAGTCAAGCCAGACAAAATAATAATACTTTAGCCATTCAACAAAGTCAAGGACCTTTAGTTCCTCCTCAAGGGCTATAGATAATATTCTGAGCCATGTTCTTTGAGCTGTTTTGCAGAGCCTGAAACCTCCACCAGGTGCAAGAAGTTAGCTGACCCCAGAAGAAGCACTGTAGACCCCAGACCGGTTGGAACCAGAAGGTTGATGATGTTGACTCCCAATTACCTCACCATCAACCAATCAGAAGAATGTCCACGAGCTGACCACACAGCCCACAACCCCTCTCCCTCACCCTGTCATTAAAAACCTTTCCCTGAAAGGCTTCGGGGAGTTCAGGTCTTTTAAATACTAGCTGCCCTGGACTCCTTCCTTGGCGTCTGCAATAAACGCTGCACTTTCCTTCACCACAAGCTGGTGTCAGTAGCTTGGCTTTACTGCACACAGGTGAGTGGACCCAAGTTTGGTGCAGTAACACTTCCAGTACATGTTCATTGGTTCATCTAAAACTATAGTCATAATCTGTACTGGTAACACTAAGTAGATTAACATACACAAAATAGAAATTTAAGGGATGAGATGAAGTAAATAGTTTTAATAGTTTTAAAGAATTATTTCTTTTCACATAGTCCTAAAAAGTCTTTTATTCTCTCTCTCACACACACATAGGCCTAGTTAGCTGATAATATTTTTCAGTGAAAGTGTTGGGATTAAATATGCTTCATTATTTTGAAAACCTTGGTTTAACACCTCATGATAGAGCAAGGCAAAGGTCTACTTATAAATCCAGTTTATGTTGATACTTGCATTTAATGACTACCAAAGTTAAGAAGAAAAAAAACAAACCTCACAAAGATCCTTGGGTCCAAATAGAAGAAGAAGATCATCCACCAGCCTTATTAAACCCTGATGCTGAGTTCTCAATTCCACCCACCAGATATGCAAAGGTTTTTTACTGGAAATCATTTGCTAGAAATCCATCTCCCCAATTCGTTCTTGCAAACTAACTGCTGCATTTTAACAAATGGATCCAAAGTCTAGTGTAAGTTTTAATTTGGAAGAATTTTAAACAGAATGAAAAATTCTAACCTTCAAAATGCTCAGACAGGAGAAATTTTTTTTAACTTTAAAAACTGTTTTACTTTTTCATCATGACATTTTTAAACTTCTACATGCATGTGATTTATGAAGAAACAAAGGGTTTTACAGATAATTTTGGGAACATTACAGATGTCTGTCATTTAGAAACCTGTGCTAGAGGATAATGGTCTCTTTTTTTTTGTCAGAATTATACTTCAGTTTAATTAAAGACATAATTTTTTTCTTATTAGTTATCTATTTTATACATATTAGTGTATACATGTCAATCCCAATCTCCCAATTCATCACACCACCACCACCACCCCGCCACTTTCCCCCCTTGGTGTCCATATGTTTGTTCTCTACATCTGCGTCTCTATTTCTGCCCTGCAAACTGGTTCATCTGTACCATTTTTCTAGGTTCCACATATATGCGTTAATATATATTTGTTTTTCTCTTTCTGACTTACTTCACTCTGTATGACAGTCTCTAGATCCATCCATGTCTCTAAAAATGACCAGTTTCGATCCTTTTTATGGCCAAGTAATATTCCATTGTATATATGTACCACAACTTCTTTATCCATTCATCTGTTGATGGGTATCTAGGTTGCTTCCATGACCTGGCTATTGTAAATAGTGCTGCAATGAACACTGGGGTGCATGTGTCTTTTGAATTATGGTTTTCTCTGGGTATATGCCCAGTAGTGGGATTGCTGGGTCATATGGTAATTGTATTTTTAGTTTTTTTAGGAGCCTCCATACTGTTCTCCATGTTGGCTGTATCAGTTTACATTCCCACCAACAGTGCAAGAGGGTTCCCTTTTCTCCACACCATCTCCAGCATTTGTTGTTTGTAGAGTTTCTGATGATGCCCATTCTAACTGGTGTGAGGTGATACCACATTGTAGTTTTCATTTGCATTTCTCTAATAATTAGTGATGTTGAGTGCTTTTCATGTGCTTCTTGGCCATCTGTATGTCTTCTTTGGAGAAATGTCTATTTAGGTCTGCTGCCCATTTTTGGATTGAGTTGTTTGTTTTTTTAATATTGAGCTGAATGAGCTGTTTATATATTTTGGAGATTAATCCTTTGTCCATTGATTCATTTGCAAATATTTTCTCCCATTCTGAGGGTTGCCTTCTTGTCTTGTTTATGTTTTCCTTTGTTTTGCAAAAGATTTTAAGTTTCATTAGGTCCCATTTGTTTATTTTTGTTTTTATTTCCATTACTCTAGAAGGTGGATCAAAAGAGATATTGCTGTGATTTATGTCAAAGAGTGTTCTTCCTATGTTTTCCTCTAAGGGTTTTATAGTGTCTGGTCTTACATTTAGGTCTTGAATCCATTTGGAGTTTATTTTTGTGTATGGTGTTAGGGAGTGTCCTAATTTCATTCTTTTACATGTAGCTGTCCAATTTTCCCAGCACCACTTATTGAAGAGGCTGTCTTTTCTCCATTGTATATCCTTGTCGCCTTTGTCATAGATTAGTTGACCATAGGTGTGTGGGTTTATCTCTGAGCTTCCTATCCTGTTCCATTGATCAATATTTCTGATTTTGTGCCAGTACCATATTGTCTTGATTACTGTAGCTTTGTAGTATAGTCTGAAGTCAGGGAGTCTGATTCCTCCAGGTCTGTTTTTATTTCTCAAGACTGCTTTGGCTATTCGGGGTCTTTTGTGTCCCCGCACAAATTTTAAGATATTTGTTCTAGTTCTGTAAAAAATGCCACTGGTAATTTGATAGGGATTGCATTGAATCTGTAGATTGCTTTGGGTTGTATAGTCATTTTCACAATATTGATTCTTCCAACCCAAGAACATGGTATATCTCTCCATCTGTTTCTGTCATCTTTGATTTCTTTCATCAGTGTCTTATAGTTTTCTGAGTACAGGTCTTTTACCTCCTTAGTAGGTTTATTCCTAGGTATTTTATTCTTTTTGCTGCAATGGTGAATGGGATTGTTTCCTTAATTTCTCTTTCTGATCTTTTTTTGTTAGTGTATAGGAATGCAAGAGATTTCTGTGCATTAATTTTGTATCCTGCAACTTTACCAAATTCATTGATTAGCCCTAGTAGTTTTCTGGTGGCATCTTTAGGATTCTCTATGTATAGCATCATGTCATCTGCAAACAGTGGCAGTTTTACTTCTTCTATTCCAATTTGTATTCCTTTTATTTCTTTTTCTTCTCTGATTGCCGTGGCTAGGACTTCCAAAACTGTGTTGAATAAGAGCAGTGAGAGTGGACATCCTTGTCTTGTTCCTGATCTTAGAGGAAATGTTTTCAGTTTTTCACCATTGAGAATGATGTTTGCTGTGGGTTTGTTGTATATGGCCTTTATTATTTTGAGGCAGGTTCCCTCTATGCCCACTTTCTAGAGAGTTTTTATCACAAATGCGTGTTGAATTTTGTCAAAAGCTTTTTCTGCATCTATTGAGATGATCATATGGTTTTTCTTCTTCAATTTGTTAATATGGTGTATCACATTGATTGATTTGCATATATTGAAGAATCCTTGCATCCCTGGGATAAATCCCACTTGATCGTGGTGTATGATCCTTTTAATGTGTTGTTGGATTCTGTTTGCTAGTATTTTGTTGAGGATTTTTGAATCTATATTCATCAGTGATATTGGTCTGTAATTCTCTTTTTTTGTAGTATCTTTGTCCGGTTTTGGTATCAGGGTGATGGCGGCCTCATAGAATGAGTTTGGGAGTGTTCCTTCCTTTGCAATTTTTGGGAAGAGTTTGAGAAGGATGGGTGTTAGCTCTTCCCTAAATGCTTGATAGAATTCACCCGTGAGGCCATCTGGTCCTGGACTTTTGTTTGTTGGAAGATTTTTAATCACAGTTTCAATTTCATTACTTGTGATTGGTCTGTTCATGTTTTCTATTTCTTCAGACAGGAGAATTTTTATAGGTGACACAGACTTTAGAAAGAATAGCGTACCACGTGGAAACATTTCCAACACCCACCAGGAAGAGATAAAGTGTGTTTGTTTTCCTAAAAATAACTATTAAGTTAGCGTATTCCTTAGCATGAAATATATTCTAGACACTTGTCATTATAGAAATGGTCAATAATTTGAATCATATCTTTTTGTGAAAGAAAAATGTGTAGCACATCTTTCAGTTCAAATCTTTTAACGACTCTGCCATGAGATAAGCAGTGAGTCATCTGAATGGTACAAAACATTTTCATGGTCACTCTCTGTGATGGTTTTAAAAAAGGTCCGCAAATGTTTTAACAGGCCTCCACGCACAGCTGGAGTTTGTCTCTTGCTCTTCAACCCCAGCAGGTTTTTGTGATCACCATTCAAGACCAATAGAGCAGGACTTATAAGCTAAGTGAGAAAAGACACTGGGGCTTCTGTAGGTGTATCTTGGGCTCTGGGCACCTCCAACCATCGTAGGAGAAGTCTGGCTACCCTGGGGCCACCGTGTGCAGATACCAGACAGCAGGAGATCCGGAGGAGTGCCAGCTGTTCCAACCCCAGCTGTTAGATGACTGCAGCCTCATGAGAGACCCAAGCCAGAACTGCCTTGCTGGACAGCACCTCCACTGCTGACCCACTGCAACAGTGAGAGATAACACAAGTGTGGTTTTATCTACTAAGCTTTGGAGAAATTTGTTACACAACACTAGATACTACACATATAGTAATTCATTTAATTCTCACGATAACCCCATGAGTTATCGTCAGCCCCCTTTAAAAATGAGAGGACAGTGAAGCCTTGAGAGGTTTCAACTCTGTTAGAACATCTGGGATCCTGTCCCCACATAGCCGGACCTCAGAGTCTATTTGCAGTGTCTGCGGCCTCTTGGAAAGAAGAGGGCAAATGCAAGGACCAGAAGCAGTGGAAACAGTAGATCCTGGTGGAAGACTAGATATGGGAGGTGAAGGAAAGGAAACCTCAAATAGAGCCTGGAGGTTTTGAAGAAACACAGGAAACAAAGTAAGTTTAGGGAGGAGGATTATGAATTTGGATATTGTTTAGTTGGGTGTGTCACTGGTACCTACAAAGGAAGATGGCCCACAGGAATTCGGAGGCAAAGTCAAGGCCCTGGAAGTGCATTCTGGAATCAAGTGCCTTCTGAAGATGAGATCATAAAGGGAAAGGGTGTTCAGCCAGAAGAGAAGAGGAAGAAGGACAAAGGCTTAGGGAGTGCCTCCTTGTTTAGTTTATGACACACATGACCATTTGTGATTAAGCTTCCAGAGTTTTCAGAATTTTTAAATGCGTGCTATACAGCGTCTGTGGATATATAATGAGATAATAGATTCCACAAAGCAGACAACATTTACTAATCTTTTTTTTTTGTTGTTGTTGTTTTTTTGTTTTTTTTGTTTTTTGCGGTACACGGGCCTCTCACTGTTGTGGCCTCTCCCGTTGCGGAGCAGAGGCTCCGGATGCTCAGACCCAGCAGCCATGGCTCACAGGCCCAGCCACTCTGCGGCATGTGGGATCTTCCTGGACTGGGGCACAAACCCATGTCCCCTGCATTGGCAGGTGGACTCTCAACCACTGCGCCACCAGGGAAGCCCCATTTACTAATCTTACATTTGCATAAGAAGTTTATGAATTGCTGCCTTGAGAAACTGGATGTTCTCTGTCAATAAGCCAAACCCAGAGCAGCCGCGATGGCACAGAGATTGGCAGAAATAAATGCTGGGAACACTAATAAACCACTTGTGGATCTCAAGTATCCCACAGAATGAATATATTCATTTCAGGTGAATATCCGGGTTTTGGGAGACTTGACATCTTTTTCACATGGTGGACCTTCTTTAAGAAAATGATTACATGACACCAAAAGCAAAGGCAACAAAAGCAAAAATAAATAAGTGGGACCACATGAAACTAAAAAGCATCTGCACAGCAAAGGAAACCATCAACAAAATTAAAAGGCAACCTATGGAATCACAGAAAAGTTGCAAACCACATATCCAATAAGGAGTTAATATCCAAAATATACAGGGAGTTCATGCAACTCAATAGCAAAAGTAAATAAATAAAGAATTTAAAAATAGGAAAAGGGCCTGAATAGACATTTTTCCAAAGAAGAAATACCAATGGCCAACAGGTACATGAAAAGGTGCTCAACATCACTAATCATCAGGGAAATGCAAATCAAAACCACAGTGAGATATCTCCTCACACCTGTTAGGATTGCTATTATCAAAAAGGCAAGAGACAGCAAATGCTGGCAAGGATGTGGAGAAAAGGGAACACTTGTACACTCTTGCTGGGAATGTAAACTGGTACAGCTACCATGGAAAACAGTATGGAGATACCTCAAGAAATTAAACATAGAATTATCATATGATCCAACAACCCCACTTCTGGGTGTACAAAGGAAACAAAATCATTATCTCAAAGAGATATCTGTACTACCATATTCATTGCAGCCTTTATTCACAATAGCCAAGGTATGGAAACAACCTAAGTGCCCAATGACAAATAAATGGATAAAGAAAATGTGATACACATGTGTGTGCATGCACACACACACACACACACAGAGGAATATTACTGTTTTTTTATATTCATTCATTTTAAAATATTTATTCATTATTTTGCTGCACTTGTGGCAGGCGGGCTCCTTAGTGGTGGCACACAAACTCTTCGTTTCGGCATGCATGTGGGATCTAGATCCCTGACCAGGGATCAAACCCGGGCCCCCCTGCATTGGGAGCTTGGAGTCTTATCCACTGCACCACCAGGGAAGTCCCTATTGTCTTAAAAAGATGGAAATCCTGCCATCTGTGAAAACATGGATGAATCTGGAGGGCATCATACTAAGTGAAATAAGCCAGACAGAAGAAGAAAAGTGCTGTATGGTATATTCTTCTGTCAACTTCCCACTGAAAGTTCTTTCTTCTAGGCTATAACAGTAAATTGGCCACCATGGCTCCATTCCCACATAGCCTTCCCCTCACCACTGGAATTTTAGGCATAAATCTGATGGTCTCACTCACTACCTTGCTTAAATGCTTTCATTAGTTACCCATTGCCTAAATAGTAAAGCTCAAATGTTTTTGTGTGGCTATTCTCATTTTTCTTTCCCTTCCCCAAAATTCCTTCTCCTCCAAATGTGGAAATTCCGTAATTGATCTTTTCTTGTCTATTGATCTTGGGCCGGGCACCTGAGTCTAGCCAGGCCACCCTAGACATTTTGACTTGGGACTGACACTCAGTCAATTTCTTTTTGGATGCCTGCAGCATGCAAAAGCTCAGAAGCAGTTACTGGCCATGTTTTCTGCCAAGTGAACCAGAAGAGTGGAGAAATCCAATTATAAGACAGAGAGAGAATGAAGGTGGGCAGCAAAGCTGAGCCCAGAGGTAGGAGACCGAGTCCTCAATCCCAGCTCTTCTTTGGGTCTAGTTGCATCCTTGTCCTGGAGTCTAACGTCAGACAAGTCAGACTCCTGACAATAAATCCCCCCTTGTAGACGAATGTGACCTGAGTTCCTGACACCTGCACCTAAGTCAGTCCTAATTCCACTGTATATGGCGACTTGGCGGTTCAGTCACAACCTGCCTTGCTGGCTTCATCACCCAGTGTTCTGACCACCCCTTCATCTCACTGCACACTCCCTCCTCTGCATCGAAGCCACACGATCACGCCAGTCTCTGTGCTCATCGTCCTTTGTATTTGCCTCTTTAGTTACATTTACCACAGTACACTGCAGAATTCCTATTTGTTTATATATTATGTTGTAAGTTCTTCAAGGACAGTCATTCATCTACGTAGCTCACTGCCTAACACAAATATTTGATAAATCAGGTTATTCCAACAAATGAAGTGAATTAGTATTTGCCACACAGGCTCTAGCAAGTTTGCCCCCCAAAAGATTTGACCAACCTATTGTCTTATTATTTAAAAAGCAGTCTTTCATGAATAATGTAATTTTGTGTTTGAAAAGAAGAGTAACATATATGAAATAAACTGACCAGGGAAAGCAGCACGAACTTCAGAGTCCCTAACCCCAATCCAATGCAGGGGACATGGGTTCAAGCCCTGGTCCGGGAAGATCCCACATGCCACGGAGCAACTAAGCCCGTGTGCCACAAATACTGAGCCTGCGCTCTAGAGCCTGCGAGCCACAACTACTGAGCCTGTGTGCTGCAACTACTGAAGCCTACGAGCCTAGAGCCCGTGCTCCGCAACAAAAGAAGTCACCCCAGTGAGAAGCCTGCGTATCGCAATGAAGAGTAGCCCCCGCTCGCCGCAACTAGAGAACGCCCGCGCACAGCAACAAAGACCCAAAGCAGCCAAAAAAAAAAGTCTCTAAAAACAAAACAAAACATTCTCCGAAAGAGTCTAACTAAATCAGAAATCTGAATGCAGAAATTGTGCCTTACACTTGTCACCTGCTCCCTTCTCTTCTCTCTCATTTTTTTTTTTTTTGCGGTACACGGGTCTCTCACTGCTGTGGCCTCTCCCGTCGCGGAGCACAGGCTCCGGACGCACAGGCTCAGCGGCCACGGCTCACGGGCCGCTCCGCAGCATGTGGGATCTTCCCGGACTGGGGCACGAACCCGTGTCCCCTACATCGGCAGGCGGACTCTCAACCACTGCGCCACCAGGGAAGCCCTCTCACTTTTTATAGTTATTCATCCTGCTAAATTCTTCTACCTTTAAATATACAGATGCCAACCACTCTTGTGATATGTGCCATTTGCACTGAAGTGTTTGTTCTTAAACAAGTTGGATTACTCAGCCTTACAAATAAAAAAGCTACCCTATCAGCTAATTTTAATACTTAGGGTTTTTTCCTGAAAAGTTCTTTAACCTTGAATGTATTTCCAAATGGGTTAGTTTTTGTCTGTTTGATTCTAATGTATTACATACGACCTGGAAGCCAGAGGAAAACAAGAGATTTTTTTTTGTTTTATTTTATGCTCAACCTAGTAACCAAACAAAGAAAATAAACCACAATTTCTTTATGCCAAAGCTGGTTTATTGAACTTCACGAGGGCAAAGTTACAGTGACGCTATTCCATAACAAAATTATTTAACTCTAGTTTAGATTTCATGAGGAAATGTATTAGCAATATACTGTCAATAAAGCATTGTCATTAATAGCTAACTTCATTAGAATCTGGATTCGTTTCCTTTGGTGTTCTCAAATTATGACTTTTCCAAAACATATCTGAGGTTTTCAACTGAAGGTCACAGTTAAAACAAATTCATACAGGAGTTACAAAATGTGTGATGTGTGCTTTAAAAATTAATAATTAGTTGTCTGATAGCCGCCATTTTGTAAGTGATTTCTCAATAGTCCGTGTTTTATAAATATTTTGGAAAATATCTAAAAGCTTTACCCCATTCAACTGATAAGTATGTTCTTTTTAAACGTAAAAACATATGTAGAAAAAATTAAAACAATAAATCACTACAAATGGGATACAAATATTTTAAAATTAATAAATATTAAAGTGAAAAAATAAGTCCTTTTACAGAACTTTAAAGGATACTTACTACTAACTTCTTACAAAAAGAAATAAAGTTAAATTACCTTTTTAAAAACATGAGTAATAACAGCACTTAAAAAGAAAATGTGCTTGGAAAGTCTGTAAACTTTCTTCCCCCACTTTAGAAAATGTTTTGATAAGCAATAAACAGATTCCCTTCTTTAAAAAACTGTTACGCCCATGACAATTATAACAGCTGTCACCGTTTTACTATAAAAATAGGTGAAAATCAACACTAATTTAGACAAAGTCAAACCATTTTTAATTCTACCATGATAAGAAAAATGGATTAATCTTCTTAAAAGCAAACAAAGCCAATTTGTTTTTCCTTAAGCTCTAATGTTTAAAACAGAATAATTATTTCCTGTAATTATTACTTTCCATTAGTTCATTTAATAGAATTATCTTGTTTTCATAAGTAAATTAACCAGTTAGGACCACCATCATGATTAAACAAAAAAATCCTAAACTAGTTTACATCACATATTTAATTGGTTTCCCACATTCTGAAAATATTTTAAGTATAATCATCTTTTGGCTTAATTTCCTCTAAAATTATTAAGTTCAGCAATCTTTCAGAATTAGTAAATGTGCACACTTCAGATAAAGTTCATGGCTTACATTCCATTCATGTAATAGCTTCACATGCAAGCTTACTATTTCCTATGTGCAAAGTCTTAAATTCAAAATAAAAGTAGTTAGGGTAAAAAAACTTTTTGAAATATTCTTTCTACCACCAAGGGATAGACTAGATATTTTTCAATATCTAATTTATTTTTTATACTGAGGAGGAGTAGTTTGTTGTGACCATAAAAATTTAAAGATTTAAACAACAGAAGTACTGTAATGTACTATTACAGAAATAAAATGTAGACTCATAGCAATTACAGGTATGCCCTCAGAGTTACAATCCAAATGGAAGATGATTTGCTTATTCAGCCTTTAGGCATTAAATTGATTGGGGGCTGGGCGAGAGCAAGAGATACTATGTCTGACACACAGCTTGACAAAAAGCCAGGAATAGGTCTAGCCAGGAACCATGTTTAGCTATTTTCCTCCAAATTACACCTCCTCAAATCTTTCAATTAGTTTTTCAATGTTTAAAGGTATCAAAATAAAGTATAAAGCACCTTACTATCTGATTTACTTTTGCATATTGTGTAGAATTTAGTAAGAAAACAATTCAAATTACTCTTTTAAAAATAACAATGATTTTTTTTTTGTAGACCTGATTGATAGTGATTTGAAATATCAAGCATCTAGAACTGTTGGAAAGGTCATTCTTTATGGACTGAGAACCAGAAAACATTCCAGGCTCTCTCCTTCCACTGGAACTAAATTCTTGGCTCTAAAATGTACCAATAATAATGCATTTAAGTACATTAATAATACAAAGAAAGAACTCTAGGGAGAGGCAAATACCAGTTTTTATCCTATTAAGAACACTTCCCATTCAAAGCACATACGAGTAAGTATACTAAACCCTTAATATATTTTTTCAATCCCGGGAACACAGGATTAAACAATAACTGACTCTTAAAGTCCCATCATACTCTTATTTGAAGCCTCCTCATGGGGCTCTCAATGCAAAGATGTTCTGATTCTTCCTAACTCTGCTTCACTTCAACCTCTGAAAACTAACTTTTTCCTTGTGTTGTCGCAGTGACAAACTTGATGAAGTAGATACAAAATACAAAAATAAGCATGACAATGATAAACAGTAAAGTGTCAGGATGCTCCATTATATTTGAGATTAAATTCTATGACTTATCACTGTCATACTTCAAAAGTATTCCTTTAGTCAAAATTAGATTGTACAATAAAGACTGTGATTTAGCACCAGCACGTCACTGCAGGCTTTGGTTCAGGCTTCAGGGTAATTCCGTTATCAGGGGGTTGACTAAGCATTAACGGTTTATGACTCTTCAGCTTATGAGCCAAGGTCATAAATATAGCTTCCACATGGTCATTATCATTGGGGTTTTTAGCAGAGGTTTCAAACAAAGGCATACTGTGCGTGTCAGCAAATTTTTGTGCCAAGTCTGTGGGTACCTGAATGGCACTCCTCAAGTCACATTTATTTCCAACAAGAATCCGTGGTATATCGTTGGCTAGCAAATGCTGTTTGCATTCTTCTATCCAAGATGGCAGGCTATGAAAACTCGCCATGTTGGTCATATCATACACGAAGACAACAGCATGTACATTTCTGTAGTAGTGCTGGACCATGCTCTTTCTGAATCGTTCTTGTCCTGCTGTGTCCCATAACTGGATCTGAAAGTGGGGGGAAAAAAAGAGGAAAACTGAAAGTTGCGTTCCAATTATACATACAGAAAATTTTAACCACCTTTGCATGGTCTTTCCTACTTCTTCACTTATATTACTTTGCTCCCTTCCATGATGCCTTTTCGGTGTTATTTAAGTGATCCAAATGTCATGATACTAGTCTAGTTACCTCACCATTAATGCAAGTGTCAGAACAAAGACTTCAATTTAGCACTTTAATTTCAGTAAATCAAGTTTGTTTAGAAAAATTATACCTCAAAAATTGATTTTAAAACGCTAAGAGAAACAGATACCAGGTTTTAACAAACATGTAAAGTATCTAATTCCTGCAAATTTGGTTACAATATGCCCTTCCCTACATTTCACTCATCTAATTTAAAATAGTAGACTTAGGATAGATGTGAAAAGTCATGAGATCTAGCCCCCAAATCTATCTATCTATCTATCTCTCTCTATATATATATATACACATCCCATAAAATCCAGGCCCCTTTGAAAAAAAATATATATGAAATCACTTATCTATCCTAAACATCTCTACCAATAAAAATATTCCAATACCTCCTAATGGAAATATGGGGGAGTTGCGGAAAATGATATCTGAAACTAAATACAGGACTTCCCTGGTGGCAAAGTGGTTAAGAATCCACCTGCCGGACTTCCCTGGTGGCGCAGTGGTTTAGAGTCCGCCTGCCGATGCAGGGGACACGGGTTCGTGCCTCGGTCCGGGAAGATCCCACATGCCAAGGAGCGGCTGGACCCGTGAGCCATGGCCGCTGAGCCTGTGCGTCCGGAGCCTGTGCTCCGCAACGAGAGAGGCCACAACAGTGAGAGACCTGCGTACCGCAAAAAAAAAAAAAAAAAAAAAAAAAGAATCCACCTGCCAATGCAGGGGACACGGGTTCCAGCCCCTGTCTGGGAAGATTCCACATGCCGCGGAGCAACTAAGCCCGTGTGCCACAACTACTGAGCCTGAACTCTAGAGCCCAGGAGCCACAACTACTGAAGCCCGCGTGCCTAGAGCTCGTGCTCTGCAACGAGAGAAGCCACCGCAATGAGAAGCCCGTGCACCGCAACGAAGAGTAGCCCGCGCTCGCCGCAACTAGAGAAAGCCCACGTGCAACAACGAAGACCCAACACAGCCAAAAATAAATAAATAAATAAGTTAATTTATTAATAGATAAATAAATAAAGCTAAATACAAGTCATGTGTTATGATTCGCTTAAAACACTGAATTTATCCTGCCTTTGTTTGGTTCCTAAAAAAAGTTAAATGATGAGGGTACTGGTCACAATGGAAAAGACTAGAGGCAGATTTGCTTAGATAGCCTAAACTGGTGATTTCTCTAGAGCAATACCGAAGGAGAGGGAAATTGAGGGGAGACTGTAGATGACACCCAGAGTAAGTAGGATGTAAGACAGGAAGCACTGAGAACACGGCGGCATATGGTACGTGCTCAATTAAGATGTAATGAATGAATAAATATATTTAAAACTGTGATTAGAGATGGAGATATTGATCACCACTCTCTCATGCTACCTTAGTTTTTAGCAGTTCTGATTTTTTTCATCTTTTTTGGTGGTAGCTCTTTTTAGTCCAAATTTCTCCATCTTTGAAATATTCTCCCTTTCTTCCAAATTAACATAAATCTAACTTTGTTCCAGGTGGAAATATAAAATACTATACAGGCATATCCTGGAGATATTGCAGGTTTGGTTCCAGACCATTGAAATAAAGCAAATATCACAATAAATCGAGTCACATGAATTTTTTGGTTTCCCACTGCATATAAAAGTTATGTTTACACTATATGGTAGTTTATTAAGTGTGCAATGGTATTTATCTAAAAAAAACAGGGCTTTCCTGGTGGCTCAGTGGTTGAGAATCCGCCTGCCAATGCAGGGGACATGGGTTCGAACCCTGGTCCAGGAAAATCCCACATGCCGTGAAGCAGCTAAGCCCATGCGCCACAACTACTGAGGCTGCGCTCTAGAGCCTGCGAGCCACACCTACTGAGTCCCTGTGCCACAACTACTGAAGCCCGCGTGCCTAGAGCCCATGCTCTGCAACAACAGAAGCCACCCAATGAGAAGCCCACACACTGCAACAAAGAGTAGCCCCCGGTTGCTGCAACCAGAGAAAGCCCGCACACAGTAACAAAGAACCAACACAGCCAAAAATAAAAATAAATAAGTAAATTTATTTTTTTTAAAAATAAAAAAAATAAAAAAAACAGAGTACACACCTTAATTTAAAAATGATTTATTGCTAAAGAATGCTCACCATCATCTGACAAGTCAGGGTTGCCACAAAACTTCAATTTGTAAAAAATGCACCATCTGCAAGTGTAGTAAAACAACATATGCCCGTAGAAACTTGATTTCTCAGGCTCCCTAGGAACTAGGGGGACAAGTGACACAGTTCTGGCTAATAATTTGTAAATAGTTTTTTCAGTGGGGGGTTTCTAGAAAAATAAACTGATTTGTGATTTTTTAAAAAAATGACAGCATTTGGCACATGCCTTTTGCACTTCTCTCGCCACACCCGTTCTGCCTGGAATGGAATATCATGCTGGGAGGCTCAGCAGCCATTTTATAAGCATGAAGAAGAAAGCCACACACAAGAATGACAGAGCAGAAGTCTAGCATAAATAGAATACAGCTGACTGCGTACTATCATACAGACTGCTGCCCCTGGTCTCCTTATTACATGAGAAAAATAAAACCTTACATGGTTAAATCACCATAGTTGAATTTCTCTTACATGTAGCTGAGTGCTATCCTAAAATTATTTGCTATGTACACTGTTTAAAACCTTTACCGCTTACAGTCACATTTACTCAGGAAAGTACAGGTTCTGCCTTGATGCGCTCCTAGAGACCACTTCACAAAGTACTTTGTTAAAAAATACCCACTTTGTGATGTAAGCAACACAGTTGACAGATGGGCCATAAAGACTCAGTATCATATAAATCAGAGGTAGAAGCAAACAGTTGTCAGCAAACTAAGAACTAATAACATCTAAGACTAAATTATTTAAATCAACAAAAATTTATTAAATACCTACTGTGTATCCACCCGTAGGTTACTTACACCACTAGGCCTTTGCTTCCTCAACAGTAAAAGTAAAATTTAGTTTCAGACCCTATAAAATAAGCATTCATAGACTAGCTACACTAACTATGCAAAGAACTAATAAAGTAAATTATAATTTTTTAAAAATACAACTTTCCTTTTTAAGAAAAATACTTTTTTTAATCCCAATTAACATGTTAAGAATAAAAACAGCATACAACTAAAGCTGTTTCAAGCTATAGATGTCAGAATTTATTACAAAGCTACACTGTGTACTATCAGCGTAAGATTAGAAGTACAGATCAGTGGAACAGAACTTAGAGTCCAGAAATAAATCCATATTATCTATGGTCAATTGATTTTCTACAAGAGTGCCAGGACAATTCAGTGAGGGAAAGCACAGACATTTCAATGAATGGTGCTGGGACAATATGCAAAAAATGAAGTTGGACCCCCTACCTCACACCACATACAAAAATTTATTCAAAATGGATGAAAGATCTAAATTTAAAACCATAACAATCTTAGAAGAAAACATAGGGGTAAATATTTGTGACCTTGGATTAGGCAACGGTTTCTTAGCTACGACACCTAAAGCAGAACCAACAATAACAAAAAAATAGATAAACTGGACTTCATCTAAATTAAAAATGTTTGTGCTTCAAAGGACATTATCATGAAAGTGAAAAGACAACTCAAAGAATGGGAGAAAATATCTGTAAATAATACATGTGTTAGGGGTCTAGTATTCAAAATATTTAAGACCTCTTACAACTCAATAATAAAAAGACACATAACCCAATTAAAAAATCGGCAAAGGATGTGAAGAGATGTTTCTCCAAAGAAAATATACAAATGTTCAGTAAGTACATGAAAAGCTGCTCAACATCATTAGCCATCAAACAAATGCAAATGGATAACAAGTGTTTGCAGAAATGTGGAAAAGTGGAACTCTCATACGTTGCTGACGGGGATGTAAGTGCAGCCACTTTGGAAAAGTTTGGCAGTTCCTCAGAAAGTTAAACAGAATTTTATTTAGCCATAAAAAGGAATGAAGGGACTTCCCTGGCGGTCCAGTGGCTGAGACTTCGCCTTCCAATGCAGGGGGTGCGGGTTTGATCCCTGGTTGGGGAGCTAAGATCCCACATGCCTCGTGACCAAAAAACCAAAAAACGTAAAACAGAAGCAATATTGTAACAAATTCAATAAAGACCTTAAAAAAAAAAAAAGGGAATGAAGTACTGACACATGCTACAACATGGACGAGCCTCCAAAATGTGCTGAGAAGAAACCAGATACAAAAGGTCACATTTCTATGGTTCCACTTATATGAAATATCCAAAATAGACAAACCCATAAAGACAGAATATAGACTGGTAGTTGCCAGAGGCTGGGGAATGGGGAGAAACTTTAATGGGTGAGGGATCTTACTTGGAGTGATGGCAATATTTTGAAACTAGATAAAGGTGGTGGTTGTACAACGTTATGAATGCACTGAATGGCTCACTTTAAAATAGTTACTTTGATGCTATTTGAATTTCACTTCAACAAATCAGGGAAAAAAAAGAGAGAGAGAGAGACAGTTGCCATATGACCCAGCAATTCCACTCCTAGGTGTATATCCAAGAGAACCGAAAAGATATGTTCACACAAAAACTTGCACACACATGTTCATGGCAGCATTATTCACAATAGTTAAAAGGTGGAAACAACCCAAATATCCACCAACTTATGAATGGATAAATAAAATGTATGTCCATATAATGGAACATTATTCAGCCATAATAAGGAACGAAGTACTGACACATGCTACAACATGGATGAATCTTGAAAACATTATGCTGAGCGAAAGAAGCCAAGACACAAAAGGCCATACATTGTAAGATTCCATGTATATGAAATGTCCACTATAAGGCAAGTCCCTCAAGACAGTAAGTAGATTAGTGGTTGCCAGGGTCTGAGGGAACTGGAGGAATGGGGAGTGATTGATCATGGGTATAGGGTTTCTTTCTGGGGTGATGAAACGTTCTGGAGTTAGACAGTGATGATGTTACACAGGCTTGTGAATATACTAAAAACCACTGAATTGTGTATTTTCAAATCTTAAATATCTCAGTTTTTTAGAATGAAAAAACAAAACCCACTTCAAACTGTATCTTTAACATTCAGAAGGAGATTTTGGGAATAATTTGGATGACCTACATAAAAGCTGTCCAAAGAAATTGGAACTGATCTTTTCCCTTTTAGTAACATTCTTGCAGCTCAGGTATTCAAAAATCACTTCATCGATGGATACAAAATGAACCTATATACAAAACAGAAATAGAGTCACAGATGACAGATGTATTATAGAAAACAAACTTTGGTTACTAAGGAGGAAAGCGGGGGGCAGGGGGGAGGGATAAATTGGGAGATATGGACTGAAACAGACACACTACTATATATAAAATATAACTAATATAACTAATAAGAACCTACTGTATAGCACAGGGAACTCTACTCAGTGCTCTGGAATGACCTATATGGGAGTAGAATCTAAAAAAGAGTGGATACATGTATAATAGATTCACTTTGCTGTACAGCAGAAACTAACACAACATTGTAAATCAACCATACGCCAATAAAAATTAATTTTAAAAAATCATTTCATCAATGAAGAATGATTTATGTTTTAAGCAGAGTATATTTTTAAGTTAAAATAATAATAAAAAGCACACAAAAAGGAAATATACCAAAACATTAACAATGGTTGTCTTTAAGGCAATTTCCCCCTTTATTTCTACTTTTCTGTTTTCCACAACAAACATACATTTGTTCTATTTGTTTTAACAAACTAAAGTTTAAAAAAAAATTATGCAGAATTTAGACCTGTCTCAAAGAACCGTAGAAGTCCTCAATAAATGTAAGTGGTGATGATTAGGATGTTTATCCCTAAGAAAACCACTTGCTTGTTTTAGGCTAGGATTGACTCAATGATACCCCTCTTCCCATCAGTCCTGCTCAAAACATTCTAATCATATCAAGACTTCCAGGAAACAAGAAGTCGTAAATAATAACTCTGCACACTTTATTGGAGAACCATAAAAGAAAATACTATGTTAAGTGAGGCACTTACAAAGAAGTACAGCTGTCTCTCAGTATCCATGGGGGATTGGTTCCAGCACCCCCCAAATACCAAAATCCACGGATGCTCAAGTCCTTTATATAAAATGGTGTAGTGTTGGCATTTAACCTACACACATCCGTATACTCTAAGTCATCTCTAAATTACTTATAATACCTAATGCAAAGTAAATGCTATGTAAATACTTGCCAGCAATGGGCAAATTCAAGGTTTGCTTTCTGGAATTTTCCGGAATTTTTTTTCCTCAAATATCTCCCCATGGATATGGAGGGCCGAGTGTATCTAAAAGGAAGCTTCAAAATTTCACTCACCAAATTGCTAGAACCAGTGAAGGCATAGGACACAGACACACTGTTATGCTGCCTGCTGCCTTTCAGGTCTGCACAGGACACTGAGGTGAGGGCAAGCAGGCTTCGGAAGGAGCAGTGAGAGACCCGGCAAAGGACAGGACAACTAATAAAAACTGTCAGCCACAGAAGGCTAGAGAAAACTTTGAGTGAAAGAGAGAGACACATATAGATACCCAGTGGGGAACAAACCTCACGATAACCTAGAAAAATCTTGAGCTTTAGCTATGAGTGGAGTGGTTCACAATGCTTAAAAAGAAAAACGACACTCTGGAACCTAAGGAAGTGACATGCTTTTGTCCCAGGAAATGTTAAGTTAGGAAGTATTTTCAAAGCAATTTTTCCCAATTTAAACTTAATATCTTAAGAAAGAAAATGGCTCATAGGTGCTTCTACAAGATATTACTCCCATTTTAAACATTATAAAGATAACATAAAATATACGTTAATAATATTTCATGAATCTCTACTTTAAATTCCAATATCAAGTTCCAACAAAAATGACAACCTAATTGCTAAATACTATGGGCAGATTCTTTTTTTTTTAAATGTCTATTCAATGCTTTGCCCAGTTTTAATTATTTGTCTTTTTATTATTGATAAAGTGCGTGTGTGTGCGTGTGCACGTACACATATAGATTCTGGACAATAGACCCTTGTCAGGTATATGATTTGTAAATATTTGCTCCCATTCTGTAGGTTTTCCTCTTATTTTCTTTTTTTTTTAAATAAATTTATTTATTTATTTTTGGCTGCATTGGGTCTTCGTTGCTGTGCGCAAGCTTTCTCTAGTTGCGGTGAACGGCGGCTACTCTTCATTGCAGTGTGCAGGCTTCTCACTGCGGCGACTTCTCTTGTTGCGGAGCACGGGCTCTAGGCGTGCGGGCTTCAGTAGTTGTGGCACACAGTCTCAGTAGGTGTGGCTCGGGGGCTTAGTTGCTCTGCGACATGTGGGATCTTCCCAGTCCAGGGCTCGAACCCGTGTCCCCTGCATTGGCAGGCAGATTCTTAACCACTGCGCCACCAGGGAAGTCCGAAAGAGCAGATTCTTACTGTTCATGAAAGCTCTTTTTAGTAGTTTTTTGACCAAAATGAGAAATGACCTGGCTAAATTGATTTAATGCTTTTTCTGCTTGACTGAAAAGGATGAAGTATTAACCCAGATGACCTTTCTTTGTTTGATCAGCTATCAAATTTCCTCTTCCCCTGTTCTTTCAAAGAACACGTTTTTATTATTTTTTGCTTCTAAGCAGCCTATATAAAAGATCATCTGGTAATTACATAAAAGCTTCTATTAACAACTTGATGATGTAAATCAACATCATAAGGAGTGTAAGTAACATTTCAAGAGAACTCTTTCTGCTTTGGGTATACAGAGTAGAAATATGTACATCTGATGTATAGATCCAAATGGCAAATTTTTAAATTTATTTTAAATTTTAGGGGTTTTTAGCTTCCCTAACAAAGAGAAGTAACAAATTTTGTGTGACTATTTGAAAGGAATACTTGAAAGGAAGAATTTAATTATAGCCTAATGAAAGGGATAGGAAGAGAGTAAGCAGGGAGAGAAAGGAAGCAAGAGCTGGGAGCCCTGGGTTGTAAATTCCAGCACCGCCACCTCCACATCACCACCACAGTTTAGGGGTGGGCATGTGTCACAGTCCCCAATCAGAACCACGGAGTCTCCATTTCAGGACTGGTGTTGGGACTGGCAGAAAGAGAACTTCACTTCTGGGTTTCCAGTTATGTGAAACAAAAAAATTTCATTTTGCTTTGTTACTTTGAGTACAGAGTCCTGACACAGACTCTAAAGCAAAAGATCTTGATTACTGATTAAAGATTCCTGGAAAGTAAATAATTCTATCACATCTCACCACCTGAGTACACACACCAATGTTGCCACCTTCAAAGACGAGGTACAAGAATCACAGCTTTCTGAAATCAGGCTGGAAGAAGAATGGGACTCCGGCCTGGTTCCAGGGATCCTTCAGGTAGTAGAATGGCTTGGGTCTGTGAAAATGTATATTGCTTGTACCATACAGGCCTCACCAAACCACTGCAATACAGAATCTCTGTCAGACTAGACCCAAATATCCTAAAGTTTTCTGAGCTAAGGAGTCACAAATTAAGATTCTTTTTAGGGTACCCCAACTGTTAATACTCTCATTCTCTGAATTCCAATGCAAATCAAATCAAGAGGACCAATTTGGTATCTCCCTAACCACCATCACCACGTTTTAAGATGAATTATCAATTTAATTCTAGTAAGGTAAGGTATGAGATGATGTCTTATAAAATATGCTTTGACTTATAAACATTAGATTACTTTTAATAAAGATCAAGACAGAACAATGGAGAAGCGTAAATAATCTGATTTATATTTGGCTTCAGCATTCATTGCATATCATCTTCATCACGCTATGAAACAAAGCTCCACTCCCTATGCATATTAACTAAATAGGGCATTTTGTTCTCATCTATCTATGCTCTCCAGCTTCAACTTCATATTCATGATTATCTCCTCCAATTCCACACTTCTAGCTGCGAATGTGACATTTCCATTTGAGTATACCACCATCTCAACAAAGAAATGACTATGAAAAATCTCTTTATGGAGCCTCTCAAAATTCAATATTCTATATTGTACTTCTCACCTCTACTAAAGGCATACCTACCTCCAGTCAACCAGACCCACACCCTCAGCCATCTGAGTCCTCTTCCTTCTCATCACCAAAAGCCAGTTACTGAAGCCTTTTGGCTTTATCATCAAAATGCCTCTCTTACCGCCTCTTTCTTTCATTAGCTTCCCTTATCACGCCGAGTTGGATTTCCAGAGCAGCCTACCAACTGATCTGCTGCCACCAAGTAGGCAGCACTTATCCAAGTCCTGCACAGTTTAGAAACTGAGCCAGACACTGGAAGACGTCTACGGGGTTATCAGACACGCGCCCTGTCCTGAGCAAGACTGCGTAAGACCTAATAAAAGAGGTGGATGGGGCTTCCCTGGTGGCGCAGTGGTTGAGAGTCCGCCTGCCGATGCAGGGGGCACGGGTTTGTGCCCCGGTCCGGGAAGATCCCACATGCCAAGGAGCGGCTGGGCCCGTGAGCTATGGCCGCTGAGCCTGCGTGTCCGGAGCCTGTGCTCCGCAATGGGAGAGGCTGCAACAGTGAGAGGCCCGCGTACTGCAAAACAAAACAAACAAACACACAAAAGAGGTGGATGCATATGTAGCACAATGAGGAAAGAGAGAGAGTTTAAAGGCGCAGGTAAGGTGCTAAAGGAAGCTGATAGAAGGAAGAAATAGAATTGAGAATGAGAGGCAGGGAGATTCCAAATACAGACACACTGAGTTGAATAAGGAAGAATTACATGTGGTGAAATATGGGAAGGGGGGATATTCCAGGCAAATAGTGGGAAATGTAAGAGGAAAACATAGGGATCAGGAAATAATTGGCTACATGAAGGAAATTAATGGGGAAAAAATGTTAAGTTAGAAAAGAAGTCTGGAGCAAGAGAAGGAAGGCCTTGTGTTAATTTAAAAAGTTGGAACTTTATAAAATAATGGAGAATTACTCAGAGCATCTGAGGCAGGGGAGATTACTCTCCCCAGAGTGATACACTCAGCTGGCATTTTGGCAACAATGTTCAAAACAGATTGAGGATTGGGGTTGGGTGAAGTTGAGCTGCTGCAACAGAGCAGAGCCTAGAAAAGATGAACTAGGATTCCGAAGGAAGGGTGAATGAGAGAAATCATCCAGGTAGAAAACTAAGTGGATTTAGGGAGCAAAGGAGAGAGGCGAGGCCTCCGGGATGAGGGTAACATCAGGACCACCTAGGTCACGTCGAGGAGAAACAGGAGAGGCAGTTTTTTTTTGTTTTTTTTTTTTTTGTGGTACGCGGGCCTCCCACTGTTGTGGCCTCTCCCGTTGCGGAGCACAGGCTCCGGACGCACAGGCTCAGCGGCCATGGCTCACGGGCCCAGCCGCTCTGCGGCCTGTGGGATCTTCCTGGACCAGGGCACGAACCCGTGTCCCCTGCATCAGCAGGTGGACTTCCAACTACTGCGCCACCAGGGAAGCCCAGGAGAGGCAGATTTGACAGGGACGATGAACTCACGTTGGAATTTTGAGGGGAGGGAGGGATTATCCAAATAGCCATGTCTACAAAACAATAGGAAACGCAGAATGACAGATGAGGAGAGAGGTCTGGGCCAAACAAAGATTTGTAAATTATCCTCATAGAAGTGACAGGCGAAGTCAAGAGACTTCTAAAGGAGAGGATTTAGATAGTAAAACAGGTCACGGGGCAGATCGAGTCTCTCTCAGGAGTCATCCTCAATCGCTGCCACATTTATCTTCCTAGAACACTTGGACTTTTTGCCACACATACAAAATCAAGCTACATCCTGTTTTCCAAACTCTTCAGAAACGTTGCTACCAAAACCTTCGCAGTCTTCTCACTTGCCACTTTCTCACGGGAACCTTTAATCCTGCAGGAGCATCCTGCTGACGTTCCCCATCAAAATCTCCAAGTGAGAACGATCCTTCCACCAACATCCAAACCGATAACTTGGCACTCACCTACGGCCTGGTTCTGCTAGTCATCTTTTTAGGTATATAAATCTTAACCCTATCTAGGACAGCAAATCATCTACGAAGTATATCAGGGTCAGCAAACTTTTTCTGTGTATCTTAGGCTTTGCAGGCCTAACAGTCTCTATCACAACCACTGCTCAACTCTGCCATTGTGGTGCAAAAGCAAGCACAATATTAAACAAATGAGCCTAGCTGTGTTTCAATACAATTTTATTTAGGGACACTGAAATTTAAGTTTCATAAAATTTTCACTTGTCATGAAATCTTATTCCTTCGATTTTTTTCCCCCCTACCATTTAAAAAATGTAAATATCGGGACTTCCCTGGTGGTCCAGTGGCTAAGACTCCGTGCTCCCAATGCAGGGGGCCTGGGTTCGATCCCTGGTCAGGGAACTAGATCCCGAATGCCACAACTAAGAGTTCTGAGGCCGCAACTAAAAGCTCCTCCCGCATGCCGCAACTAGAAGATCCCACGTGCTGCAACTAAGACCTGCTGCAGCCAAATAAATAAAAATATTTTTTTAATGTAAAAATCATTCTTAGCTTGCAGGCCATATAAAAACAGGCAGCGGTGCATAGATGGTTACTGGACTTATTGTGGTGATCATTTCATAATGTATGCAAATATCAAATCACTATGTAGTACACCTGAAACTAACATAATATTGTACGTCAACCATATTTCAACTTAAAAAAACTAACAGAGGGGGCTTCCCTGGTGGCGCAGTGGTTGAGAGTCTGCCTGCCGATGCAGGGGACACGGGTTCGTGCCCCGGTCTGGGAAGATCCCACATGCCGCGGAGCGGCTAGGCCCGTGAGCCATGGCCGCTGAGCCTGCGCGTCTGGAGCCTGTGCTCCACAACGGGAGAGGCCACAGCAGTGAGAGGCCCGCGTACCACAAAAAAAAAAAAAAAAAAAAAAAAAAAAAACTAACAGAAAAACAAATTAAAAAAACAGGCAGCAGACCGTATTTAGCCCTCAAGCATGGTTTGCTGATTCCTGCACTGAATCATAATTCTTTTTGCCTAACAAAATGTCTTCTTTCCAACAATTACTCATTAAATGTTTGACTGACCAATGGGGCAAGAAGTCCTGGTTGTTTTCCTTTAGTTAATATTAACATGGGAAAGTTTCATATCACTACAAATAATAAGTAAGCTATCTCAAAGTTCAAATAGGAACTGATGATCCCTAGTTGAAAAAGAGATTAAATCCAACACTAGGCTTTAATGATTCTGTTGGTGTCTGCCATCGTCACACGCTGATACTAAAGGAGTATGGCTATGAGGATACACATACAAGGAAGGAGCATAAGGATTAGAGTCTCAATTTAAAAATCAAATGTATTTTTATTTCAGGAATTAATTTTATAATTTTTTATTTAACTTCCAAAATTCTACAAACAAGATTTTACTCTTTCAATTATACATATATAGTACTTAGGACAGACTAACGAATATAGAGTTAATTACATTTCATAAAACATTTTAAGTGATTCTGAAATAGCACTGCTGTAAGACATGCTCTCTGAAAAATTTCCAGGCCACAAAACATTTAACACAATATCTCACTTTTATCAAACAAATAAAAATAATGCCTAGAATATCATTTTATTAGTAAAGTAACATAGAGCTTTCCGGCTTTCACTTTAAGATGAAAAATTAGAAGAAATGTCATTTCAGGTTAAGCTTATAATTTTTCAAAGAAATAATATGAACATTTCAGCAGCACTTAAGATATATTATAGGTTAACAAAAAAGAAGTAGCAGCAACACATGGAATAAAGCTCTTCTACATCACTTCAGGGTTTGTTTTTTTCTTTTTTAAGACACCAAAAAAAACCTTAAAAATTTTTTCCAAAATAGCCATGTCTTTTTCTACTATAGAAATCTCTGAACATTTCTGTAATCTTTTCAACCTCAATAAAAATCTCTCTCAAGTCTTACAGTTGGAGATACAAGTCAATGGATAAGGCCTTAGGAAGAATAAAAAGAGGGCATTCCCTGGCGGTCCAGTGGTTAGGAAGGACTCGGTGCTTTCACTGCTGTGGCCCGGGTTCAACCCCTGGTCAGGGAACCCCGTAAGCGGGGCGGGGAGGGGAGGGGAGGGGAGGGGAGGGGAGGGGAGGGGAGGGGAGGGGAGGGGAGGGAAGGGAGAAAGAAAAGAAAAGAAAAGAAAAGGAAGGAAGAAAGAAAGAAACTCAGTGTCCCTATCAACTAGGATATCAACTAAGGGACCCTATCAACGTATCAGGTTAAGCTAAAGCTCAGGAAGAACAATCCCACAGAAAAATGTTTTCTCCTTGCTCCTCTCAACCAGAAGGATCAATTCTGTGCTCCCAGCTTCATCACATCTGTGGTTCTGGTTTACTTATCACTGCCAGCACTAATCCCAGTAGCCAAGCCTTCGATGTTACGCACTGGACATATTTTATATTTAATATGCTGTAAGTATCTCTTAAATTTGCGCCTGATTCATCTGTGATCTTAAAGTATAAATGGCGGGCTTCCCTGGTGGCGCAGCGGTTGGGAGTCCGCCTGCCGATGCAGGGGACGCGGGTTCGTGCCCCGGTCCGGGAGGATCCCACATGCCGCGGGGCGGCTGGGCCCGTGAGCCATGGCCGCTGAGCCTGCGCGTCCGGAGCCTGTGCTCCGCAGCGGGAGAGCCCACGGCAGTGAGAGGCCCGCGTACCGCAAAAAAAAAAAAAAAAAGTATAAATGGCAACCCGGAGGCAGATAAAGGGCCACTGAACCCCAACTCCTCCCCTGCCTCCATCCCCTCTATTTTGTTATTATCCTGCTTCCATGTGAGGGGAATTTCTCTTCCCTTCAGCTGTGTGCCTATGCCCTACTCTATCTCTGTTTCACTCTCTGGTTGTGCAGCTGCAGAATTGATGGTGCCAAAGAGAAAAAGTGATGTTAAACCACCAGGGAGGAAGAATCTTCTTAAGATTACCAACTATGGAGCCAGGTGCCTTATATATGTTCTCATCTATCCCTCGTATTAGCCTGATGTGGTACTATTATCCCAATTTTTCAGATGAGAAAATAGTCTCCAAAAGATTAAGGAAACTGCCTAACGACTGGAGTAACCAACCACCCCAGTTTGCCTGAGACTGAGGGGGTTCCTGGGAATGTGGGACTTCGGTTTTAAAATTGGGACAGTTTTGGGCAAAGCTGATCATCTACTAAGGACACACAGCCCTTTCATAGGTTCGGATTTGAGCCAGGTCAGTTGGGCGCCAAAGCCCAAGCACTTTTTCTCAGAACTCCTTCTTCTAACAAACAAACTCCCTCTCAAACCTCAGAAAGAAGTCCCACTACTTTCCTCCCCGAAAGGTTCCTTGGCCTAACTTAATTCTGATGGAAAAGAGCCTCTTATTCTACTCTTTCTTTGCAATGTATACAAATCTTTCTTAACTCACTAACACGGTGCACCCAAAGGACCAGCACTCACAGCTTGAATGGGACAATGAAAAATTAAAGTGAAGATTAAAAAGCAAAAGGGCCTACAGAAGACTGATGTCTTTTCAACCCTATTTCTCCTTTACTATCATTAGCAGTAAAACCCCTTTGGGGGTGGGAAGGTGAGGCAGTGGTTAGGCAACTAAAAAATAAATTGTTTGTGCCTCAAGGATGTGAGGATGGGAATGAAGTGAGGCTATTTTTTCCCCATGGGGGACTAAGGTAAAGATGAACATCCTAATTTAAAGTGAAAAAATAAATGCAGTATAAGGAAGGCAGAGCAGGTCCTCGGGCCCACGTGTTTTAAGCGACGGTATCAGCAGGTAGCTGAGGGGTTAGTGGTGGCTCAGACTCAAGAAGTGTGTCTAAGGATTACATCATCAGGAGGCCTCAGCCCTGTCACTGATCCTTATTCTCCAATGTCCCCATTGCAACCCCTGAGAACCCCAGGCTTGGTCTTGGGCTTACCAGCTTCTCCATTGTTACTGTGTCTCCAGTCTCGGGAACCAATAAGAAGAAGACTTGAAAGCGGGTGGCACTGAGAATGTGCTCTGGCAACCCAAGTAGGAACCAAGTACAAATTACAGAATGTTTCTGCAGGAAAAGATTCTTCTCAACAACTCAGTGTCATACCAAAACTACTGTAACAAAGCTGTATGCAAAAGATCTAAGTACTTCCTCAAAGGCAAAGGGGCTTTACTTCCACAGTACCTAGGGCAGTGCTAAAATGAATGTTTAACAAATAGTATTTCCTAAATGAAATTCCCATGTTTGAGAAATTTCACTGTCTTTCCTTCGGTCTTACTTCACTAACTCCCAGCACGTGAGACACAGCCCATGAATCAGTGGATACACCCTACACTCTGGCTACTCAATGTATGGTCCACAGACTAGCTGCATCTGCATCACCTGAGACATGACCGAATTAGAATTTGTATTTACTTAAAAAAAAAATCTCCAGGCAAATCTCATGCACATCAAAGTTGGAGAAGCACTGCCTTAGAAGTTTGCTATATACAAATCCTTCCAATCCCCAACTCCCATCTCCACACCAGCGTTTGAAAAGATGGAGCGCACGCCCCGCACCGGGCCAGCAATTAACCCACAGAGCGGTTGGGACCCTTGTCATCCCTGGGACAACCTTCCTCCTCGACAGTCTGCCATCCACTCACCATCCGCTCACCTTGATACGCTCCCCATCAATCTCCACCGCTCGTTCTCGGAAATCCACCCCGATAGTAGCCTCGGTGCGGTCGGGGAAGCGGCCGGCGCAGAAGCGGTAGGTCAGGCACGTCTTGCCCACATTGGAGTCGCCAATCACGATGATCTTGAAGATGCGGGAGCGAGCCGGAGGCAGAAACCCTGAGGCCCCTGACATCGCACCGCTGGATGAGAAGCTCGCCTCGAGTGACGACTCCATTTCCGAAGCCATTCTCCTGCCCCGCCCCAAACCGAGGCGGAGGAAAGGAGACGCAGAGAGGCTGGGAGATTACGCCACCGTCAGCGAGCTCGCCCAGTCCGCGGGCTCCGTAGCTCAACGTCCCGGGAGCCACCGCCCTCCGGGCCGCCAGCGCGCGTGCGCACCTTCCCGTCCCACCCCGCCCCGCGCAGGTGTGGCGTCCCCCCAGACCAGCCTCGCCGACCCTACCGCCCGGCCCGCGGCTCTACCCCGGCGTCACTCAGGCCTGCGCCGTCTACCTGGGAAGGGACGGGGCCTGTCGGGGGCTTGACGGTGGCGCGGAAGGCCAGCTGCCGAGAGGCCAAGCAGAGCGCCCCAAGCCCCGCACCCTGGCTGGCCCGGCCCCGCCACGTCCAAGGCTCCCGCCCCCCGGAGGAAGCCGCGCGAGCACTCTGGGGGCGGGGAGAGAAAGACTGCTGAAGGGAAGGAGGTGCCACCAGGCACTCTCTCGCGAGAGGGCCGAAGAGCCGTTTCGGCGGGGGCGTGTGCCTGCTGAGGACGTGTAAGGTCTCCGGAAGCTTCGGCGTCACGTTCGGCGCTCTCACCGACGTATCGGTGGGGCTTCCCCGGATCTGGAGGTGGAGGCGGGTTCCCTTGGCTTGCAGCTGTGGGCGGGCTGCTCTCCCTGCCTCCTCCGGGCTCTCGGGACCGCGGGCGTTGGGACAGTGACAGGGGCTGGGGAGGTGGAGGGCTGGGGGGTGCGAGGCTCCGCCGGAGGCCCGCCGGGCGCGGGAAGCCGTTAGAAGCGAGCGCCGGGCCGCGCGGAGCTTGAGTCTTGGCAGGAGCATGGCTGTCAGTGAGCAGGCGGGAGTTGGAGGCCGCCCGCCGCCTCCGCGCGGAGGCTTTCGTTAGGCGCGGGGCACCGGCCCAAGAGGTAGAGCAGGTGGACCCTTCGGCGGCGTTGAATCCGGGAGCTGGTACTAGACGGCCTCTCTGGTGAGAGT
Source organism: Mesoplodon bidens (assembly GCF_964165515.1). NCBI lineage: Eukaryota > Metazoa > Chordata > Mammalia > Artiodactyla > Ziphiidae > Mesoplodon > Mesoplodon bidens. The sequence continues at coordinate 102,591,628 of NC_138176.1, read as the reverse complement.
AAAACCCACTGTGCCCTAGTTGTGTCTTCGTGCCTGGGTGACGGTAGCGGAGCCATTAAATATTACAGAGCGCACACAGAAGTTCTCTAGATCCATATATCCGAGGAAAATGGTAATAGGCGAGACCACCCAGCATTAAAGAAGAGTCTCTGGATCACTGAGACTCTTCTGAGGAAACGTACCATACATTAAGTCATAGAAAAGGTCCAAAATGTGCAACCATATCGCTTTTTGTGAGAAGTGGTGTTTTGCAATGCCAAGACTGGGGTTTGGGGGTGTTTTGTTTTTTCTGTTTGAGCACATAGTTATGCCGTTTGGAAATTCAGGGACTGTGGAGAGGAGGACAGGCATGCCTTAAATAGAATGAGGGCAACAGTAGAGCACTGAAAGTACTAGGGAAGGAGATAGACTGCTTATTTCTTAAATTTATTTATTTATTTATTTATTTATGGCTGCATTGGGTCTTCGTTGTTGGGTCTTCGTTGCCGTACGCGGGCTTCTCATTGCGATGGCTTCTCCTGTTGCAGAGCACGGGCTTTAGGCGCGCGGGTTTCAGTAGTTGTGGCATGTGGGCTCAGTAGTTGTGGCTCCCGGGCTCTAGAGCGCAGGCTCAGTAGCTGTGGCGCATGGGCTTAGTTGCTCTGCGGCATGTGGGATCTTCCCGGACCGGGGCTCGAACCCGTGTCCCCTGCATTGGCAGGCAGATTCTTAACCACTGTGCCCCGAGGGAAGCCCCTAAGCTGCTTATTTCAATAGATAAAATGAAAATGTGGTCAGAGAGAATTTGTGGTAGAACCTGAGCATGCCGAGTTGCCAGGAATTTGCAAAAGTCTTTAATATACAGTAATTTCCACTGCGATAGAAAAACTTTGTACAGTTACTGATATACCAACTTATGTTAGCCAGGGGGCAAAAGTTTAGACAGCTGGTTGAATGTGTTTGCCAATTATATTTATTCAGTTTCCTGTTACAAAACCAGAACATGGCCTGGAAAATCCTCATTGTTTACCTGTGACATTATTTCCGTGAAGAGTAATCATCCCAGAAGCTATTAGAGGGCCTTAGAATATATTCATCTGACCTATTCTACCTATCCCATTTAAAGGATAGCATCTGAAGATTTAATAACAAAAAGCAGTTGAAGCATTTCAAGCTGGATAATTAGGTAATTTCTAAGGATGGTGAATAAAAGCATCAATGTCTCTGCATCCCAAGACCCTTGCTCTCTCTTTGTTGTATTCTGGCTTTTTTGGTTTAGCTCGTGCTAAACTGCATTAGAAATTCTTTTTCTTGTCTATTTATCCGATCCTTTTCATATTTCACATCCTAGCTCAAAAGTCTCATCTCTGTGAAGCTTTTCCTGCTTACTTCAGCTCAGAATGTTCTTGATTTATTCTAAATCTAATACGCTTTTTGGGGTATTGCTCATTGGGCTTTGGAATACTGTGTTTGCTGTTTAAGTTTCACGGTTATGTGCTGTGCCTTCCAACTAGATTGTCAACTCTTGACTACTGACTGAGAGCTCATTGTTACTCAGCAAATGATGAATAAATGAGCGAGAAATTTCTTGTGTAAGCATTGTCAATTTGAACCCTTTGCCAGTTATACACAGTTCAGCACCACTTAGTTGGAAAAATCATTGTAGACACTTGACATTGTTATGAAGAGTTTTATATTTTCAATCTGCAGTTTGAGAGGCTACATATGTGACTAAAGTGTATGTCACTCTTCTTAATTGAATAACTCCAGAACCTCCAGGTTTGATGCTTGAAGGAGAGTCTACTGTTGGGAAGAGTGGATAGATTATACAGCCCTGTTTTCTGAGAATTCACTTTGTTCTTGGAGTTTTTCACTGCTTGCTGCCACTACTGCTTGGCCTCAAAGTATAAGCATGTTAACCCTTTCTTTCCTTAATACTTTACTTCGAAGCTGAGGAGAGACTGAATTTGGATCCTTTAGCAGTACAACCGGAATATTATACATAGTTTAGGGTAAGATGGGTATTTAAAAGTATTTTTCTAATAGAAAAAACTGAATGGATATTAAAAACATAAAATAAGGGTAATCTTATGTACAAAATATAACTACTCATGTTCAACTTTTGTTTACTACAGAGATGCCACCTCCCTGTAGCAAAGGCCATTTTTTAACTGGTCTTACCAAGGACTAGCTCCTAGACAACTTCACTCTTTAAGTTCTGGCCTGAGCACAGAGGACAAGAGAGTTCACTTGCTTGCCTATATAGCGTTTCTCAACCTTGGCACTACTAACATTTTGAGCCAGATAATTCTTTTTTGTTTAATTGAAGTATTGTTGATTTACATTATTATGTTAGTTGCATAGTGATTCAGTATTTTTGCAGATTGAACTCCATTATAGGTTATTACAAGGTGATGGCTATAATTCCCTGTGCTATATAGTATATCCCTCTTGCTTATCTATTTTATACACAGTAGTTTGTTAATCCATACCTCTAATTTCTCCCTCTCCCTTTTGGTATCCACAGGTTTGTTTTCTATATCTGTGAGTCTCTTTCTGTTTTGGATATACATTCATTTGTATTAATTTTTAGATTCCACATATAAGTGATATCATACAGTATTTGTCTTTTTCTGTAAGCCAGACACATAATTCTTTGTTGTGGGCAGCAGCTGTGCTGTGCATTGTAAGATGTTTAGTAGCATACTTGGCTTCTACCCACAACCTGCCAGCAGTACTCCACCCCTAGTTGTAACAACCCAAACCATCTCTAAACATGCCAAATGCCCCTGGGGGGTAAAATTATGCCCCCTCCCCCCTTTCATTGAGAATCACTGGCCTATAAAAGGGCTCTTCTGACAATTCTGGTTTCCTGTCCATCCCATTTGACAGCAGGAATCATCTCTCCCTTAAAGACAGAACTCGAGTTCCCCAGAGAAGAACAGCTTTGGTCTTGTTGGCCTCCACCAGGTTACCATATCACTGGTTAATGGTAACCCCAAATATCTTATGAGAGATACTACATTATAAATAACAAGGACTTTGATTTTAGTACCTAAACAGCAAATTACCATCAACATTTTATAGGTAAGTTTACTGAGTTTCAGAATTCTTCAAGTCATATCTTCATAAGTAGGGTCATTGAGGATTTATGAAAGTTAACTATGTATTCTGTATATAGCACTGTGCTAGTGATTGGGGCAGGGGAGAAACTTCAAAAATTCTAGATGTGTTCAAGTGTGGAGGCAGACTAGGAGCTAGGATGGAAGGCCTTGTAGTGGACAGTAAAGATGAGTGTGCCTCTGGTAGTGGCATTCTAGATAATAAACTCAAATTATGAGTAAGCAAGACTTACAAATATTTGATATATGCGCAAAGTGCAGTCACAGTGGCCTCTGTGGTTTCCTTTCTCATTCTCTTTCTCCTTCTCCCTCCTCACCTTTAGAATGTTTGATTATATAGCATTCCCAGTATTTGACATATCAAAGGCAGGCTACAGACAGTAATTTTGAAGAGGATCTAAAGTAGGAGATTTAAATATTAAACTTTCTAACTTGCAGGTAGAGAAGGTACTTTTTTAATGTGCATGTTTATAAAAATTTATTTTTAAAATAAATGCACAGAAGAATCTCAATTTAAGTTATACTCTCTGATACCAGAGCAATGAAAACATAAGCTTTTTTTTTTTTTAAGTAAAAGGATGAAAGAAAATCCATCTACTGTACATGGAAGCTAAGAGGAAAATATCTTATATAATTCTCATTCAAGGAGAAAATCACAGTTGCTGATTTACAAAGTATTTAGAAATTAATGACAATGAGAACAATAAAATTGAAACATAAGGATTCAGCTGAAGTAGTATATAAAGGAAAATCACAGATCAATATTTTAATATTAACCAATATAGAATGAATAAAAATATACCAAATGGTCTACCTATCACTTACGTCAGACAATGTTGTGTTCTGAAAAAATTTACTCATTTAATCTTCACAATATACCCATGAAGCAAGTAATATTCTCCCTCTTTTACAGATAAAGAACCAAAGCTCAGAGAGGTTAAGTGTCTTTCTGAAGTTTATTCAGCTAATAAGTGATAAAGTCAATAATCAAACCCAATCTTTTAACCACTACACTATATTGCCTCTTACCTTAAATGAGAAAAACACATAAAGTTTTAAGGAAAAGCAGGTAAAATAATTAATAAAGCAATGAATTAGAATCCAGAAATACAGATCAAAAAAGGAAAGAGCTGGTTGTTTGAAATGATCAATAAAATAAATATGGCAAAATAAAAATAGCAAAGATTTTTAAACAGGAGAGATGATGTTAGAAATTTAAAAGGAGATATATTCAGATACAAAGGGAATTTTAAATATGAGCGAATACTATGTATAAGTCCATGTATTCATAAAAATATTTTATTGAGCACCTACCACATAACAGGCAGGCCCTGTACATGTCACTAAGGGTATGGTGGTTAGCAAAAAGATGCAATTTGTGGAATTTGCTTGACAGAATACCAGAGAAGAAGGAATTTACTCCAAGAAGATTTACAGAAATCTTGAGTCTTTGGCTGACTGCTAATCTGAGCATGTGTAGAGTAATACTCCACAAGGCCAAGCAAAGATCAACTACCAAGGAAAGAACAATTACCTGGGAGCTGTAAATTGAAAAATTCCCAGAGCTCATAACGGACTGAACAACTTCAGAGTTACCAGCTGGAGTAAAGACCTCATTGAACATCTAAGGAATTCAGTAGAGACACCTGAAGGCTTATGCCTTTAGTAATAGGGCTACCCTAGCCCTAGATTAAAAGCTACTCTAGGTTTAACCTAGCAACATTTAAAAACAAGCCTTGAAATGATAAAGCTGATCCACAATAACTTAACTTCCTGCCAAAACAAGACTCAGTACTTAAACACACACACACAAAATCAAGACAGTCAGCAATATAATGTCACAATGACCAATATACAATAAAAAATTCCTAGATATGTGAAACTTCAGAAAAATTTGATCCATAACTGGGAGAAAAATCAGTTAACAGACCAGAGATGACAGAGATCACAGAATTAGCAATAGGACGTTTAAAAAGGGCTGACAAGTAAATGTGAACATTATGATAAAAATGGAAGATATGTAAATGAATGAAATACAACTTCTGGAGATGAAAAATACAGCATCTGAAAATTTTAAAAATCACTGTAGAAGCTTAACAGCAAATTAGACACTAGAAAATTGGTGGGAGAATGAGTCAAGATGGCGGTGTGGGAAGACTTGGAGTTAGCATCTCCCCACAACTAGGGCACCTGCCAGCCACTTTTGGGGGACTCTGATGCCCAAGGAGATGGGAGGAACCCCAGAGTGAACTGATAGGACATAGGGGGGCTGAGGGGAGAGGAGAAGTGGAAGCCAGACAAGATCGGCACCCCTGAGGCTGGGGAGATCAGGAGAGGCAGGTGGGAGGGACCCTCCAGGAAAAGCGGGAGAGGAGCGGAGGGTGATTGCCCTACCCACTGGGGCCCAGGGAGCCTGCTGAGCTCCCAGTCTGGTCCCCTGCAATCCAAAGCCCCCTCCAGGCTGCGTGGGTCCTGGGGGCATAGAAGGGAGGCCAGGGAGATCAGGAGAGGCAGGTGTGAGGGGCTCTGTAGGAGGAGCAGGAGAGGAGCGGAGGGTGTTTGCCCCGCCCACTCAGGCCCTGGGAACCTGCTGAGCTCCCAGGCTAGTCCCCTGCCCTCCAAGGCCCCCCCTTCCCCCCCAGCCGCATTGGTCCTGGGGCATAGGAGGGAGACCGAGGAGATTAGGAGAAGCAGGTGGGAGGGGCCCTCCCAGACCCCAGACGGGAGGAGCAGGTGTGGAGGGCATTTGCCCCGCCCACTCGAGCCCAGGAAGCCTGCTGGGCTCCCAGGTGAGGTCCCCTGCCGTCGAGATCAGGTGAGTGGGGCATGCCTGGGCCACTTCTTTTCCTTGAGCCTAAGCCCCACCCCCTACAGCCCCCAAGGCCTTTTCCAGCCCTGTGGGCCCTGAGCATTGGCTCCGCCCACTGCCCAAACCTCACCCTTGCTTAGGCCCTGCCCTCCACAGCCAAGGCCTTTGCCCTGCCCCCCTTTTTTTTTCCTTCCTCCTCTTTTATACTACTGTGGTACTGATGTACCTTCTGGTTATTGATTCATCTATATTTTTATTTTTACATTCTTTCTAATATATCTGTTGGTTTTCCTTTTTTATTTTGTTATTGTTCTCTCTCTTTTTTTTTTTTTTTTTTGCCACCCCAGGCAGCTTGTGGGATCTTGGTTCACAAGCCCAGGGTCAGTGGAAGCTCCTGGGGTGGGAGCTCTGAGTCCAAACCTCTGGACTAACAGAACCTAAGACCCCAAGGAATATTCATTATAGTGAAGTCTCACAGAGGTCCTCATCTCAGCACCAAGACCCAGCTCTACCCAACAGCCTACAAACTCCAGTGTTGGAAGCCTCAGGCCAAACAACCAGTAAAACAGGAACATAATCCCACTCATAAAAAAAAAAAATGAGACGGCAAAAAAATATGTCACAGATGAAGGAGCAAGGTAAAAACCTACAAGACCAAATAAATGAAGAGGAAATAGGCAATATACCTGAAAAAGAATTCAGAGTAATGATAGTAAAGATGATCCAGAATCTCGGAAATAGAATGGAAGCACGGATTGAGAAAATACAAGAAATGTTTAACAAAGATCTAGAAGAACAAACAGATGAACAACACAATAACTGAAATGAAAAATACACTAGGAGGAATCAATAACAATAACTGAGGCAGAAGAATGAATAAATGAGCTGGAAGACAAAATGGTGGAAATAAGTGCCAAGGAGCAGAATAAAGAAAAGAGAATGAAAAGAATTGAAGACAATCTCAAAGGGCTCTGGGACAACACTAAACGCACCAACATTCGAATTATAAGGGTCCCAGAAGAAGAAGAGACAAAGAAAGGGTCTGAGAAAATACTTGAAGAGATTATAGTGGAAAACTTCCCAAACATGGGAAAAGAAATAGTCACCCAAGTCCAGGAAACACAGAAAGTCCTATACAGGATAAACCCTAGGAAAAACACACCAAGACACATATTAAACTAACAAAAATTAAATTCAAAGAAAAAATATTAAAAGCAGCAAGGGAAAAACAAAAAATAACATACAAAGGAATCCCCATAAGGTTATCAGCTGATTTTTTAGTGGAAACTGCAGGCCAGAAGGGAGTGGCAGGATATACTTAAAGTGATGGAAGAGAAAAACCTATAACTAAGATTGCTCTACCCAGCAAGGATCTCATTCAGATTCAATGGAGAAGTCAAAAGCTTTTCAGACAAGCAAAAGGTAAGAGAATTCAGCACCCCTAAACCAGCTTTACAACAAATGCTAAAGAAACTTCTCTAGGCAGGAAACACGAGAGAAGAAAAAGACCCACAAAAACAAACCCAAAACAATTAAGAAAATGGTAATAGGAACATACATATCGATAATGAACTTGAATGTAAATGGATTAAATGCCCCAACCAAAAGCCATAGACTGGCTGAGTTGATACAAAAACAAGACCCATATGTATGCTGTCTACAAGAGACCCACTTCAGACCTAGGGACACATACAGACTGAAAGTGAAGGTATGGAAAAAGATATTTCATGCAAATGGAAATCAAAAGAAAGCTGGAGTAGCAATGCTCGTATCAGATAAAATAGACCTTAAAATAAAGACTGTTACAAGAGATAAGGAGGGACACTACATAATGATCAAAGGATCAATCCAACCAGAAGATATAACAATTATAAATGTTTATGCACCCAACATAGGAACACCTCAATACATAAGGCAAATGCTAACAACCATGAAAGGAGAAATCAACAGTAACACAATAATAGTAGGGGACTTTAACATGCCACTTACACCAATGGACAGATCATCCAAACAGAAAATGAATAAGGAAACACAAGCTTTAAATGACACAATAGAGCAGATAGATTTAATTGATATTTATAGAACATTCCACCCAAAAGTGGCAGAATACACTTTCATCTCAAGTACACATGGAACATTCTCCAGAATAGATCACATCTTGGGTCACAAATCAAGCCTCAGAAAATTTAAGGAAATTGAAATCGTATCAAGCATCTTTTCTGACCACAATGCTATGAGATTAGAAATCAATTACAGGAAAAAAACCTAAAAAAAACAAATACATGGAGGCTAACCAGTGTGCTACTAAATAACCAAGAGATCACTGAAGAAATCCAAGAAGAAATAAAAAAATACATAGAAACAAATGACAACAAAAACACAACAACCCAGAACCTATGGGATGCAGCAAAAGCAGTTCTAAGAGGGTAGTTTATAGCAATTCAATCTCACCTCAAGAAACAAAAACAATCTCAAATAAACAATCTAACACTACACTTAAAACAACTAGAGAAAGAAGAACAAAGAAAACCCAAAGTCAGTAGAAGGAAAGAAATCATAAAGATCAGAGCAGAAATAAATGAAATAGAAATGAAGAAAACAATAGCAAAGATCAATAAAACTGAAAGCTGGTTCTTTGAGAAGATAAACAAAATTGATAAACCTTTAGCCAGACTCATCAAGAAAAAAAGGGAGAGGACGCAGATCAATAGAAATGAAAAAGGAGAAATCACAACTGATACTGCAGAAATACAAAGAATTATAAGAGACTACTACAAACAACTATGTGCCAATAAAATGGACAACCATGAAGAAATGGACAAATTCTTGGAAAGGTACAATTTTCCAAGACCGAACCAGGAAGAATTAGAAAATATAAACAGACCTATCACAAGTAATGAAATTGAAACCATAATTTAAAATCTTCCAGCAAACAAACGGCCAGGACCAGATGGCTTCACAGGAGAATTCTATCAAACATTTAGAGAAGAGCTAACATCAATCCTTCCCAAACCCTTCCAAAAATTGCAGAGAGTGAAACACTCCCAAATTCATTCTACGAAGCCACCATCACCCTGATACCAAAACCAGAAAAAGATATCACAAAAAAAGAAAATTATAGACCAATATCACTGATGAACATAGATGCAAAAATCCTGAACAAAATTCTAGCAAACAGAATCCAACGGCACATTAAAAGTGTCATACACCATGATCAAGTGGGATTTATCCCAGGTATGCAAGGATTCTTCAATATGATACACATTAACAAATTAAGGAATAAAACCCATATGATCATCTCAATAGATGCAGAAAAAGCTTTTGACAAAATTCAATACCCATTTATAATAAAAAGTCTCCAGAAAATGGGCATAGAGGGAACCTACCTCAACATAATAAAGGCCATATATGACAGACCCACAGCAAACATCATTCTCAATGGTGAAAAACTGAAAGCATTTCCTCTAAGATCAGGAATAAGACAAGAATGTCCACTCTCACCACTCTTATTCAACATAGTTTTGGAAGTCCTAGCCACAGAGTGGTCCAATCAGAGAAGAAAGAGTGGTCCAGTCACAGAAGAAAAAGAAATAAAAGGAATACAAATTGGAAAAGAAGTAAAACTGTCACTGTTTGCCGATGACATGATAGTATACGTAGAAAATCCTAAAGATGCCACCAGAAAACTACTAGAGCTAATCAGTGAATTTGGCAAGGTTTCAGGATACAAAATTAATGCATAGAAATCTCTGGCATTTCTATACACCAACAACGAAAAATCAGAGAAATTAAGGAAACACTCCCATTTACCATAGCAATAAAAAGAATAAAATACCTAGGAATAACCTGCCTAAGGAGGCAAAAGACTTGTACTCAGAAAACTATAAAACACTGATGAAAGAAATCAAAGATGACATAAACAAATGGAGAAATATACTATGTTCTTGGATTGGAAGAAGCAATATTGTGGAAATGACTGTACTACCCAAAGCAATCTACAGATTCAGTGCAATCCCTATCAAACTACTAATGGCATTCTTCACAGAATTACAACAAAAAATTTTACAATTCGTATGGAAACACAAAAGATCCCGAATAACCAAAGCAATCTTGAGAAGGAAAACCTGAGTTGGGGGAATCAGGCTCCCTTACTTCAAACTATACCACAAAGCTACAGTTATCAAGACAGTGTGGTACTGGCACAAAAACATAAATATAGATCAGTGGTACAGGACAGAAAGCCCAGAGATAAACCCACGCACATATGGGCACCTAATTTACAACAAAGGAGGCAAGAACATACAATGTAGAAAAGTCAGCCTGTTCAATAAGTGGTGCTGGGAAAACTGGACAACTACACGTAAAAGAATGAAATAACACTTCCTAACACCATACACAAAAATAAACTCCAAAATGATTAAAGACTTAAATGTAAGACCAGACACTATAAAACTTTTAGAGGAAAATATAGGAAAAAAACTCCTTGACATAAACCACAGCAAGATCTTTTTTGACCCACCTTCTAGAGTAACAGAAATAAAAACAAAAATAAACAAATGGGACTTAATTAAACTTAAAAGCTTTTGCACAGCAAAGGAAACCATAAACAAGACAAAAAGACAACCCTCAGAATGGGGGAAAATATTTGCAAATGAAACAACAGACAAAGGATTAATCTCCAAAATATACAAACAGGTCATGGAGCTCAATATCAAAGAAATAAACAATCCAGTTAAAAAATGGGTGGAAGAATGAAGACGCAGACCTACTTGAGAATGGACTTGAGGATATGGGGAGGGGGAAGGGTGGGCTGTGACAAGGCGAAAGAGAGGCATGGACGTGTATACACTACCAAACGTAAGGTAGATAGATAGTGGGAAGCAGCCGCAGAGCACAGGGAGATCAGCTCGGTGCTTTGTGACCGCCTGGAGGGGTGGGATGGGGAGGGTGGGAGGGAGGGAGATGCATGAGGGAAGGGATGTGGGAACAGATGTATATGTATGACTGATTCACTTTGTTATAAAGCAGAAACTAATTAAAAAAATAAATAAATAAACTTTAAAAAAAAAAAAAAAATGGGTGGAAGACCTAAATAAACATTTCACCAAGGAAGACATACAGATGGCCAAGAGGCACATGAAAAGATGCTCAACATCACTAATTATTAGAGAAATGCAAATCAAAACTACAGTGAGGTATCACCTCACTCCGATTAGAATGGCCATTATCAAAAAAGCTAGAAATAATAAATGCTGGAAAGCATGTGGTGAAAAGGGAACCCTCCTACACCGTTGGTGGGAATGTAAATTGATACAACCACTATGGAAAACAGTTTTAGTTTTTTTGTTTGTTTGTTTTTTTGCTGTATGCGGGCCTGTCACTGTTGTGGCCTCTCCCACTGCGGAGCACAGACTCCAGACGCACAGGCTCAGTGGCCATGGCTCAGGGGCCCAGCTGCTCCACAGCATGTGGGATCTTCCCGGACCGGGGCACGAACCCGTGTCCCCTGCATCGGCAGGTGGACTCACAACCACTGCGCCGCCAGGGAAGCCCCAGTTTTAGTTTTTAAGTCATTTGCCTCCTTAGGCAGGTTATTCCTAGGTATTTTATTCTTTTTATTGCTATGATGGGAGGTTCCTTAAACTAAAAATAGAACTATCATATGACCCAGCAATCCCACTATTGGGTGCATACCCTGAGAAAACCATAATTCAAAAACAGACATGTAGGGACTTCCCTGGTGGTGCAGTGTTTAAGAATCCGCCTGCCAGTGCAGGGGACATGGGTTCGAGCCCTGGTCCGTGAAGATCCCACATGCCACAGAACAGCTAAGCCCATGCGCCACAACTACTGAGCCTGTGCTCTAGAGCCCATTACCCACAACTACTGAAGCCTGCATGCCTAGAACCCATGCTCTGCAACAACAGAAGCCACTGCAATGAGAAGTCCACGCACCACAACGAAAAGTAGCCCCCACTCACTGCAACTAGAGAAAGCCCATGTGCAGCAACAAAGACCCAATGCAGCCAAAAATAAATAAAATAAAATAAATTTAAAAAATAATAAAAGAGTCATGTACCACAATGTTCATTGCAGCTCTGTTTACAATAGCCAGGACATGGAAGCAACCTAAGTATCCATCGACAGATGAATGGATAAAGAAGATGTGGCACATATATACAATGGAATATTAGCCATAAAAAGAAATGAAACTGAGTTATTTGTGGTGAGGTGGATGGACCTAGAGTCTGTCATACCAAGTGAAGTAAGTCAGAAAGAGAAAAACAGATACTGTATGCTAATGCATATATATGGAATCTAAAAAAAAAAAAAAAAAGGTACTAATGAACCTAGTTGCAGGGCGGGAATAAAGAGGTAGACATAGAGAGTGGACTTGATGACACGGGGTGAAAGAGCGAAGCTGGGGCAAAGTGAGAGTAGCATCAGCATACATACACTACTGAATGTAAAATAGTTGACTGGTGGTGACTGGTGGGAAGTAGCAGCATAGCACAGGGAGATCAGCTCTGTGCTTTGCGATGACCTAGAGGGAAGGGATATGGGGATATGTGTATGCATATGGCTGATTTCCTTTGCTGTGCAACAGAAAGTAACATGGTTTGGTGAAGCAATTATATTACAATAAAGACCTATTTTTTAAAAAATTGCTGAACTTGAAAGCAGCAATAGGAGCTATTCAAATTATAGCACACAGAAAAAAAGAGAATAGTTTCAGTTTCCTGGGGAACAATAAATATGAAGTGCTCTAATATACATGTAATTGGAATACCACTGAGAGAGGGCAGTATTTGAAAAAATAATGGCCAAAATATCTCCCAATTTATTTTTAAAATAAATTTATTTATTTATTTTTGGCTGTGTTTGGTCTTTTTAAAAATTTATTTATTTTTGGCTGTGTTGGGGCTTCATTTCTGTGCCTGGGCTTTCTCCAGTTGCGGCAAGCGGGGGCCACTCTTCATTGTGGTCCGCGGGCCTCTCACTGTTGCGGCCTCTCCCGTTGCGGAGCACAGGCTCCAGACGTGCAGGCTCAGTAGTTGTGGCTCACGGGCCTAGCCGCTCCGTGGCATGTGGGATCCTCCTGGACCGGGGCATGAACCCGTGTCCCCTGCACTGGCAGGCGGACTCTTAACCACTGCACCACCAGGGAAGCCCTGCGTTGGGTCTTTGTTGATGCAGTCAGACTTTCTCTAGTTGTGATGAGTGGGGGCTACTTTTCATTGCAGTGCGCAGGCTTCTCATTGCGGTGGCTTCTCTTGCTGCCGAACATGGGCTCTAGGCGTGCTGGCTTCAGTAGTTGTGGCACATGGGCTCAGTAGTTGTGGCGCACGGGCTTAGTTGCTCCATGGCATGTGGGAATCTTCCCGGACCAGGGCTCGAAACCATGTTGCCTGCATTGGCAAGTGGATTCTTAACCACTGTGCCACCAGGGAAGCCTCAATATTTCCAAATTAGATTAAAACTATAATATAGATCTAAGAAGCTCTATTAACCCCAAGTAGGATAAACAGAAGGAAAACATCAAAGCACATTATGACAATTGCTGGAAGCCAGTGAGAAGAGAAAATCTTAAAAGCAGAGAAAAGAACAATAAATACATAAGAAGAAAGTTAAGAATTATCACTAATTTTCTATCAGAAACAGGAAAAACAGAAGACAGTATCTCTGAAGTGCTGAAAGAAAAAAAGTCAACCTAGGGACTTCCCTGGTGGTCCAGTGATTAAGACTCCATGCTCCCAATGCAGGGGGCCCAGGTTCGATCCCTGGTCAGGGAACTAGATCCTGCATGCCACAACTAAAGATCCAGCACATGGCAACGAAGATCCTGCATGCCACAACTAAGCCCTGGTGCAGCCAAATAAATAAACAAAAAATTTTAAAGTCAACCTATAATTTTCTTTTTTTAAAAAAAATAAATTTATTTATTTTTTGGCTGCGTTTGGTCTTTGTTGCTGTGTGCGGGCTTTCTCTAGTTGCAGTGAGTGGGGGCTACTCTTAGTTGTGGTGCGTGGGCCTCTCACTGTGGTGGCTTCTCTTAGGCATGTGGGCTTCAGTAGTTGTGGCACATGGGCTCATTAGTTGTGGCTCGCAGGCTCTAGAGCTCAGGCTCAGTAGTTGTGGCGCACGGGCTTAGCTGCCCCACGGCATGTGGGATCTTCCCGGAGCAGGACTCAGACCCGTGTCCCCTGCACTGGCAGGCAGACTCCTAACCACTGTGCCACCAGGGAAGCCCCAACTTATAATTTTCTATGGAGCAAACTTATCTTTCAAAACTGAAGGCAAGGGCTTCCCTGGTGGTGCAGTGGTTGAGAGTCCGCCTGCCGATGCAGGGGACAAGGTTCGTGCCCCGGACCGGGAAGATCCCACATGCCGCAGAGCGGCTTGGCCCGTGAGCCATGGCTGCTGAGCCTGCACATCCGGAGCCTGTGCTCTGCAACGGGAGAGGCCACAACAGTGAGAGGCCAGCGTACCACAAAAAAAAAAAAAAAAAAAAAAAAAAAACCTGAAGGCAAAATAAGGCCATTTTCAAACAAAAGCTAAGAGAATGTGTCACAACAGACCTGTGCTATGTAAAATATTAAAGGAAGTTCTTGAGGCTGAAGGAAGATGATACCAGGTGGAAACACAGAACTACACAAAGGGATGAAAAACACCAGAAATGGTAAATATCTGGATAAATAAAAGAAGACTCCTTTCTCAGTTTAAAATTTCTTTCATAGTTGACTGTTTAAAGCAAAAATAATAGGAGTGTACTGTGGGGATTATAACATACAGAAAGAAAATGTATGCCCACAATATCACAAAGAATGAGAGGGAAAAACAGAAGTATATATATTACAGTATATGTGTGGTAATATGACAAATAAAAGTAGACGATGATAAATTAAAGTTGCATATTGTAAAACTTAGAACAACAATGAAAATAATGAAAGAAGCATAGCGAAGGCAGCCAATAGAGGAATTAAAGTGGAATATACTACAAATTAGTCAAAAAGGAGCCAAGGAAAGGTGAAAAATTAAAAATGTAGATTGAACAAATAGAAAACAAATATCAACTATATCAATAATTAAATACATTGTAAAGGGTCTAAACCCTGCAATTAAAAAGACATACCTCTCTAAAAAAGCAAGGCCTAATTATGTACTGTTTACAAAAAAAGGCATCATCACCACAAAGACACAGATAAGTTCAAAGTAAAATGATGAGAAAAGATGTGCAAACAGAATAAACCTGGAATACCTATATTATTGTCAGACAAAGTAGACTTTAGGAAAAGGAATTTGGCCTATCTTCAAGACAAGGGATAAAGAGGGACGTTTCATAATAATAAAAGGGTCAGTTCATCAAGATGTAGTTACTAAGCTTCAGACTACATGAATTGAAAACTGACAACAGAAAAGAGAAATAGAAAAATCCACAATTATAACTGAGATTTCGACATTCCCCTCTCAATTTTTGATAGACAAGTAGATTTTAAAAATCAGCAACGATATAGAGGACTCAAACAATTTTATCAACCAACTTGACCTACTTGATATTCACAGAACGCTACATCAAACAGTGGCAGAGTACACATTTATTTCAAAATGCATATGGAACACTCACCAACATAGACCAAAAACTGGGAGATAGTTTTAAAAATTCTCAGTAAATTTAGAAACGACTGAAAGTATCAGCCAAGGTCAATCAGAAAATAGAAACCACAGTAATCCGACCATGCAAAGTTTAATATAGAGAATTATTAACTATGATGGGATTAGGGTAACAAGGGCTTAGCTAGTAGAAAGTGAAGAGAACTCTAAGTATAGGAATATCAGATATAAGAAGTAATTACTGGGCTTCCCTGGTGGTGCAGTGGTTGAGAGTCAGCCTGCCGATGCAGGGGACACGGGTTCGTGCCCCGGTCCGGGAAGATCCCACATGCCACGGAGCGGCTGTGCCCGTGAGCCATGGCCGCTGAGCCTGCGTGTCCGGAGCCTGTGCTCCACAACGGGAGAGGCCACAACAGTGAGAGGCCTGTGTGCCGCAAAAAAAAAAAAAGTAATTACTCCCCCTAGGGCTGAGATAGATTCCCCAAGGTACCCCCGGCCCTGCCCCCAGCTGCAGGCTGAGATCTAGACCTTGTTAGAGAGGGCAAGACCATGGCTTATTGACTGGCAGGGAATTTGCTTTGGTTGTGTGCCAGTGAAGGATGCTAGAAATCCACCTTCTGGAATTTACTGAAAATTTACCCTCTAGGGTACCAGAGAAAGCTGTTCATGGGTCGGTGTCTTGTGGGAGCCACTCTGCTCCAAAAGTCTGAAGGTGGATCTGGGGAAGCTGCTGGGTGCTGGGGAAATTGCCCAGAATGCAGGAGCCTGGTGCTGGGGAAGCCACTTGCACTGTAGGAGCCAGGCACTAAGAAGCTATCTGTAGTGCAGCAGCCAGGCAAAGGCAAAGCACTGCAGGATGGGGGGTGCGAGAGAAGCTATGTGTGTTTCAAGTGTCAGGCAAGAAAGCAAGCAAGAACTAAGAAGGAAAATTCTTTCCAGCGCCTTCTACTGACATAACATAACATTGTGCCAGCTGGCAAAAGAAAAATATTTAAAGAGCACAGTTCCCGTTTTAGAACAAGCAATGAATCTAGGAGATAAAACAATTCTTAATAACTTGCTTAAAGGAGAAAAATCTTATCTGTCATCATCTCTACAGATACTGAAAAGGCATTTGATATAAAATTTAACATCCATTTTAAATTTAAAAATCTTTGGTAAATTAGGAATAGGATACTTCCTTTACAAGTAAAGAATATCAAATATTTTCTTCCATAGCTCTTTGAGGGGTCCTCCTCTGGCCGAACGGGTGTAATCTACGTGAGATATGCTCTATAAGGCATCACTGATCCTCAAGAAGTTGAGAAAGTCCTAAGGAATCCCTACCACCACCACCCACGCATAAACCCTTAGCCCAGGCTGATCAGCAAGCAGATAGGAGGACATATCAGGATAAGTCCTATCAACAGCCGCAATCTTTTTTTTTTTTTTTTTTTTTTTTTTTTTTTTTTTGCGTTATGTGGGCCTCTCACTGTTGTGGCCTCTCCCCTTGCGGAGCGCAGGCTCCGGACGCACAGGCTCAGCGGCCATGGCTCACGGGCCTAGCCGCTCTGCGGCATGTGGGATCTTCCCAGACCGGGGCACGAACCCGTGTCCCCTGCATCGGCAGGCGGACTCTCAACCACTGCGCCACCAGGGAAGCCCCACAGCCGCAATCTTGATACACAGCCCTGGACCAGTTGCCAAGTGGAAAGCCATGCATGGGACTCCCTCACTGAAACAAGACTCTCTATGGGAGCTGAATTAATTTTAAGTCTGTGTTGCTCTCTGGCTATGAGCAGAAACAGAAGCAAAACTTTTCTGGAAGAAAACATCCCCAATTTAGGTCAAGAGGACTCCCAAGATTAAGGTCAAGCAATGAGCTCACAGTCAAAGAACTACAAGCACCAAGAAGCCAAACTTCTGTGAGTGAGTATCTGCAGAAATAATATTCAACAGATACATAACTCCAAGGACCATAGTAGTGGAGCTGATAGAGTATAGAATAACTATACTCCAAATGTTAAAAAAAAAAAGTAAAGGATGTAATGACAAAAGATGAGCAAGGCCTAATGAATAGGCAGGGGGGGAGGCAGATGGGAGAGGGTAGACTTTCTACACATGAGAAATGTAATTGTTGTAATGACAAAACTCAGTGCAAAGATTAAAGAAAAAATGAGATGCAAATGAAAAGAAAGTTAATAAATGAGAAGATTTATCTGAAGAAATTATCTAGCGTATACTACAGAGAGACAAGGAACTAAAAATATGTAAGATAATTAAGAGATGGACACTAGGATGAGAGAGCCTGTCATATAACTAATTGTAATCCCAGAAGGACAGAATAGAATAAAGGAGAAGCAATCTTCTCCCCCAACGTTTTATAAACATTTTAAACATACAGAAAAGTTGAAAGAATTGTGGAGTGAACACTCTTATCCACCAACTAAATTCTAGAATTAACATTTTGTTATATTTGCTATATCACTTATCTGTCCATTCTTTTACCCATCCATCAATGCATTCTCTTTTTTCTTTTTGATGCTTTTTAGAGTAAGTTGTAGACCTCACCTCTAAAGATTTCAAGGCGTTTCCATTAACTAGTGTTCAATACTGTTTTATAGTTCTTTTTTCCCACCTAGGTAAAATTTACATACAGTAAAATGCACAAGTCTTAAATGCATCATTCAGTGAGTTTTTACAAGTGCATATATGGGTATAACAAAAACTCCTGTCAAAAAATAGAACATATCCATCACCCCAGAAAGTTCCCTCATGCCTCTTGTCAGTCAGTCAGTCCCTGCCCTTTACCTCCCACTGGTTACAAATGTTCTAAATGAGATGCAATATTTAAAGAAATAGTACTATGACCTTTGCAGAAAGGATGAAAAACAGGTACCTGGAGTTTTAAGAATCACAACATAACTGGACTTCCCTGGCGGCGCAGTCGTTAAGAATCCACCTGCCAATGCAGAGGACACGGGTTAGATCCCTGGTCCGGGAAGATCCCACATGCCGCTGAGCAACTACGCCCATTCACCACAAATACTGAGCCCGTGAGCCACAACTACTGAAGGCCACACGCCTAGAGCCTGTGCTCCACAACGAAGTGCCGCAACTAGAGAAAGTCCCCGTGCATCAACGAAGACCCAATGCAGCCAAAAATAAATAAATAAATTTTTTGAAAAAGAACTAGAAAAAGTATCTTAAAAAAAAAAAAGAATCACAACATAACCAAAGCAGGGTAAATAAAAAGAAATGCATAATGACACAGTAAAAAAACTGAAGAACTCACAGGAAAAGATCATAAAAGCAGCCAAAGAGAAAGGACAGATCACTGGCAAAAGAACAATTAAAATGACAATGGATTTCTCGTCAGCATCAATAGAAGCCAAAAGTTAATGGAATAATATCTTTCAAGAGCTGAAAGTGAGCTAGAATTGTGTACTCACCCAAAGTATTGTTCAAGAACAAGAGTAAAAAAGAAACATTTAAGTTAAATGAGAACTGGGAGTTCACCTCAGAGACCTGCATTAAAGGAACTCCTAAATGATATATGAGAAGCAGTATTTCAAACAGGTTAAGAATAAAGTCTGCTTGGTTTGAATCCCTGTTCTGCCATTTGCTAGTTGTGGGATATTAGACAAGTGAGTTAACATCTCAGTGCTTCAGTTTTCTCGTTTGTAAAATGTTGACAATAATATGTAGAGCTGATTCACTTTGCCGTAAAGCAGAAACTAACACACCATTGTAAAGCAATTATACTCCAATAAAGATGTTAAAAATAAATAAATAAATCAAATAAAATGTTGACAATAATAGTATATACCTCATGGAATTGTTATGAGGATTAGATGAATTAGTAGAAAATAGAACTCAGGGACTTCCCTGGTGGCCCAGTGGATAAGACACCACACTCCCAATGCAGGGGGCCTGGGTTTGATCCCTGGTCAGGGAACTAGATCCCACATGCATGCTGCAACTAAGAGTTCCCAGGCCACAATTAAGGAGCCCGTCTGCCGCAACTAAGACCCAGTGCAACCAAATAAATAAATAAATAAATTTAGAAAAACATAATAATATCATAATCCAAATTAAAAAAAGAAAATAGAACTTATAACAAAACCTGGCATAAAGTAAGTGATTTGTGAGAGCTTTTTAAAAAAATTTAAAAAGAAATTATCTTAGAAGAATGGTCTGAGGTGCAAGATAGAATGGTGAGTGAATCAAAAGGTAAACAAACCTGTCAACTAAACATTGTCTAAAAAAATGTCTGATTTGTGAGGTTTAAAAAAATGTACAGAACTAATACCTTGAATAACACTAGCATGTAGGCACTGAGAGGAGGAGTAGTCATTTTGTTTAGAAGACGGGTTAATATACTGTTTACATTTTGTTAAGTTAGAGGTACAAGAAAACTTCTAGAAAGTACAAATATAGTGTACGAATTCCAAATAAAGGGAGAAAATGGAATTTTAAAACTCTGAACAAAAGTTAATTTAAAAAAAAATACCTCCAAAAGGCTCAAAAAAAGCAAGGTAAACATAAACAAAAACGATGTTGAAATAAGTTCAATTACATCAAAAATCAAAATAAATATATATGTATTAAAACTACCAGTTAAAACATAGAAATTGAAATAAAAAGAAAAACCTAGCTAGAAGCCATGTATAAAACACTCAGTTCCTCTGGGAATTGGTTCCAGGACTCCTGAGGATACCAAAATCCATAAATGCTCAGAGACCTTATATAAAATGGGGTAGTATTTGCATATAACCTACACACATCCTCCCATATACTTTAAATCATCTCCAGATTATGTATAATACCTAATACAATGTAAATCCTATGTAAATAGTTGCTAGCACATGACAAATTCAAGTTTTGCTTTTTGGAAATTTCTGGATATTTTTTCCCAAATATTTTCCATCTGAGATTGGTTGACTCCATGGTTGCAGAACCCTCAGATAGGAAGGGCTGACAGTATATATGGGGAAATGGCTTTTCAGGCAAAGGGAAAAGCAACTGCAAAGTCCTAGAGGCAAAAACAAGGTTCAAGGAATGCAAATATTTAAACTTTTAAAATCTGCTTAGAATCAATTTTTCCCCCATTTCGAGTGAAATATAGAACCCTTACCACAACATAGGCCCATTTATCCTCTCCCCTTTATGTTCTAGTTGTCATCAATTACATCTACATGTGTCAAAGCCCCCCAGACAATGTTGTAATTTTTGCCTTTAACGTCAAACATTTTATGAATTCAAGAGAATAGTCTACCATATTTATACAGGTATTTACCATTTCTGGCACTCTTTCTTCATTCCTGATGTTCCAGTTTCCTTCTAGTATCATTTCTCTTCTGTCTAAAGAATTTCTTTTAGCAATTCTTTTAGAACAGACCTGCTGGCAGTGAGTTCTTTTATTTTTTCTTCATCTGAGAATGCCATTATTTCACCTTAATTTCTGAAAGATATTTTTACTGCATATACTATTACGTGTTGACCATTTTTTTCCTTCAGCACTTTAAAAATGTTGTGTCCCTTCCTTCCAGACTGCATGGTAACTCAAATTATTGTTATTCTGTAGGTAATATATTGCATTTCTCTGGCTGCTTTCAAGATTTTTTCTTTGTCTTTATTTTTCAGCATTTTGATGATGATGTGTCTGGGCACAGACTTATGTTCATTATTTTTGGACTTTGTTGAGCTTCTTGAATCTGTAGGTTTGTGTCTTTTGCCAAACTTGAGACTTTTCATTCATTATTTATTCAAAAAATTTTCAACACCTTTTGTTATTATCCCGCAAGTCCCTGAGATTCTATTCATTGTTTATCCAATTTTTTTCTCTGTTGTTCAGGTTGGATAATTTGTATTGATCTGTTTTCAATTTCACTGATACTTTTCTCTGTCATCTTCTCTGCTGAGACCATCCAATGAATTTTTAAAATTTTGGCTACTATATTTTTCAATTCCAAACTAAACATATGTTTCTTCTTTATATTTTCTATTTCTTTGCTGATACTTTATATTTTTCCATTGGTTTCAAAAGTGCTTTTGAGGATATGGGGAGGGGGAAGGGTAAGCTGTGACAAAGCGAGAGAGAAGCATGGACATATATACACTACCAAACCTAAGGTAGATAGCTAGTGGGAAGCAGCCGCATAGCACAGGGAGATCAGCTCAGTGCTTTGTGACCGCCTGGAGGGGTGGGATAGGGAGGGTGGGAGGGAGGGAGACACAAGAGGGAAGGGATATGGGAACAGATGTATATGTATAACTGATTCACTTTGTTATAAAGCAGAAACTAATTTTAAAAAGTGCTTTTGATTGCTTGTTAAGAGAATTTTTATAATAGCGTTGAGAACTTTGAAGGGCCTGGGATTTTACCTTACTTGCAAGTTAACAAGTTAGGCTGCCACGGTTTAATGGATAGTGGCAGAAGTTGTGAGTCTCCTGGGTCAGAGACAAAGGACAATTTATTACCTAGAGCAGTAGCAGGAAGTAGAATATCAGTATTTATGCCAGTTTCCTGAGCCCCAGGTCCCACCAAGTAATGCCAGGAGGACCAGGTGATACCTGCACATGCAGTGAGTTTCATTATAGGAGAGGAACTTTATGGGAAACTCCAATTTGTAATGAGGGACTAGCAAACCTATCCAACTGTGCCCTGGAGAGAGACATTATCTTTTTTATTCTAGACAGCAAACAAATCTGCCCTTGGCCCCAGAGGAAGACATTATCTCTGTCTTCCAAGGATGTTTGCTATACAAAAATCCCTGAAAAGATAGTCCAGGAAAAAAGTTGTTAATGCCCTTGCCCAAAAGACATACAGAAATACAAGAGATCCATGGAGAATTGTCTCTCAACCAATAGCTGCTTCAAAGCCTTTGTCAGATAACTCCACCATCTGTGTTCTCTCAGCATTGACATCTCTTTTTCCCATGTGAATTGAGATTTTTCCTGGTTCTTTGTATGCTTAGTAATTTTGATTGTATCCTGGATATTTTGACTGTTCTGTTTTGTTTGTTTTTTTTTAACTGTATCCAGCTTTATTAAAGATACTTTTCATAAGCAATCATGGTATTTCAGGCAGGACATGGGCAGACAATCGTTAACAGTATACAACAACTTTCAAACTCCCTTTTTCAGTGGACTACCAAAATCTGAAAGCCACTATAAAACCCAATGAAGTCTTCCTGTGATGTTCTGAACAGGGAAAGTTTAGAGTGAGGGTTGACATTTCACATTTAGCATGTTGTTTTACAACTTTTCACAAGCTGACCCTGACTTTCAGGAAATGGAAATGAAAATGGCAGAAATATCAATCTGAAGGTCCACAAACTAAAAAAGGAACCGCTGCTCTTTTGAGGGAAGCCATCTCAGTGGTCACACTGGAAAGTCCAGATTGCCTGACATACTGGTAACCAATTTTGAGGTGTCAGGTTCCAACAGGTCTCTGGGTTTAAGGGACTCAAGTCTAGGCTGAAGGTGGTGAGGGAGAAGAGGACATAAAAACTAAATCTAGTTTTTCCACACCACGAGGCGTTTGTGCCAAGGTGGCTACTGTGTGTCAACATCAAGGAACCCCTCCTTCCTGGGAACCAAGAGGAAGTCTCTCAAAACCAGACGGGAAAGGTGTTCTTTATCCCATGTCAATCCAGCTTCAGAGACAATCTATTAGTGATATGTGCTCTTCCCCAAAAAAACAATAATGAAGTTTTCTGTATGCTAACAACATAGCTTAAAAAAAAAAGTAAAACAAAATTCTGCATTTTTAGAAGACTTGATAGAAAACAGTACTTCAAACTGTTCAGTCAGCAGAAGCACACAGTTACCAAGAAGGCACACACTTCACTTGGCATCTCCTGCACCCTCAGCTTTCTGTGCCTGGTCTGTTTTGGCACCTCCGTTTTCTGCAGGGTTATTCCCATCCTTGCCTGTAGCAGCTTTCCCCTTTTTCCCTTTGGGTACCTTCTCTCCCTTCTTTGCAGGGGCCTTTTTAGGCTTGGGCTCTGGCTTTGGAGGAGCAGGTTTAGCAGATTACCTTGCAGATCTTCTCTGTGGTTCGTCCTTCACCTTGGTTTTATCTCCTTTAGCATCCCCTTCAGCCTTTCTCTTGGGCATGGTGGCGACAGTGGCGGGACACGGGCGCTGGACACGGGGACGCAGTGGCGTGGCTTTGGCCGGTCCAGGGGTCGCTCTCACCTCTTCTTCACACTGCTCCAACTGTTCTGTTTTGAAACTCTGTGTATTGTTTAAGTTCTATTGAGAATGTTGATATTTTGGTTTTAGCAGGCAATCAGCCTGGGTAGGTTCAGGCAGTAGTGTAATGGTATGCATCTCAAGGGAACTAGGATTTTGGAAGGAAGGGGAAAGGTTTGGATTTGGCAATGGAGAGCAAGCAGGACTCGAAGGATTTAAAACAAAACAAGACAAAACACCTACAACTTGAGAGTATTGCAAGGAAACAAGGAGATGGCCAAGTTTTTGGTTGGAGTAAGAAGATAAAGGGAAAGGTTAGAAGAGTTCTTAAGGGCAACAGGGGATTTGACTCATAACAGCACAATGAAAGAGTCAGGATAGATTAAGAGAAGTGGGAAGGTAGGCTAGATTAGAGCAAAGCATTATGGGATTAAGAATCTATATGATGAGTTCAAAAAGAGTCATGCACCACAATGTTCACTGCAGCTCTATTTACAATAGCCAGGACATGGAAGCAACCTAAGCGTCCATCGACAGAGGAATGGATGAAGAAGATGTGGCACATATATACAATGGAATATTACTCAGCCATAAAAGAATGAAATTGAGTTCTTTGTAATGAGGTGGATGGACCTAGAGTCTGTCATACAGAGTGAAATAAGTCAGAAAGAGAAAAACAAACACCGTATGCTAACATATATATGGAATCTAAAAAAATGGTTCCGATGAACCTAGAGGCAGGACAGGAATAAAGACGCAGACGTAGAGAATGGACTTGAGGACACGGGGAGGGGGAAGGGTAAGCTGGGACGAAGTGAGAGAGTGGCATGGACATATATACACTACCAAATGTAAAATAGGTAGCTAGTGGGAAGCATCGCGTAGCACAGGGAGATCAGCTCGGTGCTTTGTGACCACCTAGAGGGGCGGGAGAGGGAGGGTGGGAGGGAGACGCAAGAGGGAGGGGATATGGGGATATATGTATACATACAGCTGATTCACTTGGTTGTGTTGTGGCTGGAAGGACTTGTGGAGCCATTCTTTAAATCCAGAACACTGAAAACCCTCAAAGCGTCCTTTATAGACTAAATCTTTGGTGTTGCTGCCACTGGACAGGCAATCTTCCAGGAGCATGGAAATCCTGCTGTGGGTGGGAAGTGTATAATGATATATATATACTTACTGGGGAAACCCAAGAAAAACAACATCATTTTAGGTCTCTCCTCAAACTTCAACTTATCAGAGGGGCCTTATTTGAACATGTTAACAGAAGTAGTATTTTTTGTGGTCCCTTTCCATCCTCTTACTATGCTTCCCCCACCTTCTTAGCACTTATCACCACCTGTCTTATATTTATTTGTTTAGTATTTCTTCTCAGTAGAATGTAAAGATCTTGAGAACAGATTTTTTTTTTTACTGCTTATTTCCAGGACCCAGAATAGTGCCTGAATATTTACAGAATGAATGAATGGATAGATAAGAATATTAGACCCATTAAGTGAGTTCAGTATCATGGCCAATTACAAAATCAATAATCCTAAAATTAATAGTGTTCCTATATACCAGCAAAAGCTGTCAGAAGAATATTTTAAAAGATAATATTTATTAACAGCAACAAAAAATATAAAATATCCAGAAGTAAACTAAATAATATGGAAATTTTACTGACAGAATTGAATGAATAGTGAAGTGTACCATATTGCTGGATGGAAAGACATAATATTGTAATGATGAAAATTCCCCCCAAATTAACCTATAAATTTAACACAGTATCAATCAAAATCCCAGCAAACTTTTTAGGGGAGACAGAGGGGCAAAATTTGATTAAAAGATTTAAAATTTCATCAGGAAGAATAAAGGCTTTAGATAGTCAATTAAATTCTGAAGGAAGGCACTGATAAGGGACCTTGCTCTACCAGACACAAAATCAAAAAATATAGGCAAAGACAAATTTGTGGTATGTATCAAAGCCTTAAAAAAAGAAGGTGCATAGCCCAGGCATTCCACTTCTGGAAATTTTTCCAGTCAGTGTTTGCTAAGTAGAGGATGGTTCAATTAAACAAATACCTGTGGAATACCATGGAGCTTTTAAGAATGACGGTGTAGAACTACATTAATTGCTATGGAAGGTGTTCACCATATATTTTTGTGTTAAAAAAACTGATTACAAAACAATACATCTGTTATCCTAATTTCTTATAAAATTGAAAAATAATAATTTATATATATATGTATATGTATATATATATACATATATATATATGTGAAGAAATAACCTGGATGGAAGGTTATACATGAAAATTTTAATGGTAGTTCCTTGGGAATAAGGATTACAAATGATTAAAGTTTTTTGTTGTTTTTTTGAATTTGTATACTGAAAAAATTAGGAAGTTTCCCCCAAAATGGGATGGCAGTTAAACTCTTCACTACTGCCACCTGGTGGCTACCACTGAAAGATATCATTTCTTTTCTATCACCTTAAGAAACAACACACATAATAACATCATAACTATAAAGTTGTAAAGAAATCTGCAGTATCACCTAGTTCTAGCCATCATTTTATGGCTGAGAAGATGCAAAAACGTTTAATCCATTTGTCTAGAGTCACACTGTTAGTGAAACTTATTAATAGTAACAAACTCTTGTTGAGCCCTTTCGCTAAGTACTTTATATAGACTGTCTCATTTTATTCTCATAGGAACATATGACGTAGTTCCTATTTTTACTCTCATTTATCCCTATTTAACAAATGAGGATCCTGAGGCTCACAGAAAATGACCTACCCGAGGTTGTGCACTCAGGGTAGAGCAGGCATTCTGAGGTCCACAACCCTTTCCTGAACCTCCGCTACGGCGCCATCTTAGTCTCTGAATTGCCCTTGCCCTTTCAATTATATCCCACTGCCTCTTCCTTCAGTGCTTTTGGTGAAAACTCTTAAATATGCCCAGTGTTATGTTCCTCCAGGTTGAAAAGAGAGTATAAACATTTATGGAGAGAAATATAAAGAAACAAAGTAGTTTTACCCCCAGCTCCTTTTAAGAATTTTGTCCAGATGGAAACAGACTTACTTTGAATTGTTCCAGTGTCCAGATCCTAAGGAATCTTAGAGACTTGGGACCATGAGTAGGCTTCCCTGGGTTCCCTGCTCCAGTTTTCCGCATGCTATGTTCTCCCCTTAAGTTTTCATTTACCAGAGCTGAAGAGTTACTATCACTATATGCAGTTGTTCATGTACTTCTTCCCCTCTCTCTTCTAGCCCTTGCCCAAATTCTTAGGGAGAATAGTCTCTAGCTCTGGATCTATCTTCATACATCAAAAACCAATGGCATAAGTGCTAATAAATGCAAAAATTGTACTAGGGATAAATCTTTTGAAAGTGAAATTAGAAATGGGAAATAACTAGTGCGATTAGCCTCTGTAGCCCTTGAGAACCTAAAAAGTCTTTCAGAATTGTTCCCAAAATGAATACGTACCTTTGAACTATCATCTAGTTAAAGCTGACTTTTCTTAAGTACAAGTTTGCTTCAAAATAAATTAAATCTTTTCATTTGTACTAGTGCTGTAAAAGTGTTATTTTTCTAAGCTAGCAAAAAGAACTTAGTTGTTAGATAGTCTTGAGTTAAAATTCATGTATAAGCTTTGGCTTGAGTAAATTATTAAATTTAACTTAAACTACAATTTTTTCTTACCTCTAAAATTAAGGATAATAATATCACCAAAGGGTGGAGAGGATTCAATGAGATGACACATGAAAATGACATACAGGCATCTAGCAGATAACACACTTCCCTCCCTTCTCCCTGTGTTATATACTTATCTCATCCAAACGTTCTTCATACACCTGGGCTAGGGTTTCTTAGAAGGAATCAGTTCTACCTCAGCCAGTCTGAGGTGTTTTGAGACTCTACTTTTTTTCTTTCACATCTCAGCTTCAGTCTGTCAGTAAGTCCTGTGGGCATCACTTTCAGGATAGATGCTCAATTCGACTTTTTTTTTTTTTAACCCCTCCACAGCTACCATGCCTGTCCAAGCCACCATTATCTCTCATCTGACTGGTGCAGTAACTTCCTAACTGGACTCCCTACTTCCTTTCTTGCTCCCTACCATCTATTCTGCACATGCAGCCAAATTATTTGTTCACAAATTATGTCATTTCTCTATTCAAAACCTTCCAAGAGGTCCCCATCACTCTTAGACTAAAAATCTAAAGTCTTCACCAAAGACTACTAAACCTCTGTGACCGGAACCCTGCCTACCATTCTCATACCTCTCTCCTATCTTGCTCTGCTGCAGCTGCACTGGCCTCCTTACTTTTTTAAAAACAATTGAAGTAGAATTGACTTACAATATTATATTAGTTTCAGGGGGCCTCCTTGCTATTATTCTTTGCTGCTGCCAACCATATTCCTGCCTCAGGACGTGTATATCTGTTGTTCTCTCTGCCTGGAATGCCCCTCCTAGATCTTTAATGCCTTGCCTTTTCATTGCCTACCTCAGACAGGCTGAACCTAGGCACCCCATTTAAACAGATACCCTTCCAAAAGTCTCTCCTTAAGCTTCTTTATTTTTTCTCGTAACGTCTACCAACTACCTTGGCATTGAAAAATACATACATACACATATATTTCTCCATCTTCTCACTTGAAATGTAAGTTCTGTGGAGATGGAGACTTTGTTTTATTCTCTTTGTATCACTAGCATCTAGAACAGTGCCTGGTATGTGCCAGGCATTCAAAAATATTTGTTAAAAAAATATATTTGTGGAATGAATAAAAAAACTTTTAGCTTCCTGCCATCAAGTCAGCAAACTTGCCTCCTTCTATAGCCATCCTTTCCCCTCTTCCTCCTTTAAGTACAAGAGATGTTTTTCTTCTTGTCTGAGGTTAATGTCTCACCTATGCTGCCTCCTCAATGACCTTGACTTAGCCTTTACATTCACCTCTCCCGCCTGCAGAATTCTCCTTCTAGCAGGCACAAGTCTCTCCCATTTTAAATAAAAATCAAAAGAAAATCCTCTGTCTGCATCTTATATCACCTGCCAATTTCTCCTGCTCTTCACAGCCAAACTCTTGAAATATTTCTTTACCCTCTTTGCATTCCTCACCTCTCCATTCATTCTGGTTTCTCAAACTCCTTAGAAACAGCTCACTCCTGCTTTAATAGTTCTCTTCCCTGAGCTTTTCCAAGACATTATTCTCTTAATGTTTTCTCCTACTTCCCTGACTGCTACTCTTCCTGTCCCTCCCTAAAATTTTGTGTATCTGAGTTCTGATCAGGGTTCTCCTTATTTTACAGATTCTCCCTTGGCAATCTTACCCATGCCCATAGTTTCTGTTACCACCCAAATCTGTATGCCCAGCCCTCATCTCCATCTACTAGGCTCACAATTTATATGACCTACTGCCTACTTGATCCCCACTTGGATTTCCACAAGCACCTCAAAATAGAGATGTCATCTTCCCTCTCCTAACTTGTCTCTCCTTCGGTGTTACTTATTTTAGTGAATGGCACCATCATCCACCAGTTGTTTGTGGAAGCTACCCTTGGTTTCTCTTCTCCTTCAAAGCCCCTCACCCTCACCCAGCCAATCAGTAGGGTCCCATTAATTCTACTATATTGGGTCAAACTGTTGCCCCACCCCTACCCCCCGAAAGATATACCCAGGTCCTAACTCCTGGCGCCTTTGAATGTGACCCTTATTTGGAAACAGGATCTTTGCAGGTTAAGGATCTCGAGATGAGAGCCTCCTGGATTTCGGATGGGCCCCAAATCCAATGTCTGGTGTTCTTATGAGAGAAAGGAGAGGAAGAGGGAGAGGCAGATCTGAGACGCAGGCACGGGGGAGGGGGCCATGGGAAGACCCCTGTGAAGATGGAGGGAGGTTCTGGAGCTATGCTGCTACAGGAACAACAAGGATTGCCAACCCTGTGGACGCCGTGATTTCAGACTTCTGGCCTCCAAAAGTGTGAAAGAATGAATTTCTGTTGTTTTATTCCCGAAGTTTGTAGTAATTTGTTATGGTAGTCCTAGGAAACTAATACATCTACCTTCTAAATATCTTGAAATCCATCCACATTTTTCCATCATCGTCCCCATCTAGTTCAGACCGTGATTACAACAGTCTTCTGCCTTGTCTCCCTGCTGCTAGTCTCAGCCCATCTTTCTAAAATGCATGGAATTTACTTCACTACTGACAATCTGTGAGTGGTTTGCCAGTGACTCCTGGATTAAGTCTAAATGCCTGGTCCAGGACTTAAGAGTTTGGCTTCTGCGTACTTGGGTAGCCTTATTTCTCATCTCTCTTCACCCTCGCCCTTAATTCTATGCTCCAGACTTAGTAATAATTTTTTTATTTTTTGGCTACGCCGCACGGCATGTGGGACCTTAGTTCCCTGACCAGGGATGGAACCTATGTCCCCTGCAGTGGAAGCGTGGAGTCTTACCCACTGGACAGCCAGGGAAGTCCCGTAGTAATAATTTCTGATATTTATGGGATACCTACTTTGTGCCAGACACTATTCTAAGAGCTAGATCTCACAACGACCCTATAAGATAGGAAACAGGCTTCTTTCAATGTCTCTGCCTCTGGGACATTGCTCGTGCTGTTCTTGCCTAAAGTGCCCTCACTTTGTCTTCCCTTGCTCTTTGTCCCCTCCTCATAATTTACACCCACAATTTAGGTCTCAGCTTATTCAGCACTTCCTCCATGAAGCAGTCCTTGATATTCCTAATCTGGGTTACGTGTCCCACCCCTACCGTCCATATTCCTATCACACCCTGTACTTCCCCATCATGATATAAAACATTATAACTCTATTTACTGGTGTCTTAGTCGGTTCAGGCTGCTATAACAAAACATCACAGACTGGGTAACTCAAAAACAACAGAAATTTATGTCTAACAATTCTGGAGGCTGAAAGTCTAATATCAGGGTGCCAGCATGGTCAGGTGAGGACCCTCTTTCGGGCTGCAGACTTCCCACTGTGTCCTCACATGGTGGAAGGGGTAAGCAAGCTCTCTCTGGGGCCTCTTTTATAAGGGCACCAATCCCATTCACAAGTGCTCTCCCCTCACTCATGACCCAGTCACCTCCCAAATGTCTCACTTCCTCGCACCATCACCTGGGGGGCTAAGATTTCAACATAAGCATTTTGGGGGAACACAAGCATTCAGACCATCCAATAGGCCTACAGCTCACACTGTATTTTATGTTTCCTGCGGAAAGAGGCTGTTCCTTTCTCTTGCCATTGTAACCCCAACCCCAGGATCTAGCACAGTGCCTGGCACATAAGAGATACTCAACATATTTGAGTAAATCAAAGAAACTTGGGGCGTCCCTGGTAGCGCAGTGGTTGAGAGTCCGCCTGCCGATGCAGGGGACACGGGTTCGTGCCCCGGTCCGGGAAGATCCCACATGCCGCGGAGCGGCTGGGCCCATGAGCCATGGCCGCTGAGCCTGCGCATCTGGAGCCTGTGCTCCACATCAGGAGAGGCCACAAGAGAGGTCCGTGTACCGCAAAAAAAAAAAAAGAACCTTGCATAAAGGCTGTTAGTACCATATGTCTCTACTGACATAGAGTAGGAAAAAATGCACCCCTAGACCTAGATGTCAGTCCCCTCCCTCAGAATTCTGATGCCTCGTAAGCCTTTGCTCGGGCCCATTCTGAAACATCTTTTCATAAGAATTTCCTGAGACACACAAGGCCAGTTACTTCTCACTTTCCCATCACACTCAGCACTTCGTCAAATACAAGGCTCTCCAGGAAGCTATCCTCTCCCATTCCGCTCTGCAATCCTCCCAAACCCTTCCTCTTCTGGCTCTGTCCTCTACCCTGTGTCCTCTGAACGCCTGCCTATTCAAAACAAACTCACCTATAGTCTCATCCTTATAACAAAATACTCCTTCCACCTCCTGGCCTTAAGCAGAAACCTGGTTTCCCTTTAGGAAACGACTCTACTACCATCTGGGGCGGAGATTGTTAATCTGTCTCACCCTCATGCAGAAGCCTCTTCTTTCAGAATTATATTTTTCAACCATCTACCTCTCTACTCCTGCTGTTTACTGCCATCTACTAACTTCCTAGTTATTCTTTTCTCTAGTTTATGGTCTTTATCTCCATGTGAGTCCCACTGTCATTTGGGATCATTTGCTTGTCCATTTGGACAGCCCTATCTTGTATTTCCTTGAACACTCTCAATCTGATGACCTTTAACACACTACACTTGATCTATTCCGTGACTGTACTTAGGTTTGTCGCCAGGAACGGCTCTGCCTCTTAAATCCTAAATTTCAGTATCTCCATTCCTTTAGCACATTTTCTTACAAAGTCCTGTCCTGCCACTTCATTTCTTAATCAGCCTGGATGCATGGCTCAGCTTTTCATGATCCAGCTTTTCACAAACATCCTCACTACCTTGTACCTTTGTTTACCTGGCTCAGATGCAGCCTGGGAACAATATAAGCATTTACTTTTCATCCCTATACCCAGGCTTCTGAGTACTTGTCTGGGCTAGAACTCTTTTGGTTGGTTGTGATGAAAATCAATTCAAAATAGTTTAGAGAAAAGGAGAGTTTAATGGAGCTACCAGAGTAGCTCATGTAAGCAAACCACAGGAAGGTCAAGAGTACAACTGGGGCTCCAAGACAGCTGGAACTAGAGACTCCTGCTGCTGGGATTCACCCTGTCTTTTCTGCTTCTCTCAATATACTGGTTTTCTCCACATGACAAGAAATAGTCTCAAGCATCATATCCTATGGTTCCTAGAAAGTTACTTTTTCCTATTATAGTTCAGAAAATCCCAAGGGAGGGCTCTGACCTAGCTTAGATCAGGTGTTCACTCATGGACCAATCACTTATAACTAGACAAGGTACTTGAGTCAGTAGCCTCCATTAGAACTAGATGACAGAATCAAGGAAGGAACAGTTTTCCCACGAGGAGAGAGTAGCAGACACACAGAACAATAGATGGCTGCCTCAGAACTCCTAGAGATCGATTAACTGATGCCACTGTAAACTTATAATAGCAACTTTAGAAGGACTCTCAGAACTGTCCAGAAAGTCTGCTTGTCCTTAAGGACTTTGTTGAATCTCCCTCTGTTCCTACGGTTCTTCAAAATAGAATTTTGAGTTCTTCCGTAATCATACTGGATTAATCTTTCAGAGCCCTGGCATGTAGTACATCTGGCCCTTGAAGTTTTAACTCAGTTATCAAATTTGACCATTTCTAAGCAATGGCTATTGCGTAACAGAAGAATTAGGGTTGTCTAAAAGGATTTGAAAACAATAGTAAAAGTGCTTATTTTGAAAAGATCCTATGACCATGTATTGCTTGAAAATTTTCACTGGACCTAACCCATGGCCTCTGAATTTCTCTCACAACTACGACATTCAAAACGAGAAAAATAAGTGACACCTCTACCTTGCAGAATATACAGAAACACCATGTATGCTGCTGATACTACTACTTAGCAAGTGCTGGGTTTCCTCTAGGTTATATAATCCACAGCTCATGGCATACAGTAACTGCAAGTAGTAATGGGGTCTTATCAATTAAATGCCTGGTTTAGAGCAGTACCTACACTATTGATTTAATCTCGGTCCATGGTATGCTTGGTTTTTTGGCAAATGCTAAAAAGCATTAGCTTTTTCTTTTATAATTTACCTAATTCCTAACCTCACATGAACTGTTAGACTTCACAGGTGCTAAGCTCCAGCAGTAAGGTTCCTATAGCCCCAAGTGCAAGTTGAAATGACAAGTAATCTCTTTTGAGCACCTTCTGGTTTCTTCTTCTGGCTCACTGGGCCATCTTTTAACCTATGACTGGTTTAAAGTGGATTGGTCATCCTGTATGATGACCTTTCTCATGGTAAGTTAATACATTTAAGCTCACAGTCTAATTTATTCAGCGGTTTACATAAACTGATCTCTCAGAGCTTTATTACCAGTGGATAAACTTTTAAAACAGAGTTCCTAAACCTGTGTTTAGCTGCGAATCAGGCCCAACCCTGCTGTCTACCATTATATGCCACTACTTAAGCAATCCACTAGCTGGTCATATGCAAACTCATAACCACTACAGGTCATATGGAAATAATTTTTTTTTTTGGTCTGTCTTTTGCAGGTTGATTTTGATGATGAAAATCGTCCAACTTTTGCTAATCAAGTTAGGGGCATATATAATGTCTTCACAATTATTGCATTTCCAGGTGAGATAAAATTCATCCACTTAGTAAATACCCAGTGAGCATTTCCTTTGTGCACGGCTTTATGGCTGGGGTAGTGAGGGACATAACAAAGTAAAATCCATGGTCCCAGGTCCCAATCCAGTTTGGGGGAAAAGATCTCTATAAATAAAAATGTCAAATAATCAAGAACTAAATAAGTTTGAGGTGACACAAATATCAGATGTTCTGATATGAGCAGAAAGGACAGTAAAGCTGAATTTCCAGGAGGGGAGCATCACTGTGGGTTAAAATGGTCAGGGATGCATCACAGAGAAAGTGGGAAATATGCTGTGCTTGGAAAGGCATAGGAATTGCATGGCGAATTCCATGCTGGAAGAATGGAACAAGGAAAAGCTTCAGTTTTAAAGCTTGGTGTGTGAGTCAGTTTGGCTGGGAGTTTTGACCAGGGCAGTTGTGGAAAATCAGATTGCAAAGGTAAGAGGAAGCTAGACTATGCTTGCTGTCAATAACAGGTGTTGTGTGCAACTATGAAGAATCATCTTATGTTGGATGAATTTCTTTTTTCATCTTAGATGTCCCTGCCGTATCAAAAGTGCCCATTCTAATGCTTAGACCACAAGCCTGGAACATGGTGGAATATAGTATCATGGCAACAATTCACTATTTTTAATGTTGGTGAGGAATGTTGTATAAAGCTCACATGGCTCCAAATGTATTTTAAGTGTTCAATGGATGCTCCCTTTGGAATATTAGCAGTATTCTCAAGCAGGCTAATAATGGAACTACTTATGACTTTCCAGCTTATTGGTAGATATATTCACTCATGCAACAATTTACTGAGTACCAACTAGGTACCAGGCATTTAGTCTACATTTTGAGGGATTTAAAGATGAATAAACATGATTTCTGCCCTTAAAGAGTTTGTAATAGTATAAAAATAAGATAGATACTCAAAAAAGTTTAATACTACATATAAAGATGAATAAAAGAAATATGGAATGTGCTATGAAAGATCAGAGAAGGAAGAAATTCAACTCAGGTGAGAAAAACCTTAAAGAATGGGCAGAATTTGCTCAGTTGGTAATTGAGGAAAGAACATTTCAGCAAGAGTGAGAAGTATGAAAAAAGACTTGGCATGGGAAAGCATTAGGAATGTTTGCAGAACTGTGAATAACCTAGTTGTTAACTTGTTTGTTCATAGATTAATGGACAGCAGAGTTCCAGTTTTTTAATTATGATGTGATGACACCTGGGAAAGACACTGTACAACAATGCAAGTGGCCCTTTCTTTTTTCTTTCAAAGGTAATATTTTCAGTAAGCTGCCCGTGTGGTCCTCTTGGCCACACAATTAGTAAAGCTAACCCTGAGATTTTCATGAGCAACAATGAAAGAGCACAAAAGACACAATATTAATGTAGATTCATGTCAGACTCTTTTAGTCAGAAAGGTTCATTTAAATGTTTAAAAAAATAGAAGTCCCAAGGCTTCATGATAATTTCTTCTTCTAACAGGAGAAAGCTCAAAGTTGTTTTTTCCAAAGCATCTCTAGGGGGATATTACTCAACACTAAAAAGGAATTAACCACTGATACATGCAACAACACAGATGATTCACAAAATAATTATGCTGAGTGAAAGAAACCACATTAAAAAAGTAAATACTGTATGATGATCTCTTTTATATAAAAGTCTAGAAAATGCAAACTAATTTATAGATAAAGAAAGCTGAGGCTGGGGGCTGAGAAGGGTAGCAGGGAAGGATGACAGAGGCCCTGAGAAAACCTTCTGGGGTAATGGATATATGTTTATTACTTTGTGGTGATGATTTCATGGGTGTGTACATGTGTCAGTTGTACATTTTAAATATGAGGAGTTTACTGTTTACTGTATGTAAACTATACCTCAATAAAACTGTTTTTAAAAGACACACTTCCATTTGAGGACCACCAACTTCATCTTTATACCATTTTTTTTTTTTTTTTTTTTTTGCGGTACGTGGGCCTCTCACTGTTGTGGCCGCTCCAGTTGCGGAGCACAGGCTCCGGAAACACAGGCTCAGCGACCATGGCTCACGGGCCCAGCCGCTCCGCGGCATGTGGGATCTTCCCGGACTGGGGCACGAACCCGCGTCCCCTGCATCGGCAGGCGGACTCTCAACGATTGCGCCACCAGGGAAGCCCCTTTATACCATTTTATGTCAAATCTGAGTAAAAGATTAGTGTAACATTTTAATGAGATCTGTGTGTGTGTGTTTTAATTTCTGAACCAGATAAGATAATCATGATGAAAAAGACAAAAGCACTTATGTGATTAGGTATAAACTATTACAGTTAAATGATGAAGTAAAATGGTCCATGATATTTTATTTCTGTAGCCTGAAATTGCTCAACTTTATTAGGGAATAAATCCTAATGAATATTTAAATTCAGAATATAAGTAGATAATGGAATAAACAGTCCTGTTACTACCTCATGCAATAATGTAAAAACAGACCATTCATTGACAGAGAAAATTTAACTTTAATCAACTTCTCCACTTAGAGGTAGAAACAACATTGCCATCTAGTTGTTGAATACTGAGTATATTGTTGAAATATTCTTGACAGTGTTCAATTTCTCTTTTATGTAGCTACTCAAGGAACATACAGAAGGCACCAACCAATTAAATTACCTTCCTAAGGGTGTGACTGTGACTGCCATAGTGTGGTTATACTGCCACCGTGTAAGTACAAGGCAGGTGACCGCGTATTCTCTGACTCCTTCATGCTCAAGGCTCTTCTGTGTGACACACACACACCCCCCAAGCAAAACAAACAACTTGATTCCTGCCCTGAGGAGATTAGTCTAGTCAGGGAAACAAACAACTAGGCATTTCAATACAATGCAGTGGGTGCGATGAGAGCAGAATTACAGGCATACCCTGTTTCACCTCGCTTTGCGTTATTGCTGTCTGCAGAAATTATGTTTACAAATTGAAGGATTGTGGCAACCCTGCATCTAGCGAGCTAGTCTGTCGGCACCATTTTTTCGACAGCATTTGCTCACTTCATGTCTGTGTCACATTTTGGCAATTCTCCCAATATTTCAAACTTTTTCATTATTATTATATTTGTTATGCTGATCTGTGATGCATGATCTTTGACGTTACTATTGCAAAAAGATTATGACTTGCTGAAGGCTCAGATAATGGTTAGCATATTTTAGCAATAAAGTATTTTATTTATTTATTTATTTATTTATTATTATTTTTTTTTGCGGTACGCGGGCCTCTCACTGTTGTGGCCTCTCCCGTTGCGGAGCACAGGCTCCGGACACGCAGGCTCAGCGGCTATGGCTCATGGGCCCAGCCGCTCCGTGGCATGTGGGATCCTCCCGGACCGGGACACGAACCCATATCCCCTACCTCGGCAGGCGGACTCTCAACCACTGCGCCACCAGGGAAGCCCGCAATAAAGTATTTTAAAATTAAGATATATATTGTTTTTTTAGACATAATGCTATTTATTGTACACTTAATAGACTTCAGTATAATGTAAACATAACTATTATACGCACTGGGAAACCAAAAAATGTGTGTGACTTGCTTTATTGTGATACTTTTTTTTTTTTTTTTTTTTGCGGTACGCGGGCCTCTCACTGTTGTGGCCTCTCCCGTTGCGGAGCACAGGCTCCGGACGCGCAGGCCCAGCGGCCATGGCTCACGGGCCCAGCCGCTCCGCGGCATATGGGATACTCCCAGACCGGGGCACGAACCCGTATCCCCTGCATCGGCAGGCGGACTCTCAACCACTGCGCCACCAGGGAGGCCCTATTGTGATACTTTATTGTGGTGGTCTGGAAGTGGACCTGCAGTAGCTCTGAGGTGTGCCCAAACAGAAACTGTGTTAGCTCAAAAGAGCACCAGGGGGCAGTTGGGGGTTTAGGGACCACAGGTGGGAAGAAGATTATCTAAAATGACAGCAATGAGTAAGAGAAGAAAAGTGATGAAATACTGAGGTTTAGAGAGGTCAGGAAGATGAGACTGCAGTGGCCTGTAAACTATTTTATTCTAGAAGCAACAGGAAGCTGTTGAAGGATTCTAAGCCAAGGAATTAGATTTGTAATTTAGAAATAATATTCTGGCTGCAGTATGGAGAATAGATTAG
Organism: Mesoplodon bidens; assembly: GCF_964165515.1. NCBI lineage: Eukaryota > Metazoa > Chordata > Mammalia > Artiodactyla > Ziphiidae > Mesoplodon > Mesoplodon bidens. The sequence goes on along the minus strand of NC_138176.1, from coordinate 102,553,594 downwards.
TTTAAGCAAGATACGATGATACTAATGAATGAAGAAAACTAATGATGAAAACAGACATGCACACAGAATGGAAGGAAGATGAGCAGAGAAAACTGAGAAGGGTACTCCCTGCCTTCTCACTCCACCTCAGGCTGGCAGGACTCACTGTTGCTCCCTTGGGTCCCCACTCTTTTTCACCTATGCATCTATCAAGGCACCCCTCATTTGTCATTGAATATATTTATCTTTGTTTCTCCTTCTACAGAAGCTGTAAGGATCTTACAGGCAAGAATCATGTCATATTCATCACTGAATTCCCAGAACCTAGCACAGTGCCTGGCAGATAGTCTTCAGTAAGACATTATATGAGTCCATGCTTTTTCCACTATATCCTACTCCCTCCAAAAGACTGGTGAGTGAAATCTTTCTCAAAAGCAGGAAAAAAGGGATTACATCTGATGTAAAGCACAGATAATGACCCTTATACTAAAGAGGGTGCAGTCCATAGAGAAAGTCCTTGGGTTCTGTCCTCTGGGATGTCTGCTGCATGCCTGCCAGAGTGTGGCAAATCCACGGCTACTTGTTTTAAACCATCAGGAAGTCAAGCAGAGACCAGGCCAAATACTACCACGTGCAGCCTTCTGCACAGTAGCCCCCACAAGGATCCAGCAATAACCACCTCACCATGGATCTAGAAACAGTCCTACAGAGAAAAGGCTCAACACTGCTGGGACCCTAGGTTAACCAGGGTCAAAGCAACTGGACAGGGCTTCCCTGGTGGGGCAGTGGTTGAGAGTCCGCCTGCCGATGCAGGGGACACGGGTTCGTGCCCCGGTCCGGGAAGATCCCACATGCCGCGGAACGGCTGGGCCCATGAGCCATGGCCGCTGAGCCTGCGTGTCCGGAGCCTGTGCTCCGCAACGGGAGAGGCCACAACAGTGAGAGGCCCGCGTCCTGCAAAAAAAAAAAAAAAAAAAAAAGCAACTAGACAGAAAGCTGAGAAACTATAGCTCCATCCAAGTTTTTCATTCCTGGTCCCTACTCAGACGGCAGACTCCTCACCCACCGATCAGCTTCCCTCACTTCTTGTCTCCAGCTCCAAAATGCTGTGTACCTGACAGCACGCCCTCTTGACCCCTCATCTCTACTTTTCCTACAGAAATCCTCCGTTAGCCCTTTCCAGTGTGGGCCTTGGCCACCTATTCCACTATAAACAAACTCACCGATACATTTACAGCTTTTCTGATGAATGTCCTCGACTCCTTTCTCAAAGATACTACTTGCTTTGCAGTTTCCTCAAACTGCATGTACCACGAGGCTCAGAATTGGTGTTACCCTTTTTTGTCCTGTAGCCTCGTCTAAAGCACTTCACTCTCCTGTAAAAACTTTCATTCCTTTGAGGTTTATTCCATCCGATTTTGTCACCCTTTACCTTGCTTTGTCCCTAACAGCCATTTATCTCCAGATCATTCTCCACAGTAACATTATACATGGATCATTTTATTCCTTTAAACCCCAATTCATTTCATCATTTCCTAGGCGATTTCAATATTCGTGTGGACGGTCTGTTAAACACCCAAGCATCACAGTTCCAGGGCCACTGCCACACTCCCTGCTTTGTTATGGAGTAATTCTGAGTGATTTCAATACCCTCATCCTTCCAGCCACAGACAGCATCCTCAGTATGCCTGACCCACAATCGCGTCAAGACCTTCATTCCTGTGATGCTGCCTTTTCTTCCAGTTTATCCTTGGTCCCATGTCTTTCCATATCTGGCCTGGATCTCTTAATTGGTCATATGGCCTCTTCTCTCACCAGTGCTTTCAATCCCCCTCCACGTCTTTCCTTCCCTGGTGTCTCTCTTCCAACACACGTCTAGAACAGTGCCATATTCTGCCAGGCACCAACGGCTCAACCTCCTTCCCTCATCCTCGTCTTTCTCCTCCATCTGTCATCCAGCTCACAATTCTGGGTCAGTCCTGTAATATGCCTGGTTCTATAAGCCATTCAGCCAAGGTACTAGAAGCAATCATAAAAACCACTATACTTTCATGATTTCCAAACTCAATTCAGTGGTTAACACTGTTCATTAATGCTTTTTTCTTCAGTCAGCTGAATATTCCAAACTACATCCATTCTCTCTTCAAATCCCTCCCCAAACTAACCTTTTACCCACTCTTACTTCACAAATAGCATACTTTCCACTTCACAAAAAATACTGAGACCATCTAGTATAAACCTCTTCTCTCACAGCTATAAATTTGCTTACACCATTCTCTTACTTCCTTTTTGTTTCCAAGAAAGGGTGTCTTTTTCAAGGCCTACCTCCTTTGGGACCTAACTCCATCAATTTTCTCCCTCCTCTACAAGTTCCTTTCCTTCTAATTATAATCATGCTCAAATCTCTCAACTATCATGACCCTTCTTTTTACCCCTTTATCTTCTTTTTGTTTCTGCCCTCCGTCTTCTCCTTCCATCTCATTCAAAGGTTTTTGAAAAAGTGGCATTCTCCTGAAGCCTCTATGTCCTCACCTCCACGCACTGCTCACCTCATTTCCCTGGCTTCAATTCCCACTACTCTGTGGAAGCCAATTCTGCTAAGTTTATGAAGGACTTCCTAACTGCAAGATCTAATAAACACTAGTATTTGTGAGTTTATGATAGTTTTCACTAATGGTAATGTTTCTCCCCACTGCACTCAGGAAGAGTTACTCTTTGGCCTGAAGTATAATATTGTAGTTGGGGTGAAAGGTAAGGTACAGAATAGACCCTGTTATCTTGGTTTTTAATACTTTAGCAAGACAGCCTGGCAATCTCTAATAATCAATATGTCTACAACATACAGCTCTTGGCCAGATTACCATGGGCATCTTAGCCACTGGAGTGGTCTCTTTTGCAAAACACTGCATTTCACTTAAGGGATAAAGCACGGTAGTTTCCAATTCACAGAACTGGTAAGTGACCTTATGACACCTATCTTCACCATCTTAAAAATCCACTTCCCCATTGTAAAAGGAAATCCAAACACCAGCATAACAGGAGGTTATGGGGAAAAAAAGATAAGTTTGAAACATAAAGCAGTGTCATATATATCAAAAAGGGTAAACAAATACTGTGTAAAAATGCATAGTTTAGAAAATACCCATGTTTTTAAAATTTCAACAATTCTTTCTTCTAAGGCAGTTCTAAACAGCACAAGGCATTTAACTTCAGTAATAGCTCTTTAAGCAAATGTATGTGGTCCAGGAACATAGCGTAGTTTAGTTTGCCTTGAAACGAAAACCTGGGTTCAAGTTCCTGCTCTAACATCTAGTTTTGTGAACTTGAACACCCAGCTGATAATGCAAGAAGGAACACAGGGAAAGATGTACACGGGTCATTTGACCCAGCCCTCTACTACTAGCTGGGCACCTTTTAGAAAGTCATGTAACATACCTCCATCTGTAAAGGAAAGATAATAGTACCTACATATAAACACTTCGGAAATTACAAAGGGCAATAACGTTTTAGATATTATTTGAGCCTCCTTTCTTCCTGAAAAATTATGTCACACATCCTGGTAACCCTCCCACCTACTTTTCTCATCACTCTTGATAAATCAGTAAAAGTACCCTTAACCTTCTGGGAGAGTATAGAAACCAAAGAAGCATTTTTTCAATTGTTGACCTTTTCCCTACTTTCTGAGTGAGTTATAGTATTATCTTAGTATTAGTCTATTTTTGTCCACACACTTTTTCAATGGGGAATAAAAAAAATTTTTTTTAACTTTGTACAAAGTATCCCACATAGACCCAAAATCAACAAAAACACCTAATGTTAACATTTTGCCATATGTATCTCAAACATGTTTTTTAAGAAATAAAAACTAGATCCCCTTTATGTGGCTCTCCCTCCTTTCAAGAGAACCACTGTCCTGAATTCTGGACAGCAGTTCTGGACAGTTTATAATTCCCAAACCTATGTTTAAACTTTTACTTTATGTGAATATATTCATAAACCATACTTAGTCTTATCTCACTTAAAAAATTTACATATAAGAAATATAATACAATGCCATTTAACTTTTTTGATCACTACTGTTTTAGAGAGCAATCCTTGATTCACTTAATGCTAGCTTATTTGTATTAACTGTACGGCATTTCATTAAATGCATATAGTAAAATTTATTTATGTTACATTTTATTTCCAAATTTCATTATTATAAACAATACTGTGATGAACATTCTTGCACGTCTCTCTGGCAAATGTGTGGGAATGTTTACAGGGCATATATATATGTGTGTCTGTGTATGTGTGTGTATATATATATATATATACACACACACACATACACAGACACACATATATGAATATATACACAGGTATATATAGATATATATAGATATCCTAGAGGAATTGCTGGTTTACACATTTTTTTTTTTTTTTTTTTTGCGGTACGCGGGCCTCTCACTGCTGTGGCCTCTCCCATTGCGGAGCACAGGCTCCGGACACGCAGGCTCAGCGGCCATGGCTCACGGGCCCAGCCACTCCACAGCATGTGGGATCCTCCCGGACTGGGGCATGAACCCGTGTCCCCTGCATCGGCAGGTGGACTCTCAACTACTGCGCCACCAGGGAAGCCCCACACGTTTGATTTTAGTAAATAAATATTGCCAACTGCCTTCATAATGATTATACCAATTTATACTCTCAAAGACAGTACACCTGAGAGTTCCTGTGCTGTTTTTCAACATCTCTGCCAGCACTGACATTCAGACTTCTAAAATGTTACCGACTAGATGGATGTGAATGAACCTTTTGACCTTTTGACCCCAATCCTTAAAACATTTTGACTCTTCAGCACTATTATCTTCTACTTCTCCTAGCTCTCTGACTACTACTTCTTGGTCTCTTTGGCTAGCTTCTCTTTCTCTACCCCCTTTTCTCTCAGTATTTGTAAGTCATCTTTTTTTTTTTTAACATCTTTATTAGAGTATAATTGCTTTACAATGGTGTGTTAGCTTCTACTTTATAACAAAGTGAATCAGTTATATATATATATATCCCCACATCTCTTCCCTCTTGCATCTCCCTCCCTCCCACTCTCCGTATCCCACCCCTCTAGGTGGTCACTAAGCACCGAGCTGATCTCCCTGTGCTATGCGGCTGCTTCCCACTAGCTATTTTACGTTTGGTAGTGTATATATGTCCATGCCTCTCTTTCGCTTTGTCCCAGCTTATCCCTCCCCCTCCCCGCATCCTCAAGTCCATTCTCTAGTAGGTCTGTGTCTTTATTCCTGTCTTGCCCCTAGGTTCTTCTGACCATTTTTTTTCTTTTTTTAGATTCCATATATTTGTGTTAGCATATGGTATTTGTTTTTCTCTTTCTGATTTCCTTCACTCTGTATGACAGTCTCTAGGTCCATCCACCTCACTATAAATAACTCAATTTCCTTTCTTTTTATGGCTGAGTAATATTCCATTGTATATATTTGCAACATCTTCTTTATCCATTCATCTGTCAATGGACACTTAGGTTGCTTCCATGTCCTGGCTATTGTAAATAGAGTTGCAATGAACATTGTGGTACATGACTCTCTTTGAATTATGGTTTTCTCAGGGTATATGCTCAGTAGTGGGATTGCTGGGTCATATGGTTGTTCTATTGTTAGTTTTTTAAGGAACCTCCATACTGTTCTCCATGGTGGCTGTATCAATTTACATTCCCACCAACAGTGCAAGAGGGTTCCCTTTTCTCCACACCCTCTCCAGCATTTATTGTTTGTAGATTTTTTTGATGATGGCCATTCTGACTGGTGTGAGGTGATACCTCACTGTAGTTTTGATTTGCATTTCTCTAATGATTACTGATGTTGAGCATTCTTTCATGTGTTTGTTGGCAATCTGTGTATCTCCTTTGGAGAAATGTCTATTTAGGTCTTCTGCCCATTTTTGGATTTGGCTGTTTTTGTGATATTGAGTTGCATGAGCTGCTTGTAAATTTTGGAAGTTAATCCTTTGCCAGTTGCTTCATTTGCAACTATGTTCTCCCATTCTGAGGGTTGTCTTTTCGTCTTGTTTATGGTTTCCTTTAATGTGCAAAAGCTTTTAAGTTTCATTAGGTCCCATTTGTTTATTTCCATTTTTCTAGGAGGTGGGTCAAAAAGAATCTGGCTGCGATTTATGTCATAAGAGTGTTCTGCCTATGTTTTCCTCTAAGAGTTTTATAGTGTCTGGTCTTACATTTAGGTCTTTAATCCATTTGGAGTTTATTTTTGTGTACAGTGTTAGGGAGTGTTCTAATTTTATTCTTCTACATGTAGCTGTCCAGTTTTCCCAGCACCACTTACTGAAGAGGCTTTTTCCCCATTGTATATTCTTGCCTCCTTTATCAAAAATAAGGTGACCATATGTGTGTGGGTTTATCTCTGGGCTTTCTATCCTGTTCCACTGATCTACATTTCTGTTTTTATGCCAGTACCATATTGTCTTGATTACTGTAGCTTTGTAGTATAGTCTGAATTCCAGGAGCCTGATTCCTCCAGCTCCATTTTTCTTTCTCAAGATTGCTTTGGCTATTTGGGATCTTCTGTGTCTCCATACAAATTGTGAAATTTTTTGTTCTAGTTCTGTGAAAAATGCCATTGGTAGTTTGATAGGAATAGCACTGAATCTGTAGATTGCTTTGCGTAGTATAGTCATTTTCACAATGTTGATTCTTCCAATCCAAGAACATGGTATATCTCTCCATCTGTCTGTATCATCATTAATTTCTTTCATCAGTGTCATAGTTTTCTGCATACAGGTCTTTTGTCTCCTTAGGTAGGTTTATTCCTACGTTTTTCTTTAACATGTTTATTGAAGAATAATTGCTTTACAATGGTGTGTTAGTTTCTGCTTTATAACAAAGTGAATCAGCTGTAGATACACATATATCCCCATGTCTCCCCCCTCTTGCGTCTCCCTCCCACCCTCCCTATCCCACCCCTCTAGGTGGTCACAAAGCACCAAGCTGATCTCCCTGTGCTATGTGACTGCTTCCCACTAGCTATTTTACATTTGGTAGTGTATATATAAGTCCATGCCACTCTCTCACTTCGTCCCAGCTTACCCTTCCCCCTCCCCATGTCCTCAAGTCCATTCTCTATGTCTGCGTCTTTATTCTTGTTCTGCCCCTCGGTTCCTCAGAACCATTTTTTATTTTTAGATTCCATATATATGTGTCAGCATACGGTATTTGTTTTTCTCTTTCTGACTTACCTCACTCTGTCACAGCTCACTCTTTAAGTCATCTCCCTTCTGAGTTTCAGACCTATATACCTAGCTGCCTACTACACATCTTATGGGAAACATGCCTAAAATTCATGTCTGAAAAGACCTCCTTTCCCCTCAATTTCTTCTTCCGAATACTTGACTGTGTTTAATGATACTGTTAAGGACAGTGTTGCATGCCAAAACCCTGGGCATCACTGCTAGCTTTTACTTCTCCATGCACCGCTCTCTTCCCTCCAACATAGCCAGCTGATTGCAGTCCTACCTTCTTCACATCTCTTGTATCCTTGGCTCTCTTCATAATGAACTGTTGTTGTCCTTACTGCTTCTTACCAGATGTTATATTGATCAGAAGCAAGCACTTTGTTAGACATACCTGGGCTTGAACAAGGATTTTTAATCACTTACAAGCTATGTGACCATAGGAAAATTATGATCCTCAGGTTTTCGGTTAAGTGGGAACGATACCCACTTCATCATGGTTTTTTCAAGGATTAAATGAGCTAATGGGTACAAAATGCTTACTACACTGCCTAGCACATAGTAAGAACTCAGTGAGTAATAGCTACATGGGTACAAAATGCTTACTGCATTGCCTGGCACATAGTAAGAACTCAGTGAGTTCTTACACCTACTATCCACTAGCTCAGCTTGAGTCTTCTGATTAGCTGTTGTGCGTCCAATATTGTTCCCCATTCCCACCGTCACAGTGCTAGCAGAATTCTCTCACATACTTATCATCTTTCCCTAATTCTTCAATAACTGACCTTTGCTTACACAAAGCCAAATCCAGTTTAGTAAGTCATCTAAGTCTCTCTTTAATCTGAGCAGCAGCCTCATTTCCCAGATTCTGTCAGGATATTTTACATACAGTTCCTGAATACATTATCTTATTTCATGTATCTGTACCTTTAGGCACATTCTATCTTTTGTCTGTATAGGAAATTCATCTTTATCTTTCCAAACTCAAGGAACATTCCCTGTTAAGCTTTTCCTAGTCCATACAAACAGAAATCAGTACTGACTCTGAGGGGTTTATATATTGCTGCTGCAATCATTTCTTGATTTGCTTGTCTCCTTCACTAGCCTAAGAAAACTGTGAGAGCAAGGACTATGTCATATATCCCCAGTATGAATCATAGTTCCTGGAGCTGATAGGCATTCACTAACTACTGAATGGATGGAAGGAAGGACACTGGGACTGGCCTTATTTCATATCTTCTAAATAATTTAAAACAGCAGCATCAAGAAATCTGCCAAGTTCACTAAAGTTTTTATGAATGTCAAAATTATGGAGGTCATTTTCTCTACTGTGTGAAAAGGCAAAATATGTAAAGTGCTAGTATATGTAAAGTAAAACACCAGTGGGAAAAAAAAAGCAAAACTTGAGCTGTTAGTATCTAGGAAAAGATTATAAACTATTTCCTGAGTATGCTGGCCCAATGTACTACAAGAGAGAAACAAAGATAATCAAGTAGAACACTGACAAGTAAACAACATTTTTTGCAAATACTAATATTTATAATGAATGCTTACTATTTGTCAGGCTTTGTGGTATCGCTTTATATATAGTATGTTACTTAATCCTTCCAACAACTATATGAAGTAGAAATTCTTAGTATCTTGCCTAAGGTACCTGAGCCAGGATTTAAACTTAGTTCTGTCTGGGACTTCCCTGGTGGCACAGTGGTTAAGAATCCGCCCACCAATGCAGGAGACACGGGTTCCAGCCCTGGTCCGGGAAGATCCCACATGCCACAGAGCAACTAAACCTGTGCGCCACAACTACTGAGCCTGTGCTCTAGAGCCCGCGAGCCACAACTACTGAGCCCACCTGCCTGGAGCCCGTGTCCGCAACGAGAAGCCACCGCAATGAGAAGCCCGTGCACCGCAGCGAAGAGTAGCCCCCGCTCGCTGCAACTAGAGAAAGCCTGCTCACAGCAACGAAGACCCAACACAGCCAAATATAAATAAATAAATAAATAAATAAAATTTTAAAAAAACAACACTTAGCTCTGTCTGATCTAAAAGCTTGTTTTAACTACATCATAGTATTGTTGGACCAAGCCACAAAGTGTTTATGCTAGAAATCTGACATTTAGTCACAAGGATCAGAGAAAAGTAACTAAAGTATAAAGTAAGCCTTCCATGTGAAGAGATTAAAACGATTTGACCTCCCAGTTTGCAAAGGTGAAGGAAAATCATCCATGTCTATAAACTCAAAAATGGCAACGAACAGTATCAACCAGTTTCATTTATCAAAATCTTTAACCAGTCAAGAACAAACTAGATAGACTTGAGGGTTGGTCTATAAAACAATTCCTATTTTGTTAAAGAAAAATACTAGACTGGATAAATTTGGGAGATCTATCCAGAATGTCATCTCATAAACTAGGTTGTAATTTGATACATAATTCTGTAGCATGTAAATCTCCTTTCCAGGTTCTATACCAACAAGCCAAATTTTGGTCTGAATTCCATCTGTCCTGGAATCAGGGTTCCTTTCACATCTGAGATTTGTAATAGCAATTCACTCATTTATAGAAAATGCAGTCCTTTAGGGAGAGAAAAACCCATATGTATTTGATTTGAGATTAGGTATGTATATTAGGAGTATATGAATTTTCAGGGATTAATACCTACCACCTATCCTTATTTAAAAGCCTGTGGGGGCTTCCCTGGTGGCGCAGTGGTTAAGAATTCGCCTGCCAATTCAGGGGACACAGGTTCGAGCCCTGCTCTGGGAAGATCCCACATGCCACGGAGCAACTAAGCCCAAGCGCCACAACTACTGAGCCTGCGCTCTAGAGTCTGCAAGCCACAACGACTGAGCCTACGTGCCACAACTACTGAAACCCGCGTGCCTAGAGCCCGTGCTCTGCAACGAGAAGCCACTGCAATGAGAAACACGCACACCCGAATGAAGAGTAACCCCTGTTCACCGCAACTAGAGAAAGCCCGCGCGCAGCAATGAAGACCCAATGCAGCCAAAAATAAATGATAATAAATAAGATTAAAAAAAAAAGCCTGCAGGCTCCATGCTTTGCTTTGGTGCTCATCCATTCAAAAACTCAAGCATCGATGGCAATTATTGCTTCAATGGAGCCAAGTTACCATGACATCTAACAAAACTATGTAGAGGTGATTTTTTTCTTTGAATACAAGCATCTCATGTAGTAGAGCAGCAGCATGAGGGATCTTTGTTCCCCAACCAGGGATCGAACCTGTGTCCCCTGCATTGGGAGCGTGGAGTCTTAACCACTGCACTGCCAGGGAAGTCCCAGCAGCATGATTTAAGCAGGGAAAAAGCATGGACTTTGAAAATAACCTGACAGACCTTTTGACAGAAAGTTCAACTACAAATTCTTCCCTTTAATCTAAGACGGGGAAAGTTAATTTTTTTGCACTTACATAGTTGCTTGCCCTTTGACTTGAGGAAAAAACCAAATGCTATAAAATATTTTAAACTTCTTCCTCAAAAAAGACAGTATACCTTAGAATCACTGGGGTAGTCTTGAAAGAAAGAGGTAAGGAAAGAAGAAAGGGAGAGAGGGCGAGAAGGAGGATGGGAGGAAGGGAGACAGGAAGGGAAGGAAAAGACAAGATAAGACCAATATCCAGGCCTGGCTCCAGATAATTTAAATCAGAACTTTGCAGGTGGGCCTCGGCACTGAGGTTTGTGGGGTTTTTTTTGTTTTTTTTTTGCGGTATGCGGGCCTCTCACTGTTGTGGCCTCTCCCGCTGCAGAGCACAGGCTCTGGACGCGCAGGCTCAGCGGCCATGGCTCACGGGCCCAGCAGCTCCGCGGCATGTGGGATCTTCCCGGACCGGGGCACGAACCCGTGTCCCCTGCATCGGCAGGCGGACTCTCAACCCCTGCGCCACCAGGGAAGCCCGAGGTTTGTGGCTTTTAAATAGTCCTCCTGGGATTCTAATATACAACCAGAATTAAGTTTATGACTTAAAAAGATTCAACTGCCAATCCTAAGTAGAGAAGATCAATTGTGGACCACAGCTTTGGTTGTGATGAACACTGGCTATATAGGTCAAGTGTCTAGAAATAACCAGTGCAGATCCCCACCTAGTGTCTCCTTACTTGTAACGATTAAAAGGCAAGATGCTAGGCTGCAGAAAATAAAGCCTTACAGGTAAGTGGTTTGTGTGTTACCAGTTCCCTTATACTGTTTGAAAGATGAAAGAAAAACTACTGAGTGGCAATCTTCGCAGTAACTTAATTCCACTGGACATGACTGTTACCTGGGTGGCTGGTTGCTAAAGACATGAAGGATGAGTAGATTCACTGCCCACTCAGGCCACAATGAACAGGCAGCTGAGAAAGCAGAGGATGGCGCTCCGGTCACCTGCTTCCTACAAGGCCAGTCACAACTGTTCCTCTGACAAACTACAGGAAAAAAACAAAAATTAGATGCGAGACATTCATTCAAGATAAATAACGGATCTGTGGTATTTTGGGAAAATTCCTGAAGACCAACAGAGAGGGACAAGGGGAAGATAAATGGGAATACTCTAAACCAATAGATAAAAAATCTATGAGCCTTTGCAGGTGACCTGAAAGTTAACAGTACTTTATTGCTATTTTCTACAATCTATAGGGAAATATTAATATTCACAGCAAATTTAACAAGGATTTGAATATCTACTATGTACTGTCCTAATCACTGTACCTTTATACTAAAATGTACCCAGTGTAAATCCTTAAGATTTCATACATCACATTAGAAATGGATTTTCATGAGTCTGAACCAAAGCATTAATCATTTAACTTCACATTGCAATTAGATATTTCTCTCAAATTAAAGCATCCTAGCAGGTCAATGAACAATGCTATGAGATATGGAATGCATCAGCCAACAGTAAGACTACTCGAAGTCAAATAGTTCAAAAGATGAGAGGTGGTTAGCTTAGTTATTCACTATTAAGAAACACCAGAGTTTTAGAACACTTTAGAAAACCCAGTATCTAGACCAGTTGTGATAAGGCATCAGGCATTAGACAAGGGATTTGATAAACTTTCGTATCAAAGCAAACAAGTGGCAGGTTTATCAAAGCTCAGTACTAGGGAACTATGGTAGATTGGAAAGATAGCCATAGAATGGTATGGAGACAGGTAGAATGATATGGAGACAGGCTTCTTGGTTGTTAGACAATGCACAGGCAACTAAATATAGAAGGCAAATTTAATTATTAGCTGAAAGCAAGCCATGGGATCCAGAATATATTCCAAAAATCTCTTCCCTCCTGTTGTTTCTAGAAATTTATACTTATTGAGGTCCAGTTGAGGATTTAGTGACAGCAGAAATCTTTATATCACAGGAAATTTCCCATCATTTTTTCATCACCATCAATTTTTTTTTCAGTTAGGAAGAACTGTACCACTTGTATAAAATAATACAGACCCTTAGACACCAAAAAATGCATATAAAAAATGTAAGAACTATATTACAGTCTTGGTAGATTGCCAAGTATCAACTTTACTTTTGCTACAAGAAGCCTTGAAACAAAATCTGTATTCTGCTTTTGGCACACAGAACCCTACAAAGAGCACTGAGGATTAAAATTCCAAGTTTATCTATAGTTGACAGTTCAGTAAATTCTAATTTAAATAGTACCAATTTTTCTTTCTCTGGCTATAATCCCAGGATGGCATCGCTTCAGAGGCCAACTGGATAAACCAAGAGGCTGGAACCCTTAGACCCTTCCTCCTCCAACACACAGCCTCCCTTCCCTTCTGCCCATTTTTACGTCACCCTAAGAGGGGCGCGTCCTGAAGGAGGCAGCAACGTGGTTAACCTAGAGTGTACGCAACAGGTAATCCTCTGGTTATCGGAGTGATGGCACTCTTCTGCAGAGCGTCCTGCACGCTACCAACATACGCCTTGCAGAATGCACACTGAAAGCTGCAAGTGCAGCTCAACACTTTTAATAACCTTTATATTATTAATATATATGAATAACATTTTCCAAAAATGCTTTATTGCTACAAGTTGTGAGGTTTCCAACCATCAAAATTGGAACAAAACTTAAGGTTTCAGCCCCCCACAGGGCAGCAGAGCCACTTCATGGGACTGTTTTTAATGTACGTTTGGCAGTGGACCCAGCAAAGTTCAGATGACAGCAGAATGGTATAAAGAAACCTTGCCTGTAACCGCAAGAGGTGGAGCATGAGTTAGAAGAGGAAGACTACCTTCCATCTGAAAGATGTCTTCCTTTGAATTCTTAGTTAAGAATAACGCCAAAATTTAAGGCTGGTAGTTACTAAGACAAGTATATACGTATCTGGTAAGAAAATCCAACACTTCACTTTTAAACTTTTTCCAAACAGATGCTACACACGGCAACTGAAATATTCCTAGAAATGGTGTAGAAGACAGACTTCCCTGAATTTATCACAACCTACCTGAATCTAGACCACACTTTTCTGGCCTCTTCTTTCAATCGCAGCTTTCGTTTCACACCTCTAACAGCAATACACCACGGAGTACAAACAACACTGTGAAAAACAAGGGCTTGATGAAACCCACAGAAAAGCTATTCACTAATATCGGGACTACTTTTAGTCATGCTATTAGGTCACTTTATTCTTGTGCATAATAAATAGATACAGAAAAATGTTGAAAATGTTATGACTCAACTATCTAATTAAAGCTGAGAAAAACTAACTTAGTCAGATTTTAGTTTTTAAATGAGAAATGACAAGAGTAGTAAATATAAAGAAAAACAAAAAGAACTTTACTTCTCCTATGTTAATACAGGTCAAGGGACCCTTTCTTCTCAAAAGGGTTGGTAACACCAGTTCTTAGCAATAGACATAAGGCACTTGTTTAGATTACAACATCACTGCATTTTCTTCCCACTTTTTTTTTTCTAACCCTGTTTTCCCCACAGTATCATTTGGAATAGAGTGAATGAGGCAAATGTGAGATGATCCAGTTGATACTACCCAGAGCAAGAGGGTACATACAGTACAATGTTTTAGGGGTGATGTCTGGACATAAAATGAACCCTTGTCAATGTCCTCTGACACCAGACAATGTATCCACTATCAAGTAAACCTGAAAGAAAATAAAATATTTATTTAATAGTTCCAGTAAAATTGGGTTGGAATACAATATACAGGTTAGGAATTTAGCTCCTCGTGGGTGGCATCTGCATCAAGAGTTCTTAGTACTTATGAATATTCATTCTAAGACAATCTACATCATTTGAACATTGTCAGGACAAATATATGAATTTCATTTCCATATACAGTAGCGTTTAAACATAAGTCACACATACATCCCCTATCACATGGCTGGTGCCTCCTCCCAAGACCTCGTTGGTGGTAGAGGGAGCACTAGTGTTCTCCCTCCACCAACAACAAGAACTTCAGTTGCCACTCACAGGAGAAGCTGAAAAAGGTTTTGTTTTGTTTTGCCATCTGTTAAGATGTTCCTGAGACAGGGCCAGTTAATAAAACATAACAAAGCACTGGAGTTCAGTCTGTACTTGTCTTTACATCACTAAATCGTTAGACTGGGATGTGGAATGCAGGTCATGTACTATGAAATGTTGAGTTTAGCACACCTGTTCGATCAGTAAAAGGATCAGGTCTCCTGAAAATTCCCTTTAGAATATACTTTCTATAAACTAAAAAGTACCACAAAAGGTCAGTTATATATACAATCGATTCATTTTACTTAATTTCCTCATTTGCTGAGATCTTGCAAATGCAACGAGAGAGTTAAGCCTCTGGCCATAGTTCTCAGTGTACAGGTTTAACATTTTAAGGCTCATTTTCTCAATCAAAATAGCAGTTCTCAGTTTTCCTTTCAAATTACTAATTATATTCATAGTACCTGCTGCCATCCTAGCCCTCAATGAAATCTTAATGCAGGAACAGCACTACACTTGCATTATGTAATTTTTTTGACACCAACACTAAGCCCAATCTAAAAAGCTCCCCTCTGCACTAGCCTTACAGCATATTACACTGCCTCAGGCTTGCACCTCTGTTTCCACCTGTGTATTTTCACAGAAGCCCAACACATATTAGTTGAAATATTCACACAACTGTTTTTCAAAACAATTTATTGCATCATATTTGGTACCTTATGTTTGACAACAAAAAGGAAATTACATCTGTAACTGCAGGAAAAAGAAGCTGGTCTGTTATTGAAAAAAAAAAATCTTGGGCCCTTTAAAAATTACAAAGTCTTGGGCTTGCCTGAAACAACTGAGCAAGAAATATATTCTTAGAAATGTAGGGCTTCAAGTATTACAAACCTGTGACACTGTGGAAAAATTCCAGAGGTATCTAAACTGCAGCACTTTTTTTTCTGCATATCGTGAACAAGGCCTGCGGAGGTTTTTAACTGTTAGTCTCTTGATCGGTCATAGAATGGTAGTCAGGAGTTCTGCTCTTTAACTCCAAGCCATGGTAGATTTTCTTTTTTCACTCTTGGGTGAAAAAGTTCATGCTTGCTAATTAGTTGGTGCCACATCACAGTGCATTTGGTTCTTGCATTACAGTTTTAACAAGTTTGGCCAAAACAATGCTGAAAGGTTTGCATTGTTATTTTAGTTCTTCAAGTTTTAGTTAGAATTGAGATTGTTCCAACTGGTTCCTCCAGTTAAAAACTGTGGTACAAGAACACCAAACTGATCATGTACAGTGAATTTTGGAAACACAACAAGTGTATTGAACACCCTCTAGGTTTCTTATAATTCTGCTTGGTATCTCTATGTCCCAGCTTCTACAACATCAAGCATTTGTTGCAGGCTTCTCTGTAAATGGCGATTCACACTGCATACTTCCTATGGTCAGAATCAACCTTGTAACGAAATCAGTCAGATGCTAAAGCCCCAACACCTCTTTGTGCTCAGTGAAAGAATCCAGTGCTACAACAGCATTTCTGCTGTCTGAGATATAGTAAAATCTCACAAGACAGATTTAAAGTAATATTTCTGCCACACACCTGCTTTGTTAGCTGTAACAGCCTCCAGATTTTATATAAATTAGTTTAAAAACATGGGTGGGTAGGTAGGAATAGGATAAGGTATCTTTTTTTAACCCCTCAATTTTAGCAGCTTTTAATTTTTTAAGAAACTGAACCTATATCCTGTAATATGTTAGATATTTTATATATACTTTTCAGCAGGATAAAAAACGTAAAACACTATTTGAAGGCAAGAACATTTACTCTTCTCATTGTGTGTAAGTTAGAGCAATGCAGCAGGTGCGTGACAAAAATATTATACACTAGATATGGTCCAAAGTCATTCCATTTGCTTGTTTAATGATGTTCAAATTTCATTGGCCAGTTCTTCAGTTTCTGCAGAACTATCTCCGTTAACTGTGATCTTCATATCCTCTTCATATCCAGGAGGCATGAAAGCCAAAGCGTAAGGGAAAAGCTTATGACAATTTGCTCTGTAAACTTCAGCAGCTTCTTTACAGTCTCCTAGGCTACCATCACACAAGGCTTCTAATACCTCCATACATGTCTAAAGAAAGAAAAAAGGTCATGTTATAACTTGTCAAAAAAAAAGAGAGAGAGATTTTACTGTGAACTTATGAGACATTTCATTATCAAAAGATTTCCAAAATAAGAGGTGAACGTACATATTTAAGATACACAGAAGTATTTACTCCTGCTCTGCCTTCCATTAGAATTAGTTTCTTCAGAACTGCAGGGTTTATACAAAAGGATGGATGTTTAAACAGGGCCAGGACTAAGGTGGGACAAGCAAGGTGTGTGGGGTGCTACATCTAAAGACACTCACTCTCAGCAAGTAACCGCTGGCAACCTTGCCTCAGCCTACCTGGCTCTGTGTATAAATGTTGACATTTACATGCCACTGTCAATTACTTTAAACTTTTCAGAAGCTTAGAGCCAGTTGGCAAAATCAAACATTGTTTTTCAACCCTGTATTCAAATTAAAGAGAACCGTAAGGTATGTCCAATGACGAAGCAGGGAAGAGAGTCTCAGAAACACAAAGGGTATACATGCAAGAAAAATTTGTTCATGAAAACTGATAATTCTTTCAACCAAACCCTTACGTAGGTCTGCTTATATTTTTAAATGATTCATGTTGACTTGCATTCTCATGTTTTCTTCCTTTACCTTTTCACTTGGAAAATACCACACAGTTTCTGGATATATATAGTACCCCACAAACTTTGACAGCCTAGAAAGGTTCGAATCTAAATGACGTGTTACTTAGCATCCGAGAAGTAAAAACTTTCTTTCTTAAACATATTTACTTCATTTGCTATTAAAGGAGTATATTAAACTGTCTTTCAGCAAGTGCTTTTTTATCTGGCCAATTATCACACAAAGTAGCTGTTCTTTGTTTTCAGCCAAAAGTAGAATCTGTATTTTGCAACACACCCATATTATCTTTTACTCTACTCAATCACATGTACACTGCAAGCTGTAAAATGAGCATTTTAATTTAATCCCTGGTAAATACATCTTAAATACATCAGAATCGTCACTAAAACCACTGCTTGCTCAGAAATGTATAGATACGAACTGAGATCCAAAATTAATTAACTAAATTAGTGTGTAAAACTTTACCAAAACAAATTTCTTAAAAATATTATTCAAAATGATTATTCTTATTATTCAAGTAGATGTGAATCTAGTTACTGTATGCCAAGTAGCCTGCTGTATGTGTGTGCACACATATACAGTCTTAAATAAATTTAAGAGAAGCTCAGTTTCTGAGATGGATTCATAATAGTTTGGAAAACAGTATGCATAAATAACAAAAAAACTATTTGGTGAAAATTATTCTCTTGGTGAAAAGAGAAACAAAAAGTAGTCCGGTACTCTTACAGAGAGATTATGAAAAAGTCTTTACCTGGAGGTTTCTGTTAGTGAGGGATTCATCAAGTGTTGTTGCCAACTCTATAGCTCGCTTCTGACTAGATGGATCTAAATAATATACCATTTTGGCAGCTAAATGAGAAGGAAAAAGGAAACTTGTTTTATTTCAAGATAAAACCAGCATTTTATCTTCTATCCATTCAACTATAAAATGCAAGGTAGGGGTCCTGTAGTTAAGATTCTGCGCTTCCACTGCAGGGGGCGCGGGTTTAATCCCTGGTTGGGGAACTAAGATCCCACATGCCGTGCGGTGTGGCCAAACAAAAAAAAAAAAAAGGAAGGTACATGTGCACACAGAGTGTGGCACTTAATTAGAAAAATGGGAATAACCATTTGAAATATTGTTACTAAAAAAAAAATCCTGAGAGAGTAGACCAGAAACAGTCTAAGTGCCCAAACTAGGAGAATGATTAAGGTAAGAGAGACTATGAAGAAATACAAATATTCTAATAATAGTTGTCTTTGTGTGGTGGGACCATGGGTAGTTTTCTTCCTTCTAAAATGAGCATAATTTGGCGTTGAGGAGAATACTTCAGAGAGAGAGAGAGAGAGAGAGAGAGAGAGAGAGAGAGAGAGAGAGAGAGAGAGAGTGTGTGTGTGTGTGTGTGTGTGTGTTTGAGGGGTAGGGGTGTGGGAGATACCCAACCTTGATAGCACGAGCCAAAAAAACTGAATTCAGAATTCCACAAAGGCATATACAAAGCTGCTGGGCTTCTTAGCCAGGTATTTAAAAGCACACTACTAAAGCACTACCCATGCAGTCCCATCAAGTCCAGACTTTGGCACATTAGCACAGACCCTTGCCAAATGACCCTTGCCCGTGAGATGGTTTCAGGTGTGTAGCACTGTCAAGTCTGATACCTTATAAAGCATGAGAAATGAAAGGCGATGGGTTGTATCCAAGTGAATTTTAAGAGCATGTTGATGACAGAAAGAAAATAAACAGAAAGATCCTCCCTCACTGTATGTAACAGATAGCTAAATTCAGTTTATACTTTCTTCTTTGTAATGCCGATGCAGAACCAGGAGAAACTACTGGCCTTGATTCATAGTAAAAATTTTATCTAAGAAATTAAAAAATTTATGAGGCATATTTAAGCTGCCTGTTTTCATGGGAATAAAATGTGACATGTATGCATTTGCCTCTTCCCTGCAAAAAATGTGTAACCTTGTCATTGATCCATCATAATAAAAACTGAAGTTGTTTTAGAGTCTAAGATAAGGACAAAATAAAGTGATTACCTGATAATCTGTGTGGCAATGAATCAGAATTCCTTTTCAGAAAAGTTTCGTTAAAATTCTTTGGATTCGTTGCTCCAAAAAGACGATTCATTTCTTGTTTTAATACTGTTCTAACCGTATCAGGTAAATCTTTACTTTCACACACTGCTGAACAAATTTAAAACAAACTCTATTAGCAGTTAGATACTGATAAAGTTTGTAGGAATTAAAGAATTATCTACCTGATGAGGCCAATGAAACAAAGCAATTATATACAAAGACTAGATAAACCTACTGATAAGTCAACATTTAAAGAGCTAATCTATATAAATTTAAAGAATGTGTATCAGCAGAATAGCCTAATGATTTTCTAAAGGCTATCAAAGACATTTCATTGACAGATGATTCGTTTCCAGAAAAGAATCCTATATTGAAAACAATATAGATGCTGAAAGACGAAGTACCACAGCCTTCTAAGCCCCTCGCAGCTGCCCCCCTCAACTTTAAAGGGAGTTTATATAATAGGGGCTTGATGGCACCTACCTGGCAAGTAGTGTCACAGCAAATATGTAGTGCAGGAAACAACAGAATTTTCCTCACCCTCTCCATCTTCTTCTATACCCAAGTAAGCCATTACAAATTTATTTTAAAAAGTGGTCATTGACCTTTATTTTCAGTGGTTATGTGAATTGAGCTATCACTGTATAATAAATTCCGAAGGACCACCGAAGTATTTTCCTGTAATGAATACACTGTATTCATCATATTCCCAGGCTTTGGCATTCAGAGATGGAAAAACTGGCCCCCAACCTCTCTGGGTTGAATCCTAGTTTAGTTTTGTTTCATTATTATTTTGGTATAGAGAGACAGTCTGGAGCTTTGAGCCAGACAGACCTGGGTATGAATCTAGGCTTGGACAAATCATAACCTCTCTGAACCTCTTTCTTGATCTGTGAAACTGAGGTGATATCTAACCCAGAAGGATCACAGTAAGGAAAAGATACGAACAAAATAGCTAATGATGTAATAGGTATTCCATATACTGTAGGTACTATTTTTGTCACAGACTGAAGAAAAGATAAACAGATTTTCCCTTACGATTAGGAACTACTGTTGGTGGCTTTCAAGCTCTGACTACAACTAAGTATCTGTACTCTGATGAACATGTATCTTATATACATACCTTATTATGGGAAATGAAAGTTTCACAGAACACTGACCCTTAATTTGTGCAAGACATGGTTGGATCTTCCACTCTATTTCTATTTTAGGTTTTCAAATGCTGAAAATGACCCACTAAACTTCTTTCATTGTCTCACTAATGGATCATTACCCTAAGTTTAAAGAACACTGAACTCTTGAATAGCAAACATCCAAGTGAAATATTCTACACATAATTAGTAACTGAATAATTGATTGATATATGTCCTTTGTTGGTTGAACAGCATTTCTTCTATCATTCTACAGAACTGCGTAGTTCAAATACATGAGCTACTAATTAAATAATTTAGCTTAACCTCCATTATGGCTGTATTTGCAACTTGGATTTGGCAATTTATCAATATCCGTCTTTCGGAGAGGAACTGGCACAGGAGTACAGAAAGAACCAGCAGAAAAATTGTTAAAATAGGTTATAGCCAATTACAATGAACATTATGTCAACAAACAGGGGTCATCTATAAAATATGTTATTTCCATGGGCCTTATTGGTTTGCTTGAAATGCTTTCAGGATACTTTATATGCAGATAGGGAAATAATTGTATAGTTTACATTATAGTTGGAAACTACACTTTTCATGTTTTTCATTAACTTGTTTTCCTCAGATTAAACATCTCCCCAGAAAAATCAAAACTGCTTTAAAAAAAAAACAAAAAAACCCTCATACAATTTAAAAAAATACATAAATATGTATCTCTTGGGATGTATCAAAGAGGAAATATTTAATAACTCCCAACATCGACTAATAGCTGTTTCCTTTTGGGGGGGCATTAATAGTTTGTATTAATAAAGCAATTCTTTGTTTAACAGACAAAAGGAATGTTTCCAAAAACATTTCCTTATTAGTTCACAAATTGTTTCTGGCCAACTCAATTTTCTCCCCTAAATCATGTATATCGGAACTGTAATTTCCAGAAAGATATCAATTACAATCAATCAACCAACCAATCAATCAATTCTACTGTAGCAAAAAAAAAATTTTTTTAACATTATACACCAATGAGGTGAGATATTTATTTATTTATTTATTTATTTATTTGTTTGTTTGTTTGGCTGGCTGGCTGGCTGGCTGGCTGGCTGGCTGGCTGGCTGGCTGTGCTGGGTCTTAGTTGTGGCATGTGGAATCTTTTTGTTGCCGCGTGTGGGATCTTTTAGTCGCAGCATGCAGGATCTAGTTCCCTGACCAGGGACCGAACCCAGGCCCCCTGCACTGGGAGCTCAGCACCTTAACCACTGGACCACCAGAGAAGTCCCTGTAGTAAAATTTAGAATGTCCTATGGAATTCTATATAAGGAAGTTCCATCTGTACCTTTAAGAAAAGGGGCAGCCTCAAATGCCGAAGATTTATTAGATAAGCTTTTATGGCTGAAGACTAATGAAGGGCGGGGAGTCAATCTAAAAATCCTTTGAAATTGATAAAAACTAACCAAAAAATACTGAGGTCTCAAGAAAGTAAAAAATCTCAGACTAGCTAATTATCGTCCATGATACAATAATAAGTCCTGTGAATGAATCAAAAAAAGTAATAACTGCGGGTAGGGGAATAAAACCTTTTCTAAGAGGCTTATGATTTGAGTCCTCAGATATCCTAAAATTAAAATCATGTTTGGTTCATGCTATTAGCTTATTAGCAGATTAAATAAACCTAGTAATCATTAATAGTTAAAAGTCACACTGAGGAAGGGGCTGATTCTTAGCAAAAGGAGTTTCCCTGGGTTCCCAGGCTAGCCAGCATTTTTTGCTACTTGCGTAGAATATGTTCATATTTTGTGTGAGATAATGACTACTCACTACTAGGTTATAGCACAACCTACTAAGTGGTTTACTACTCAAAATGACAAAATAAATAAATGAGAGCATTAATTAAGCAAGGTGTTTTTTTTGGGGGGTGGGGGGAATACGTAAGTATGGAAGAAAAATAATCTGCAGGGAAAAGGAAGAAATGAGTTTGTACAAATGAGAGAGGAAAATGATGTAAGATTCACGGTAGATCAAAGTGATCAAATAATACTAATTTTAAAAGCATTTAAGGGAATATAAACATATAAGGCAATACTAAAACAACTGAATACCTAAGTTCCTATCTTTTACTTAGAACTGACCAGAAATATAATTAAAATTGCTTTAAATTCTACAACTTAAAAAAAAAAAAAGTGAAAAATTTCAAAGTGGTAATATCATCCTCCTAATTAAAAACGGGCGAGGGAACACCCTATATAGTAAGTGACTCCGTGTAGCAGTTATTATTTACATTGGTAGTATAATAGCATTCTGGAGATTTGGAAGGTGCCCATAACCATGCTAAGATGAACATTCACTTAGAGAAGTCTCTACAACTGATAAAACAAGTGTGGAGGCATTGCTTTTACCTCCATACTCTCTGGAAAGGTGTTACTTGTGAGGATTTCTTTGTAAAGAAGTTACTACAATATAACTTAACATGACAAATGTGTTCCTGAAAAGTTACTTCAAAATTAAATCTTTTTCTCAAGAACCAAATATATTAGTCAAAGGAACACTGTGGGTTATAGTAACGAAGATGACTAAATCTAGTGAAAATAAGGATGACTTTGTAAATCTCTTCCTGACAGTGATGTCAGCTGAACGCCTGGAGCAATGGGCACAGCTAACATCAACTCCGCTCAGTCATTCTAACTTTGAATGTCAGGACCATTCTGCCTTCATTCCTCTGAAGTCCATAAGCATTTTAATTTTCTGAAACAACTGTTGCAAGAAAATGGTCATTACGTTCATCAATCCACACACTCATTACAAGCAAATACATCTAAATATGCCACTTTTAATTTGTGTTTCAAAGGAAAGTCTCTAACTCCATAAAATTTATATGTATTATTTTATTACCTTTCAGGAAAGGACTATATAAAAACAAAGTATGTATATATTGAAAATAGTTTAAATGCACTCCATTCTAACAGAATGAAGTAAGACTTGTTTCTAGCCTTAAAAGTTATTTTTAATACAAAAAAAAGACTGAAAAGAAACTCCCTTATTTTCTCTAAATACAGCAATTATTTCTTCTATTTTCTATAATGTGGTTACATTATTTATTACTTCAGAATTTTTAAAAATTGAGGAAAATTTTTCTATGATGCAGTTTCTGTAACAGAAATCATTTTTTTGACAAGCATAAATATGATTTAAATAAGGCTTTACTTTTTCTTAGAAGTCAAAACAATGTTCTTAATTGGGACAATTTAGCATTTTTCAAAAGAATGACTGGGATGTTTGGTTTAATCTCATTATTTTTATATGATGTATGGGTTCACATGGGGCTAAGTATTCAGCAATGAGATAGCTAATTTAATAGTATTTCCAAATTCTGCAGACTGTTATATTAAAGATTCAATTTCTCCTTATCCAGTCACTTAAAAAGACAAACAAAAACAACACTACTTGACTACAGGAGTCCTTTATTCTAAACTTAAAGCTCTTGTAGTAGAAAGAACAATATGAAGACCTGGGCTCTCATCCCTGCTTCATTACTAATTATTGATGTTATCTTGAATAAGTAATTTAGTCTTTTAGGGTCCCAGATTTCTCAACTATAAAAGGAGAGATAATTAGCATAAAATTCCACCTTTTGTCCTCTAAAATTCTGTAGCTTTACTTCGCATTAAAACTAATGTACGGATCCTACTGTCTAAACATTTGAAAAGTGCAACAACTGTTTCAAAGTTCTTTTTAACCTGTATTTAGTGACAAAGATTTTATGACTCAAATAACTGTGCTAAAGACAGAGATAAACGAGATAACTGGTCAATTTCAAAGAGCTACTTTAATTTTAGAACAATTTACTAAGAAGTTTTACATAATGAAATATGATTCAAAAATTCAACTTATTAACTTTTTAGAAACAGAAATAAAGGGGATTCTCAAATATCTGGACTGAATGATTCTATGTCAAAATCAGGTAACATTTCTAGCCTGAAAATAAAGACCTTTATCACAAAGAAAAGAACGCTTTTTCCCCCCTCAGCTAATTTAATACACAGCAGCCTTAAAATGATTGAGTTTATGATAAACTTGTACAAATCACTTATACAGTCACTATCAACTACTGCAGTCAAATACTTAAGTAATGGAAAACAAAAACATACCAGTACTAAAGAGTCGAATCATACATTCATGAAGCCAGGGATGACTAGAATCAATAGCAAATGCCCTCTTTACTGATTGTAGCATCAAAAGAAACTTTTCTATAAAAAGAAAAAGATATATTTTGATCATTTGATAAAAAGAGATACCCTCCTTTGGAGGACTAATTTCTTACAAATAGAAAAACTCATTTAGAGTCAATCACATCTGAACTGAAACATATGACTAAAGCAAATGATTTCCTCAGATTAGCAACATTAGCTATTATTTTCCACACAACATTCTTTAAGAAAAAAAGGTTTTATTAAGTATAAAAAATTTAGATAGCATTCAACATTACTTGAACTAATGCCATATAAACAAGAAAATTTTGAAGCCATTTCATTCCCTAACCTCTTTTTTGTAGTCAAATAAACGAATTTTCCCCATTACTTAGAAAACTTCATTGTTTACGCTTGAAACTAATATTGTTTATGCCTTTCTTGTGTTTTGTGACACGTGAAATGGTTTCCCTTCTACCTGACTGTTCCTCCCCTGTCAATCCCTGGCTTCTCTTCCCCCTCAAAAGGTATAGTATTCAACAAGGTTATGTCCTTAGTCATTTTCTAATCTTTCTCAATGCTATCTCCTCCTACCCCATCCCCCATCCTTTCCAAGCTTCAGTAGTGTTTCCACCTGATGAATGGAAAATTGCACCCAAATACTCACCACACTTCCAAGTCTCATCCATAACCACCTCTTTGTTAAGACTTCCCTAGTTTGGTATCATTCTCCAAATATCAAAATTCAAAACCCTGACTTCTGGCAATTCCTTTTCCCTTACCCCCTACACTCAGAAAGCTAAAAATACTGCTATGTCCTTTGTCACTGCCCATTTCACACTGTTGCAACGCTGGAGAGTGATTCAGAGGTTAGTACACAGCAAAGAAGCCAACTGAATGGAATTTAGATTGCCTTTCACCACTTAAAGCAGAACAGCTTTTGTATTTTATACTCTGGGGTTCCATGCAAGAATATTTGTTTAAAAGAGAGTTGTGTTAACTGTTAAAAGTTTTAAAATTACTTGACTATTTATTAAACTAATTTTCCAGATTATAACAAAATCATTGTGGAAAATAGAAAATAGAAAAAAATATTTTAATCACTCAAATTCCATCAAGAGATAATCTCATCTTTTGATCTATTTTCTTCCCGGCAACTTTTCTATTTTACATACTCATAAATATCTTAATAAAGATTAAAATCAAACTATAGCTAGTTCTGAATCTTATTTTGAAACATTATATAGCAACCTTTCCCTGGCATTTGATAAACATGATTTTTAAATTTTATTTTATTTATTTTTTAATATTTATTTATTTTGGCTGCACTGGGTCTTAGTTACAGCACACCGGACCTTCATTGCAGCATGCGGACTTCTTAGTTGTGGCATGCATGTGGGATCTAGTTCCCTGACCAGGGATGGAACCCAGGCCCCCTGCACTGGGAGCACGGAGCCTTACCCACTAGACCACCAGGGAAGTCCCAGCATGGGTACTCTATAGAGGTACCATTTTATCCTATCTTGTTTAGTAGGACAGTTACACTGTTCGGAGCAGTAACTTTCTGTCAAATGTTACTAACCAGTTTCTCTTTCCTTCAATATGTATCACCTCAGTGATAAACTTTTTTTCAATGAACCACTTAGATTACATCAATTCAATACCGTAAAATCTTCTTAGTATCTACTACGTATAGCCTATAAGAATTCTAAATCTCGTAACCAAGATCCTCCATTTATCCTTTATGTGGCTCAGGCAATACAGACAACCTCAACATTACTTACACACACTTGTGTTTTCTTCATGGATACTCTTCCCTTCTGTGCATCTTTTCTTTTAGAAGTATGGTACATTCTTCAAGATATACCTCAAACATCACATCTTCTATTTATAACAATGGCTAATAGCTGACATTTATTTAATGCTTACTGTGTATCAGACACTATTCTAAGATCTATGTGTATTATGTATTTACTAAATTTTTCCACATATGAACATGATAATGCCTATATTTCACCTTAATCCTGGTTATCTATTGTACATCTATTTTTGATGCTAATGTCCTAGAAGAGATAATCACATCATCATACTTCCCCACAGCATGTTGCAAACAGGAGGCATTTCTGTCAGGAAGCCGCACTGGCATTTGCCAAAACACCCTACAGTGGTGAGGCTATCAGAACTGGGTGACTGTAGCTAAGAAATTCTGTGATCGATCTTATCAGGGCTACTGTACCCTAATTGCCTACCTTTCCTAAAGTAAATCTCAAAGGCAAAAAGATGAGTTTCTATCTTGTTCTTCACCAAGTTCTTCAACGGAGTTAAAAATTTAATAGCTTCTTCCAATGGAGTTTCAACCTAACAAAAATAAAAGATATTATACAAATGGAAGCAAGATTTTGGGGGGATGTGAATTTACTCTTTCTATCAAAAACACTTTTTTGCTAAAAATCACTTACCAGTCACCCAGAAATACACTGTCATATTTCACCCACCCATAATCTAAAGGAAGAGGATTTTGAACTCCTCACTGTTTTTTAACTGTTGAGATTATACATTATCTCTGGATAGAAACTATCCAACAAGTAAAGAAGAAGACTAAATAGAACCAAAACCAGGAAAAGAAAGACAGTATAAGAAACAGGTAAGATAGCCAAGGGAAAAAAAAAAAAAGACAGAGAAGGGATGTGAAATAGGATGAAAAGGGCTAAAAACTGTAGAGAACACTGAAGAATGAGTGAACGCTGAGTATAATCAAGCTATCAAAAAACAGTACAGTGAACGCTGAGTATAATCAAGCTATCAAAAAACAGTACAATATCCACTGTGTTGCTTTGTTCCACTACAAATTCTACAGAAATCTACATTTATTCAAATGCTGTACTATTGGTGAGATGTCACTGGAAAAGATTTATATTTATAGAAGTCTGTCTCTACCATTCTTCATTAATTATATAAATGCACTAACTACATATTTGTGATATCATCGGGCAAGTATAATACTTACTAGCTAATTGTGCTACTCTACTCCTAGACTGAGTACTGAGACAAGACCATTCTCTGTAGACTGGGGTGGAGGTAGGTAACAACACTATATTTATCAGAAGGGCACTGAACATCTGGGTCCTATATTCACATCTCTCACCACAGAGGCAATAACAATTTACCCTCAGTGGAATTCGGATATGCCGTATCTGTCCAACATGCTTCTGCCAGTACAGTAAATTGTGGTTTCACCAACACATTTTCTGGCCAAGGAAATTATTTAATAGCATTAAAAACAAAATAAAACAAACAAACAAAACCAAGTCAAGCCACAAACGGTGTCTATAGGATTTACCTTGTACTAGTATGCAAAGCACTAGCCATTATTCTTAAGGATACATGCCAGAAACCAATACATGTAGATACCGAGAGACAGAGGAGAAAACGTAAGTATGCCTTTCTCACATTTGTAAATATTCTGCTTCTTATTCCCATGACTCTATGCTCTACTCAGTTAGAATCTGTGGTATACAGGGGAGAAAATAGTTGCCAGGGAAAGGCAGAGAACTGGAAACTGAAACTGCCCCCCAGGTACATCAAGCTTTTCATTCCTCAAGAGGTACAGACTGAAAGGAGGATCACTGCATTGACCAGGATAATTTACTCCAGGGAGATATGGCTGTTATTATTATAAAATAGAAGCAAAAAAGGATATTGGGAAGTGGAATCAAGCATTTGACAAGCATTACGCTGACTGAAATCAAGTATCTGATTTGGAAAGGAAAAAGAGAGGAATGAATTGTGTGCAGTTCTCATAAATGAAAACATACGCCCCCAAAGGAGATGTGGGTCTCTTGCCCCCGCATGCTCCTGTGTGCCTCACACAGGGAAGATTTTGTCAAGCTAAATCTAAACAATAAAATATAGGTACATAACCAAAATAGAGCTAACTGCATTTCTACATTTACATACATACAGTGCAGTAGAGGGTGATATAAAGAAAAGCATATAAATCGGGATGATGCTCTACAATCAGTGCTTCAAGATTTAAAAAAAAAAGTCAAAACTACCCTTGAAAATCCCTGAAGTTGTTGAGACAGACACATAGATATAGATATGAATATATAATATCACTAGTTTGCATTATATGTATGAAAACCACACATTTAAGTACCAAAATTGCAATCATTGTAGCAAGATAGTCACACTCTGAGAAGCACAAGAACTGAGACGGCAGTCATACCTCCCCCACCTCAAACTCAGGTGGGGTCCTATGTCCACTGAGAGAAGTACTGGATGAAATTGCCAGCATCATGCATACTCTTTTCTGTCTCTGTCTCGAAAAAAAATTACATCCAGTCAAGATTTGAATTTACCTAAGTTAAATAGATATAGAAAGGGACTGCCCTGTGTTGATGGGCCATTTAAGACATTTGCAAGGGCATTTTTTAATGTGCAATTTTAAAATTTATAAACTGGCCTGAACTCTAATCAGAGTGTCAAAATATGTTGTATAGGAGTGTATCTCCCTATACTCGCAGCACAGCGACACAAAGTCTAACACCGTACACTAGCTTAAAACTGAAGTTTAAAAATAAACACTATACAGACAGAGTGCTAAAGACTTATTACCCTTATAAGGAACGTGTGTGTGCATAGAAGGAAAAAAATCCAGTTGAGATGAATGCCAGCCAAAGGCATGGAGGAACATAGGATGGATGGTACAGGAGAAAACTCATAAATACCAACTACCAACTACTGCCTCATGATAACCTGGATAGACAAGCAATACAGATTCCACCAAGCTTTCAGATTTATACTCAGTTAATTCAATATTAAACTCACTAACTAAACCTCTTCCTATTTTCCTTCTCTCCTTCTTCACTGGAATAACTGTTAATTTAACAATGCTTTTATTTTATTTAAATTATCCTGAACTGGTGAACTGAATTTATCATTTAGTACCTGGAAGAATGATGAGATATAACCCCCCTCCCCACAAAAGGCAACTGCAGATTATAGACCCAGAATTGGCAGGCAGTTTTTTAAATAGCCTACAGCGTCCCTCCTGATTATGAGGGCTTGGTGTAATCTGGCCTTGCCACCGCACTGCAATATGGGTGAGTGTGGATGCTATCAGGTGGGGGCACCTTGGAGGCAGTTATCCTTGGAAGAGAAAGGTGTTATGTGCCTAACACGTAAGAACAGCATACACTGAAGAGCAGTCCATGAAGCTGGGTGCCTTCCACTAGGCTCCTTTCAAATAAAGCAGTCAGAGCACTTTCTGTAGGCATTATTTTGTTGTGAGACTACAACCCTCTAGCTACAAATGTTTAGACTACAACTTGACATCTGGCCCCAAAGCAGCCATTATAGGTGAAACACAAAGAAAATGGAATAGTGTATAAGGAGACCTGGTACAAGAATTCTGCTCTGTGGGGTACTCCTTATTAGACACTGACTAAATCCAAACAGATCCCCTCTTTAAGAACTATAATGCGAGACATAAAGAGCTACAAGAAAAAAAGTCATTAAGTAAAGTTGTGGAACACAGAGAAAGTGGAAAGAATGACAGTGGCCAGCAGTCAGTGATGGTGGTAAAAGTGGTAGCAAGAAAAAATGCTGAGGCATAAAGACGAAAAGCCCCTAAAGTTGGTATTATCCCCGAGTAACTCTGTAGTTTTCCATGGGGCCTAAAAGGTCAATTTTCGGTGCTCTTCACATCCCTGTATATTCTTCCAGTAAGCTCCCAACAACAATAAAAAGGCAGTATCTTTGTTCTTAAAAGCACACAATTATTTGTAAATATAGCTTTGTGAAATCCAAGCTACCTTTATCTATGGTTCTTAAATAGTTAATATTGCCATGAGATATTACTGTCCATCTGCTCTGATATAATTCTAAAAATATTTTCCAACTCTATTCATTAGGTATTATAATTTTCCTTAGTTATAAAGCAATCAATGATTTTGAATTTTTAGTTACTAGTAAGGCTAAACTGAACTCTAGGGCAATATGCTTACATTATTGCTTTAACGTAGTAAATCATGCAATTATCTGCACGTGGAGTAGGAGGGTGTCAAGGGCCAGAAGAAAAGTGCATATGTATGTTACTGATGAAAATGATTCATAGGACAACGAATGCCTTGATTTCAGCTTAATAGTTAAAAATGGCAGATAAGATTTTGGCTTGGGGAAAATATTTGAGGACTTTTAAGATATTAGGTACAAATAGTAAATACAATAAAGAAATACTGTAAACTGACAACATGAGTGAGAAAGAGACATACAGAATTCACTTTTTAACAAGCTCAATTTAGGCTAGATATAAAAAGTTCAATGTTACCACTTACAACAGATACTACATTCTTTACACACATATTTTCTCTAGTCCTAACATTTCTGCCTAGTAGGGATTTTTCCGAGTCCCATTTTATATTTGAGAAAACCATCAGAGAGGTTAGACAAAATGTCCAAGATACACAATGAAGTGTAAGAGCTAATATGTGGTCCCAGATCAGAATGACTCAAAAGCCAAAACTTTCCAATATACCATACTAGATTACTCTGGATCAGAATCATTATTTCAAGTTTTAAATGTGAGATACAATCAGAAAAAAAGAGAGAGAGAAGAAAAGAAAGGAAGGGAGGAAGGAAGAAAGGAAGGAAGGAAGGAAGGAAGGGAAAGCAAGCTAAAAATTAAAGTGATTTTTTTACTCTAAAATCTATAACCAAATTGGCTGAATAAGACCGTATAAAATGACAATAGGTGGTCATGAAATTTCACTCAATTGTGCCAAACACTATTCTTAAGTACCTTGGCCAGCTTCTCGGGAATAAGTTCTTCTTTTGGACCTCCAATTTCCTCATCATCATCGTCCTTCTTCTTTTTCTGATTTCTCTGCTGCTTTTCTTTTTCTGCATTTTTTTTCTCTTCCTCTATCTGGGCTTTCTTTTGAGCTCTTCTTTGTTTATTACGTAGCTTCTTTAGCTCTTTGTCAGACATGTTTGCTGTAAGCAGCAAGTGTTAATAAAATTATCAATGTGTTAATCAGATTAGAAATGATCGATTACTATGTAATATTCCCATATAAACTCCTACCAAAAATCTTTCATGTTACACATGTTCATAAGCCTATGTGTACCTTTCAATAGTGCCACATTTGCTAAAGAACACTAACCTCCTCAAAAAATTTATGAAACCCGGTGGAACCCTATTGTGGCAACCATAGCAAACCTCAAAAGCACATGAGCTCCTCCAGCAACAGTAAACCACTTGCAATTCTAGGAATGTGACAAGCTGGTTCATAACTCTATGGCACTGTCCCATGCCTTCTTAGTTATGCCTTCTCTAATCCTGTCAAACAGTGCTGCCACTGTGCCTCACATATTCTGCTTGTCATAATACTTTGTTTATACATCTATTTCTCTTTTAGACTGTGAGTTCCTTGGTGGAAGAGACCTTGTTTTACTCATAATCTTTGTATTGTCAGGGCCTAGCAGCATACCAAAACACAGAGAAAACACTCAAATATTTGTTGAAGGAATAATGAATAACTACACAGTAAATTTCAAATTTGACATTAAAAATTAACAATATCCCTTGAGGTACAACTATAGAACGTTTCAAAGAAAGACTGGAAATCACTGATAAACACGCCATAAAAGTAGAAAATCTGTACTGTTTAGACTTAAAGCAATAAATCTGAAAGCTACATGTACAATCAGTATTTAATTGGAAAATACTTGTTAATAATGAGAAATGAAAAAATTCAATCTAAAATATACCACCACTGTGGTGATTTTTAAATATGCCCACAAATTCTTCCCTTCAAAAAGTGGGGTCTATTTCCCTTTCCCTTAAATGTGGGCTATACTTAGTGACTCACTTCTCACTAATAGAATGTACTAGAAATGAAAGTGTATGACATCCAAGATTAGGACATAAAAGCACTGTGGATTCCTCCTTGCTTTCCCTTGGATCACTCAGAGGAAGCCAGCTGTCATGTTGTGAAGAAACCCAAACCACTTTATGTAAAGACCCGTGTGGCCAAGAACAGTCCTCTAGCCGTGCCATCTTGGAAGCAGATTCTCCAATCCTTCAGGTGCCTTGGCTGACATCTTGACTTCAACCTCCTGCGAGACCCTAAGTCTTTCCAATCATACAGCTAAGTGACTTTTGAATTCCTGGCCCCCAGTACCTCTGGGAAATAAATGTTTGTTGTTTAAATCTGCTAAGCAATTTGTTATGTAGCGATAGACAACCAACATATTTTGGTCCCTGGAAGTGCGATGCTGCTGCAATAAAACCCTAAAATGTGGGGAGTGGCTCTGGGACCAGAGAGTGGCCAAAGGTGAGAAGACTTGGAAAAGAGAATTAATGTAAGCTTAAGAGCCTTAGACTATTTTTTTTTTTTTTTTTTTTTTTTTTGCGTTACATGGGCCTCTCACTGTTGTGGCCTCTCCCGTTGCGGAGCACAGGCTCCGGACGCACAGGCTCAACAGCCATGGCTCATGGGCCCAGCCGCTCCGCGGCACGTGGGATCTTCCCAGACCGGGGCACGAACCCGTGTCCCCTGCATCGGCAGGCGGACTCTCAACCACTGCGCCACCAGGGAAGCCCAGAGCCTTAGACTATTAATAGATATCTAGATTTTGAAGAGGCTGCAAGTGAGGGCTAAAGTGAAGTGAGGAACACTTATAATCACATAGAGGCAGACAGCTTAGCAACACTTATAAAATGCATCAAGTGAACTGGATGATCCCGTTAGGTGGATTTCTAGGCCCCAAAACATGGGGGTGGGGGAGAGAAGAGGTTTGAAGATGGCACCTGATTCTTCTTGCCGCTTCTAGCAAAAATGCAAGAGAAAGAAACTAAAGGAAGGAGCAGGGACTTGAGCGTTTTGAAAATTCTCAACCTCTCCAGAAATGGCTGCTGAGCAAAGATCAAACGCAGGGCACTGCCAGGAAAACATGTCAAAAGGGAGAGCAGAGAATTTGGCTTTAAAATCTTTTGTTAAGACTCAGAATTCAGAAAAATGGTGCCTCAGTTACTAGTCAAACAAAGGTTCTCTTAAAAATTTTAAGGGTGTGATCCACAGATCCTCCGAATCACACAACAGACCTTCTAAGAAACTTAGAAGTTTTGTCCTCTCAGCAAAATCTCAAAGTAGACAAAGATACTTGTGCATGTGGATTTCAATGAGATTCACAAAAGATCCATGAAGTTTAAAAGAGAATTATAACAGTAGAAACATGGAAACTTGGACTGAAAGGAACACAGTATAAAATGAAAAGAGGTCTTCAGACACCCCACCACCAAATTTTGGAAGCGGATTAAGAAACTACTTAGCTGCAAACAAATGCTAACTTTCAAGAAAAAAGAAGGATTCAGAAGGTAGAACCAAGAACCCAGAGGGCAGAGCCAAGATCCGTAAAGAATTATTCCTAGGTCTCGAGTCCTCATCAAAGAACTGCTAACCTGGACCCAACTGGACTTGAGAATTGACATGAACCAGTAACTCCAATGTGCCTCCTGTCCCCCCCTCACCACCACTTTGTGTCTACAGTGGGTGCCTAGCCTCTCTCTCACCACTTTATACTGGTTCACAGGATTTCCTATCAAGAACTCTACTTGAAGAGCTACACTAAAGAACCACATTCAGAAAACCTCATCAACATCTGCACCTCATTCACAAGATAACAATCTGGACTTTGAGCTAATGCTGTAATGGGATGAGACTTATGGAGGCCTTGAGAGGGGCAAGTATATTTTGCATTAAGAATGTAAATAATTTGTGTCCAGAATGCAGAACATGGCAGTTAAAAATATGTCCACAAATTCTTTGATTTCTCCTTCCCACTCAAGTATAGGTTGTACCTGGTGACCCACTTGACCAATTAAAATGTAAAGGAAGTGGCAGTGTGTTATGTCAAGAGAAGAGAACATTAAAGGTGTTATGGCTTCCTCCTTGCTCTCTAGCGTGGCCAGCTACCATGTCTTGAGGAACTCAAGACACCCTCTGGAGAGACTAAGGAATTAAGGCCTCCTGCCAAGAGCCATGCGAGTAAGCCATCTGGGAAATGGATCCTCCAGCCCCAGCCAAGCCTTCAGATGACTACAGCTCTAGCCAATATCTTAACTACAACTTCCTAAGAGACCCTGAGCCCGAACCACCTAGATGCTTCTGAATTCCTGACCTATGGAAATGGTTGGTTCAAGATGGTAAATTTGGGGGTAATTTATTATGCAGCAATAGATAAAAACAAATATATACCTGTTTCTCTTTTTCCTGGTAAAGAATTCCTTACTACTAGAAAAGAAAATTTCAAACAAGAACTAAAAATTACATCCTAGAAACACAAGACTGTGTGAGTGGCCACATAAATTCTGGCCTTTTAATGATTTGTGAAATAATTGCTACCACTTGCATCCTTACTGCAAGACTAGACACAATATACACATTATTTTATTTAACAATCTTGACAACCTCATAATATTATTTTATGTATCAGAAAACTGAGCTTTCAGAAGAAAAATAATGGCTCAGAGTGATAGTAAAAGGCAGAGCAAGGATGTAAATCCACTTCACTTTGCCTCCAGTCTAAGCTCTCTCTTTCCACTATGCTACACCAGGGGTCAGCGAACTTTTTCTTCAACAGGCGAGATACTAAATATTTTTCGCTTTGCAAGCCACAGGTCTCTGTTGCAACTAAACTCAGCTGTCACAGCACAAAAAGAGCAACAGATAGTATGTAAATGAATGGGCTTGGCTAGGTCCCAATAAAACTTCATGTACCAAAACAAACTGCAGTATGGATTTGGCCCACAGGCTACTTTGTGACCCTATTCTGTAATACCTCTCACTGCCTTAAGAGGACTCAAGTCAGTTCACAATAATTGCCATACCAAGACAGAGAAAGGAATCCACATAGGAAATTAATATAGACATTAAGAGTCCAAATCCTGTTTCACTTAATTTAGCGCTAATTATCTGGATAGGCATTGTCTCAAGTTTATGTAAATTAGCTAGTACTTGTGTGAACTTAATAGAGACTCAAAATTTTAGCTTAGGAGGAGCCAAAGGAAAATTCTACTACGCTAGAATACTGCATTATCTTTTTAAAAAAAATCTGTGTTTGTGTATACGTGCACATATGCATGTATATGTGTATACACAGAAAATACCATCTGAATCTAGACTACTCTACCCAGCCAAACTAACATACACATAAGAATGCAAAAAAAAAAAAAAAAAGAAATCTGGCCATATGAAGACTCTTAAGTTACTGAAAGGGTAAAAACATGAGAAGCAAAAGATAACTTCTCAAGCAAATAAAGGGTACCTACCAGATCTTTGCTATAAATATCAAGCTTTTTGGTGAACCATTAGAAGCACTGTGTCTAAAGAAAAAAATGGCAGCAAGCAAACTATTGTTCCTATTAATCAGCACTATTTCAGCAACACTAACCAATGCAATAAGGCATGGGGGAAAAAAGAGGTATAAATACTTAAACTGCTTGACTGATTCACTTTGTTGTAAAGCAGAGACTAATAAAAAAAATACTTAAACTGCTTACAGATTAATATAACGGCCTACATAGAAAAATTTTTTAAATCAACTGAAAAATCTACTAAACCTAATATCAATGTTCAATAAGGATACCAACATACAAAAACTATAACAATATTCATTTGGAATACTGTAATGGGAAAGGGGGACATGTAAGGATAATGCTAAGAGTAAATTTGCTAAAGTTATAACACAACAATTACATTAAAAAATAAATAGGAGATACATGCATTCTAGTATGCGAAGACTCAATGTTGTTTAAGATCTCCTGATCCCTAAACAGTAATCTATATGTTAAATGCAATTCAAATTAAAACTCCAAAAGAAACTTTCTGGAAGATCAATTAACTCTACAGTTCTTACATAAGCAAAAATTAACATGTAAAACGAAGAAAAATCGAAAGATATAGTGTTGATTAAGAAGAGAAAAATGGGGGCTTCCCTGGTGGCGCAGTGGTTGAGAGTCCGCCTGCCGATGCAGGGGACACGGGTTTGTGCCTCGGTCCGGGAAGATCCCACATGCAGCAGAGTGGCTGGGCCTGTGAGCCACGGCCGCTGAGCCTGCGCATCCGGAGCCTGTGCTCCATAGCGGGAGAGGCCACAGCAGTGAGAGGCCCTCGTTCCGCAAAAAAAAAAAAGAAAAATGGATAAGAAGAGAAACCCGTGTACTGATGTCAATACAACATAGTTTTACTGTGTCTTTACATTAAGTTTTAATATATGTGAGAACAAGACACCATGCCCACAACCCACCAAAGTATTTTTTCAGAGCTTACTTCAGGATAAAAGTGGCATTTTAAAAGAGTGGGGGGGCTTCCCTGGTGGCGCAGTGGTTGAGAGTCCGCCTGCCGATGCAGGGGACACGGGTTCGTGCCCCGGTCTGGGAAGATCCCACATGCCGCGGAGCGGCTGGGCCCGTGAGCCATGGCTGCTGAGCCTGCGCGTCCGGAGCCTGTGCTCTGCAAGGGGAGAGGCCACAGCAGTGAGAGGCCCGCCTACCGCAAAAAAAAAAAAAAAGAGTGGGGAATATGGACAACCTATTCAATAAGTACTATTTAGGAGTCAGCAGTCTTTTATGTGGGGATAAAAAAAGCTACCCTCCACCTCACATCACATATAAAAATTATCTCCAGATGATTAAACAGCCAAATGTAACAAAGCTAATAATATAAGAAAACATAGAAGATATTTATAAATATATTTTACATTTTGAAGGAGAAAAGCCTTTCTAAGCAAGACCCAGAAACCATAAAAGACTAAAAAACTTTGATTTCAGAAAAATTAAAGCTTTTACATAAAGAAAGACACCCACTGTAAATAAAGGTAAGACCTAAGTGACAGGAAGAAAATATGTGCAACACATAAATAAGGATTACAGTCCTGAGTATGTACAGAACTCCTTCGAACCAAGAAGTTTCAAAATAAAATGCGCAAAAGATATGAACAGGCAATTCACATAAGAAACCTAAAGGCCACATGAAAACATACGCAGGTGTTCCAGTCTTAAAAATCTAGGAATTATAGGGCTTCCCTGGTGGCGCAGTGGTTGAGAGTCCGCCTGCCGATGCAGGGGACACGGGTTCGTGCCCCGGTCTGGGAGGATCCCACATGCCGCGGAGCGGCTGGGCCCGTGAGCCATGGCCGCTGGGCCTGAGCGTCCGGAGCCTGTGCTCTACAACGGGGAGAGGCCACAACAGTGAGAGGCCCGCGTACCGCAAAAAAAAAAAAAAAAAAAATCTAGGAATTATAAATTAGATGTTCTTCCCAAAGTAACAAAAATGTAAAAGGATGGACAATTTTCAGTGTTAGCAATAAAGTAAAATATCAGTACACTGTTGGTGGCAATAAAAACCTTTTATGGAAAGCAATTTTATACATTTCTCATACTCTTTGACTTAGCAATTTCCACTTCTAACAACCCATAATAAAATATGTGCATAATGATGACCTACAGGACATTTACTGTAACACTCTAAGGGGCTGGGGGGGACCCACATGGATTCCCACATAACCATTAAAATGACTGATGATGATATTAGCTGTGCCCAGACATGGAACACTACTATAAAATGAAGGGGAAAAAGTGTACATTTCAGAACACTATGAATCATATCATCCCATTTATGGGCTACAAAAATAAAATGAACAAAACCACCACAAGAACTACCCTGAAAGGTGTGTGTAGAGCATGTTTGCACATAAAGCTCTGAAAATGGTAATTGTGCACAAAGGAAATTGAACATTTCATAGGGATAGCCCTTTGAAAGAAGACAGCCTGTGGGTAGGAGAAAAGGGAAAGGGGATTTTCACATTTGCTAGTTATTTTTCTAAGTTGTTTCAACTTTGTATGTTAAGAGTTAATTGTGCATTATTTGCATAATTTGAAGAAGAGGTGGAAGGCAGCAAGAGTGAACAGGAAGGTAAACAGGGACTTCCCTGGTGGCGCAGTGGTTAAGAATCCGCGGGTTCAAGCACTGGTCCGATAAGATCCCACGTGCCTCGGAGCAACTAAGCCCAAGCACCACAACTACTAAGCCTGCGCTCTGGAGCCTGCAAGCCACAACTATTGAGCCCGCATGCCACAACTACTGAAGCTCATGTGCCTAGCGCCCGTGCTCCACAACAAGAGAAGCCACCACAATGAGAAGCCCGCGCACTGCAAGGAAGAGTAGCCCCCACTCACCGCAACTAGAGAAAGCCAGCACGCAGCAACCAAGACCCAATGCAGCCATAAATAAGTAAATAAGTTTATTTATTTATTTTAAAAAAGGAAGGTAAACAAAAGAAGCCAGAGGATCACTGCTCTCAGCTTCAATTATAAATTGTCCTGCAGATTCTCATTGGCATCTTTTTGCCAGTTGAAGAAGCAACGACAGATAGAGATTCAAGTGAAATCTGTACAAGGGTTTCTACATGTGACCTTAGAAAGTTCTAAATTGTTCTTAGGCAACAGGAAATATAATTTAATAACAAATTAACAGAAAGATCCAAAGGTCTTTAGAAGGGGGAAGTATAGAAAGTAACCAACCATAAC
The DNA here is from genome assembly GCF_964165515.1 of Mesoplodon bidens. Classification (NCBI taxonomy): domain Eukaryota; kingdom Metazoa; phylum Chordata; class Mammalia; order Artiodactyla; family Ziphiidae; genus Mesoplodon; species Mesoplodon bidens. The sequence goes on along the minus strand of NC_138176.1, from coordinate 102,514,280 downwards.
CTAAGGAGAGGCATAAACTCAGGACTGAAGAAAAAAAATCTGACACAGTTTTTATGTCCCAACTCCTGTAAAATTTTTGCCATGAAAATGTCACAAAATATTTGGATGAACAATTAATTTTTATCTTTCTACATTCCTAGGTCACTCTTATGCTGAGATCCTTTCCCAAATAATTAACTAAGGAAGATTTCTCCCTACACATCCTGACATTTTGCTATAAAAATGGCATGTTAAAACTGGTCAAATGGTAAATCATTGAGCAATTTTACTGGCTTAATTCTAAGCTGGGTTTTAATGTTCAAGCAATATTTACCTTTTAGTAGGTTCATTATAAATTATTACTAAAAGGAGAAATAACTCGATATACTAACGGCCAACACTAATGTGGAGTTCCAACACTACTATAAAATTAGTATAGTATTGTACTTAACAATTTATAGTATTGGGTAAAGGGTAAACCAGATATTAAATGTAAAGTTCATGAAATTCAACTCCTTAAAAGCTAATGATCAGTTACAAATTAAATTCTTGCTTAACTTTTGAAAGACTAAAGTAAACGGTATTTTTCTTTTGTTGCTTAGAAAAATTCACAAAATGGTCATTACCATTTTCTAAAGCATGTATAACATCGTCCCACAAGGTGCTTAATAAAAAGCTCAGGAAAGGGACTTCCCTGGTGGCTAAGTGGTTAAGAATCCGCCTGCCAATGCAGGGGACACGGGTTCGAGCCCTGGTCCGGGAAGATCCCACATGCCACGGAGCAACTAAGATCCCACATGTGCACCACAACTACTGAGCCTGCGCTCTAGAGCCCGCAAGCCACAACTATGAAGCCCACGAGCCTAGAGCCCGTGCTCTGCAATAAGAGAAGCCACTGCAATGAGAAGCCCGCGCACCTCAACGAAGAGTATCCCCTACTCGCCGCAACTAGAGAAAGCCTGCGTGCAGCAACAAAGACCCAACACAGCAAAAAAAATCTCAGGAAAAATCTACGTTACACAAAAACATAAGTACACACATACACACCACAGAAACAATAAGAACTCTTTGATTATTATACCTGTGTCAGCTTCATGTTCTTTATTCTCATCTGTAAGGGGGTTGTCGTGAAGCTTCAAATAGATCTCTATAGCAATTCTTGCTGCCTTGAAGTAAAATGGATGCTGTCGAAGTACATCTTCTAGTTTTAATAAGTCCACATATGATCTAAGGGTAATCTTCCTCATACAGTATGTATGAAAGTCAAACTGGTCATCAGTGATTTCTATAAAATGCTAACAAAATTATCTTTTTTATTACAGTGAAGTATAGCAATAGCAAAGAAACTACAAAAATGAAAGCCTTGGAATTACTTGTTTCCTAGGCATGAAAAAAATCAGTAAAATTTAAAAATATTAAAAATGACAATAATTCAATTTAAATACTTTGCATATCAAATAAGCAAATATAATTGGCCATCACCTAGCATAGTATAATGGCATACATTAGGCACTGAATTACTTGTTGAATAAAAGGAAACACAATGCTTTAAAATATATATATTTATTCCTTCCTTAATCATACTTAAATAAAGCTATCAGGACAAATCCAACAGAATTTATTAGCATACATAATAGTACAGTAGATTTACATGTTAAACATTCAGTCTTTATATTTAGAACAATTTGCAAAGGATTTTAATACTGCAGTATTTGGTAATTTTTCTGAGAATACAAATCTGAATCCTATGCAATGAAATGCTGGTATGTGGGAGAGAAATCAATCAGTGAGTAAGTCAAGCAACCAGAAGCTAACACATTTCAACTAAGCTCTGGGGTTCTCGACTTAATAACAGAACAAGCATGAAATTATATATTTTTATATATGAAAATCATAAAAAATGAAAGCCAACTACTAGTGATAGAAATGACTCAGAAGTGAAAAGGACTTAGAAAAGGATAAATTTATCAGAACATGAGGAATTACATAGGTTACAGAAGTATTGTGAAAAGGCTTCAAAGCTTATAAATAATATTTATCAGGGCATAAGGCACCACCAATCAACCCCACAACAAACAGGTTTCTGGGATAGCTTAATGAGCTTTGTTATGTATTAATGAAGCAGAAACATTCAGAAATCAATGAAAACGCAGCCAAGATACAAACTTTCCCTTAAGTTTCTTACATGAATTCTGGCAGGAAGAGTAGACGATGGGGAAGTCTGCTTAATATAGTCTATATTATTTCCATTATAAAACTTGAAAAATATGAACGCTGGTTTTTAGAAATCACTTACTATACATTATAAGGTGAGAGAAAAGAAAAAAACTATAGGATTTCCTCAAAACTTTCAATGTGTAACAAAATGAAATGAGAAACTTTTATGTATGTGGTACTTACTCTCTCAATCTCATGACATTTCTTAAGTGCTTCACCAAATTTATTCATTGCCTTATAAGCCTGGGCACATTCTGTCTGGAACCACATGCATTGCATTTCATTTAAATTCTCAACCGCTGATGTTCCTTCCTATATGAAAAGCACACATACTCAAAGACAATTTCTTATCAAATACATTATTCCACCATAGGATTTAAGAAGGAAAGATGGTCAATTGATTTGAATTCTTTCAAAATAATTTTCTAATTTTTTAAACCATTCTCAGGGTAAGAGGGAATAGTTAATATGTGAAAGAAATTAGAATTGTATTTCTAATCACTAAAAAAATACACTCATATACCCTTGTAAATGATTAATCAAAAGGTCTACATAATTGGGGATGGAAAGTAACATAAGAAACAGAACAGTAACACATCGCATATGTTCAATAAGTATTAGTTCTCTTCGCCCTTAAAAATTTCAACTGAACATATATCAATATAAATCAGTTTAAAAACCCACTGTACAACCATATTTAAAAAATGATGTTTTGGGGCTTCCCTGGTGGCGCAGTGGTTGAGGGTCCGCCTGCAGATGCAGGGGACGCGGGTTCGTGCCCCGGTCCGGGAGGATCCCACATGCCGTGGAGTGGCTGGGCCCGTGAGCCATGGCTGCTGAGCCTGTGCGTCCGGAGCCTGCGCTCCGCAGGGGGAGAGGCCACAGCAGTGAGAGGCCCGCATAACGCAAAAAAAAAAAAAAAGATGTTTTATACTAATATTGATTTCAGTTTTTTCTAAGGCAATTTAATTAAAATCCTGTCTTGATATTAAAAATATCAGACATAAACTTTGAAAAACAAACAAGGTATACAAGTATGAACTATTTATTTACAAGCAAGAAAACTAGCTGTACAAACCCTTGTAAACTTTGAGCACATTTCTTCAGCCTCTTTTATCAGATTGGCTTTTAGCATGTATTTTGCACACTTGGAGTTGATAAATCTGTCTGCCGTGTCCAAGGCCTGGGCCTCATCCATCCACCTTGCAGCTTCTTTAATATTCCCAGCATGCTAATAAAAACAGGGTACAAAAGCAAAATAAACCAGTCAGAGTATGCTAATTTTACTATGCAAGTAATTAGTTTCCTGTTCATAAATAACTAAAACACAAATGAAAGAAACAGTAATCTCTGTCTCTTACAACCCTAATCAATGTAGATGCATACATTCTACAGAAATATAAGTTCTAATACCTTTCTGGCAATGTAGAATATAAGCTCTCTGATAGTAAAGATTTGTTTTAAAAATTTTGTCTACTGTTATAACCTCATTGAGCACACACTACAACAGTGCCTGGCACATAGTGAATACTCAAAAATAATCATTGAATCAGAGAATAAATAATAATCAAAATCTTTAAGCCAGAACAACATAATTTAATGTAAAGGTCATAAAAGGCAAAAGGATGGTTAAATTTCTACTCCAAAAGAACCATGGAAACATTACAATTAGGACCACTGGTGGACATTCCACAATGATCCTCATTCTACTTCGTCTAACTAGTCCATTTGGCAAGATCACAAAACTAATGAGCCTTACTTGGCTCTAAAAAAGTGCTTTTAAAACATTACTTGGGGGACTTCCTGGTGGTGCAGTGGTTAAGAATCCACCTGCCAATGCAGGGGACACGGGTTCAAGCCCTGGTCTGGGAAGATCCCACATGCCGTGGAGCAACTAAGCCCATGCACCACAACTACCAAGCCTGCGCTCTAGAGCCAGCGAGCCACAACTACTGAGCCCGCGCGCCTAAGCCACCACAATGAGAAGCCTGTGCACTGCAACGAAGAGTAGCCCCCACTTGCCGCAAATACAGAAAGCCCACGCACAGCAACGAAGACCCGACGCAGCCAAAAATAAATAAATTAATTAATTTAAAAAATTACTTAATTTCATAATTTTTTGGTAAATGAATTATTGGTTTACAATCTCTTCCCCAAGAGCTTTTATTACTAAATTGTATTTGTATTAAGATAGTAAAGCGGCAACTTTTGGTTTTTTGTGTGTGTGGTATGTGGGCCTCTCACTGTTGTGGCCTCTCCCGTTGCGGAGCACAGGCTCCGGACACGCAGGCTCAGCGGCCATGGCTCATGGGCCCAGCCGCTCCACGGCATGTGGGATCTTCCCGGACCAGGGCATGAACCCGTGTCCCCTGCATCGGCAGGCGGACTCTCAACCACTGCGCCACCAGGGTAGCCCGGCAACTTTATTTTAAGATGATTTTTCTCAAGCAAGACCCAGGAGTTGAAGAGGCAAAGAGGTAATACGTAGAATTCATAGTAGACATCTTCAGTTTCATTTTAAGATTACCAGATACTGATATATATGATCTTACTGAAATGTTAATAGAAACAAACATTTCACAGCAAATGTAATTATTTTTTATGATCTATAGCCTTGCTACTTAAAACCAAGAAAATAACCAGATATGTGTATGAACAACCATATATATGAATGACCATATGTATATATGTATACTTGTACATAAACAGATATAGATGGGTGAGCAAATGAGCATGACTATGACAAAGTCTCAAAGTAATCAGACTGAGAAGTGTACTAGTTGCTCCATGTTTTGCGAGCTATCAAATACACCATTTCTCTTACCACATTCAGACTCTATAGCATGTGTTTTCTTAATTTGTGTCTCACTGCCTCGTAAGAAAAGAGGAGAAAAGATTTTTACCTTATAGATTTTAGCTTTCACAAGAAAGAGTTCTATCAACGTAGGTGTACTTTCAATAGCGGTATTTATGTACCCCAGAGCAACAGACGGCTGCCCAGTCCTGTCATAGTGCTGTGCCAAGTAGTACTGGACCCAAAGTAACGTGGTCGGCGGTTCTTCCTTCCCATCGTCTTTGAAAAGTGGGGGGGCGGGGGAGGAAAGAAAGCAAGCTTAGTCATTAGAGATATTAGTAACAGACTAGCCACCGCAAAGTGGCTCTATCATTATTAACAAGGGAAGCAGCTCAAACCATGTGATTTATGCATCTAGTTATGCAACTAGCTCTAACCCTATAAAATCTTTGGAAGGGACCACGGTTTCTGCTCTCTATCATTATAGCTCCTAGCACAATGCCTCGCATAGTAATAACTTCATATAGTTAACATGGCAGATGAATGAGATCAAAGCTATAAGAAATTACCTAAAAAGAAAACTGAGGGGAGGGAGGGGAAGGGGAGGGGAAGGGGGGAGAGGACACGACAAGTTGTACTAGAACTATGAGTATACTGATCAGGATGTTATGTATGAGGGTTAAAAAAAAAAAATAAAGAGAAAATTTCCATTAATGTGACGGTAAAAACAGAAAAAGAAAAAAGAAAGGCATGATTGCTTAATTGGGTTTCTAGCTAATGTACCAAACTATACATAAATATACTTGTGATGTGGTTATTTTGAATTTTGGTGATTATAAGATTCTTAATATATTTTAATATTATTCTGAATATGCAACAATGCATAATTTAGGTTAAATAAAAATTATACCCAAAAAATGAGATGAGTAAAAATACTTATTCTGTATTTTAGTTCATAATTTTATTTTTTATATACTCACAAGAAAGTGTGTAAGTTAAATATACAACCCACACATTAAAAAATGATTTTTTAAGACAAATTTCTAAAATCTAAGAACTGTTATTTGCTTTCAAAGAAAGCAACAGAGTGCTTATTTTTATCCTAGTAGAAGTAGGATGGCTCAGTGGACAAACAATAGGAGTGGAACTCACCAACTCCCGTTCTGATAGATCTGCAACTAAAGTGCTGCATATTCTTGGGCATGTCATTGAACCTCTTCCACATTTGTAAAATATGTAGGAAAATGCTGATAATCAAAGGAACATCATGATGATTAACCAATGAAACCATGGTAACGCCTTCTAAAAAGTACTATTTAAATTCATCTGAGACCTAGAAACAGTGATCAACTCAATAGCAATAAGCACCCCAGGTCCCATACTGGGCTTTCCCACTGTAGGAAACGGGGCTCCTTGGGAAAAACAACTGATTACATGTCTGCTGTGGGCAGTATACAAGATGAGCTAGAATATTTTGTCATACCTAACTGCAAGGAAGCTATCAACTACTATCCTAGTATGTGAAGGTTTGAACCATTTGAAACTGCAAATATGTTTAAAGTCATGAATTCATAATAATACCTTTAAAACCTGTATTGGCCTTCTTTGAAGAATGCTACTAAACCAATTCATTATTTTGAAAACTGGTAAAGAACAAAAAAGTAGGCTAGGCAGGGGAGAAAAAGCAGCATTTATCTTGCTTTTTCTATACAAACTGAAATACTGCATAAGCAGATGACAGATAGTATCTCTTTTTAAGATAATAAAAAATGAATAGCAGAATATCACTAGCTTGTAATTCTTAACAGTTCTTAACATATGAAACAAATACTTCATGCCTCCTGATCAAAGAACACACCACCATCTTGAAATAATCTTGCTCATCCCTTTGTCTTTAAAACAAAAAGGAAAAAAAAAAAATCAAATCAAATCTCATCAAACCTGCAGTCAGACCTTTCCATTAGAAGTTTCTGTAATGATGAAAATGTTCTGGATCTGCCCTGTCTAATAGGGTAGGCATTAGATTTGCACTAGCTATTGAGCAGCACTTGAAATGTGGCTAGTGCAACTAATTAAATTTTTTATTTAATTAAAAAAATTTTAATAGCCCCATTTGGCTAATGGCTACCATACTAGACAGCACAGCTCTGCATCCAACTACCAATTTATAACAAATCCAGAGGACAGAGAAATAACATGTTAAGCAACACCATATGGGTATATTCAGCAAAATCTATACTACAGAAAAACTCAAGGAAAAAAAACTAACTTCTTTAATAAATAAATTGCAGGAAGAAGAGAAGATAGAGGGAAAACCTACAGATTTATAAAAAAGGGTTAAGAGACATATCAAACAAACTCAAAGTATAGATTTCACCTGGATCTTCATTCAAACAAACTTCAAAAACAAAGAGAAAAAATGCTATTTCCAAGATACCTGGAAATGTAAGCATGGACTTTTTTCTTTGATATTAAGAAAGTATTAATGTTCAAGTATGGTGATGCTATTATGGTTATAATCTTTAGAATACTGAAATATTCATGGATGAAATGATGTGATGTTTGGGATCTGTTTTAGAATAACACGGGAGTAAGGGAAGTAGATAAGAATACAGATGAAATAAGTTTGGCCATGAGGTAAAAACTACTGAAGTTGAGTGGCGGGTAAATGGAGTGTCATCATACTATTACATCTAGTTTTGCAGGTGTTTTAAATTTTACATAAAATTTTCTTCAATAAGCTACTGTTATTATCTTCTTACCAATGTACATTTCACACAATGTGTACATTAATGCACCTTCATCTTAAAGGGAAAAAAAGTTTAAATATACTATGCTTACTGACTAAATAATGAACAATACTGACCTTCTGATCAAGAATTTCGCAACATATTAAGATTTTCAAGATTTTTTTAAAACATAAAACTTGAGCACTTACCACTGGGGTTAAATAACCGGCAGCTTTTTAAAGATGTTTCATAACCTACTACTAATTCTTCTATGATTGCCACCTAGAGTACAAACACACAAGCACACTTTAATAAAAAAAAATAAATATATAGTTACTATGCTTGTGCAAAATGTGTTATTTACTACTAGAGGGCTAAATAAACATTCCGATTCCCCCCTCCACCTATCTCTCTCTCTCTCTCCCTTCTCATACACACACACACACACACACCTTTTTATAAATCTCTTAACCTATGGATAAAAATTTAAAACCATACATTTATGAAGGTGTGTTTTAAGGCAAAACTTTCCAAAAAACTTACTGGCAACTCCTTTCCCTGCTATAAAATAAAGCATCAAGCTGAATTAGAAATCAGGAAAAGGCTGGACAGAAAGAGGTAATGTTAGGGATGATTTTTATCTTGGTTCATTTTTACCTCAATTCACATAAATAACACTCACAGTTAACATCTGCACTTCAGGAATCAAGAATTAAATACTGTGTAAAAAGAGAAATTCCACAAGCATATGACAGCATCCACTCTCAATTTCATCACCATGGGGAAAGCATCAGTAAAAGAGAAGCATGGCACCGTGGGTGGGTTTCTGAGATCCAGGAGAGCGAGTGGCTGTCCCAGTTCTGGTCTCTCCTGAGTCATGACTGTACTACTTACTCCTGGCTTCGTAAGAGATCTGTGAATACTTTTAGTTTATTAATTCCCTTCTTTGCTTAATCCATCTATAATGAATTTGTTACTACAGAAGCTCTCTTAAATGACCTCAACTTAACTGATTCGACAGGTTAACACCAGCTCTCTCCATCACCTCAGAAAACTGTGAGGACTGAATGACCACAGCTAGGTTATTCTGGTGCACCCATGTTCTTCTTCCACAAGGTGAGCTACATGCTTACTAAGGGGTTTGTTTTCCCAAACCTGTTTGAATTAGTTGCATTCATTATCATCATTGCAGAATTTAATTCAATATTATGTAAACTTAAGAAATGAGAACAAAAAGAACTGCTTCTATTAAGTCAAATACCATGGAAAGACTCACAGATAAATTAGACATTTTTTACCAATTTAGGTTTAAAAAGACAACCAAAAAGGGAAAACTCATAACAATCTTGATTCTACAATCAAGATTGCTTCACAAGCATCACGTTCTCACTGTACCAAAACTAGAAGTAAAATACCATATTCTATCAATGTGATTTAATCAAGGGGGGAAAAAGGTGAAACAGTCATCAATAAAGCCCATATCTTGGACCTTTCAACAAAAGACTGGCAGAATAAGTGCCCTTTATATGCTTTAGGTTTAAATGTTTGGCACGTTTAATCTGTCCCACCTTTAAGGTGTTTTTTTTTTAAACCCAGCCAACATGTCTGATGCCACTGTACTTATAAACAAAATAATCTAAATTAAGATTAAAACACCCTTGGGACTTCCCTGGTGGTCCAGTGGTTAAGAATCCACGTTTCCACTGCAGGGGGCACGGGTTCGAACCCTGGTTGGGGAACCAAGATATCCCATGCCATGCAGTGCGGCCAAAGAAAAAAAGATTAAAACACCCTTTAACCAGCGTTTTGAATATTGTAATACGTAGCTGAAAGAGTAAGCTGACTTACTGGGACAGCAAACAAACTCTTCTGACAGAATTTTTTTCTACCAAATAAAAAGGAGAAAGATTACTAAGCTTCAACTTAGTTCAAAAAAAAAAAAAAATCACTTCTGGCTTTCCCCATGAGCAGGAATTAGAGAAAATATTGAAGAAATCAATACCTTACCAACTTTTCATCCCTGTACCGACTCACTAAAAAGTACACATCAGAAACAAAAGACAGAACAAATAAGCAGTAATTTATTCAACTAAAGAGAGCAGAGGATGAAAAGGAAATAAGAGGCACAGAAGCATTTAAACTGCAAGCTAGGAAGACTCTTAGCAGATTCACACTGTGTATATTATGTGCACAGGTAGCCAAGAACCAATTATTCCAAATACTGAGCAAAGAAATGATAGTCAAAACACAAAACCAAACCGAACCATTGTATTTTGCTTTACCTTTTCTTTATCTTTGTATAGCGACCTCAAAGTATTGAAGACTGGTGGACAACCCTTGCTGAAGTTCATCCTTAGGAACTTATCCAAACATTCTTTAAACTTCTCACCTTGGAAGAAAAAAATCCTGTTGACTTACATGTACCCAGACAACTCTAAAAATGCATACATTAAAATCTTAACATGCATACTCATATATTTAAAACCAAGGAAAGATACTGTATATCACCACACCATTTTCATTCCTTCACAATTATTCTCACTTACCAGATAAAAAGTTTAATGGCAGTCTTCTTGGCACCAATCCCCTGGGATACTTAGTCCAGGCCTCCTCATACATTTTTAGTCGTTCTAACATATTAGCTGCAAACCCCAAAAAAATATTTTTTCATATGTAATTAGAACATATTTTTCTAGAAAATTACAAATTTCTGAAAATATATAAAAATTACCATATTAAACAGAAAATTTGAACATGGGAAAAATTATTCATAATCTAACCACCTAAATATATCAACAATCTTAGAATACTTCTAATATTTTCATATTTTAACCTATAATCATATAAAATACAGTTTTCCTTATCCTGCTCTGCTTTAGGTGGCCTTTCAAAATCTGCCTGCTCTACTGTAGTTCCAAGAAAGGCTCAGTTATTATGTTTCCACCTACGGCTTCTCCAGTGTTCTCTTCAGCCTCTCCTCTAACTCCTCTCCTTTGATTTATCTTGGAGCTTCTGGATTTATCCTCTATCTTCCATTTCTCCATATTTCTTTTATATTTTCTTTTACTCTCAGGTAAGAACTTTCCTTGTTCAATCTTTCACTTCACTAATTTTCCTCAGCTGTGGCTCCTTCTATTTAATCTATTAAGATTTTCATGTCACATCAAGAAGTAGGTTTTTCATTTCCCAGATTCCTAACAGGCACTTTCTCTTAACTATGCATATTTCATTGCCCCTCTTCATCTTAGGCTTCTCTATGATCTCTACTCTCCCTATGGCTGGCACTGATGATTACCTTTCCAATGCTGGTGTTACTACAGAGGATGACATTCTTTGTACAAGGTTTCTCTCACATTTATCAATGTACCAGGAACAGTTCACTATCAGTCTTGTGGGAAACTTCGCTTCAAATTAGATCATCCTGGCTAAAGACTCTGCCTTTTTGTAGATGACACGTTTCTAGGTTTGTCCTCACAAGTAGGTCCTATTCATGGGAGAGAATGGTTGGGGAGAAGAGTGTCTCTGGACCAAGTTTATTTGAGTCCTTCCTCCCACATAGGAAACAGTGCTTCCCTTTCAGCTTGGCAACATTCACTTGCCCCTGCCAGGCCACTCTGCTATAGCCACAGGTTATCACAGAAGTCTTTCCTTTGGGGAGACATATCCATTTCTCCATTTCCCTTTCATGTTTCTGATGCTGCTGTGCATTTGTAGATTTTTCAAACTTGTTTCTAAAATTCTTTTCACAACTTTCTTTGAACTTGTAGTAGGAGAGAGGTTTCAGAAAACGCTTAGTCTACCATATTAAACGGAAGTTCACAAATGTACTTCTATATTCAGATTTTGAACCAATTCTTTTTTTTAACTAGTTTTTCTCCTGTTAACCTTTCTCTTTTTAAAATATTTATTTCTTTATTTAGGCTGTGCCAGGTCTTAGTTGAGGCACACGGGATCTTTGTTGAGGCATGTTTAGTTGTGGCATGCAGACTTCTTAGCTGTGGCATGCATGTAGGATCTAGTTCCCCGAAAAGGGATTGAACCTGGGCCCCCTGCATTGGGAACGCAGAGTCTTACCCACTGGACCAGCAAGGAAGTCCCTGAACCAATTCTTAACCAGTTCTTCTAGTTACGATTTTCACTGAGTTAACACAGTATATATTAACAAAAGAAGCAATTAAAACTTAGTAAGTTTTAACCAATGCTACCTGGCTTGAGTGCCTTTTCCAAGCCTTTGTAATAGGCCCAGTTTTCAGGATTTCTCTCTTGTAATCCTCTGTAAACATCAGCTGCATCTTCCAAACGACATAATTGCAAGAGAAGTTCCCCTGATAAAAAAACAAATTAAATTAAGTATCTTCTGATTGTAACTTTAAGTTTTCCTCAAACTTTCTCTTAAAACTTCTTCAATATTGGGAAGTGGGTAGATTTGGTATCCTCCTGAGTTCTCAATTCCTTTCAACAAGACTATTTACCATGTTACTTTATTGTCCCTCCTTTCTGAAAGTTCATGTGTAGAAATGTCATCCTCTTCACATCCTCAATTTATTCAGGTATTTTTCTAACTCCAGGCTACTCTCTCAAGGTCACTGAACACAGTCACCAAGCCATCATCTACTACTTAAGTATTCCTGACAACGTATGGACAATTTCAAAATCCAGATTAATGCCCCAATCCAATACCCTAACCTTATGATGCCCTAATCAACTAGGAAACGACTGTGCTCTAGCAGCCCATAAGCATGGCCACATTGTCTCTCTTCCTACTACTGTTTTTTCTCTCTTCCAACTACCAAATATGCATCTTGCTTTAAGCTTAACTATCTTGACTTTCTTCTTCTTGTCTCACTAATCCAACCCTCCAACCCTAGAGGAAAACTGTTCCCTTTTCTTCACGCCTTTCAGCAACCTGTAGGCTCACTGCTGTCTTCTCTGGGTTGCATGACCAATCTCATCCCTGAATGACATTAGCAGCCCCAAATATGAAAACTAATCTCAAAACCTAGGCTCCCTCATTTACCAATTTTAAGGCCTGGGTCATCCCAACTGCTTGCTTGCTGTACACCTTCGCATAAAAGAAGTCAGCAGATGAATGGACCGAGGCACTGGTTTCGCTAGAAATATATGAACTCCAAACACACAAGCCTCAAGCACTGCTCAGGAATCCTTTTCCCTACCTTAATGGGCTCCCATTCACTAAAGGTATTATTTTCAAACCAGGACTTCACCCTTGCACCCTTTCTATTATCAGATAATAAAAATGAACACTTACTGAGAGTGAAAGTGACTTTTAAATGTTTCACTTGCATTACTTAATTCAATTCTCAAAGCTCTATGAGATAGGTTACTATTATTGGTGTCATTTTAAAGCAGAGAACATAAGTAAACTTGTCAAGGGTCTTTCAGATAGTTAACTGTTAAGAGTCAGGATTTGAACCCAAGCAATTTGGCTAAATGAGCCCATTATTTTTAATGTTTACACCCTCAGTGGTTCTCAGCCAGGTGCATTTTTGCCATCCATGAGACATCTAGCAATATCTGGAGACATTTTTGGCGTCACGGTAAGGGAAGCAGGTGCTACGGTATCTGACAGGTAGAAGCTACCAATGCTGCTAAACATTATGCAACATACAGGAGACTTCCACCTCCAACACCTTGGTCCCAAAATGTCAACAGCACCAAAGTTAACGGTCAGCTCTACACTAACCAAAAGCCTACTTCACTAAAAACATAAATAATATTCTGCAACTTTTCTCCCCTACGCTACATCCATCCACATTTCCTTCCCTTAATCTTTACCCACCTTTCCCTTGTAGAAGGAACTGATGGTATAAGAATTAACAATGAAACTTTCTGCCTAACTATGCCCACTCACCCACGCCAGGAAATTCCTAAATTATCCTGACTACCCACCACTAACATCAATGCCTTTTATTACTGGAATATCCAACGACTGATGATTCTACTCTTAGTTCCCTTCTATTCTCTTTATATACCCTGTCCCCAATACCTGATTCACTGGAGATATCAAAACATATTTTGTGGAACGAACTGATGGCTCTGTTTCCTATTTCACTGAGAAAATGGAAGCAACTAGAAGAGAACCCCCAAATACCCACTACATTGACACACCTACTTGCCCATACACTCTACCATCTCTCATTACTGTGGATGAACTATTCATTTTGCTATCTAAGCCCAACCTTTCAACTTATCCACTAGATCACATACCCTCTACTGTACTGCATATTCTGTCTCATTATCCAGTGAGCATAAGCAAATGCTGTAAAAATCTTCTTTTGATCCTATAACACATTCCATCCACCACTACCCTATAGGTGTTTCCTATACAGCAAAACTACTTGTATGCATCATTTATGCATGCTATCTTCAATTCCTCTACTTAAATCTCATTTAAATCTACTTGATCTGTTTGGGCTTTTACTACCCTCCTTCCAAATGTTCAGAACGTTTTTTTGTTAAGGTCATCAGTAACTTCCAAATTGCTAAATCCATGGGTCAATTCTGAGTCCTCAGCTTGAACTGTCATTCTTCCTCCCTAATAAAGTTATAAAAATAATAAAACAAAACAATGTACTTAAGAGTATTTTGAACAATGTCACATATTTCCGTAAAGAAACTGAGGCTCAAGTCTTGCCCCTCATCATTTAGCTAGTTAGTAGCCAATGAAGGAACTCAAACTAGTTTTTTCAACCTCGTGATCTTTCCAATAAGGCAGAAGCCTCCTCCTTTATAACTAACAGACTGCTAAGGGATGATCAACTCAAGTGCGAGAGGGCTGTCTTGGGTCTACAGCTCACAAATGAGCTCCAGGCGCCTTAGATTTCCATTCTTTTCTTGCCAGCAGCATTATCCTCTGCTGAGGAGTTCATCAAACAAATGGTGGCTACACCCACTCTGCACACAGATACCACACTTTCTAGTGTTCAACTTCAAGGGAGGCCAAAGAAATCTGAAACCAACAAACTTCAGTCGCCTGGTCTCACAAAGATAAAGGAATATTTCAATTTCAGATGGCAATTCTTAGGAAGTACTCATATTCTCAATTACTTGTTATTTTTCTTTCACTTTCCATAATCAGTTCCTCAACTTTTAAAACTACAAAGACTCCTTCTTCTCAACCCTCTAATAAACGACAGAACTGGAGATCTTTATTTAAGGATCTACCCATCCTCCTACCCTAATCCACACATATAAACCCGAATCTCTGGTTTCAATTCATGTTCTATGTTCAGAGAGATATTCAGATAAAACATAAAGAACCCTAGGAATGTCCCATAAGCACTTTAGTAAAGACTGATTTATCAATATATATCACTGACAATAAAGAAATGTGTTGTACACATTCAGTTTTGCCAATAAGCAGTTTCTAAGAAAATCCTCTGTCTTATAAAATTGAGCAATTGCCTCCAGTGTCTTAATCAAACTCTACAGTATTTTCAGATCAAAGATACTTAAAGAGAAAATATTGTACTGAGTCACTTCATTCAATGATTTATTGTTCACAATTTTTTTTCCTATAACAATATCCATTGTTTGAATGTGTATTTTCCCACATTACAAATTATTCAAAGTGCATGAGTAAGAAATAGATTTTGACATCAAATCAAGAAGTTGTGTTATATGCAACTATCAGTAGCAACTAGATTTTTCAGTTTTGCTCTTTGTCATAATTAAATACCAGAATAAATTACACTCTTTAAAAAAATTACCTTTGGTTTCTTCTACAGCAAGTTTATCACAAATCTGCTTTTCATAGGTACAAAGATGTTCCAGAGCTTCTCTATAGAGACCTGCTTCCCGAAGAACTTGATTCTGATATAAAAGGAGTTCACTATATTCATAATCCACTTTATCAGGGGATGTCTATATATGGATATAAGGAATATTAACAGTAAGAATTATGTTTTCATATTAGAAAATTGTTCACACACTCAAATACATATAAGAAGTCAAAGGATAATATATGATGAACAAAATTCATTTTTTAAAATTTCTAAATATCTTTCTAGGGAGCAACTAAGTAAATAATGTCAATATTAACTTATAACCCACTGAATAAAATAATCCATTAAGTCCTTACATATAATAAATAAATAGGAGAGAAAGGAAAGCTCTTACTTAAGAATAGAATGTCAAATAAATCTAGAAGGAATAAGACAGAAAAATCACCATTTTGAAACTATCATAGGAACAGTTGATTCAGGCAAGAATCATAATCAATGAATGCTAAAACTAGTGGTGAAAGTTTGATGAGGAACAGACTATTCATAAAGTCTCAAACTGTTCATTAAATACAAAGAGAAAAAAAATAACAAGTTTATAGTGAAGAAACCTGGCAGACACCACCTTAACCAAGTAATCAAATGGAACAGACACCACGTGACTCAATGTGGTGAACTAAGAAGGGCTTGAAATCACTTCTGTAGTTTCCTGCCAAAAATGCATAATATCTAATAATGAGGAAACATCAAATAAATCTAAATTGATGAACGCTCTACGAAAGCACTGCCATGACTCTTCAAAACTACCAATGTCATGAAATACAAAGAAAGCCTTTGAAACTTCCAGATTAAAAGAGGTTGAAGAGAAATGACAACTAAATGTAAGTTATGATTCTAAACTGGATCCTGAAATGGAAAAAAAAAGTCCTAGAAAGGATATAAATAGATCGATTAGTAAATTTTGAATATGCATTGTGGATTAGATAATAACAGTCTATCAATGTTAAATTTCCTAATTTTTTAATAATCTATACAGCAGTATCTATACATTTGACAACTATAAATTTATTCTTAGGAAATACCACACTGAAGCACTTAGGAGTAAAAGAGCATGGTATCTACAATTACTCTCAAATGTTTCAGGAAAAAAATTAAATAGCTAAGTAAATATAGAGACTGTAAGTAAATGTATCAAATATTAACAATTAGTTAATGTGAGTGAACTTCTATATGGAGTTCTTTGTACTCTTCTTGAAACTTTTCTGTAAGTTGGAAACTATTTCAAAAGAAAAGATAGTAAGGCTATATATGCTTTTTTCTTTTAGTTATATTAAGAATAAGACCTAGTTTACTAGGTATGACTTCTGGTTGTTACCTGTTGTGTTTTCCTAAATTCCTCTAAAATCTTTGCTGCCATTTCATAATCTTCTAATAAATGGTAAGCAATAGCATAACCAATCCACGATGCTCTCTGTGCAGGTCGAAGCTGAAGTAATTGATATCTCGTTTCCTTTAAGAGGGGGAAAAAAACACTTCTTCTTAGTTTTACAATGAAAGTAAACGCTTCTTAAAAAGATCATGTTCATTTACCCCATAACACAGAGCAACCTGTAACACAAGGATAGAAATCATAACAGAAAATAGTTTCAAACATCCATATTGTGTAGCTTTACAGAAGCAAAAATGTATTTCTTAAGAAGCACAATGAACCTTCCAAGATAATCTTGTAATTTTTTAAAAGGTTAAGACCTGGTACCCTTTATTACTTACTGATCTACTTACTCTAAGAAAAGAGGACATGGGGAGGGGGAAGAGTAAGCTGGGACGAAGTGAGAGAGTGGCATGGACATACATACACTACCAAATGTAAAATAGATAGCTAGTGGGAAGCAGCTGCATAGCACAGGGAGATCAGCTCGGTGCTTTGTGACCACCTAGAGGGGTGGGATAGGGAGGGTGGGAGGGAGACTCAAAAGGGAGGAGATATGGGGATATATGTATATGTATAGCTGATTCACTTTGTCATACAGCAGAAGCTAACACACCACTGTAAAGCAATTACACTTCAATAAAGATGTTAAAAAAAAAACCCAAAACCTATGGGATGCAGCAAAAGCAGTTCTAAGAGGGAAGTTTATAGCAATACAAGCCTACCTCAAGAAACAAGAAAAATCTCAAATAAACAATCTAACCTTACACCTAAAGGAACTAGAGAAAGAAGAACAAACAAAACCCAAAGTTAACAGAAGGAAAGAAATGAGAAAGATCAGAGCAGAAATAAATGAAATAGAAACAAAGAAAACAACAGCAAAGATCAATAAAACTAAAAGCTGGTTCTTTGAGAAGATAAACAAAATTGATAAACCATTAGCCAGACTCATCAAGAAAAAGAGGGACAGGACTCAAATCAATAAAATTAGAAATGAAAAGGAGATGTTACAACAGACACCGCAGAAATACAAAGCATCCTAAGAGACTACTACAAGCAACTCCATGCCAACAAAATGGACAACCTGGTAGAAATGGACAAATTCTTAGAAAGGTATATCCTTCCAAGACTGAACCCAGAAGAAATAGAAAATATGAACAGACCAATCACAAGTAATGAAACTGAAACTGTGATTAAAAATCTTCTGACAGGTCCTCCCTGGTGGCGCAGTGGTTGAGAGTCCGCCTGCCGATGCAAGGGACATGGGTTCATGCCCTGGTCCGGGAAGATCCCACATGCCGCGGAGTGGCTGGGCCTGTGAGCCATGGCCACTGAGCCTGCGCGTCCGGAGCCTGTGCTCCACAACGGGAGAGGCCACAACGGTGAGAGGCCCGCATACAGCAAAAAAAAAAAAAAAAATCTTCCAACAAACAAAAGTCCAGGACCAGATGGCTTCACAGGTGAATTCTATCAAACATTTAGAGAAGAGCTAACACCCATCCTGCTCAAACTCTTCCAAAAAATTGCAGAGGAAGGAACACTCCCAATCTCATTCTATGAGGCAACCATCACCCTGATACCAAAACTAGACAAAGATACTAAAAAAAAAAAGAGAATTACAGACTGATATCACTGATGAATACAGATGCAAAAATCCTCAACAAAATACTAGCAAACAGAATCCAACAACACATTAAAAGGATCATACACCACGATCAAGTGGGATTTATCTCAGGGATGCAAGGATTCTTCAATATATGCGAATCAATCAATGCAATACACCATATTAACAAATTGAACAATAAAAACCATATGATCATCTCAATAGATGCAGAAAAAGCTTCAGACAAGATTCAACACCCATTTATGATAAAAACTCTGCAGAAAGTGGGCATAGAGGGAACCTACCTAAACATAATAAAGGCCATATATGACAAACCCACAGCAAACATCATTCTCAATGGTGAAAAACTGAAAGCATTTCCTCTAAGATCAGCAACAAGATAAGGATGTCCACTCTCACCACTCCTATTCAACACAGTTTTGGAAGTCCTAGCCACGGCAATCAGAGAAGAAAAAGAAATAAAAGGCAATCAGAGAAGAAAAAGAAATAAAAGGAATACAAATTGGAAAAGAAGAAGTAAAACTGTCACTGTTCGGAAATGACATGATACTATACATAGAGAATCCTAAAGATGCCACCAGAAAACTACTAGAGCTAATCAATGAATTTGGTAAAGTTGCAGGATACAAAATTAATGCACAGAAATCTCTTGCATTCCTATACACTAATGATGATAAATCTGAAAGAGAAATTAAGTAAACACTCACACTTACCATTGCAACAAAAATAATAAAATACCTAGGATTAAACCTACCTAGGGAGACAAAAGACCTGTATGCAGAAAAGTATAAGACACTGATGAAAGAAATTAAAGATGATACCAACAGACGGAGAGATATAACATGTTCTTGGATTGGAAGAATCAATATTGTGAAAATGACTATACTACCCAAAGCAATCTACATATTCAATGCAATCCCTATCAAATTACCAGTGGCATTTTTTATGGAACTAGAACAAAAAATCTTAAAGTTTATATGGAGACACAAAAGACCCCGAATAGCCAAAGCAGTCTTGAGGGAAAAACCAGAGCTGGAGGAATCAGACTCCCTGACTTCATTCTATACTACAAAGCTACAGTAATCAAGACAATATTGTACTGGCACAAAACCAGAAACATAGATCAATGGAACAAGATAGAAACCCCAGAGATAAACCCACACACCTATGGTCAACTAATCTATGACAAAGGAGGCAAGGATATACAATGGAGAAAAGACAATCTCTTCAATAAATGGTGCTGGGAAAACTGGACAGCTACATGTAAAAGAATGAAACTAGAACACTCCCTAACACCATACACAAAAATAAACTCCAAATGGATTCAAGACCTAAATGTAAGACCAGACACTATAAAACTCTTAGAGGAAAACATAGGAAGAACACCCTTTGACATAAATCACAGCAAGATCTTTTTTGATCCACCTCCTAGAGTAATGGAAATAAAAACAAAAATAAACAAATGGGACCTAATGAAACTTAAAAGCTTTTGCAAAGCAAAGGAAACCATAAACAAGACGAAAGACAACCCTCAGAATGGGAGAAAATATTTGCAAACGAATCAACGGACAAAGGATTAATCTCCAAAATATACAAACAGCTCATGCAGCTCAATATTAAAGAAACAAACAACCCAATCAAAAAATGGGCAGAAGACCTAAATAGACAATTCTCCAAAGACATACAGATGGCCAAGAAGCACATGAAAAGCTGCTCAACATCACTAATTATTAGAGAAATGCAAATCAAAACTACAATGAGGTATCGCCTCACACCAGTTAGAATGGGCATCATCAGAAAATCTACAGACAACAAATGCTGGAGAGGGTGTGGAGAAAAGGGAACCCTCTTGCACTGTTGGTGGGAATGTAAACTGATACAGCCACTATGGAGAACAGTATGGAGGTTCCTTAAAAAACTAAAAGTAGAATTACCATATGATCCAGCAATCCCACTACTGGGCCTATACCCAGAGAAAACCATAATTCAAAAAGACACATGCACCCCAGTGTTCACTGCAGCACTATTTACAATAGCCAGGTCATGGAAGCAACCTAAATGCCCATCGACAGACAAATGGATAAAGAAGTTGTGGTACGTATATACAATGGAATATTACTCAGCCATAAAAAGGAACGAAGCTGAGTCATTTGTTGAGACGTGGATGGATCTAGAGACTGTCATACAGAGTGAAGTAAGCCAGAAAGAGAAAAACAAATATCGTATATTAACGCATGTTTGTGGAACCTAGAAAAATGGTACAGATAAACCGGTTTGCAGGGCAGAGGTTGAGACACAGATGTAGAGACCAGCTGTATGGACATCAAGGGGGGAAAGCCACGGGGGGTTGGGGATGGTGGTGTGCTGAATTGGGCGATTGGGATTGACATGTAGACACTGATGTGTATAAAATTGATGACTAATAAGAACCTGCTGTTGGACTTCCCTGGTGGCGCAGTGGTTGAGAGTCCGCCTGCCGATGCAGGGGACACGGGTTCATGCCCCGGTCTGGGAAAATCCCACATGCCGTGGAGCGGCTGGGCCCGTGAGCCATGGCCGCTGAGCCTGTGCGTCCGGAGCCTGTGCTCCGCAATGGGAGAGGCCACAACAGTGAGAGGCCCGCGTACCGCAAAAAAAAAAAAAAAAAAAAAAAAGAACCTGCTGTACAAAAAAATAAATTAAATAAAATTCAAAAAAAAGAGATAGTACAAAGGAAAAAACCACTTTTTTTTAATACAGTGCCCAACTACTGAGGTAAGATCTATAGAAGACAACTCAACAGGTACTATATGGAAAAAAAAAAAAAGAGGGACTAAATAAATCTGATTTAATAGACTGATTTAAGGGTTAAAATATAGCTACAGTGGTGATCATTTGTAATGCAGAAAAATATAGAACACTATGCTGTGCATCACAGGGCAATTAAACTTCTAAAACTCCAACCAACCAACCAAACTCAGAGAAAAAGAAATCAGATTTGTGGTTACCAGAGGTGGGAATGGGAGTGCGGTGGGGAGTACAGGGTATTAAATGAAGGTGGTCAAAGGCACACACATCCAATTGTAAGATAAATTAAATACTAGGGGTGTAATGTACAATATGATTAATATAATTAACACTTCTGTATGTTATATGTGGAAACTGTTACAAAAGTAAACCCTAATAGTTCTCAGCACCAGGAACAAATATAATTTTTCCTTTTTCTATTACTTTGTATCTATATAAGATGATGAATGCTTACTAAACACTGTGGTAACATTTCATGATGTAAACAAAATCATTATGCTGTACACCTTTAACTTATACAGTGCTGTATGTCAATTATATTTGAATAAAACTGGAAGGAAGCCCCCACCCCCCTGCACACACAATGTAGCTACTAAGACAGAATATTAGTCTCTATGGAGGTAAAAAGAATAAACAAATGAAAAAAAAATATATATATATATAAATGTTAATTTTTCACTGAATTGATTAACTCAATCTTATACAGTAATCCAACTCTGTCTCACAGTAAAATAATTTTTAAATCTGATTAGTCTAGTCATAAACACAATCACTACTGGGAGAAGAGAGCAAGATTCAATTAAATTTTTTTTAATGGAAAACTTGTTATCAGAAAGTACTCAAAAAAAGTTTTAAATATTTAAACAATATTTCCTCCTTAGAATAAAAAAATTCTCTACTTACCCTGTAACCCTCAAGATCTCGCATTTGAATCTGTAGTAAAGAAAGGTCCCTTAAGATTTGAAGATTGTCTTTATCCCATTTTAGCGCATTTCTGTAACACTTAATGGCTTCATCATATTTCTTGTCTGACCTCTGCAGAAGGCCATAAACATGCCAACCTAAAGGATTTAGTTAAGGATACAACCTCCAGGTCAAGAAATAAAGTTCCAATAATATTCTCTATGAAACTCAGAAAACTACATCTATTTATAAAATTACAAGCTTAAAAAACAGAGAGAATATAAAGACAGAAGGTAGTTTGATACAGTGGGGGAAAAAAGCACAGCTCTTTGAGCCAGAGAAAACAGGTCTAGCCTGCCTTATTAGCTCTGTGACCTTAAACAAATTAATTTAATCTTATGTTTCCTCAATTATAAAATATAAATAAACAGAAAGTCTATACAGCAAAGCGCAGCAGTTTGGAGACAAAATGGAATAACATATAAAGTATTCACTGGCTTGCACAAAAATAAATGCTCAATAAATATTAAGAATTATCTTTACTTTTAAAAGGAAAAAGAGGGAATGGATATCCATGACATGTAATTGTTTTAAATCAAGTGTACTTTCTTTTCCTTAGCTAACAAGGTCCTTGGGACAGACCCTTAGTGCAGTATAAAGTTTCTAAAAATCAACCACTTAAATTTTGGGTGCAGGTGGCCAAAATGGACAGTCTCCTATTCAAAGAACTTAAAGTCTAGTAAGGGATACAGATAAGTAAGCAAAATTACAGTACGTTGTAAAACTGTGCTACAAAGGGGGAAAATATGTAAATAATCCCACTCCCCTAATACAGGTCTTTTTCACTTTAGATCTTGATTACTGCAAGTCACCCATCCTCCTGCCTTCAGTCTCTCTGCTTTTACTCTCACCTGCCAGAGTAACCTTTCTAAAACACACACAATCAAAAAAAAAAAAGTCTACTTCCCTTTCCAGAAATGAGTAATGTTTCTCAGATCAGATTCCAACTTTTCAATCTAATAACTTCTACACTCCTTAACAGAGTCAGTAAATACAGAATTTCTAGGGTGACATGTATAACTGAAAATACATATATAATGCTATAAATTTTATTTGAAAAATAATCTTCATTTTCATAATGCAAATGACAAAGTAAAGGTTAACAAATTTTCTCAGTTGGTTGGAACATGGTTTTAAAAAGCCTGGAACATGGTTTTAAAAAAGTTTAAAAAAGACTAGATACCCTTCATAATCTGGCACCCATTACCTACCTTCCTATTCCCCGCACCCCCATTTCAGGACTTGATCAACTCTCTTGAGCACTGCAACACCTTTTAACTGCCTTGAATCTTCTTCTTCTAAAAATCTATCCTCAAGGAGTTTAACATTGCTAAAAATTTAAAGAAATTCATGTTCATCAAGAGTAACCCAGTTAAATAAAGCATGGCAAGTACAAACAGAACACCGCACCAACATTAAAATGATGAAAATGTATCTACAAGATCTTATTAATTAATCCTTTGCTTACCTTTTCAGTTTCTGGTTACTCTCAACTCACTCACTTCTGCTTTACTGGATTAGTGATAATTATTGAACAAATTATAACGTTTTATGTAATACTCAGAAGTGTTAAGCTTCTACTAAGTATCTTCCTTCACTAGACTATAAGATCTGTGACAGCAAAATCTGTATCCCTTTTAGTCTGTATTATTCCAGACTAACACTTGAAAATTTGCTAGGTGTTTCAGCACTTCATCGTGTTAGCCAACAAAATAGGTAAAGAAATATTTGTTTAAAACTATTTAAAAAACAGTAACCCACAATTTTTTCTCTATCTTCCCTCAGACATTTGTACTTGATCCTACTCTCACACTTCCCTTAATAAAATAAAATAAAATAAAATTCACCTCACACAGTCCAGCATTATCAGGGACTATGTTAAGCATCGTTAAATCTTTACACCACCACAGTGAAGTGGGTATGAGTGTTCTCATTTAACACATAAGGAAACTAAGCCCTAAGATCACAGTTAGAAAGAAGCTGAGCTGAGAATCAAACCAAAGTGAAGCATACTCCAAACCCTGGGCTCTCAATCAGTATACTATACTGCCTTCTAATACTCCTTATTGTATATCCTTCTCTAAATTCATGCTATGATGAAATCTGCAAGGTACCTTTTTTTTAAGTGTGGGAAGAGCTTTCATAGATATTTTAAAAGGCTAGTCCCATTTATCTGTGACTAGATACAATGGTAGAACATGGTAGGTATACAAAAATGTTTCCTGAATGAAGGCAGTTGCTATTATTCAATTGAAGAAAGAACCATCTCCTCTGGAGTTACACAGTAAGAGAGATCTAAAACTTCTGACTCCCAAATTGCTGCCTTAGCTCAAGACACCACAATCCAACCCTTAAATATACAAAAAGGATACACACATGACTCTTCAAGTCATTTCTCAAACCTCTACGAACCAATTCATAAGCTTCTTCCTTTTTTCCCAAACAGTTCAATGTTAATCCTTTCATAGCCAGGGTTTCTATTTTTTAAAAAAAGAAGAAAAGGAAGAAAAAAAGAAGAAGAATTTAAAGATAACTAACAACAACAAAAACGGTAACCGTAATCTCAAAAACAAATGTTACATTATCCTGAATATTTAAAACTTCAAGGAGATTCCTGGGAAAATGTCCAGGTTTTTACAGAATTAAAATACTTGTTAAATTGACAAATGAAGTAACTACACATTTCTATACTGTAGGCCTCCCTAGATTTTTTTTTTGATAAAAAGATACAAAAATGCATGAATATCTGGTAATCCATATGCTAACAAGATAAAATGATTTTCCTACTGTTCAGGGGAATTCCATGACCTTATTAAATTACTCCTTTAAAGTATGAAAAACTTTATCTTGAAACAGACTATCTCTGTGAACCCAAGTTACATAAAGGTTAAATTCACTGTTCAACTATTTAAATATACAAATAAATTACATTTCTGGTTTTCATAAGTTTATTTTAAAACGATTCTTTGGGATTACTATTAAATATACAAGTAAAAGAAGATGTCAGACACCTGTCATTCACAATCCACAGATTAAAAAAGAGTTGAGGAAAATATTTATTTTCAGAAAGGGAAAAACAATATTTCTAATTTCACAATGTATATTCTATGAAACACAAATGAATATAAAATATTCATTATGATTAATTTGTCTTTTAGGACTACAATTTAAAATTTATAGAAAAATTAACTAGGAATAAAAGATAAGGATTAAACATATTATCCTGAGGAAAAGTCAACATTTATAGTAAAACATAGATAAAGAAATGTAAGCAGGCTTCCCTGGTGGCGCAGTGGTTGAGAGTCTGCCTGCGGATGCAGGGGACATGGGTTCGTGCCCCGGTCCGGGAAGATCCCGCATGCCGCGGAGCAGCTGGGCCTGTGAGCCATGGCCGCTGAGCCTGCGCGTCCGGAGCCTGTGCTCCGCAATGTGAGAGGCCACAACAGTGAGAGGCCCGCGTACCGCAAAAAAAAAAAAAAAAAAAAGAAATGGAAGCAAAAAAAAAAAGAAGGAAAAAAATGTGTATAAAATCATCATAAATCATGCATAAATTTAAAGGAAAAGGAAGTAAACAAACAAAATATATTTGGCAAGTAGCCAAATTAGCAAGGTACTGTAGAAAGTAACACTTTGTTGTTAAACAGGTAAAATCTATTCTTGCAAGAAACAACTTCAAGTGTCTTAATTAATGAAAACCCAGGTTGTCAGTAAGTTTAGAACAAATCATAACTTACGTACTGTTAAAAAGTATTTTCAATTAAATTATGGCACTGCATATGCAAACTGATTTCAGATATGTTAAAATATGAAGGGAAATTGCATTTTAGACACAATGAAAGTTGGTACTCTGCTGTACTGAAACTCTATGGTGACTATACAACTAAAAGTTACATTACCATTATGCATACTTTTGGAATGAATATAAAACAACCTCATATCCAACTGGCTAGCAAAACTTTTTGTGTGTGTGTGTGTGGTACGCGGGCCTCTCACTGCTGTGGCCTCTCCTGTTGGGGAGAACAGGCTCCCGATGTGCAGGCTCAGTGGCCATGGCTCACGGGCCTAGCCGCTCTGCGGCATGTGGGATCCTCCCGGACCGGGGCACGAACCTGTGTCCCCTGCATCGGCAGGCGGACTCCCAACCACTGCACCACCAGGGAAGCCCCAAAACTATTTTTTAACAAGGAAATGGAGAGAGAAAATTTTAGATACTTTATTCTCACTGCTTTCTATCTTTAAACAATTTTATTACTATAGTGAAAGTACGCGAGAGTAAAGATAGCTAACAGGGAACTATTGCTCTCTCCCTCTTCAATACTAAGAGAACATTATCAAATTAATTAACAAAGAGCCATGTTTCCTAACTACAAATCAGACCTGTGAAAGCTTATTTTTCCTTTGCTTCTTTACAAGTTTATCCTACAAACATCTCACTGTCCAATTTTCTACCCTCACACAGGCAAAAGCTATGTAACTTTCAAAATCATGTCTTGACCATGACTGTCTTGAAAAACTAATTAAGATACAATGCTAAATAAGAAGGTGCTGGTTCATGAGCAGAGACCCAAATGGATACTTTCTGAATAAGCTTACTGTAAGGAATAAAATTTCTCTAGCTCAACCAAAGTTCTCAAGCAAAATTTTCTTGTAACATTTTAAATAAACTTATTTATTAAACTTAAATTAGCATATTTGTCTTACTAGGTTCTTTTGCCTTTCCTGTGGTGCTAATATTAGAAATAGGAATAAATCAGAACTCAAGTAGATTGTGTTATCATTTTCTTGACAATAAATTCAAAGTATTAGTATTAAACATCTCACAGGAGTCAAGGATAAGAAGGTCCATTCTTTCTGGAAAACAGTCTAGGCAGCTGGGATTAACAGAACCCAAATAAGTGAAACCAGATAAGTAAGCAAAGCCTTACCTACTTATGCTTACAAGCAAGTGTACAGTATTTACACTTACCTCCATGCTCAGCAAATTTGGGGTTAGAGAGGATTTGTTTACAGAATTTCAATCCATTTCTGTACTGTTTATGTTCATAACATCTCTGTCAAAACAAAAGAGAAAATTTTAAGTTTAGCAGGAAATGCAAACAATTTTAAATTCGGTGCTGAATTTTTGATTCTGTTAAATAGAACAAAATGATCACGTTATTTCCATATTCTCCTAAATCCCACTAAAACGCAGTTTAAAACAGGGAGTTCTCTGGTTGCTTAGTGGTCAGGATTTGGCACTTTCACTGCAGTGACCTGGGTTCAATCCCTGCTCAGAGAACTGGATACCACAAGCCACACTGTGCAGCCAAAATTTAAAAAAAAAAAAAAAAGAAAAAGGAAGGTTCAAATACAGAAAGTAAAAGCAAGACAAAGGGACAAAATATACATTGGAAAAAATAAGAAAATCATTAGCTTACTCCAAAAGGTCCAACAAATGTTAATAATGTGAAAACTGAAAAAAAAAAAAGGTGTAGAAATTATATTTTAAAATAACATTTTCTTTTTGCTGAAGGAAACAAGTCTCTGAAGCCACAAGGGACAAACAAGTGCATGCAAATTAACAAAGGGGAAAAAAGGCCCACACTATGGCACACCATAATGAAAATGCAAAGCCTGGAAATAATGGTCCTTAAAAACTTCCAGAGAGAGGGGCTTCCCTGGTGGCGCAGTGGTTAAGAATCCGCCTGCCAATGCAGGGGACAAGGGTTCGAGCCCTGGCCCAGGAAGATCCCACATGCCACGGAGCAACTAAGCCCGTGTGCCACAATTACTGAGCCTGAGCTCTAGAGCCCGCAAGCCACAACTACTGAGCCCACGTGCCACAACTACTGAAGCCTGCGCGCCTAGAGCCCGTGCTCCGCAACAAGAGAAGCCACCACAATGAGAAGCCCGCACAACACAAAGAAGAGTAGCCCCCACTCACCGCAACTAGACGAAGCCCATGCGCAGCAACGAAGACCCAACACAGCCAAAAAAATAAAAAGAAAAAACTTCCAGAGAGAAAAAAACAAGTCACATAAAAAAGATCTGTAATCAGAATAGCACTGAACTTTTACTCCAAAGTAACAATGGAATATTGCTAAAAGCTATAAAACTACACACAGCCTTCAAAATTCAGAACTCCTTACCTAGCTAAACTGTCAATCAAGTATATATACATATATATATATATGTAAAATGACAGTTTAAAGCTTCTCAGAAAGTTAAAATTTTATCTCTCTGCACTCTTCCTTAGGAAGGTATTAAAAGGAAACAAAACAAACAAAAAAGATAACATGGGACTTAGTAAATAAGTAATCTAATGCAGAAAAAAGAACTAGAGAACAACCACTCCAAAATAAAACAGTATGCCAAAGGCCACCATGGAATAGGTTTCTATCAAGGACAAAAACGGAAAATTTTATTTATAAACACCTGACAGAAATACAGGCACATTTGGGGAAAAGGAGCAATGGGTCTATAGAAAACCAGGCAACTGAATAAGTAAGATAGGTATTAACTCCAAGAGAAATAAAGGCTTATATAGAGAGTGTGGTGGTCTTAGTGTAATATTTGGCTCCACAATAAAAAATACATGTAAAAATGTAAACATTTAATACTGGTTTATCAAAATATTGTGATATAAGTATAAAGAGAGAAAGACAAGTGAGCAAATGTGTGAATGATGAAGTTCCAAGTCCTCATTTTTCCATAAACAGAAGTCAACAAATGTCTAAAAGTCATGTATCAAGAAATACTGTTATAGGGACTTCCCTGGTGGTCCAGTGGCTAAGACTCCATGCTCCCAATGCAGGGGGCCCAAGTTTGATCCCTGGCCAAGGAACTAGATCCCACATGCCACAACTAAGAATTCGCATGCCCCAACTAAAGATCCCGCGTGCCGCAACGAAGATCCTGCGTGCCACAACCTAAGACCTGGAGCAGCCAAATAAATAAATAAATAATTTTAAAAAGAAGAAAGAAATAATGTTATATTACTAAGCAACAGAAAAGCAAATACCAGAGAAAATGGCTAGAAGGACTGAGGGTGCTTGATTCTGGTGTGGGAAGGTATGGAGGGGATGGGGACGGGGGGTGAGTTGACAAATTCTTTTTCATCATAAACCTTTTAGTGCTATCTGACTTTTAAGTATCACCATGTGCTTTTATAAAAATAATTATTTTTAAAGCACTGTATTCATTACAGAAAACATCTTAAAGATATGGTACTCTATGCCAGATTTCACTGTCATAAGTTTAAACAAATTTTACTCACAATTTTTAAAACAATACATTCAAAATCTAGGAGGGGTAGTTAATGCAAATGATAATAAAATCATAGAAAAATGTGGAGAAACAAAAATGTAAAATTTTACATTCAGCACCATGAAATCAACTGCTTAAAACTCAATGCTGGGCCTCCCTGGTGGCGCAGTGGTTGAGAGTCCGCCTGCCGATGCAGGGGATACGGGTTCGTGCCCCGGTCCGGGAGGATCCCATATGCCGCGGAGCGGCTGGGCCCGTGAGCCATGGCCGCTGAGCCTGCGCATCCGGAGCCTGTGCTCCGCAACGGGAGAGGCCACAACAGTGAGAGGCCCGCATACCGCAAAAAAAAAAAAAAAAAAAAAAACAAAAAACCTCAATGCTACAGCCAACTACAGAGCTGTCCTATAATCAACTATGTACTCACCATCTCTATTTTGTTGTTCACATCTCAAACCTAATACACTGTCCAAAACACAACTGATTTTTCCCCCAGAATCTATTCACCAAGTCTTCACCAACTCAAGAGATGTCCTTCCCTCAACTCACCCTCACTCAGATGATGAAGCAAAAAACCTAATTATCCTCTGTGCTTTCCTTCCCTGACACTTCCATTCTCTAGTAGATCCATCAGTCCTACTTTCTCTGCAATAGTTTCCTCTCAGCCCTTCCCACAATCAACAGGCAAAGTGATCTGGGGGATAGGAGGGAGGGGAAAGCAGAAGCAGTAACGTAACCATATGCAGCCAAAGAAACATACGACTAAGCAACTAAATTTAGTGTTCCTACTTACTTAGCAGAAAGGCTAAAAATAATTTTTCTTATAATAATTAAAATAATAGTAAAAAGCATTAAAGGAAGCTATGACATAAAGACTAGGCTAATTAAAAGTGACACTCCTAACTTGTCACTGTTTTCCAGGAACTACATACATACAAAGAATAGTTTAAGCACACTATTCTTTTTTATTTTTTAATAGATCTTTACTGGAGTATAATTGCTTCACAATACTGTTAGTTTCTGTTGTACAACAAAGGGAATCAGCCATATGTATACATATATCCCCACATCCCCTCCCTTTTGAGCCTCCCTCCCTCCCACCCTCCCTATCCCACCTCTCCAGGTCATTGCAAAGCACTGAGCTCATCTCCCTGTGCCATGCTGCTGCTTCCCATTAGCTAACTGTTTTACATTCGGTCGTGTGTATTTGTCCATGCTACTCTCACTTCACCCCAGCTTCCCCCTCCCACCCCATGTCATCAAGTCCATTCTCTATGTCTACCTCTTTATTCCTGCCCTGCAACTAGGTTCATCAGTACCATTTTTTCTTTTAGAGCCCATATATATGTGTTAGCATACGGTATTTGTTTTTCTCTTTCTGGCTTACTTCACTCTGTACGACAGACTCTACGTCCATCCACCTCACTACAAATAACTCAACTTCATTCTTTTTATGGCTGAGTAATATTCCATTGTATACACGTGCCACATCTTTATCCATTCATCTGTCAATGGACATTTAGGTTGGTTCCATGTCCTGGCTATTGTAAATAGTGCTGCAATGAACACTGTGGTACATGTCTATTTTTTTTAACATCTTTATTGGAGTATAATTGCTTTACAATGGTGTGTTAGTTTCTGCTGTATAACAAAGTGAATCAGTTATACATATACATATGTTCCCATATCTCTTCCCTCTTGCGTCTCCCTCCCTCCCACCCTCCCTATCCCACCCCTCTAAGGTGGTCACAAAGCACCCAGCTGATCTCCCTGTGCTATGTGGCTGCTTCCCACTAGCTATCTATTTTAATGTTTGGTAGTGCATATATGTCCATGCCACTCTCTCACTTTGTCCCAGCTTACCCTTCCCCTCCCCATATCCTCAAGTCCATTCTCTAGTAGGTCTGTGTCTTTATTCCCGTCTTAGCCCTAGGTTCTTCATGACATTCTTTTCCTTAGATTCCATATATATGTGTTAGCATACGGTATTTGTTTTTCTCTTTCTGACTTACTTCATTCTGTACGACAGACTCTAGGTCCATCCACCTCATTACAAATAACTCAATTTCATTTCTTTTTATGGCTGAGTAATATTCCATTGTATATATGGGCCACATCTTCTTTATCCATTCATCCGATGATGGACACTTATGCTGCTTCCATCTCCTGGCTATTGTAAATAGAGCTGCAACGAACATTTTGGTACATGTCTCTCTCTTTTTTTTGTGGTACGCGGGCCTCTCACTGTTGTGGCCTCTCCCGTTGCGAAGCACAGGCTCCGGACGCGCAGACTCAGTGGCCATGGCTCTTGGGCCTAGCCGCTCCACGGCATGTGGGATCTTCCCAGACCAGGGGACGAACCTGTGTCCCCTGCATCGGCAGGTGGACTCTCAACCACTGCGCCACCAGGGAAGCCCCATGTCTCTTTTTGAATTACGGTTTTCTCAGGGTATATGCCCAGTAGTGGGATTGCTGGGTCATATGGTAGTTCTATTTTTAATTTTTTAAGGAACCTCCATACTGTTCTCCATAGTGGTTCTATCAATTTACATTCCCACCAACAATGCAGGAGGGTTCCCTTTTCACAACACCCTTTCCAGCATTTATTGTTTCTAGATTTTTTGATAATGGCCATTCTGACTGGTGTGAGGTGATACCTTATTGTAGTTTTGATTTGCACTTCTCTAATAATTAGTGATTTTGAGCATCTTTTCATGTGCCTCTTGGCCATCTGTATGTCTTCGCCATCTGTATGTCTTCTTTGGTGAAATGTCTTCTTAGGTCTTCTGCCCATTTTTTAATTGAATTGTTGTTTTGATATTGAGCTCCATGAGCTGTTTTTATATTTTGGAGATTAATCCTTTGTCTGTTGTTTCATTTGCAAACACTTTCTCCCATTCTGAGGGTTGCTTTTCGTCTTGTTTATAGTTTCCTTTGCTGTGCAAAAGCTTTTAAGTTTAATTAGGTCCCATCTGTTTATTTTTGTTTTTATTTCCATTACTCTAGGAGGTGGGTCACAAAAGATCTTGCTGTGGTTTATGTCAAAGAGTGTTTTTCCTATGTTTTCCTCTAAGAGTTTTATAATGTCTGGTCTTACATTTAGCTCTTTAATTCATTTGGAGTTTATTTTTGTGTATGGTGTTAGGGAGTGTTCTAATTTCATTCTTTTACATGTAGCTGTCCAGTTTTCCCAGCACCACTTATTGAAGAGGCTGACTTTTCTCCATTGTATGTTCTTGCCTCCTCTGTCATAAATTATGTGACCATATGTGTGTGGGTTTATCTCTGGGCTTTCTATCCTGTACCACTGATCTATATTTCTGTTTTTGTGCCAGTACCACACTGTCTTGATTACTGTAGTTTTGTAGTATAGTTTGAAGTCGGGGAGCCCGATTCCTCCAGTTCCATTTTTCTTTCTCAAGATTGCTTTGGCTATTTGGGATCTTTTGTGTTTCCATATGAATTGTAAAATTTTTTGTTCTAATTCTGTGAAGGATGCCATTGGTAGTTTGGTAGGGATTGCACTGAGTCTGTAGAGTGCTTTGGTTGGTATAGTCATTTTCATAATATTGATTCTTCCAATCCAAGAACATGGTATATTTCTCTGTTTATGTCATCTTTGACTTCTTTCATCAGTGTTGTATAGTTTTGTAAGTATAAGTCTTTCACCTCCTTAGGTAGGTTTATTCCTAGGTATTTTATTCTTTCTGTTGCTATGGTAAATGGGATTGTTTCCTTAATTTCTCCTTCTGATTTTTCATTGTTAGTGTACAGGAATGCAAGAGATTTCTGTGCATTAATTTTGTATCCTGCAACCTTACCAAATTCATTGGTTGGTTTTAGGAGTTTTCTGGTGGCATCTTTAGGATTTTCTATATATAGCATCATGGCATCTGCAAACAGTGACAGTTTTACTTTTCTTCCAATTTGTATTTCTTTTTCTTCTCTGATTGCTGTGGCTAGGATTTCCAAAACTATGTTGAATAAGAGTGGTGAGAGTGGACACCCTTGTGTTGTTCCTGATATTAGTGGAAATGCTTTCAGTTTTTCACCACCGAGTATGATGTTTGCCGTGAGTTTGTCCTATATGGCCTTCATTATGTTGAGGTAGGTTCCCTCTATGCCCACTTTCTGGAGAGTTTTTATCATAAATGGGTGTTGAGTTCTGTCAAAAGCTTTTTCTGCATCTACTGAGATGATCATATGGTTTTTATTCCTTAATTTGTTAATATGATGTAAAGACTAGGCTAATTAAAAGTGACACTCCTAACTTGTCATTGTTTTCCAGGAACTACATACATACAAAGAACAGTTTAAGTACCCTATTCTTTTTTTTTTTAAATAAATTTATTTATTTATTATTTTTGGCTGCACTGGGTCTCCGTTGCTGCACGCGGGCTCTCTCTAGTTACAGTGAGCTTGCGGTGCGCGGGCTTCTCATTGCAGTCGCTTCTCTTGTTGCAGAGCACGGGCTCTAGGCACGCAGGCTTCAGTAGTTGTGGCATGCAGGCTTCAGTAGTTGTGGCTCGCGGGCTCTAGAGTGCAGGCTTAGTAGTTGTGGGGCACAGCCTTAGTTGCTCTGCAGCATATGGGATCTTCCCAGATCAGGGCTCGAACCCGTGTCCCCTGCTTCGGCAGGCGGATTCTTAACAACTGTGCCACCAGGGAAGCCCCCTAAGTACACTGTTCTTAAAACCCTCAATTTGCTTTCTAAAAATTTATTTCTGTAAAAACGTAGTAAGGGAACTTCCAGTTTTAGCCATGATGGAGTGAGGCCAAACTTGTCCTTCTAACATAAACAACAAAAGTGGACAAAATGTATAAAATAACTGTTGCTAGACACTGGACAACAGGCAGTGCAGGACTGTGAACCATGGGTTGGGGGGACATGATACACTTGGCAATATCACTGTTTTACAGATTATAGCACAGGGAGAAGGATCCGAAGCAGAGCACAACAGTCCACAGAGTTGAAGAAACAAAGATTGAAGTTCAAGGAGGCTGAGGTACTGAAAGTGATGGAACTATTCAGAGAAAGACATCCAAATATCTGCATGGGGTCCTCGTGCATCTGTTGCCAGAGATTACAAACCTAGTTAGTAGCAAAATTCCTAGTTAGTGTTGGTGGGCCTAACAGTCTAGGTCTTCTGAGTCCCAGTTAAGAGCTCTTTCCATCACATACAGAAATTTTATTACATTTTATTAACATAAATATTATTAAAACCAAGAGTTTTCATCTTTTAACAGATCTTCTAACCAACAAATTCAACTTTTATCTCACCTTTTGTTCCTTTGCTTACTCAGTACTATAATAGGCAATAAAAATGCCAAAAATAAGGTGACAAAAATGAACACACAGATTAACCAATTTGTTAATTCCCCCAAATAACTAACTTTACCAAAGGAAAATGAAAAACCGAACTCCACTTTCTTTGAATGAGATAATAATACTATAGCACTTAGTTTTTTATTTTATCAAACTTCAGAAAAGTAATTAAGTTTCAGTTCCTAATGATTATGCTCCCAATTAATGAAATTTGGCAGCTGCCCATACTGAAATTATACTCAATGCCACTAACCCAATTATCTTCTGTGAAGGTGACCCATAAAAATAATAGAGAATGGCATACCATTCAGTGTGCATTTAAGGAAACAGACCTCAATCTCTTTTTTTCCTAAAAGCACTACTCCTACAACAGGTCACTCATAACAAATGAGAGTAGTATTCTCACAGTTTAATGGAAAGAGTAACAGCAAACATTCAATTTACTTTACCCCCAAAAAATTTCCTTGAAACTTTTGCTGTTGCCCAAAGATAAACTCTAGTAGCATACAGGGTTTACAAGAAAAATAGGAAGTAGTGTATCATATTCAACAATTTCTTTCCTCCAAACATATAAGGCCAGATCTATGTATAATTCAGCTTTAACACAGGTTTCTGTCTAATCAAAATGGAATCTTATAAAAGCAGTCTTAAAGTATAACAGAAGATAAAATCATAAGGAGTCCTTTTTTGAACCATTCAAAGGCGTAAATGTACAAAATGAAAAAAATAATTTGCTCGTTTTTAAAAATCCCATGTAACATTATCACTAAAGTTCATTCTACAGAATCATGAGACTAAAGCTACCATGATAAGATTCTTTTTTTTTAAACCATAAGATACTTGATGCTGCTTTAATCAAACCTGTAGACTTAAATTTTTAGAGAATTTACTTTTATTTAGGTTGAGAGATGCAAATACTACATACAGTATACTTTGAGCAAAGGTTTCACATCAATTCATTTAAAACAGGCTTTATAAAACAACACTGTGGGCAGACATGTTAAGTTCTCCACAGGAGAATCATAAAATTAAATAAAAATACATGTCTACAATCCCATCTCTGAAATTCTTGTATTTCGGGAGTTCTTGAAATTTCAGAATTATAAATAAGGGGTTCCCTTGGTACGGAATGAATGCCATAGTATTCTGTTTGTCACCTTGCCTGTAACATGAACATATGTTAATTCAAGATTAAACATAATAGTTTCAAAAATATTAGAATATTGTAGACTGTTAGCTTTCATTAGCAGCTAAATTTTAAAATATTAACAGTGTGCTACAGAAACAGTAAAGCAAAACAGGATATAATTCAAATAGAATGAACTGTTCAAATCCTGTGTGCTAAATGCTGGCACCATACACTGAGACTCCTGCTTCTAAAATGTCTAGGAATAACTGACACCAGCTCATGCTCCTGCCAAGCATAAAACTGGTTAAGTAAATATGAAATAATTATTTTCAGCCATTGGACAAGAGCCAACACAGGACTGTGCTCTCAGAAGGGAAACAAGGTAAATCCCAAGAAAATCTTTTTTTTTTTTTTTTTT
This sequence comes from Mesoplodon bidens, assembly GCF_964165515.1. Lineage (NCBI taxonomy): Eukaryota > Metazoa > Chordata > Mammalia > Artiodactyla > Ziphiidae > Mesoplodon > Mesoplodon bidens. Next base: position 102,477,901 of record NC_138176.1, on the reverse strand, counting down.
TTTTTTGCCTATAGGCATTTTCCAGACTGCATAATAGAGAGGAGGAACACGAGTAGAACATGTCAGTCTTACTGACCTAAGCAGATATCTGAGATAGAAAATGCCTGAAGAGCTGAAATTTATGGAGCAGGGTATTAGAAAGAACTGTTCAGAGATGAAATTTCAGAAATTTGTACAAGAGTTTTGGTCAAGTATTAAATTGATCAGGTACACTGCAGAATTCTACTCAAGTTGGCCAAGAACAACTACCAAGTAGCATTAGCTGAACAACTATGGATGCTTATACATGGCTGGGAGACATCTGAGTTCCAAACATCCAGTTAGAGACTTCATTAAACACTCCAGGATTCATCAGAGACACAGAAATGCCACACCTTGGGAATAAGAATAATCTAGAGCCACTTTTTTTTTTTTAAATACAAGTTAATTGGTAATCAAACAATTATTATTATTATTATTATTTTTTAAGATGTTGGGGGTAGGAGTTTTTATTAATTAATTAATTTATTTTTGCTGTGTTGCGTCTTCATTTCTGTGTGAGGGCTTTCTCCAGCTGTGGCAAGCGGGGGCCACTCTTCATCGCGGTGCGCGGGCCCCTCACCATCGCGGCCTCTTGTTGCGGAGCACAGGCTCCAGACGCGCAGGCTCAGTAGTCGTGGCTCACGGGCCCAGTCGCTCCGCGGCATGTGGGATCCTCCCAGACCAGGGCTCGAACCCGCGTCCCCTGCATTAGCAGGCAGACTCTCAACCACTGCGCCACCAGGGAAGCCCTAGAGCCACTTTTATTAAAGCTTAAAAACAAGAACAAGCTGATGCACAAGCAAATTAACCATCTGCCAAAACAAAACTCTATTACAAAGGGCAACAAGATCCAGATACTCAATATCCTAGTGTCTATAATACACATGACAGAAAAACAAACATTATTAGAAATGTGAAGAAACAGGAAATTGTGACCCATGACCTACAGAAAAAAATTAATTAACAAAAACAGATTCAGAAAATGATAGAAGTAGCAGACAGACTTTAAAACAGTAACTATTAAGTAATTTTAAAAGATTGAAAGGAAAACATGAAATAATCAGAAAACAAATAGGAAATATCAATAGAGAAATGGAAACTATTAAACCCAAAGAACCAAGAATCTCAACAAACTCCAAGCAGGATCAACTAAAAAAAAGAAAACAACAAAACAAAAAGCAAACAAAAAACGAGGGACATCACAATCCAAATGCTAAAAAATAAGGACAAAAGAGAAAATTATAAAAGTAGTCAGAAAAAAGCCTGTATTCTAAAAGGTCTCCAATTATCATATCAGCTTCCACCTTAAGAAAGTAGAAAAATAAGAGCAAATTAAACTCAACATAAGCAGAAGAAACAAAAGAAAAAGGAACAGAAACAATGAAATAGAAAAGAGAAAAATAAAGGAAACCAGTAAAACCAAAATCTGGTTCTTTGAGAAGATCAATAAAAGTGATAAACCTCTAACCAAATATGGGCATGACCACAAAAGTACACAGCACAGCGAAATAACTAGAACCCCAGCTTTCTAGACAGAGGATGAGAAGAGGCCCAGGGAAACAAAATATCAGGAAGATCACAGAGGAGGCAGAACTGGAGAAAGCAACCCCATAAGTTGTTTATGAATTCCAGGGTTCATAAACATGCAGTCTTATTCACAGCACACCAGACTTTGAGAACTGAACCAACAGATACATTGTCCAGGCCCCAGGTCAGCTATTGGATGGCACATAAGCAGGACAGATTCAACAGTACGACAAAGATTTTAAAAACAGAACTGACAGTAGAACTGTGACATGGCAAATAAAGAAACTAGGCTATTTACATCAATAGAAGATAGTGACATATAAAATTCAAATCTAATACATACAATTTATGGGGGGTGGGGTTGTTTTGTTTGGGCCACACTGGGTGACATGCAGGATATCAATTCCCTGACCAGGGATTGGACACGTGTCCCCTGCAGTGGAAATGGAGACTTAACCACTGGACCACCAGGGAAGTCCCAATACATACAATTTAGATTTGGCATTAACATTACATAATTTTCTTTAGTATTAAATATACCTTTCTATTGTTTTCCTTCAGCTAATGCAAAAAACATTTTATCCATCAAAACTGATTAAAAGGAATGCAGCCTCCAATCAAGCTAAATGATAAAAGCCAAACTTAGCTTTAAAAGTCAGCCATTTTGAAACGATGCCTGGGATTTGACAAAATAATCCAGGGGGTAGGAGTCATAGACGAAAAAGAATGCACTGAAAGTCGGTAATTGTCAAACCAAGGAGATAGGTTCATTATATTATTATCTTTGTTTTCATATGTTTGAAATTTTCACAATTAAAAAGTTAAAAAGAAAATGAGCCTTAACTATGCTAAAACTCAGGAAACATTTATTAACTTACTAGGAGCCTGGCTAGCACTTAGTAGTGCCAGTGTACTGGAACTAGTTTTAGTAGTCCTACTTCTGTAGAGCAGACAGGTATGGAGAAAGAGCAATTTCAGTCTTTAGACTCAGAGCTATAGCTATTTAACGTTTTAATTAGCTAATATTAAATAAAATTTAAAATTCTTCAGTAAAGCTCCTCAGTCACACTACCCACATCTCAGGTGTTCAACAGCCACATGTGACTAATGGCTAACATATGGAAATTCAGATGCAGAACATTCCCATCATCACAAGAAATTCTATTGGACAATGCTGCTCTAGAGCCTACAGTTCAAATCTTAGAAAACACTTAGACAGGTTTGCATCACTGGCTTAATTAAACTTATTAGAGCCTCAACTGTGTCACCTACAAAATGTGGACATTAACAACCTTGCAGGGTTAAGGTGAGATTTAAATACAAATGTATATAAAGAACCTGAGTAAGCACTCAATAAAATGTTTAAATAAAGCACTACGGTATCAGTTACGGCTTAAAATATTTAGACCCAACACAGTTTGACTGATTATAGAGAAATCTGAAAGCATAAACTGAATTAAAATATACAATCAAGAGGAACAAGGTGTCTATTCTGAGATGGCTTAAATGTTCTTGAAAGGGGCATAGGCTGTACTGGTTTATGACTTGTCAAAATTAAAAGAACAGTATGCTCAAGACAACTAATAGAACAGTACACTCAAAACCTGTGCATTGGGCTTCCCTGGTGGCACAGTGGTTGAGTCCGCCTGCCGACGCAGGGGACACGGGTTCGTGCCCCGGTCTGGGAAGATCCCACATGCCACGGAGCGGCTGGGCCTGTGAGCCATGGCCGCTGAGCCTGCGCGTCTGGAGCCTGTGCTCCGCAACGGGAGAGGCCACAACAGTGAGAGGCACGCGTACTGCAAAAAAAAAACCAAAACAAAAACTGTGCATTTCACTGTTGGTAATTATACTTTAAATTTTTTTTAATGTTTTTTGAAAAGAAAACATAGGAACGCTGAAAAACTACCTTTATCCTCCCTTTCCTTTAATTCTTTTAGTTGGAGCTTCCATTTGCAGACAATATGTTAGCCTTTTATATCATACAATTTCTGGCAAACTATTACAACCATGAAAACAAATCTTAAGAATGATTTTTCCCCCTCCTAGTTTCATACTATTTTAAAAAATAAGTTTGTCTTAATTCTATAGTAAACGTCATCTGGTGCAAGTGACCACACAGCTCTTGTTGGTGCCAGCTCGCTCTACTGAAATGTTTTTAGCTATACTGAGCCAAACTCTATCACCCTCTAATTTCTGTTTAGTGATTCTAGCTCTTAAGACTTCAGTTTTCTCTTATTCAAGCTAAACATCTTTGTAATTTTAGCTGTTCCTTATATGAAAGTTTTAAGTCCTTTGACCTTTTGTGCCACCCTCTGAAGTCGATGCAGTGTTGTTCCCATACTTGTATATTTTATAAAACTAGTAAAATTTCAAAAAAATTAGACAATTTAAATGGGGTTGGGGACTTCCCTGGTGGCGCAGTGGTTAAGAAGCCACCTGCCAATGCAGGGGACAGGTGTTCAATCCCTGGTCCAGGAAGATCCCACATGCCGCGGAGCAACTAAGCCTGTGCGCCACAACTACTGAGCCTGCACTCTAGAGCCCGTGGGCCACAACTACTGAGCCCGCACGCCTAGAGCCCATGCTCCACAACAATAGAAGCCACCGCAATGAGAAGCCCTCACACCACAACAAAGAGTAGCTCCAGCTTGCTGCAACTAGAGAAAGCCAGCGCGCAGCAACAAAGACCCAACGCAGCCAAAAAATAAATAAGTAAATTTATTTTAAAAATGGGGTTGCTTGGGCCTCCCTGGTGGCGCAGTGGTTGAGAGTCCGCCTGCCAATGAGGGGGACACGGGTTCATGCCCCGGTCCGGGAAGATCCCACATGCCGCGGAGCGGCTGGGCCCGTGAGCCATGGCCGCTGAGCCTGCGCATCGGGAGCCTGTGCTCCGCAACGGGAGGGGCCACAGCAGTGAGAGGCCCACGTACTGCAAAAAAAAAAGAAAGAAAGAAAAAAAAGGGGGTTGCTTAATTTTTATTTTTCTAAATAAACAATCTTTTAAAAATCTGTCAGTATTTCACAAAACAAAGGCACTTCAAAAATTTAAAGTAACAAGTACATAGTCTCATAACAAAAGACAAGAAAGGTCTGTGGTAATTTTACACCAATATTTTTGTGGTGTGTCAGCATTACAGAGTTGTTGGTCTTTATCTCTCCTAGTTTTGGGTCCAGAAGTTAAAATTACAGATGAGGTCTTACTAGCCACAGAATTGAATGTGACAATCACCATCTGCTTTCTGGATACTAAAATCCTGTTAATGCATTATAAAACGTGCCAGACTTCTCTTACCTTTCTTTTTTTTTCCCCCAGCATTAAATTATGTCACTTGAGAGAAGAAAATTGAAGGAAAATTCAGGATTCCTGCTTAATATGAGTAGAACTCTGCTATGAACTCTGATTGCTTAGGGGTAGGACAAAATTCAATAAAACTCAAGGTATATACATATGATTGAGAGTCAGCTATTTAATAGAACCTCATAATTATTTCAATGATAAATAATCCCAAAGAGTTTAAAGAAAACAATGGAGTGGTCATGGGGACACAGCAACAAAAGTATAACCAATTACTCAATTATATAAAACCTGAACTGCAAATTATCTTAAAGCAAGCACTATTATTTTCAAGCATAACACATAAAACCAGAAATGAATTATTTACAGGATAATGGCTGCCCCCTAATTTCTAAACATTACACAAATCCTCATAAAAACAGGTTGGGGCTTCCCTGGTGGTGCAGTGGTTAAGGATCCACCTGCCAATGCAGGGGACACGGGTTTGAGCCCTGGTCCGGGAAGATCCCACATGCCGTGGAGTGACTAAGCCCGTGTGCCACAACTACTAAGCCCGCGCGCCTAGAGCCCATGCTCTGCAACAAGAAGCCACTGCAATGAGAAGCCCGCGCACCGCAACGAAGAGTAGTCCCCGCTCTCCTCAACTAGAGAAAGCCCACGTGCAGCAAGAAAGATCCAACTTAGCCTAAATAAATAAATAAGTTAATTAAAAATAAAAACCATACAGGCCAAGAAAGGAAGCAAATAAAATCACCCAGAGCATTACAAAGAGATAAGCCAACTAAAAACTCTAATTTACATGTAATTGCATAAACACTGAAGACCAGAAGTCCCATGTTCCAATGGGAACTGTCCAAAAGAAGAATACAGCAGGGTCCTCGTGGTGAGTGAATGGGTAACATTCAGGATTCACCCAAGTTCACCCAAGCCAGAGGTCAAAAGGAAGTACTGAGAGACATGATGGATGAGAGCAATGGCTACTGGGGAGTCAAAATGTAGAGGCTCAGAAAGTCTGTAAGACCAAAGGTGACAGTTTTAGTAAGGCATAGCTTTGGAGGAGAAGGAGACACCTTAGAAGGAGAAAGTATCACTTGAAGGTTTGATGGAGAGGGTAGCACTGAAGATCAAGGCCTTATTAAACCAATACAGAACAATGTGGGAGGGGGACTTATTTTTAAAACTGTATTTGACTGTAGCAACAAAGAGAGTACTCTTGAACTAAGAGACTGAAGAAACCATCCAGCCTCACCCCAAAATAAAATTGTCTATATTGCTGGTGCAGTAAAACCCATCACAAATAACCTGAACAGGAAGAAGAACCCAGCCTTCATACCAAGTTACTTACATAGAATTTTTAAAAGTGAAAAATTGAGGCAGATGAAAACACACCAAAACCAAAGCGATAACACAGAGGAAAGATTTAACACTCCATCACAAATTAGAAATAAATAACAAATGAAGATATAAAAGAACACCTCAAATCAAATATTCAAAATTTTAAAGAGCAAACAAGTTTTAAAATAGGAACAAACTGAACTTAAGAAAAAGAAAAAAACAAAATCCATCACAGAAATGAAGACTAAATTACAAGATGTATGATCTAAAAAGACAGAAAATAAGACTTCTCAAGCAAATGAGTAACAGAGAAAAGAATCGAAGGAAACGTAATATAAAAGAGATGCAAAGATCCAATAAGCAAAGATCACTGAAGAATGAAACAACTGACCAGAACTAATATTCAAAACTATAATTCTTGACTCAAAAGAAAACATCAATCTACAATCTGAAACCACAAGGGAAAATTCATCCAGAATAGTCAACACAGAGACATACCTCAGTAAAACAATTCAATTTTTACAGATAAGAAAAATTCGTCTTTGAAAAGAAAGACCAAGTCATCAACAAAGAAAATCAGGTTGGTATCAGCAACATATAAGCAAAACAGGGGGGCAATTATTTTCAAGAAATGTAAGAAGATGTGAATCAAGGATTTTAAACCCAGCCAAGCTGCCCTTCAAACATCAAGACACTAGGAAAACACTTTTAACATCTAAGACCTTAAGAGATTTCCACAAGCACTGTTGAGGAATCTATACTAGACAATAAGCTTCATCCAACCAAGAGATGACTGGGAAAACTTCAGAAAAACGTCTGCTGTTTAATATTAACTATATTTAATTGTAGAATTAAATCTAAAACAAAGGTATTGATGAGGGTAGAATAGTACATAAAATGGCATGCTCTCACAAAGTAAAAATAACTTTAAAAAGTCAGAGGAAAAGAGACTAGAAAAAAAACTAAGTAGAATAAGCTCATTCACTGCCTCACACATAAGAAAATGGATTTACCACCTGCCAATGCAGGGGACACGGGTTTGCTCCCTGATCCAGGAAGATCCCACATGCTACAGACCAACTAAGCCTGTGAGTCACAACTACTGAGCCTGCGCTCTAGAGCCCGTAACCCATAACTACTGAAGCCTGCGTGCCTTGAGCCTGTGCTCTGCAACAAGAGAAGCCACCGCCATGAGAAGCCTGCGCACAGCAACGAAGACCCAACAAAGCCAAAAAAAAAAAGCTTCATGACATTGAATTTGGCAGTGATTTCTTAGATGTGACTCCAAAGGCACAGAAAACAAAAGAAAAAAAAGAAAAAGTAGACTTCATGAAAATTTAAAAATTTTGTGCATCAAAAGATGACACACAGGGACTTCCCTGGTGGTCCAGTGGTTAAGACTCCACGCTCCCAATGCACAGAGCATGGGTTCGATCCCTGGCTGGGGAACCAGGATACTGCATGCAGTGCGGTGCAGTAAATAAATAAATAAACAAACGAACAAACAGGCCTGGTGGGGGGGAGACTACACACAGGTGGAAGAAAATAGCTGCAAGTCATATACCTGATAAGGCATCGATAGCCCGTAAATAGAGAGAAATCTTACAACTCAACAACAAACAACCCAATTAAAAAATGGGCTAGGACTTAATTAGACATTTCTCCAAAAACAGCATACAGATGGCCAATAAGCACATGAAAAGACACTCAACATCACTAATCATTAGGAAAACGAAAATCAAAATTGTGATGAGATACTACTTCATGGTCACTAGTATGGCTATTATGAAACAAAAACAAAAACAGAAAACAGTAGTGTTGGCAAGAATGTAGAGAAACTGGAACCCTTGTGCATTTTAGGGAACCACTGTGGAAAACGGTATGGTATGCCTCAAGAATTACCATATGACCCAGCAATCTGCTTCTTGGTATATACCCAAAGGCATTGAAAGCAGGGTCTTGAAGAGAGATTCGTACACCCATGTTCATAGCAGCATTATTCCCAATGGCTAAAATGTGGAGGTAACCCAAGTGTCCATTGACAGATGAATAGATAAACAAAAAGTGGTATATAAATACAACAGAACTTTATTCAGCCTTAAAAAAGAAGGAAATTCTGACACCTGCTACAACATGGATGAACCTTGAGGATACTGTGCTGAGTGAAATAAGCCCATCACATAAAGACACATGCTGTATGATCCCACTCCCATGCAGTTCCTAGAGGAGCCAAACCCACAGAGACAGAAAGCAGATGGTGGGTGCCAGGGGCTAGGGGAGGGGTGGTGATGGGGGAGTTGTTTAATGGGTGCAGAGTTTCAATTTGGGAAGATGAAAAAGTTCTGGAGATGGATGGGGTTGATGGTTGCACAATGATGTGAATGTGCTTATTAATGCCACTGAAGTGTACACTTAAAAAATGACTAAGATGGTAAATTTTATATTATGCATATTTCACCATAATTTTTTAAAATGGGGGAGAAAAAGAAAATGGATTTATTTTATAGGTGACAAATAAAATAGCATAAAATTCACAATCACAGCATAAAATTCCCTCCCCTCCACACCCTAAGTAAGAAAAAAAGAGGACTAAAGGAATTTTTTTTGGCCACACCACGTGGCTTGAAGCATCTTAGTTCCCTGACCAGGGATCAAACCCGGGCCCACGGCAGTAAAAGCACTGAATCCTAACCACTGGACCTCTGGGGAATTCCCAGGAATTTTTAAAGGTATAAACATAAAAGTTTATAAAACATAAAACTGATTAAAACAAAAATATAAACCTTCTTAAATACCAAAAACTATACAAAAGCAAAATAATAATATTAAACAGAATACAAAGCATAACATAAAACCAAGATGAGATCAATTCAATGAAAAAGCTAACATCCTTAACAGACTACACCTATAATAGATGTTTACTAATATATATGCTTTACCATTTACCAAGGACTTTTATACATATCTCACTACCTGACCAGTGAGGTAGGTCAGAAAAGTACTGTTTCTCTCTTTATTCAAATTTACAAACTAAGGTTTAAAAAACATGAAAGATAAAGTAAAGCAAAGTCAGGATTAAAACCCATCATCTATTTTTCTTTCCACACCAGGCTTCCCCCATTGAGCATCAAACTTGTTTCAAAATACAAATTGAAGAAACGTATAATATTTTATTTCCTGCTTTAAAAGTGTAACTTAGCCACCCCACAAAAATCTTTAGAATGAATTAGGCTGAAACTTTTGATACTCTGGGTACAAAGCTTCTTCTAACAAAGAAAATGTTGGAAGAAGTTTAAGTCTCCTTAATGGCAGCGGCAACTAAGTTGCCAAAGAATGTGACACTATCTCAGATACTAGATGCAAGAACAGACACACTTCAGGGGACTTCCCTGGTGGCGCAGTGGATAAGACTCCGCACTCCCAATGCAGGGGGCCCAGGCTGGATCCCTGGTCAGGGAACTAGATCCCACATGCATGCCACAACTAAGGAGTCCACATGCCACAACTAAGGAGCCCTGGAGCTGCAACTAAGAAGCCCACCTGCTGTAACTAAGACCTGGTGCAACCAAAATTTAAGAAAATAATAATAACAGACACACTTCAGAGCGAGGGAAGGGCTACCCAGACCCAGGCTGTGTGACCTCTAAGTAAGTTCAGGTATGGCCAGTTCCCTACAATACTGGTTTTGAAAACACATATTTGCTCCCACACGATTGATAATTTGACTTTTTTTTTTTTTTTTTGCCGTACGCGGGCCTCTCACTGTTGTGGCCTCTCCCGTTGCGGAGCACAGGTTCCGGACGCGCAGGCTCAGCGTCCATGGCTCACGGGCCTAGCCGCTCCGCGGCATGTGGGATCTTCCCGGACCAGGGCACGAACCCGCATCCCCTGCATCGGCAGGCGGACTCTCAACCACTGCGCCACCAGGGAAGCCCGATAATTTGACATTTTGAGCATACTAAATTTCAAATTTCAAGTTTGCTTCTGTGGGATTTGTCCACCAGAAATACTAGATGAACACAGAAAACTGCACCCAGCTGAAACGAGCTGCATAGGCACGCACAACACAGACACACGCCTCAAACATCTAAACTCCCTCAGTTCACCTTGTGGGTTATGACGTGTTACAACTTTCTCTCAGATTTAAGATAACTTTCCTTCCATCACTTCATAGTAACTCACCAGCTGCAATCCTTCTGACACCTACCTCTACAAGCAAAACTTCAGGTCTTTTCCAAGGTAAAAGGCAGTATTTACATTATAGTATTTCCATATTGGTTAGCCATTTTACATATGTAAACCTGTGCTATCATTTCTATTAGGTTCTTACCCTGGTTCCTAATTTGGCATTAATGAAGTTTTTAAGTGTTGTGCCGACTCCATTTTTCCCACAAGCCCTGTGGGTTTTATTACCTGATTTTGCATAGTGCACTGACTTTTAGGAACCCGTATGTTCTGATATAGCACAACTGACTGTATATAAAGCAATTAGAAATATACTTTAGACAATGTAATCATAAGTATTGCCTATACTTATTACAATTTCCTCAAAGGAGTAATGCAAGGTTTATATCAGCTAATGTGGAAAAAAAGCCTGGCATAGAATATGGCTCAAAATAGATGATCAATAAATGCCAATTTACTTCATTTCCCTCTTCTTAAAGTTTCTGACTCAGTTCCCAAGCACCGATAACCAAAGGTGATCTTGTAATCTTCAATGAGATCTCTCGGAAAAAAACGGTACCATATTAAATGAAAGCCATTAACATAAGGGGAAATTTTTCTTTTTTTAAATCAGAACCACCACCATGTGTGGAAGTACACAACCAGCCTGGAGGGGTTTTTTTTTTCCCCCTAGGTCTATATTCTTTTTTTTTTTAAACACATGGGCGTACTTTTTTTTTTTTGGCTGCGCTCAGGCTTTCTCTAGTTGTGGTAAGCAGGGGCCACTCTTCTTTGTGGTGTGCGGGCTTCTCATTGGGGTGGCTTCTCTTGTTGCGGAGCACGGGCTCTAGGAGCGTGGGCTTCAGTACTTGTGGCACGTGGGCTCAGTAGTTGTGACTCGCGGGCTCTAGAGCGCAGGCTCAGTAGTGTGGCTCACAGGCTTAGTTGCTCCGCGGCATGTGGGATCCTCCCAGACCAGGGATCGAAACCGTGTCCCCTGCATGGGCAGGCGGACTCTTAACCACTGCGCCACCAGGGAAGTCCCTTAGGTCTATATTCTTAAAAGTAAACTTTCATCTCTCCTTTTATACACAATCAGATAAAACAACTCTTACAGATTACACAGAGGAATGCTCATATAATCTACTCTATAATAAAAACAAACAATCTTTAAGATTAAAATGATCACTGCGGGCTTCCCTGGTGGCGCAGTGGTTGAGAGTCCGCCTGCCGATGCAGGGGACATGGGTTCGTGCCCTGGTCAGGAAGATCCCACATGCCGCAGGGCGGCTAGGCCCGTGAGCCATGGCCGCTGAGCCTGCGCTCCGCAACGGGAGAGGCCACAACAGTGAGAGGCCCGCATACCGCAAAAAAAAAAAAAAAAAAAAAAAAATCACTGGCTTCATATAAGATTATAATTTCCCCAGTAGGTTTTAGTAGAAATTTCAAATGATCTCAACTGAAAATGTGTTCCTGTTATACTTACCAAAGAAAATCTCAGTGGAATAGAGAATATCAGGTAACAAAAACATTAAACTCTCCATCATTTATTTCTATATTGCAATTTATATTTCACTTTTAAATAGACAAAAAGATTGCTTTTATTAAATTAAAATGTTATGGAATTATTTTAGTTCCAAATTAAGTAGTGAAAACACAATTCATATCTTACCTAAAGGGGAAAAACCACATGCAACAAGTTAAACTAGTTTTTTTTAAAGTTACAACTTCAATACAAGTTTGTACAGTGTGCATCATAAAACAGCTTAAGTGTAAATGTACAGCTGACATTCCAGGGAAATTCCCATAAGTCAGGAATACAGTCACAGGACTTCCCTGGTGATGCAGTGGTTAAGAATCCACCTGCCCATGCAGGGGACACGGGTTCGAGCCCTGGTCTGGGAAGACCCCACATGCCACAGAGCAACTAAGCCTGTGGGCCACAACTACCGAGCCTGCGCTCTAGAGGCTGCAAGCCACAACTACTGAGCCTGCGTGCCACTACTACTGAAGCCTGCGCACCTAGAGCCCGTGCTCTGCAACAAGAGAAGCCCACGCACCACAATGAAGAGTAGCTCCTGCTCGTCGCAACTAGAGAAAGCCCCCGCGCAGCAATGAAGACCCAACGCAGACAAAAATAAATAAATAAAATTAATTAATTAAGGAAAAAAAATACAGTCACAGCAAAAATTGCCTCCCCTCCACATCCTAATATATATACTAACAACCATCACTCTTTTAAATCTCTTCACTTGTTCTTCTTTACCATCAGCACTGGCAACTGACATTATTTCTAAAACCATTTTTCACTAAGAATCTTAAGTGTTTCTCTCTTCAATAGGGCTACTGCCTACAAATAGAGAGCAAAGTTGTATTTAGATGTGGATGCTGAGGGTTGGCTACGGTCACTGATTAGTTAAGTGGCTGGCTCTGCCACACCAGCTTCCCAGCATACCTTTCCCAAATTCCAAGAATTCAATTTGATTTTTAAATTTTCTAAAAAACACTCACAAAGCAACTCTAAATTACAAATGTTCTCCCTTCTAACATGATATATTCCTGTCTCATAATATCATATACGCTGGTCCTCACCCCTGACTTTGTGTCAGAATCAGTTTTAGAGCTGTATGAAACTACAGATGATTGAGATTTACTACCTGATACAACAGGCTCCTCATGACAAACAGCCTCATTTAATCCAGATACCATTATCTCCTCCAATGCTAACACAACCAAAAAAGAAACAGTAAAAATTTCCTTTTATGCTTTTGTGATGGGAAAAAGGCCATGTAAACAAACCTAATACCATGATTCATTAATAAATGAAACTTCCAAGGTCTCACCGGGTAATACAGGTTCTGCCTGATACCCTACAATTACCTCATAACAATGTATTCTACAATGCCAAGGCCCAGCTTAACTAACTCCCTTCTCCAAAAGTCTTTATGCAAGCACAAAATCCAAAGATTACAATTTCTCTCTCCTGCCCTATACTCACTGTCTTAACACTGATTTTATGCAAAAATATTTCTTGAATACGTATTATGGTACGTTATTCTAACTAATGGGGGTATAGCAATTAACAGAACAAAATCCCTATCCTCATAAAACCTACGTTTTAATTATGGTAGACATGTGCTAAATTACTTGCATACATATGTCAGATGATGATAAGTGATGAGAAAAATAAAGCAAGGAAGAAAATAAGAAGGTTGCGCTGAAGAGGACTTCTGATCAAGGAAGACCTCAATATAACATTTAGAGGACATCTGAGCAGAATTCTGAAAGAAATAAGAGAAGAAATGAACCATGCAGTTATCTGGGGGAGAAAATTCTGAACAAACAGTCCTTTGCATATGATCCCTTCTATAACCTAGCTTTTTATGTCCAAAAGCACTTTTTTGAACAAAGAAAATATATTTGAATCAATGCTCTCTAAGAAATGCATTATCAGAAGCAGAAATACTAAAGGAAATTAGAATGCACACTAAACAAAGGGATCCCTTCTGTTAAAGCTGGTTGGCCAGTAGCTCTCCTGTCCACCAATCATACAGGGCACCATGTCTGCCTCTGTGGAAACTGCTTTAACCAGTCTTCAAAGTAATACTTGGGATGGCAACTCTATACCATCAAATAACTTAGTCTGTGTAATCCCCAATAATGGCCAAGACTGCAAGGCTTTGAAATACTCGCATAATCAAACGTTAAATTCAGTTCCCTATTAGCTTTTGTCTGCTTCTCTGCACATATCATGTTGTCTATTACAAGTGAAAACTAAACTGTAGTCGTTCTTTTTTTTTTTTTTACCAGAATACTCTATTCTAGAAATAATCAGCACAAACAAGTCTTTTAATCTACTTTTAACCCAAAAGAATCATGTCTTAAACATTTCAGGTTTCTAACACAATAAAGCATTTAAAAATATATATCCTTTGTCAATTTATATAAAAACATATACTTCTGTGTTCGTTCATACTATATCCACTCCAGAAAGGATTTAGGATAGAAATCTAAAAGAAAACAAACAAATCAGTGAATTTGCCACATTATCAGATTTTTCTTCTCATAAGATTCTTTACAGACCTTTTTAAAAAGTATTTTGTCAGTTTCATAAGAATGTAGTGTATTTACATTATAGCAAAATTGCATTTCATTTTCTAATTCACTTCTTTTTTTATTAAGATTTTTTTTATGTGGACCTTTTTTTTTTTTAAGTCTTTATTGAATGTGCTACAACACTGCCTCTGCTTTATGCCTTTGCTTCCTGGCCGCGAGGCCTGTGGGATCCTAGCACCCCTGACCAGGGATCGAACCCACGCCCCCTGCACTGGAAGTCTCAACCACTGGGCTTCTAGGAAAGTCCCTCTAATTCACTTTTAAACAAATTTATTCTAGTTCAAACATTTGATTACCTACTGTATACAGAAGAAAGGGGATTTCAGAGCAGGTAAAACTTTGTTTCCATTTTTAATTTTTTCTTTGTTATATTCTAAACACATGCAGTACAGGTAAAAGTATATTAAGACCAATTTCAAGGTCGCTGTCCTCACTCGGTTGCAAAACTATTACTGTCACATAGAAACTAAAGTCAGCTGACCTTCCTATGCACATGTGGAAATCTACTTGTTAACAATTCCTAATTTTAATTTCATCTGCAACTAAGTCCAACCTAAGTATCATTAACTGTAGAAACAGCACTTTTTCCAAAAGCAATAAATAACATGAAATAATTTACCTACAATATTTGTAGGTACCTACAATATGTGTAGCCACCTAACAATTACTACAACTCCTTTTACCTAACAAAGAACTAGGCAGGTGTGGTGTAAGTGCCATAAAAAAAAAAAAGTTTCAGGACTTCCCTGCTGGTGCAGTGGTTAAGAACCCGTCTGCCAAGGCAGGGGACACAGGTTCAAGCCCTGGTCCGGGAAGATCCCACATGCCGCGGAGCAACTAAGCCCATGCGCCACAGCTACTGAGTCTGCGCTATAGAGCCCTCGTGCCACAACTACTGAACCCCGCACGCCTAGAGCCTGTGCTCCACAACAAGAGAAGCCACCGCAATGGGAAGCCCGCGCACCGCAACTAGAGAAAGCCTGCGCGCAGCAACGAAGACCGAACGCAACCGAAAAAAAGTTGCATTCCTGACCCTTACACTAGCTGTTAGCCTTAATCTCGGGGTGTTCCTTAATCTTGAGACATCTTGAGACTAAATTAAATTAATTAAAGTTAAGAATTCAATTCCTCAATCACACTAGCCATATTTCAAGTGTACACGAGCCACATGTGGCTAATGGCTATCATAATGGAGAGAACAACTACTCCTTTAAAAGTTGTAAAAGTAAATAAATTGCTGTGGTAAAAAGGTGCTATAGTCCTACCTACACTCCACTCCAGTTAGTCTTGAAACCAAAAAAAATGGCAATAAGGACTTCAAGGTAACTAAGAGTTAACACCGTATTGGATGCGACTTTCCTATGTATGTTTTCACAGGAACTGACTAAATCTGTAGGCATATGGATATTTTTGTAAAATCAAAGTTAGTTCAACATGGGTTACTTTCCTTTCTCTAGAAAACACGGATCCTCAGAGCTGTTATACTTTTCAAACAAATGAAATACATTTAAATTACAAGAGGAAAGAACTAACACTTTCGTACACACACTCCAAATTTGAAGTCTTAAGTCTGGCAAATGCAGTTAATCCTTTCATAAAGTGTCTGCACGAAAGCGGCAACCCACACACTAGATGCCAAACAAAAAACGTGCTACAAAGTATTAATTATAGCACCAAAGCTACAAGGCAGATGTTACAGGGTAAACAGTCCTTCCAAACATCATCGCATTTACGGTTATTTAAAAAAAAATGCAAACGGCAAACGTGAAATGCAGGGAATTATCGAGCCTGAGCTAGCGTCAAAAAGATCCATTTCACAAGTCCTTATATTCTCTTTTCTCTGCTGCTCATTTCTTGCGTCAGTGTTAATACACTTCGGTCTACAAGAAAATCTGTGTCCAGAACTTCTCCGCTGAAAGCTCTTAACTTTCCACTTCCTACTGGACCGCCCCCTCGCAATGGGCCCCACCTCCCAAGGAGGGTGATGTTTCCCGCTCGGAAGCTAAGAAATAAATGTCTCTCCCCTACTCCTGAAAGGAGGTAAAGAGGCCGAGAAGCTGCAGATGCCAGCATTCCTACTGACTCCATCGAGGCTGTCGTTTAGAAGCCTTCCTCTCCTCTTCTGAACTCCTTTCTTCCTTCCCTCTTCCCAGGTCATTCAGTGACCCCGAGCCGGGCGGGGACAGGTGACTCCCAAGAGGAGAGGAAGAGGGAGGGACGGACGATGGAGGGAGAGCCGCGCTTGGGCAATGAATGAGCTGTGCCGCATCCGCACCACCTGTTCCTTCCAAGGGTGTCACCCCGGCCTGCCGGCAGGCTTCCCAAACCACCCGGGCCACCGCTCCTGCCCGTGTCGCCCGCTTCCCCGTTGAAGGCCAGGCCTCTGCCCCCTTCGCTCAGGGCGAATGAAAACCGGCCGCTTCGAAGCCAGGAGAACGGGGCCTACTCCGGAACCACGGCCTCCGGAGCGTGGGGACGGGAGGAGGAAGCCCGTGGCCCCTGGCGCGCGTGCCCAAGTGGGAACCCCTAGAGGGGACAAGGCAGTGCATTCGGCTTGACTAGGAGCACGAAGGCGGGGTCCCGGGCGGCGGTGGCCGGGTGCCCCTGGGCCGAGGTTAGGGGTGACAGGCCCGTGTACCGGCTAAATCCTCCTCACTGCTGGTCCGGAGCCTCCCACTTACCAAGATCCGCTTGAAGAGCGCGTTCTCCTTGGGCGGGAGGCTCACGGCCGGCATCGTTCCGGCTCCTCCCGCTGCTCCCGCCACCGCCGGGCTCGGTCAGTCTGTTTGTCCGACCGCCGCCGCCGCCGCCGCCGCCGTCGTTCCCTGGCTGCTTCAGCCTTGATTGCCCCGATCCACCGCCGCCACCGGGCCTCGGGTGTCACCGCGTCGCCCAACCCAGACACCCCCTTCCCCTCGTAGTCTTTTTTCCCTTCTCACTTAACACTGCCGCCGCCTCCCCCCCCCCCGCACGGGTCTCCGTCGGCGGTTCACGTGGTAACTGAACAGACCGACAGAGGCAGCCAAAATGGCGGACGTGGAGAGCTTTCCCACCCGGGTCACACCTCCTAACACGCAGGCGCGATGACCTCCTTTCCCCACCTCCTCTGTCCTGGAGCTTGCTGGGAAACCTGGAGGCCCGCCCAGGTCCGCGCAGGCCGTGAGGGTCGCGGCAAGCCCCGCCCATCCTTTCGGTTTCTTGTCTCCGAGACGCCGGGGAAGCGAGGGAAGAGTGGCTAACTGCGGTTCCGACGCCCTCCGCATCAAAAGTAGCGATTCCACTACTTCTTGCTAGATTGGCTTTTCATTCATTGGGTAGACTCTTCCAGTCTGTATAATCATAGTTTGAGCCTAAAGTGCTAAAATCCCGGTGTCCAAAAAGCGGTGTGTTTGATCGTGGACCAGGTGCTTAATTAAGCAGCAGAGGCGGAGGGGAAATGAAAGTTTCACCCCAGTGGGGTCTTGTAAATAGATCCAGAGAGGATGGGGCTTACCGGAGTCTGAAAAGCGTGAAAGAGGTAACCAAGTAAATGGGCCTGGCTGGGGCATCAGTGATTTACTTTTATTACTTTAAGAGGACCCTGGAAAGGTAGTCAGCCAGATCCGAAGTACCATGCCAAAGAAACATCTGAAGGTTAAAGTGTGTGTTTTTATTTCATCGCCGAGTTCATGCAATGCAGTGTTGAGGACTGTATGAATCACCTTGGGTTGTGAAGAATTCAAGGTCACTGACTCCCCTGGAACTGGCTTCAAACTAGTGTTTAATATTGTGACTCCCCGTCACTAGAAATCCTTAAATCTTAGGAAGCCGAAGAGTATCTGGCAAGGATACTAGAGAACTACTGCAGTAAGCAAGGTCAGACTGATACCTAATAGAGTCGCTTCAAGCCATTCACTAAAACTCGACAGTAAAACTATTTTAAACGTGGCATTCTGTTGATGACTACAAATTTTCACATCGTATGAGCCATTTTTATCCTTGATTGTTTTTGATTATCTCTCTCCAGATCCTGAATTCCATCAGTAGTAGCATTCTGTGCATCATGAATCATTATACAATATATGCAGTAGCTTTGATTTTTTAATCATAGTTACACAGATGTTTTACTGTTTTCGGCTTGCTCTTTTTTTTTTTTTTTTTTTTTGCGGTACGCGGGCCTCTCACTGTTGTGGCCTCTCCCGTTGCGGAGCACAGGCTCCGGACGCGCAGGCTCAGCGGCCATGGGTCACGGGCCTAGCCGCTCCGCGGCATGTGCGATCTTCCCGGACCTGGGGACGAACCCGCGTCCCCTGCATCGGCAGGCGTACTCTCAACCACTGCGCCACCAGGGAAGCCCTCAGCTTGCTCTTTAATCCTCCATGGAAGGTGTGAGTTGAGTAAGATGTTTCCCAGTGGAAAAATCTGCGACTAATACTTGGGTTTTCTAGCTGCTATCTTGCATGCCCTCTCATTTTGCCTGGGGCATAAGTAAGATTTTAGAAGTCAGATCCTGGAATTTCTTCAAATTCTGTGATGTCTCTTTAAAAGTTTCATTAAGAAAATTGTATGGGGCTTCCCTGGTGCCACAGCTGGAGAGGGCCCTCGCACAGAAACGAAGACCCAACAGAGCAAAAATAAATTAATTAAAAAAAAATTGTATGTACAAGAAACCATTTTTGAGTTTCGAAATACGGCCAGTTTTTTAACTTTAGCTTTAAAAAAAAAAACTAAGAACAAATTTAGAATTCATAAAAACGGCTGTTATTTAGTGGTAACCTTCAAACTTCACCACCCCCAACAGGTCTTTCAACTATCTGAACTATTAAAAAGTAGAAAAATTGTCTAACTTAAGGTGATAATTTTGGCTTAGCTACTAACTTGGGTTTCCAAATCTCTAGCTTCATATCCAAAAGTCCTTCTGGCAATATTATTTGCTATGTTTTTCTAAATTTCTCCTGTAAATAATATTCTGTTTTCACCTTGGGGGAAGAAAATTTCTGGTCTTTGAAACAAACTGTAGTTTCTACCAGAAGCTGAGTAACTGAATAGATGAGCTAGCAATATAGTTTGGCAAATATGTTCCTTTTGGCTAATGACAAATAAATAACAATCTTTAAGACTCAGTGAATACTAGTCTGATTCAACATTTATGTGAGTTACAAACATCCTAGTTAAAATGCACCTACAAATAGTTGGACCACACAGTCAGTGATTTGATAGCCTGAACTCAATAAAATGTCTACTCTGATAGATCACCACTATTTGACAAATAGCGATCCCATTTAATGGCTTATGCTTTGAATGACAGCTATGCAGGGAGTTAACATATCCAAGGCTAGGTGTGATGATGATGATGGTGGTGGTGGTAGTTATTTCATTCCTCTTACAACATGTGTTTGCATATCACTTTTGTGATAAATTCACCATAAATAAAGAAATAACGTTGCAAACTTTAATTCTACAAAAGGGGTACATAGAGTGAAATTCCTCCATCTTCATATATGTAAGAGGTTCTCTATTGACACTTCTTTATCTTTACATATTTACATTTTCTAGAAACAAACATAAAAGAAATCTATGTATTTGCCACCCAGATTTACAAAATGTTAACGTTTTGTGATTGCTTTTTTTTTAAATAAAAACTTGCAGATACAGCTATCCCTCTGCAGATTTGAATTTGACGTATAGTGTTCTCATGCTTCATAAATCAGTAAACATGTAGGAAGCACTTTTACCTTTTATACTGTTTTCAACTCTGGCTTTACTTTAACCCTTCCCCGGGAGATGTGAGTTGAGTAAGAGGTTTCCCAGTGGAAAAATCTGGAACTAAAAATTTGATTTTCCAGCAACATGGATGGACATGGAGATTATCATACTAACTGAAATAAGTCAGACAGAGAAAGACAAATATCATATGATATGCCTTATATGTGGAATATTAAAAAAAATTATACAAATGAACTTATTTACAAAACAGAAACAGACTCACAGATTTAGAGAACGAACTTAACTACGGTTACCAGGGAGGGAGGGGGAGGGGGAGGGATAGACTGGAAATTTGGGATTGACATGTACACACTGCTATATTTAAAATAGATAACCAGGGCTTCCCTGGTGGCACAGTGGTTAAGAATCTGCCTGCCTATGCAGGGAACACGGGTTTGAGCCCTGGTCGGGGAAGATCTCACATGCCGCGGAGCAACTAAGCCCGTGAACCACAACTACTGAAGCCTGCATACCTGGAGTCCCTGCTCTGCAACAAGAGAAGCCACCGCAATGAGAAGCCCGCGCACCACAATGAAGAGTAGCCCCTGCTCGCCGCAGCTAGAGAAAGCCTGCGCGCAGCAAGGAAGATCCAGCGCAGCCAAAAATAAATAAATAAAATAAAATTTATTTTTTAAAAAATAAAAAAATAAAATAGATAACCAACAAGGACCTACTGTATAGCACAGGGAACTCATCTAAATATTCTGTTACAACCTAAATGGGAAAATAATTTGAAAAAGAATAGATACATGTATATGTAAAAATAAAATAAAAATTAAAAAATAAAAATTTGATTTTCTAGCTGCTAACTAGAAAGGGGGAACTCTTTGCCTGGGTCATAAATAAGGTGTTAGCATTCAGTTTCTGGGGATGCTTAAATGAATGTCACGTAGCAACTTCTACCAAAATATCACAGCTATTAGCTCCTGGCTGAAATTGCTTCATCAGGATTCTTTTCAAGATGGAGTTTCATGTACAGCTGCCTACTCCAAGTGTAGGGTTCCATCAGCTCTAACATGATGAGAGAAATGTGCTTATACTTCATCACTTTCCCAAAATATACACTGGTAAAAGGATACAGGGGGCAAAAGAACAAAACAGCCTTTTCCAGTGGCAGTAGTGAGATTTAGTAATTTGCCTAATGGTTTTGTATGCTCTCACTAAATGTGGCTTCTGTTCCAACTTGTTGGATTCTAGCAAAACCTGTGTCAGGACAAGCTTCCAAGGGATGGGGTAGAAAGGATATACTACTGACAGGTTGCTGAGTGGACAAGAAGCCAAGAAGTTGAGAACCAACAACTGACTCAGCATGTTAGTTGCATGGTTTGTTTACTTGAGCATGAGTCCAGGAGGCTCAAACTAGGTTACAAACTATAAAGTAACTAACAGTTTAGCAATCTATGTAGCCATCAGTTGTATGTAAAAATGAGCCACAAAACATAGAACGATTATTTTACTTTTTTGGTCAATAATTTTTGGTTAACAATTTTTTTCAATATCATTGCTAAGGAAAGTATAGAAAGAAAAAGAGATTTGCTAACAGTTATTTTGCCCTTAAAATGAACCCAAATGACATTAGGCTTAAAAGATTAAACCTAATTAAAATATGTAAAAATACACATATTTTAACATGGCCTTTAGACATCAGTTTGAATCGAGAATTAAATGCACAAAAAATCTGGTTCAAATGTGAAAGATAAAACCTATTGGTCAGTACAATAGGTATCAAAGAGATAGCCAAAAGCAAGTTGTTTACAACTACCAGACACGCTCTAAGCTTCCCAAGGACCCTATAGCGTAAGTGTTTTGTTCCAGATATAAAACTGAGGCATGGAGAGGTTAAGTAATTTGCCTAAAAATCATATAGCTAAAAAGAGGTGAGCAAGAATGGCGCTTTGAACTTGGCACTTTGAGCCTGCTCTGCAGCTTATGGCCTCAGGGGACTGTCTAAACCTGTTGGGTGGGCTAAGTCCGAGTCCCAACTTCCCCAGCTGTGTGGTCTTGAACTGGTCGGGGTACTTCTGAAATACTAGGATTCTCTTTTCCTCACAGGGTTGTGGGGCTTTACTGTGCTAGTGCGTATAAACAGACTTTGGGAACTGTTAAGAGGTCGTTTCAAATATGAGGTATATATAATACGTCACCTTGGAGGAAGAGCTTGTCTTTTGAGCTTCATCTATAAATTGAGAATGATAATCACGGCGTGTCCTGCGGCCGTTGTGAAAGTGAAATGATAGTGCATGTAAATCAAATGATGCATTAAGGCACAGTGCCTGAAACACCGAATTCGATCAAAATGCTACTATTCAACCCCCTTCACTTGCAGTTTCCCAACTTACGCAGGAAGATTTTGGTAACTCTCTCTGTAAGTGTCCCTGGGGTGGGGGTCTGAAATAAACTCTCTGAGGACAGAGACGCGGCTAAACTACCTTTTATTTTCCCCCCTTGTAATCATCTCCTTCGTAATCCCACTGTGCAGATTGAGGGCTGAGACCAGAAGAGCTAGAGTACCAGGCGGTAACTCCAATTCTTGGGGTTAGCGCCCCCACGCGGCACGGCCGCAGAGCCCGCTGTTCCGCGCCTCCGCCCGCCAGGGGGCGCTCGGCCGGATGCCGACCCCCGGGAGCGGCGGGGCTGGAGGAGGCGGAGCCCAACCGGCAAGATGGCGCCGTCCGCCTTGCTGCGTCCTTTCTACAAGCTGCTGGCCCCGGCCAGGCTCCCGAGCGGCTGTAAGTGTCTCTCCTCGAGCAGGCCGCCCCGACCTTCCAGCCTGCGGCTCCCAGGGCGAACCCAGCCCCGCGGGGGCAGGAGGCGGCTGCGCCCCGGGCTTGTCCGGCCGTGACCTTCGCCGGCCCGCCTCCCGGAGCCCACGCCTGCCTCCACCCGCGACTCTCGGATCCCCGTCAGCCGCTGCCCACCCTCCTCCCAGTGCCGTCCGACCCCTCGGGGTCTCGGCGAATGGACTTTGAGTCCCTCCTCCTGCAGACGCGGGAGAAGGAGACCCTCCCGGGGGCGCTTCTATCCGCCCACCCCCGAGACGTCGGAGGGGTCGCCAAAGCCCGTGTACGAGGCTTTGAAGGCGCCACTCGTCTGCCCCTGCTGGTGGCCCAGGGCGAGTTACTAGGCCTCTCTGAACCTCTCTTTCTGTGGCTGTTTAAATGAGGAAGTAGAAGGGGGAATTAAAAGCGACAATACGCATGTAAATGTCAGGTTTATTCCTACAGGGCGGTAAGTTATAGATTTAGAGACCCTTTCTGTCCCCTTTCAGCTTCAGCGCGGTCAAAGTTCTACATTCGGGAACCACCACAAGGCAGACCTGACTGGCTGAAGGTTGGACTGACCTTGGGCACCTCCGTTTTCTTGTGGATCTATGTAAGTATATACTCCCTTAAATCGTGCTACTCCAGCACGCTGGAGAGGACAGGTATCGGTGTGAGGTTGAATGGTGCGCAGCAAATCTTCCATTCCATAGGTTATTTATGTAACTGCTAATAATCTATTTCTCCAGGAGGGAAATCCCAAGGACTAAAAAATATTAAGGTTTCAGAGGCATCGAGAAAGTATAATGAGGCTGAAATTTCTGTCATTGATCCTTCCCCTGGTTTTGTCGCGAATGGCAGTTTTACTACATAGTAATTATTCTTTAGTTTATTTCTTAATAAAGATGGAGGCAGGTTGGGATTTTATGAAGGCACTTTTTTCGGATGCCATAGGGACAGATCGTAAATGAACAAGCTACACAAATTAAATCCCATTGAACTTACAAGATACAAGATTTTAACAATGTTTGTATAAATACATTGTTGGAAATTGTACCTAGTGTGTAGCAGCCTTTTTCTTTCTTTCTTTCTTTCTTTTGTCTTTGTTTACAGTATGCCAAATGCTTTACCTGTAAAAACTTGTTTAATTTTTTCAACAACACTATGTGGTAGTACTATTATTGTTGACCTTTTACGGATGTAGGAAACACTTGGAGAAATTAATTTGCCAAACCAAGTTCTCCCTGACTTCAGAGCTACACTGTAGACCACTGTGAAATACTGCCTCTCCATAGATACATTTTTTAAAAGTATCTGTGCTACATTCGTATTTAAATGTTTTGTTTTGGAATTTCCTCCACTGCCGCCCACCTCCAACTCTTAGATCTCTTATTTGGGATTTTTTTCATTAAAGTGGTTCAGCTCTTTGACATGGAAAGGAGGAAGAGATGTTGAAAGTTACTTACAACTTAGTAACTAATCCTTTCAAAATAACGTTTGTTATAATGTAACTTTATACGTTCTTAAAGTTTTCCTAAAAAGAAACTTGTTGCTGAGCGCTCTGATTGATATTGGATCTTTGCAAAACATGTCACCCTATATCAGCCATCGTTCTAGTTGCATATTCTGTCAGACAGTGGTTCTGAGAAAGTGGCTGTCCTCCATGACATCTAATTAAAACATATATAGTTGGGGGATGTGGGTTGGTCGTTCACTCACAATATCATACTTCTGAGGTGAGAAGTATAGTACACATCCACCCCATCTAATAACCAGGTTCTGCTCTGTCCTATTGCTTTAGCCCCTCTGTGGTAAGGCTCTCCATTCCATTAATTACCCACTGAGTGAAGTAATTTATTTGCAGAAGTTGGATTTAAACTTTTAAGGGTTGCCTTCTCAAATATATAGTATGTCAGATTGTGGTGAACAAGTACATATCATTCATAGCTTTTGGACTTTTGTATCCCTTAGCCTTTTATTTCTAACTAGAATAGTTGTAATTCTTTTAATCTATCCTTATTTCTCTTGCAAAATATAAATATCATTAGCTGATCTGCTCCTTCTCCTCTTTAAGTTGCCAGGAAGATTACATTTCTAATTTTAACTGTTACCTACTTCTAGCTCATCAAACAACATAATGAAGATGTTTTAGAGTATAAAAGAAGAAATGGGTTGGAATAAACTTTTGAAATACCAATACAGTAAGTATGTGATTTTCTAGGATTGAATAGACTATGCAAGTTAATTTGACCTCTTTTTAAATAATGTGTTTTGACTTTTTTCATTAGATTTATACTTTTTAGCACCTATATTCCTGTCTGTGACAAATTTATGAATTTTCAATACCTTGGCTCAAGGATCTCTTAGCATAATAATTTTTAATCATTACACTTTGACTGTGTTCAAAGGAAGTTGTGCTTAAGAATGAAACCAAAATCATATTTTCTTAAATCTAATAGTGCTGTACACAGTGCCTTCATAGCACTTAGGACAAGTTATCATTGTTTGTGTACGTATTTCTTAGTACCTGTTTGTCATATACCACACTTGAGTGTAAAATTCCATGAGAACAGGGCATTCAATTGTTAAATTTCTTACTGCATGATAATTTTATTATGATTGTCATTACAACTAACACCCAGTTGGACAATTCCTGATAAAACCTAGCTGTGAATAAGATAGAATACACTGCATGGTCTGTGATTTAAGAGAGTGAGTTTATTTTATATGTATATGTGTGTCATATTTCTGAAAATATTTTTAAAGAATCCTATATTAAGCCTTTTGTAAAATGGAAAATCATCCTTATAAATCTCAGCTTTCTTGGATTAGGTTGATTAAAGTAGATAACTTATATGTTCTGGAGAATAAAATAGTAATCACAAATGTACATTTTGTTCTATTATTATCACCTTGCCCATTTCACTACTTCAGTCAATCAAGAGATAAAAATGAAATAGGTTTTTAAATCAAAACCAGATGCTTTTGCTACTCCTGTAGTTAAGATTTAAAAAAAAAAATTTTTTTTTGCTAAAATTTAGATAAAATGAGGAGTTGATACTCTTTGTGGATTTGTTTTTTTAGACTTCCCCTGATGCTTTAAGGTGCATTGTTCAGAATGGTCTAATTTTAATATTACTTCTGCTGGTTAATGCTACAGTTTTCTTTTTTTTTCATTATAGGTATATAGTGTTTATAGCAGTTCCTCTGGATTCACCAATCTGTTGAGCTGTAAACTGAGAGAGTTACATGTGAACATATGTCAAGTCAGCATTTGTGTTTCACATAATTAAATTAAAAAATACTTCTGTATTCTTCAGATTATGTACATTGTGACAATGTATAAAATGTCAATTCTAACGTAAATTACTAGAAGTATTTTAATGTGGAAAGTACCATCTGATAATAGGGTCAGTGGTAATTAAGAACACATTGGTAAGAAAACTTTTTAAGGATATAGATTAAAAAAAAAATCACTTCTGAGGATTTAGTCCTTCTGTCAACTTCTGATTTCTAATCAGAAGATCTATTTAGTGATCAGGATGATAGAACTACTCCTACTCTATTATTTAAAATACAAAAGAACCCAAATACTATTTTCTTCTTACCAGAGTTTCTTCTGACTCCATTTCCTTGAGTTTGAATGATTTTCATTTGGGTGACTGTTTTTAACACCGGTATGGCAACAGTTGGCTCTTTTTGCTAATATGACTTTCATCCAATGAATAACAGACTATTCAAAAAAAGGAGTTGGTGAGAGCTAACAGAGACAAAAAGCACTTCATTTATCCCTCATTAAAACCCTTTCTTGTGAATCAGTTAACACCTATTTATATGCCACTTCATTAACATATAATTTAAACACTTAATGTATTAATACTATACATTTAAAAGTGTATTATTTGTATCTCCATTTTGATGTTAAATAGAAAGTTTCATTGCCTTATAAATGGCTTTGTTAGTGTTTTGGGCTCTGGCCAACACTTACTCTGGGAGATTCATGGCCCAATACCTTTGGAAGTCACTTCTGAACATAAACTCAGAGTTACATTATCTCAGAATAAGTATTTAATCCAAATTCAGTGAAAGACCAGATAAAACAGTAACTATTAACTTTTGTCAATTCAGAGTCCTAGGCGGTAGAACTGGAAAGGACCTTAGGGGGTCATATAGACCAATTCCATAATTTTATAAATGCAGAAAACAGAGGTAAAGAGTCATTTGCCCAATATCACTGGAAAGTAGACTGACGGACTCTTAAAGATGACCATGTCCTATTCCCCAGAATTTGTATATATGTTAGGTTAGGTTAGGCAAAGAGGAATTAAGGTTGCAGATGGAATTAAATGTACTAATCAGCTGACATTGAGATGGAGAGATTATCCTAGATTATCTGGTTGGGCCTGATGTAATCACAAGGGTCCTTAGAAGTGGAAGAGGGAGGCACCAGTATGTGTCAGAGTGGTGTGATATGAGAAAGATTCAGCCGGCCATTGCTAGCTTTGAAGATGAAAGAGGGCCAAGAGCCAAGGGACAGAGAAGTCAAAGAAATTCTATGCTGGAGCCTCCAGAAAGGAACACAGCCTTGCTGACACCTTAACTTTAGCCCAGTGAGACCCATGTTGGATTTCTCACCTACAAAAATGTAAGATAATAAATTTGTGTTGTTTTAAACCACTAAGCTTGTTATAGCAGCAGTAGGAAACTAATACTGTCACATGGTAATGGACCAAGAAGTCAGGTATCAACTCCCAGTTCAAGGAACTTTACCCTAAAAGAGACACTTAAAATTCACATCCCTAAAGGGAACAGAAAACCCTTAAGACATTTGAAATTCTGGAAACTGATAACCTTAGTTGGAAATAAAATACAGCTTTAACAAGCAAGATTTACTGTATGTCAGGCCTTGAAAATAAAGCTGCCCTGTGTGGACTTGCATCTTGATTGTGCCTCTGTAACTCCAGGGGGAGCCATTCATGAAGACTAGGGCTGTCCAAAAGAACTTTCTGCAATGATGGAAATGTTCTGCCTGTGCTAGCCAATGTAGTAGCCACTACTCCCATGTGGCTGTTGAGCATTTGGAATGTGATTAATGTGACTGCATTTTTTTTAGTTTTATTTCCTTTTCATTAAATAGCCACATGGGGCTGGGGGCTGCCGTATCGGACAGAACAGATGCAGGTTACGCTGAGTGACACCTCCTAGGGTTGTGCCACATGGGGGCACTGGTGAAAGGTGCTTTCTAAGCTGAATATTGAAACCTAACTCAAATTATATTAAACTAAAAAAAAAGGTTATGAGGATACAGAGTGACTCACAGACTGCTATAACAGGCATGCACCTGAGCCCAGGAATAATTGGGGCTTGGAGTTCAAATGTTATCCAGACTTTTGCTCTTGGCTCTAGCTTCCTGCGTTATGTGCTTTATTTCCTTTGCACACAGACCGTCTCTTCCCCAGCCCACGTTGTAAAGAGAAGGCTACAGTCAGTAGTGTCTTAAACTGAGATGTTTTAGCTGGACTGAACAAGAATTGTTCTGGTACACAACTCCTAAGATCTTGGTCAAATGATGGTTCCTTTAGCAATAATGTAAAAGAATTTCCATAAAAAAGAAGATACAGACAAAACCATATGTCAAATGCTGTCAAGTTTTTTATTAGATCAAAATCAGACCTTTTCAGATTCAGTATCTCTGAGATAGTCATTAAATTATTCTCTTAAGTTGCCGTAGGAAAAAAAAACAAGCTATAGGAGCTCAGTTTTAAGTATAAGAAGTTGTTATGGGTTAAATTTTGGTCCCCCAAAAGATATGTTGAAGTCCCAGCCCCCATTATCTCAGAATGTAACCTTATTTGGAAATAGGGTATTTGCAGATATAATTAGTTAAAGTGAGTATACTGGAGTAGAGTGGGCCCTTAGCCCAATGTGACTGGTATGTTTCTAAGGAGAAAAGACACAGACACACAGGGAGAAGACAGGAATGATGGAGGCAGGGACTGGAGTGATGCATGTGGAAAGCAAGGATTACCAGTAAACGTCAGAAGCTGGAAGGGTTCTCGCCTACATGTTTCACACCTTGACTTCAGACTTCTAACCTGCAGAGCTGTGAGAGAATAAAGTTTGTTGTTTTAAGCCATCCAAGTCTGTATTAATTTGTTATGGTAGCCTTAGGAAAATAATATGGAAGGGGTAGGGAACGTCATGTTTATTTTACTACAGAAGAGAAAGTGAATAGATGGGAAGAGTACTGAGGAACCTCCAAGAATAGTTTAAGAATTTACCATCTTGATTGCCCTTTCTCCTTCATTTTATCGAAATATTTTAGGCCATCAAAAGCATGCATACGGGGGCTTCCCTGGTGGCGCAGTGGTTGAGAGTCCGCCTGCCGATGCAGGGGACACGGGTTCGTGCCCCTATCCCGGAAGATCCCACATGCCGCGGAGCGGCTGGGCCCGCGAGCCATGGCCGCGGAGCCTGTGTGTCCGGAGCCTGTGCTCCGCAACGGGAGAGGCCACAGCAGTGAGAGGCCCGCGTACAGCAAAAAAAAAAAAAAAAAAAAAAAAGCATGCATACGAAATGTAAAATAGATAGCTAGTGGGAAGCAGCCACGTAGCACAGGGAGATCAGCTCAGTGCTTTGTGACCACCTAGAGGGGTGGGATAGGGAGGGTGGGAGGGAGACACAAGAGGGAAGAGATATGGGAACATATGTATAGTATAGCTGATTCACTTTGTTATACAGCAGAAACTAACACACCATTGTAAAGCAATTATACTCCAATAAAGATGTTTAAAAAAAAAACGTGCTTATCAGCACTTTCTCAAATTGCTTTCCAATTTGTCTTCCTAGATACTCTTCTAAATTGTTTCACTTTATATCCGTATTGATCTGTTGAAAGTACAGGTTATAGCTTAGAGATTTAGTATTTTAAAAAAAACAAAGCTGTTTCTAGCTTTCTGTGGAGCCTAGGAAATCACTCAGTCTTTGAAAATTGCCTTTAATTATATGGAACTTAAGCCTTGAGTAGGTATGACTAATATTGCCAGTGGTTAGGGAGCTTCGTGAGCTCCCTCTCTTACAATATGTTTTCAAAACTAATATTGTCTTTGTCAACAATCACAGTTACGTGGAGATCATCCTAGATAAACCAAGTTAACTCTAACCCTAAGTTCTTGTTTTCCCAACAAGACCAAGAAAAATGTCAAGGATGTGCTCAAGGGCAGCATTATAAACAATGTGACTAAAGCTGGGAAACTACTATCTCAGCCTTAACAGTCTTGTATAGCGAAGACCTACTGTTAAAATTCTCTCAGGGTTCTGGAGAAACAGCTTGCTACAGAGTGAATTTGACACCCCACAGGCATGTCCTTTCTTGGGAAGTGTTTCATCAAAATGTGGGAAGAGTTTGACATCAAAATGGAAAGCCACATATCCTACAGGAGCAGTAGAGTAGGTGGCAAATTCCCTTTGATCCAAGAGGCACGAGCTTTTAGCTAAGATGAAAAGGGATCTGGAGAAGTGGCGCTATTTATCTCACAGTTCTTGCCTTTGCCAGCTGGGATGGCCACATCCAACCTAGAGGACATGATAAACTCCCCGCTGGACCTTACCATATGATGAGATGGTGGACTATAATGGATCCTATCATGTGCACACTGAGAGGCATCAGAACATGGTAAGGGAGCCTGAAGCTTCGGCTTAGGCTGGAAGTCAGAGTCTAGCACTGCCTCTCCAACTAGCTGAGTGTGTTTTATACCTAATGTGCTTTACAGCTGACAACAACACAATGCATAAAGGAGTTATCCACATTTTACTCCTGTGGATACTCATTAAAATGCATTTACTGCCTTTGACTCTTTCCTCTCCCTGGCAACTAAGTCAAAATTCAGCCCTAAGTAGACCAAAAAAGAATGAGCTGTAGTGGTAAATAGATTTGTTTTCTCTTTTAATTTTAAACTGGGCTGCACCAAATTGGAAGCGGTTAGGAGCTCTCCCCACAGATTTGATTTGTTTTGTCTTGTCAGTCTGTACTAGCTGCTAGCAGTTCATTCTAGGACGTGTACTTGATGCTGGGCAAAGGTAGCAAGGGTACTCATCTGCATCTTGTTACTTTCAGGACTACCTAACTTCTTGGTGGAGGGTCTGGGTCTAGCCCCTTCTTTGGGGCTTGGAAGTCTAAATCTGACCTCTCATTAACACAGATTACCTATTTCCTCTTAAGGTTTAATCACTAGGAATAGCTAGTGACTGAGCATCAAAAACCTAGTTCTGATCATTGGCTTGTATTCCTTAAATGAGAATATATTAAATATTAGGATTGGGTTCAGAACGAGAACCTCTGAGGAGTGTTTAGTTATTCACCTAGCAAATGAGCAAACAGTTTGCCTGTAACATGCCAGGAGAACTTGGAACTTGAAGGACTATGTTCATGTCCTTTAAAAAAAAAATCATAACCATCGGTCCCTGAAAATTCCTCCCCACCACCTGGTCGTTTGCTAAACCGAGTAATTGCCGCCTTCCTCAGAGGGATGAAATAAAAATTAAAGGAGAAAGTTATGTGAAAGTGCTTTATAAACTGTCAAGTGCCAAACATACTTAAGGGGTTATAATAGTAGGAAATGGTGCCTTCCAAAGATGAATCACTTAGAAAATGTTATAAGCGTAAATTATTGGTGTCCATATTCAAACCATGACAGATTCTTGTCACCACAATGAGGCAAGTGATTGAAATCTGGAGGGAGAAACTAATAATTCAGTGTTTTTAGTTGATTTGGAAATACTAGCTTCACATCCCATAGAGGAATATGCAGCATTTTTGGAGTTTATATTTAAAAGTCATTGTAATCGTGAATTGCCTAGAAATTCAGTCATTAGCCAGGAGTTTTCTTGGGATTCTGAACATCACCCAGAGCACTCATGGGAGGCTGAGGCTACCCCTTCTCCTCCATCTCCAGGGAACTTCCAGCTACCCTTTCCACTCCTAGGAAAGCTAGCGGAGCGCGTGAGAGAAAGCGGCTTCAGCTTGCACACGGCATGATAAATCCTGTCTGTGTCGTATTCCGGACGCGAGTCCCGAGCCGT
Organism: Mesoplodon bidens; assembly: GCF_964165515.1. NCBI lineage: Eukaryota > Metazoa > Chordata > Mammalia > Artiodactyla > Ziphiidae > Mesoplodon > Mesoplodon bidens. Next base: position 102,445,855 of record NC_138176.1, on the reverse strand, counting down.
TTCCAGCCTGCTCTGAGGAGTCCCACTGACTGGAACAGTACAGAGCAGGCAGATGACGGCGACTTCTCGGTTCTCCATCCCTTTCCCGAGATGCCACCATCAGCTTCTCGGGCCCAGGCGAAGGCGACAGAGCCTGCAGATTGGGTTGCGGGAGGACGGTGCGCACGACCAACCCCCTGTGCACGTCCCCCACGGGGCCGCGGGGCCGGGGCCGGGGCGGGGCGGGCAGGGGTCAGCGCCCCTCCCCGGGGCGGGGCTCGCCAGGGCTCCCCGCGCTCCGCAGCACCGCGGGGCTACAGCGGCAGCGGAGTGCAGGGAGCCGGGCGCGATGTACCTCCGCAGGGCGGTCTCCAAGACCCTGGCGCTGCCTCTGCGGGCGCCCCCAGGCCCCGCGCCGCTCCGGAAGGACGGTGAGTCGCAGGCGCTGGCCCGGGGGGCCTCTCCCGGCGTCCAAGCCTGAGGAGGACAGGTGCCTCGCGCACAGATCGCGCGGGCGCCCCGCTTCCCGCCTGCCCTTCGTGGGCCAAAGCCAACCCCGGCAGCAGAAGCCTGAGATTGGGGATAGGGATGGGGATGGTGGGGGGCGGGGAAGAGGGGGGAGGGTGGCCGGGAAGTCACCTCGAAATTCTTGGAGACTTTGGAAGTAGGTGCCTTTCCGGCGCGGCTTCTGGATCCGGACTAGATTTCCTGGGTTCGAATCTTGATCTTGGGCAAGTGATTTCACTTCAGTTTCCTCATCTGCAAAATGGGGACACTAATGAGTTTTAATGAGTTAATATGTAGTTAACAGCGCTTAGAAAAGTGCCTGGCGAAAGTCGGCAAAGCTTACTCCTTGTCTTAATACAGGGCCCAAAGCGCTCTCCAACTTCACGAGGAAGCAGAGGAATGGGTGGGAAGATGGACCCTGTCCTCGGGCCCGGCAGGGTGCGCGGAAGGCAGTGCCGGCCCCGTAGAAGTTGGGTAAATGCTCTTGAGTAAATAGACTCAAGACCTGTCCAGGACTCGGCAGCCACGAGCCTGGGCCGTGGCATCCCCGGTGAGGAAGGGGCTTCGAAATGCTTTCCTTAGGGGCTGCAGAGAGATGTGGAGCCCTCCAGCTGTTGGGCTGCGTCCCCCCTGTATCCATCACCTGTAGATTTTCTAAAGCACGGGGAAAGGGAGCGAATTTCCTGAAGGGGAAGTGGCAGTGCGAGCTGGAAGCTTATTAAATAAAAATTGATACACACGAAAGCGCCTAGCCTAGGGCCTGGGCCATCGTAGGTGCTGAAGTGTGAGCAGGAGAGCATTTTCCCTGCCAGCCGCCGGCGGCCCTGCGCCCAGGTTTGCGCTCGCGGGCAGTTCTGCCCCAGCCGGCTCTTTCCTAGTCGTCGCGCATCTTCCTTCTCTTTTCCGTCCCTGACTGGGGCGCCAGCTCTTAGACAACCTCGTTGAAAGTTCTTAGCTCTCATCACTTTGCCCCACTTGCTAAGTCTTGCATTGGAATCGGGGAGAAAGAGAACGACTCCCGCGGAAAATTCCATGGCCAATTTGTTTCCACTTTGATTAGGCCTGCGGTGGTGATGGTGATGGTGGGAGGGAAGGAAGGTATGTGTAACTAGCTTTATTTTTCTCTTAAAATGCTACTGAGAAGAAGTTGCCTCCAGTAACAGAAATAAGGAGTCTTCGTTTTCCTTGATCTTTATGCCGAGTAAGACAGAGCAGACTTTTCGCTGGTGAAATAGGGGGAAGCCATTCCTTTGAGAGTTCAGAAGATAACAGGGCTGTTGTGATTGGGGGGTGGGGAGATGGAAAAGGCCCTGACCGTGGCCTTTCGAGCTCTCTGAACGCAACCCTTGCCGTCCTCACGAACAAGCATACACATCCTTTTCTGGTAGCTGCACATATTTCAAATAATTTCCTCCCCAACTTAGGGCAAAAGAAAAGAAGTTTGAAAATTCTAAACAGGTAGTTAGCAATACTGGTTGTAGCAGTACTGGTCTTTTCCTCATTTTCATCTAATTACTTTTTTGTAGTATTGATTCATTTATGTATTTTCAGAACTGTTATTGACTGGAAATTTGGCTTCGGTCATGGACATTAACCTTGTATTGGTACTTCCAACTTGGATGAAAAATGAAAGTGTTTCAGTTTATTGAAGGATAAAATTTTAACCATGCCTCATCAAATTTTGTTCTCCGGTTTTTGCTTTTAAAAATGTAAAATTTTAATGAATAAATAAATTAGGTTTACAGTAGATCACCGAAAAAACTCAGAAAGACAAAATAGAAGTCGCCTGTAATCCTACCACTTAGTGAATTCCACTATTTATCTACTTTTTAGTGTACGTGGTGTTCCAGACCTTTTTTCCCCACTTCCTGCATTTTTTTTTCTTATGTACATTGCTTCCACAATGTACATAATCTGGGATAGTCCTGTAAAGATTATTTTGCTATAACTTTTCACTTAATATAGTGTAAATATTTTCTCATGTAGACAGTCTTCTGCAAAAATTAAAATATCTGTTTCACATTTATGAATATGCTAAAATTTGTCTAATCTTTACCAAATATTTATTTCCCATTTCATTGCTCTTTTAAATAACTCTGCCATAATTGTATTTGTCTTTACTTAAACCTCTGTAATTTTCTCATTTCTTCCTATTTAAAAAAACTTTTTTTTTTTTTTTTGCGGTACGCGGACCTCTCACTGTTGTGGCCTCTCCCGTTGCGGAGCACAGGCTCTGGACGCACAGGTTCAGCGGCCATGGCTCACAGGCCCAGCCGCTCCACGGCATGTGGGATCTTCCCGGACCGGGGCACGAACCCGTGTCCCCTGCATCGGCAGGCGGACTCTCAACCACTGCGCCACCAGGGAAGCCCTAAAACAACTTTTTGATATTTATGCCTGGTTGCCAACTATGAAAGCTATATATTCCCTATTTAATAACAGCTGTATTTTTAAACCAACAAAAGCTCCACTAGAAGTCAAAGACATAACCTCTTACCATAGCCTCTCAGGGCACATTTGTAGGGAAAAATTGGTTTTTTCTAAGAGATGATCATTTATATCCAAACTAAGAACATATATACAAAATCTTCCCAATTTTGCTACTACAGAGATTTGTAGTTTGTGCAAATGTCTTGAGATTTGCTTTCTGCAAATCATAACTTCTTCCAGGTCCCTACACCCTTATTCTCTGTGTCAGGCCACATCAAAATACATTGAGTTTTCCTAGTCATACAAGTCTCATGCTTTTGCACATGCTCTGCCTTCTTCCTCCAATGCAATTTTCCCTCCCCTTGTTTATCTGACAAACTCCTACTTTCCTTCAAAGCTCAGGTCACGTCTTTTCAATTGTGGCAGTTACCTTGAGCCAGCTAGCTGAGTTCTTTCACTGCGTTTTCATGCTATTGTTGCTTCTGCTTTAATCTATTACAGCATTTGTCATACTGCATTGCAGTTATTTGTCTACCATTGTTCGCCTGTACATCTTTTCCCTCTTTTTTGAGGCTAGGGACCTTGTGTGTTGTGTTTACAGTTATACTCTTTTTTTAAAAGATTATTTTGTTTTATTTATTTATTTTTATTTTTTGGCTGCACCTCCGGCATGTGGGATCCTAGTTCCCCAGCCAGGGACCAAACCTGCACCCCCTGCATTGGAAGCTCGGAGCCTTAATCACTGGACTGCGAGGGAAGTCCCTACAGTTATAATCTTTTTTTAAAATATAAATTTATTTATTTATTTATTATTTATGTTTGGCTGCGTTGGGTCTTCATTGCTGCGCGCGGGCTTTCTCTAGTTGCAGTGAGCAGGGGGCTACTCTATGTTGCGGTGCGTGGGCTTCTCGTTGCAGTGGCTTCTCTTGTTGCGGACACAGGCTCTAGGTGCGCAGCCTTCAGTAGTTGTGGCATGAAGGTCCAGTAGTTGTGGCTCACGGGCTCTAGAGCGCAGGCTCAGTAGTTGTGGCACACGGGCTTAGTTGCTCCTAGGCGTGTGGGATCTTCCCAGAGCAGAGATCAAACCTGTGTCCCCTGCATTGGCAGGTGGACTCTTAACCACTGCACCACCAGGGAAGTCCCTCTTTATCTTTAAAATAGAGAATTTGAGCTATATGAACTTTAAGCTTCTTCTAGCTTTGAGTCTATTATAAAAATTTCAATTCCATAACATATGGTATATACAAATTCTAGCACTATAGAGTTAATATATTTAAATAGAATAATACAGTACCTTACTCTGTTTCTATTAGTTTGTACAAAATTGCCCTTCTATTTTAGATATGACCTTATGGCAACATTTGTCTTAAAAGAGCTTATATCTGGTGGGAATGTAAATTGATACAGCCACTATGGAGAACAGTATGGAGGTTCCTTAAAACACTAAAAATAGAACTACCATACGACCCAGCAATCCCACTACTGAGCATATACCCTGAGAAAGCCATAATTCAAAAAGAGTCATGTACCACAATGTTCACTGCAGCTCTATGTACAATAGCCAGGACATGGAAGCAACCTAAGTGTCCGTAGACACATGAATGGATAAAGATGTGGCACATATATACAATGGAATATTACTCAGCCATAAAAAGAAGCAAAATTGGGCCTCCCTGGTGGCGCAGTGGTTGAGAGTCCGCCTGCCGATGCAGGGGATACGGGTTCGTGCCCCGGTTTGGGAGGATCCCATATGCCGCGGAGCGGCTGGGCCCGTGAGCCATGGCCGCTGGGCCTGCACATCCGGAGCCTGTGCTCCGCAACGGGAGAGGCCACAACAGTGAGAGGCCCGCATACCGCAAAAAAAAAAAAAAAAAAAAAAAAAAGAAGCAAAATTGAGTTATTTGTAGTGAGGTGGATGGACCTGGAGACTGTCATACAGAGTGAAGTAAGTCAGAAAGAGAAAAACAAATACCATATGCTAACACATATATATGGAATCTAAAAAAAAAAAAAAGGGTTCTGAAGAACCTAGGGGCAAGACAGGAATAAAGATGCAGACATAGAGAATGGACTTGAGGACACGGGGAGGGGGAAGGGTAAGCTGGGACGAAGTAGAGAGTGGCATGGACTTATATATACTACTAAATGTAAAATAGATAGCTAGTAGGAAGCAGCCGCATAGCACAGGGAGATCAGCTCGGTGCTTTGTGACCACCTAGAGGGGTGGGATAGGGAGGGTGGGAGGGAGACACAAGAGGGAAGAGATATGGGGATATATGTATATGTATAGCTGAATCACTTTGTTATAAAGCAGAAACCAACACACCATTGTAAAGCAATTATACTCCAATAAAGATGTTAAAAAATAAATTAAAAAAAATTTTTAAAAAGCTTCTATCTGCCCATCTTTAAAGGTTTTATATTAGAAGAATTAAAGTTTCTTTCTATGTCTACATTTGCATTACAGATTTATAGAAATGTGTTGGGTTTCAACATAAATGTTTTACTTAACATATAAATTTTAAGCACAAATGTATTTAATTCATTTTTTGTAAAAATAATCTTTTCCGTTGAATCCTGTGGTGTAGAATATACAATAAATGGATTTCTTTTGCTCACATGCATCTCGTTTGACATTAAAATTGTTTAAAGCTTTGTCATTTCTCCTTACCCACGTCTGCATTCCTTCCAAGAAAAGCATAATGTGAAGCATCAGGATGACAGGTTTCATAAGTAATTATCAAATTAGATTAAGAAAATGTCAAGTGGAATTATTACCCTACCTTGTAATACTGTATTCCTTTAAGCTAAAATCAGTTGATGTTAATAGATTCTAGGTTCACTGAGGGGTAAAAAATTTTTTTGGATGTAATCATTTAAAATAGTTTTGCCCGTGGTGGAGCTAACTGTGTTTAAACTTGTTTTCCTAGCATCTCTTCGCTGGATGTCATCTAACAAATTCCCTGGATCATCTGGATCAAATATGATCTATTATCTGGTTGTAGGTGTCACAGTCAGTGCTGGTGGATATTATGTAAGTGTTTTAATAACCTTGGTGCTCAGGAATTCATATATTTTACAACCTGTGGTAAAACTCAAAGCAATGTCAAGATCAAGACATGGGATTAATTAAATATACAAGATAATGAAAAAAATTTTAAGTATAAAATACTTAATACCACTAACTATGGATGACTTTCATTAAAAACAATGTTATTATAAATACTAACAGTACTAATGGCTGACATTCGAGTGTTTACGACGTGACAGACTCATGGCTCATTTAATTATTGCAACAATTCTTGAAGGTAGGTACTATTATTAACATTTGACAAGAACTGTTTTGAGAGAGAAACTTTTAAAAAATTAATAGACTTTATGGGACTTCCCTGGTGGTCCAGTGGTTAAGACTCCACGCTTCTACTGCAGTGGGTGCGAGTTCCATCCCTGGTCAAGGAACAGAGATTCCCCATGCTGCACAACACGGCCAAAAAAAAATTAATAGACTTTATTTTTTGGAGCAGTTTTAGGTTTACAGAAAAATAAGCAGAAAGTACAGAGAATTCCCATATACTTCCTCTCACCCCTCTGCCCCCCCCTTTCCCAAATCAACAACCTTGCTTTAGTGAGATACATTTGTTACAACTGATGGGTCAACACTGATACATTATTATTAACTAAAGGCTGTAGTTTACATGAGGGTTCACTCCGTGTTGTACATTATATGGGTTTTAACAAATATATACTGACATGTATCCACCATTACAGTAGCACACAGAATAATTTCATTGCCCTAAAAATACCCTGTGCTCCAACCATTCATTCTTCCCTCTCTCCCCCTAGTCTCCATAGTTTTTTATTAGCTTTTGTTGGTTTGTTTGTTTGTTTTGCGTTACGCGGGCCTCTCACCATTGTGGCCTCTCCCGCTGCGGAGCACAGGCTCCGGACGCGCAGGCTCAGCGGCCATGGCTCACGGGCTCAGCCGCTCCGCGGCATGTGGGATCCTCCCAGACCGGGGCACGAACCCGTGTCCCCTGCATCGGCAGGCGGACTCCCAACCACTGTGCCACCAGGGAAGCCCCTTAGCTTTATATCTTTACTTTTATTTTTTAAAAGTAATGTTTATCTATATATTTTTTAAAAATTCAAAATAGACATATATAAAATCAAAAGAATGTTTTCCTCCCTGGTCTTCCTTATCCAGTCCCCACAAGTAATCACTGTAAAACAAAGCTTTTAATAGTATGATTTTGGAGCTAAAAAAAAAAAAAAAAAAAAGAAACATTTGTGAGTTAATAAGATAATTCTAGGAATTCCCTGGAGGTCCAGGGGTTAGGACTCAGTGCTTTCACTGCTGTGGGCCCAGTGCAATCCCTGGTTGGGGAACTAATATCCCGTAAGCTGCACTGTGTGGCCAAAAAATAAATAAATAAATAAATAATCCTATTGATTTGAATCATTCCTCATTTTGTCATAAACTTTCTAAACTGAAATCTAATCTTTATTATGAATAAAAGTAGAATAAGTATATATTCTTCAGGAACCATAAGACTACACAATCACTACATTTTGGTTTGACCTTACAGAAATATGCATAAAGAGATTTTTAGTCCTAACTAGGAGCAGTTTATAGGACTATGTAGGTAATGAAACCAAAATACATATTCTACTCTTCAAAAATGTGAAAGCCTCAAGAAGCCAGGAAAGTTCAAACATGTCACTTATATTATTGTCTTCCACTAATCTACCCGCTTTCACTCATACCCAGATTCCTTTGCTTTTACCATCTTTCTACTGCTTAATATTGAATTCACTGCCCAGGGCTACTATAGTTGGATATAGGCCATTGGAAAACAGATTAAACTAGGCCATGTGATTATGTGGGAAGCTGGAAGACTGAATTTCATCTGGACATCACTACACCTCTAATCATGTTTACCAGTGCCAGACATGAACCTCTGCAGTCCGCTAAATCTTCCTTTGCAAAAGCAATCTTAACAGGCTGATTAGAAACTGGCTACGCCTGAGAGCTCTTTCTGGCCTTGTTCTCTCACAGTGGGAGTGGAAATTGGACAAGGTGATGATCTCTAAGTCCCTTTCCACCTCGAAGATTATGTAGTTTTAATCTGGAATGTCTTCATTCCCAAGAATCTTAGGCTACTTTCAGGAGGAAATACAGAAACTGAGGCACTCAAAAACCCATATTCTAGTCCTCCCCTTCCTTGTCCTGCACTAAAATAAATTCTATATTAGGTTTATCTGAATTGAATCCACAGTTGCTCCCTAGGCAAGAGCACTTTTTCATTTCCAAGTAAAATCTACTACCAGAACCTCTGAAAAGCTGAGAAAGGTCCAGGTCACTTCCATTTTTTGAGGGTCTGGGTATCTTGGAAGAACAAAATGCCAGACTGGTTTCTAAAAGTTGTGGTAGATTTTAGATGCTTACATTTAATAAATACAAAATATCATTTGGAAATAACTTCAAAGTCTAATTTTGAGACTCTCTCTTCTAATAGACCTTCCTTCTACTCTGTGCTTGATTATGTTCGATTTGAAAAAGCTAGATCCTCTGGGTTACACATGAGTTGTGAATTATTCTTATATCTCTTTGATTCTGCTTTAGCAGCTAAATTGTGTTTTAGCCCCTTGAATAATAAGACTAATGTCCTAGGGATGTTGCTGCTGGGATGGCCATTTCAGGGACATGAACTTGGGCACAGGTTCAGCTTTACTGTACTGAGAACTGAGGGTGCTGACTCAGTGTACAAGTCAGGAGCTCCCACCCCACTAGGAAAATATTCCCTGCTTTTATACAAAAATGTTGACTGTCATTCCTGCTGATCCTGTTTGCTCTGTGTGTTTCAAAGCCAGATGATTCAAGTCAGAATTCACCAAACCCTGGGGGTTTGTTCAAGGGCCACTTTTGCAACATTTCCACCCCTGAGCTTATGGAGTTTTCCATTTTCACAGTCTAATTTTAACATACTATAAAATGGTTTGTAATTTGCATAGGATAACTTTTAATGAGGTTAATGGTTTATGATGATTAAAAATTTAGAAAATACTACATATAAATATGCAAATTTTTAAAATCTGTCATCCTACCTGCCACTAAGAGAGAAATATCTACCAACAGTTTTTTAAGCTGAGATAATATAAACAATATTATCTAGTGAGATTTTCATTTTTTAAATATCATGGTCTAATATGAATACAGGCCAGAGATTACTACTTGATTTTGAAATGAAAGGAGGCCTGCACATTGTATCTAAGATTAAGATAGCTTTATTACCAATTTTGTTTCTCAAGTAACCTGTGGGCCAGTCATATTACTGCTTTTAATGATTAAACCTACCTGACTTAAGGAATCTTCATTGGGGTCTACAAATGGGTCATTTTGGAAGACTTTTGGAAAACTTTTCATTGTGGGAGAATTGAGTTTCACCTGCAGTTATAAGAACTAATACAGAGAGAGCTCATATACCTTTTGCCTCATTTCCCCCAGTGACAACATCTTTGCTAACTATAAAACTATCACAGCCAGGAAACTGACATGGATACGATCCATAGACCTTATTCAGATTCCACCAGCTTTACATGCACTTGTGCATGTGTGTGTGTGTACGCTCAAGTGCATGTATTTAGTCCTAAGCAATTTTATCACATGTGTAGATTCATGTATTCACCACCACAGTCAAGAGACAAGACTGTCCCATCACCACAAGGGTCCCATGTGTTGTTCTTTTGTAATTGTACTCACTTCCCGCCTGCTTTCCTCCTCCCTTCCTGCCACTTCCTGGCAACTACTAATCTGTTCTCTATTTCTGTATTTCTTGTCATTTCAAGAACGTTACCAAAAAAAATTAATAATAATAATAGTAATGTTACATAAATGGAATCCTAAGGTGTGTAACCTTTTGAGATTAGCTTTTTTCACTCAGCATAATTTACCTGGAGATTTATCCAAATTGTTTCCTGTATCTATAGTTCATCCCTTTTATGGCTGAGTAGTGTCCTATGTCATGGACGTACCACAGTCTGTGTAACCATTCACCGGTTGGAGGACGTCTAGACTGATTCCAGTTTTTGGCTATTACAAATAAAGCTACCATGAACATTTGTGTACAGGTTTTTGTGTGCATATAAATTTCCATTACTCTGAGATAAATGCTTGTCAGAATATTTTGATTCTAGCATAATTTTTTTTTCTTGGTCTTTATCTATCCACCTTGTGTGTTTCCAGTTATCTTTGACCTCTGTTAGAACATTTGTTTCTTTCCTTTTTTATTTTTTATTTTTATTTTTTTTGCGGTACGCGGGCCTCTCACTGCTGTGGCCTCTCCCGTTGTGGAGCACAGGCTCCGGACACCCAGGCTCAGCGGCCATGGCTCACAGGCCCAGCCGCTCCGCGGCATGTGGGATCTTCCCGGACCAGGGCACGAACCCGTGTCCCCTGCATCGGCAGGCGGACTCTCAACCACTGCGCCACCAGGGAAGCCCTCTTTCCTTTTTTAAAGCATTCTACTTATTGACAAAGATTTCCAGAGGGGAAATAAAAGAGTAGATGGTGTGTATTGGTTTCTCCTGTTTGAACTGTAGATAGTATTAAACTCGGCATGATGAATCTTAGAGCTCAAGAAATAAACTTAAGCACACATTTACTTTCAGACTTACAAGAGAATCACATCAGAGAAAGCCAAACACAGTGATCATATAACGAATTTGAAAGAAAAAACCAAAGCAGAGTTACATCCACTTCCAGGTAAAGTGAATTTACTCTTTTCTTTTTCCTTGAGGCACTAATTTTAATTATCTTAGTCTAGCAATGGACAGTATTTGTTTTTGGCTTCTTTACTAACTTAATCCAAAATGATTCTGGGTAGAAGTTCATTCAGAAAGGAAAAGTCCAACCAAAGCCTAAAGAATATTGTTAGAGGTTTCGGATGAGGGCATTTGGTAAATGAAAACATGTACTTTTAAACTGCTGACCAGCAGCTTTGACTTCTTTGTGTGGTAATATTACTTTTCCCCTACTCAGGTTTCCATTCATGCAGGCATAATTTTAGTATCTGTCTCTCTCAGCAGCTTGACCTTTCATTTCTCTCGTTAATTTTTTTTAAGTCATGAAACTAATTTTGTTTCAGTTTTGGCTAAGACCACCTGTGTGCAATGACATTAGTAGATTCAGTCATGTCTACTGAGTCCCTCAGTTGATCCGACTGATAAAATGGCAACTTGTAAGAAAAGAAATTTGACATTTTCACCCTAATGTATATTTCTTGCCTTAAACTGCTTGCTTTAAACCATACTTTTTTCCATCTCAGCTATAAGGCCATTATTATCAAATACCATGATCACTATTTAGGGGCAAAGAAAACAGCTGCTCATGGACCAGTTTTAACCTTTTAGTCATGAGAACAATAAGAAACAGAATATCATTAGTAAACATTGTTGAATATAATCATGAGATGGCTGATTGTAATAATGATAAAATACAGCACTTCCATAGCACTTCCTTGGTTTTAAACCCCTCTTCATACATATTATTGCAGTCAATCCTCCCAATAGTTCCATGAGGTAGATATTATTAATATCCCTATTTTACAGATGACAAAACTGAGGTTGAGGGAGGACTAGTGGCTTCTCAGAGTCATCAGCTAGTAAGTTAGCTACTTTTCCATGCTATTTCACATGACACATTGCCTGTTTATTTTCATGGTTTGTATTTAAATAAATAATACACATGAAATTATTATTTTCTTAAGTTCAACAGATTCAAAAGGGTTTTCAGAAGAGCAGACCCTTCGTACCTCCCCAGAGGCAACCAATAACACCAGTTTCTTTGTGTCCTCCAGGAGAGGGTCTCTACAAATATAACTCTCTAGGACTATATTACCCTCCTTTTGTCCTAACACAAATAGTACCATACTGTATACATAGCTCGTTTCCTTGCTTTTTTTTCACTGAACAGACTACCTTGAAGACCATGTCATATCAGTACTTATTGGTCTGTCTCATTTTTTTAAATGACTGCACAGTGTCTCACCATCTTCCCATGCTCTTTAAATTAATACTTTGCTTAATGGACTAAATTTTAAAGGTGAAAAAGAGAACCTTGTGGGTGCCGAGGAAGCCAGTTCAGAAACCCCCGAAGTACCTTTAGTGGAAGCTCCGGTGGTGGATGCTGCAGAGCTTCCCAGTGCTACAGTTGCAGTCGTAAAAGAGGCTTCCCCCTGTCCAGACAATGTGGAGGCTGCTGCCGAGGAGACCACTGCCGCTGGTGCTGAAACTGGGTCAGAGGTGACAGATGTGGGGACGGGAGAAACCGCAGAGGTCAGCACTGAAACCACGTCAGAGGTTACCAGCGCAGTTCGGGATGAAGCTGTTGCCATCGATAGTGATAAAGGTACAACCGAGAGCGAAAGCTGTGGTGAATATGCTGAACTAGAAGAAAATTCTCCAGTTGAGTCAGAATCCTCTGCTGGGGCTGATTTACAGGAAGAAGCCAGTGTTTGTTCTGAGGCCGCCTCAGCCCAAGGCTAATCTCATGCTGATTGACACTTGGGCAAAAAATGCCACAGAGGGTCTGATAGGTGTTTTTGTAGTTTCAGTAACCTTAGATTTTAAAAAGTCTTCTTTTCTAGAAAATGTTAATGTGCCTTGAGGATTTGGGGTATCTGCTGATAGATTTCAGGATCAAGAGATTTGAGATTTTCATGCTGAATAGTTTTCTACTCGCTGGGATCAGAATATGACATGTAAAGAGCTTAAAGAGTTTCACCTGCGGATTTAAATTTTATATCATAGGAATTGAGCTATCTATACAACCTGCATTCACTTTAATTTTGCTATAATTTTACCTTTCTTTAATGTATGTAAATCTAGATTCTTGAGTTTTGATTTGAACTCATTTAAATAAATTTGGAAAATCTTTAGTGCTTCTATATTTATTCACTAATATTTATCTGTATAAATAGTATATACTAATATACCCACATATAACAGCACATGAACATTGCAATGTTATCAAAGAAAACATAATCTAGGGAGAACTCTGCATATGGCAATATATGTATCCGTTCTCCCCTCTATATTACACGGCAGGCTGTGCCAGTATTTTCCATTTCAGTTTAGTTCTCTTCAAGCAGCATTTATCCTGGCACTTTGTGCCAGTGGTCATTCATTCATTCCCATAGTCAACAAATATTAACTGAGCACCTGTAATTTACCAGGCACTGTTTTAAGTGTTGAGATTAAAAAAAAAAAAAAAAAAGATAAAAATTCCTACCCTTCCCAGCTCATGTTCTAGGGTATATATAAATACTCTAAACAAATATAAATCATAAACAAGATAAATAAGACAATTATATAGTATGTTAGATACTGATAAGTATTTGAAAAGAAAAATAATGAAAGTAAAGGGATTATAAGTGTTGGTTAGGGCAGCCAGAGAAGACCTTACTGAGAAGCTGTCTTGTGAGTATAAATGTGAAGGATGTATAAGGGACCTAGTCATGAGGACATGGCAGGGCGGGGCTGGTGGGAGAGCAGCGGAAAATCATCCCAGATGAGGGGACTGAGAAGGGTAAAGGATTTGAAGCATGAATATGCTAGAGAATTTGAGGAATTGCAAGGTGGCCAGTGTGTGGCTAAAGTGGAATGAAAAAGAGGGAGAGCAGTGGAGATGATTTAAGAGAGAAAGAATGATTATGCAAGGGTGGGCTAGATCACGCACGGTCTAGTAAGATTTTGGCAACTCAGGTAAGTTGGGAAGTGGTAGTGGATGCTACTGATGCTCTGACTAGATCCCTTTAACTGGGCCAGTACATTTAGTCCTAGCTGCTCTGAGTGTCACACACACACCCCACCCCCAACCTCACCCCAGGCAGCTCACAGTTGGTGACTGACTACCGTGGTGGTACAAAAGGTGGAGCCTTCTCTGAGGGACAACGCAGAGCTTCCCAGTCGAAGCTGGTTTCCAGCTGAGATTACATCCTTGCTTAGCTTTCTCCCCCTGTTCTATCCCGCTTGCCTCCTTCCTATTCCCCTGGGAGCACTCCTTTAATAAATCACCTGCCTCTAAATTCCTGTTTCAAGCTCTGTTTCTAGGCACTCCACCTAAGATAATTGTACTGGATGTAGTCCCAGGAAGCAGACCCTAAGAATAGGGTTCTGGAATTGTATCACTCTCCAGCTGGATGGCGATGAGGACCCCATCACTGGTGGTAGGTGGAGGACTACTATTCCCTGGCCTTCTCTAGCAGTGCAGTTGCTAAGATTTTCACTCATGGTAAACTAGGGTAGGATATAGGTGCAAGATGACATACTGGCTGGTTTAATGCCTCTGGAATTTGAGAGCTAGCAAGAAATAATAACTGCAAGGACTTAATCATTGCAATTAAGGGATGCTGTTTCACTGAACATTCTGTAAGATGGAGCAGAAACACTACCCAGTACCACTCTACGACCTCAACACACACACACAAAAATGCATTCTTCTCCACTGTTTTAGTTAGGATGCTTTCTGCTGCAAATAACAGAAAGCAACTCAAAATAGATTAAACAACAGAGATAGTTATTACCTAACCAGCTATCCAGAGGTCAGGCAGCTGCCAGGTTGGTTTATTCTGTGGCTCAGTTGTTAAGGACCAGGTTATTTCTATTATTCTGTTCTATTGGGTTGACCAAAAAGTTCATTTGGTTTTAAGTAAAAGACACATTTTTTATTTTCACCAAGAACTTTATTGAACAACATGGTCATTGACCGAACGAACTTTTTGGCCAACCCAATACTATCAAGATTGTTTGGGCTTTATCCTTGGTAGGCTTTCCTCATAATCACAGGATGAATCACCATAATTCTAGCTATCTTATTCAGCCACATTATTAATGTCCACTCAAAGTCATTCAAAAACACAAACTTCCTCATCTTAAAAAAAAGAAATATATATATACATATTTCTTTTTAATGTTATATTGTGGAAAATTTCAAACAAAAGTAGAGAGAACAGTGTAAGGAATCTTCGTGTGCCCTCACCCAGATTTACCAATTATCAACTCTTGGCAAATCTTGTATTCGTAGTCCCACCCACTTAATCTTCTACTACTACTACTGCCTGTACGTAAAATAATAATAATAATAATAGTAATAATAATTATTTAGTATTGCTAATTAGTCAGGAATCAAATTTCCTTAACTGCCTCATAAAGGGTTTTCTCCTCCCTTCAGTTTGTTTTTTGGCTCAGAATTGAAGTCCACAAATTGCAATTGGTCAATATGTCCTTAAGTCTATTTTTCTATAGGTTCCCCTTCATCCCCCTTTTGTTTCTCCTTGCAATTTATTTTTTTTAATAAACTGGGTCATTTGATCTGTAGCTTTTTTTCAGTCTGGGTTTTGTTTATTGCCACCATGTGTATTTTTTGGTTTTGTTTTAACGTGTTCCTCTCCCTTGTACTGCCTCTAAGTTGGCATTTAGCTCTAGAGGTTCGATCAGATTTAGGCCTATTGTTTGGACAGGAATACTTCATAGGTGGTCTTCACACTTCCATCGGGACCCACAATGACTAATTGTTTTTCTCTTTGTGATGTTGGAAGTCATCGATCCATTATTTCACTAGGAGTTGTAAAATGGTGCTATTGTAATTTTATCATGATTTATTAGCGGGACTACTTCTATAAAGTGGAACTTCTTTCACCAACTGTTTGATTACATTGAGGTAAAGCTCATATAGGAAAGATAGAGTAAATACTTGGATCTCTCTTTTTATTTCCAGGTTTCAAAACTATGTGATGGCTCCCTAGCATGCTCCGTAAGTGACCAATACATTATTTTTTAGTATCATTATGAACTCAGCGATTTAAACATAAATTTTGTGCTTTAATCAATTGCAGTTATTATCCTTATTAATGCTCAAATTTCCCATCATTGACAAATGGGAGAGTTCAAGTGTGCTTTCTGAGTCTTTCTGCCTCAAACCTAGTAGTCTTGGATAGCTTCCTTGCTTTCTGGTATGATAAGATGTAAATATCCTACCCCAAACCTGGAATCAGCTATTTCTTTTAGGAACCCTGCTGCTTTTTAATGTGACTGTAGTATTTAAGGATTTAAGGATTTAAACTATAATCTGGGTGATTAAAGGATGTCGATTGCTACTGGGTTGGTCACTGTATCTAGGCCTTTAAGTAGACAGAGCTATGCCATTTTGCATTCCCAAAACAGCAATATATGTGAGTACCTGTTTCCTGTTAGAGTATATTGTCAAATGTGATAGATTAAAAAAATGATATCTCAGTGTACTCTTAATTTACATTTCCTTTATTAAGAGTGAGATTGGACAGTTTTTCATTTGTTTAAGGGCCATGTACATTTCTTTTTATGCAAACTATCTGTTCATATCTCTAGTATATTTTCTATAGTGTTGTCAATCCTTTCCTTTTTTATTTTTTAGAAGCTCTTTATATAATAGAGATAGTAAACTTTTTCTTTTAAATTTATTTTTGGCTGCATTGGGTCTTCGTTGTTGCACACGGGCTTTCTCTAGTTGCGGCGAGCGGGGGCTACTCTTCATTGCGGTGTGCGGGTTTCTCAGTGCAGTGGCTTCTCTTGTTGCGGAGCACGGGCTCTAGGCGCACGGGCTTCAGTAGTTGTGGCTCGCTGGCTCTAGAGCGCAGGCTCAGTAGTTGTGGCACACGGGCTTAGTTGCTCCACGGCATGTGGGATCTTCCCGGACCACGGCTCGAAACCGTGTTCCCTGCATTGGCAGGCGGATTCTTAACCACTGCGCCACAAGGGAAGTCCCGAGATAGTAATTTTTTGTCTGTAAGTTATAAATATTTTTCCAAGTTTGTCATTCATCTTCTTAATTTACTTATAATGTTTTTGTAGTATGAGATTTTTAGTTTTTAATGTAATCAAATTGATCAACCTTTTTCTGTATTGTTGCTGAATTTTGAGCTATTATTAGTGTAGCAGATTGGGAGAAAAAATAGCCACACATTCTTCCCCTGTATGCACACTACTGTGAAATGTGACTTTGTATCTCTTCCCATCAAGAGATGAGGACTATTTTTCACCTCCTTGAATTTAGGCTTGCCTTGTACTTTGCTTGGTAGAACGCTGAGCAAGTGACTTCATGAGAGTTCTCCCTCTCTTGGAACCTTGGGACCATCAAGTGGAAAAGCTTGGGCTAGTCCATGAAGATGAGAGACCATGTGGAGAGAGAAACCCCACCTACCACTGGCACCAGCCCCAAATCTGTGAGTGAGGCCGTCCTAGACCAGGCATGCCTGATGGCTGCATTGTCAGAGTGACCCAGGCAAGACCAGATAAGAACCACACAGCTGAACACAGACCAAACTGCTGATCCTCAAAATTGTGAGCAAAGAAGATGGTTGTGTATTAAGCCATGAAGTTGGGGCGGTTTAAGCAGAGAGGTATAGTTAAGATAGTTAGGAAATAAAACTTTGAATTTGGTGCAGCCCAGCTTTCGTGTGTTGCATTTCACATTCCTTAACTGGGATGAAAAAAGAACTAGCTATGCCCAGCAGATTCAGTATTTGTCTGGCTTAACCTCCTGACCAACTGTTGCCTTTTCTGAAATTTGTTTTTTAGAACTACTAAATGCCAAGTGTGACTGTACCCAGAGGATTTTTTTTCTTTTTAAAATTCAATGTTTATTGAAAACAACATTTTCAAGTCTAAAAGCAACCTATATTTTATTAACTGTTTTTGAGTTTAACAACCAGTGTAATGAAAGCTCAACAACAGTATTCTATAAGCAGCATTGAATTATCAGACCACTGACTGATTTTAATAGAATAAAAAACATGTTAAAAAAAGTCAAGGGACTTCCCTGGTGGTCCAGTGGTTAAGAATCCGCCTGACAATGTAGGGGACGTGGGTTCAATCCCTGGTTGGGGAGCTAAGATCCCACATGCCGTGGGGCAACTAAGCCCGCGCGCCGCAACTACTGAGCCCATGCACCACAACTAGAGAGCCTGTGTGCCACAGCTACTGAGCCCGCACACTCTGGAGCCTGCACACCACAAATAGAGAGGAGCCTGTGTGCTGCAACGAAGACCCAACACAGCCATAAACAAACAAACAAACAAACAAACAAATAAATAAATATTAGGGAAAAAAGTCAAAATGGGAGAAATAGAGTGTGAGGCCTAGAATGGGAACCCCATTGCAAAAGATAAAAATTGGCAGCAGAATCAGACAAGCAGATTACTTCTCTTTGATGAAGACAGGGATATAAAGGAAGAATAAGTTTAGAGAAACACAACACACATTCTAATCAATGACATGCCCATGAAATTTACATATTACTTTAACTGTTGAAAGAAAGGTTTGGAGCAGTCTTTTTTTTTTTTTTTTTTTGCGTTACACGGGTCTCTCACTGTTGTGGCCTCTCCCGTTGTGGAGCACAGGCTCCGGACGTGCAGGCTCAGCGGCCATGGCTCACGGGCCCAGCCGCTCCGCGGCATGTGGGATCTTCCCAGACCGGGGCACGAACCTGTGTCCCCTGCATTGGCAGGCAGACTCTCAACCACTGCACCACCAGGGAAGTCCCTGGAGCAGTCCTGAACAAGGGATCTGAGGTAACTACTCTGTCCAGTTTTTCAAAACATGGATTTTCTATCATGAAGTACAGTGTATTCCACCACCAGCTTTTGAGAGTTGAAGCTGGATTCAGGGAAGATTAGTTTCTGAATGTGTTAGTAATTTCTGTGCCAAGTATTTGTCCTGTCAGATAGCATCTGTTGACCAGAAGCAACACTGTCCTTTATAATAAAGCACATCATATAATGTTTTCCCTCAGTTAAAAAACCCTCTAAAGAAATTTCTAGAAAAAAAAGTATTTATTTTATTTAACTTTTGGGGTAAGTTTTTAGAGAATTAGTTGGAGGAATTTAGAAAGTTAAACATTATTATTTGAATTTTTCACATGGATATATAATTTTAAGTATTTATTGCCCCAATCAATGATTAAACTAATATAAAAACTTAACCTTTATTTTCTGAGATTATTTCATATGGATATTGATTTCTGGGGTATGGGATGAGAATAATAGCATTTGGGGGGAATTCCCTGGCAGTCCAGTGGTTAGGACTCCACGCTTTCAGTGTCAAGGGTGCAGGTTCAATCCCTGGTTGGGGAACTAAGATCCCACAAGGCTCGCAGCATGGCCACAAAAAAAAGGAAAAAAAAATTAGTATTTTCCTTTATCAAGTGGCATGAAGATGGGAAGATTGTAGGCATTATTTACCCCCTTTAAGAATGAGAATTCTTCCTCACATGTCAGAAATGCTTTCATTCAGAACTAGGGAAAGAATCTTCCTTTGGAGTGGAAGATTCTACGTGATCTGTGGTTATATCTATTATGTCTCAATCAGAAATCAAATAGAATGACCAATTAAACTGATTTTTAAAATTCACCTTTAGATGATAACTGATTGAAATACTCATGCAGTGATTTTTATACAGAACTTTCTTTCTTCCTTCCTTTCTTTCTTTCTGGCTGCGTTGGGTCTTCGTTGCTGCACACGGGCTTTCTCTAATTGTGGCGAGCGGGGGCTACTCTTCGTTGCGGTGTGCGAGCTTCTCACTGCGGTGGCTTCTCTTGTTGAGGAGCACGGCCTTCGGTAGTTGTAGCACGCGGGCTCAGTAATTGTGGTGCACGTGCTTAGTTGCTCCGCAACATGTGGGATCTTCCCGGACCAGGGATCGAACCCGTGTCCCCTGCATTGGCAGGCGGATTCTTAATCACTGTGCCACCAGGGAAGCCCTGTACAGAACTTTCAATAAGGAAAATAATACATTTCTTTTAAAGAACTCAAATAGTAGCAAAATATTCTGGACCTGAGATTTTGAATTTACCACCATCACATCTCACTCCTCCCAGTCCTCTCTGTCTCCAAACTGTTACCTTAGTTCAATTCCTCATATCTGCAGTCTCTTAGCAAATCTCCCTACCATGCAATTCACTGTTATCCTTCTAAAATAGTTAATGGATCATGTTACCTCCCAGTTTAAAACTCTTCAGTAGCCCACCAATATCTGATTAAGGACATTTGAATTTGTTATTGCTTTACAGTCAAAATTCTTATTTTATGGTACGACATTCAGGGCCCTCCACAAACCACAACTGTCCAACCTCTCTTCAATCTTATTTATTTATTTATTTTTGGTCCTTACTCCTATTTTCCTGTGGCTCCCAGCCACCTCCTGTGACCCGACAGCCTCAGTGATTTAGCAGAATCATTACTTGAACTTGCCATCCTGTTTTATGCCTCAGAGATCTTGTACATGTAGTTCACTCCATCTGGAAAGACACTCCCACCCCCTCAGCTGGCTCAACTTCTTTCTAATTACTCAGCTCAAGCATTATTTGCTCTGCAATGCTTTTCCTCACCTGACTGAGCTGAAGCTGTCATACCTTCCTTTGTGTCATTCTACACCTTACTCTGTTATTGCATTTATCGTTCTGTTTTTCAATTATTTGTTTATATTTTAGAATCTCTGAATAGAATGGGGGTTGTCTGAGAAGAAAGGCCATATTAAGGCCCTCAATAGGTGTTTGTTGAAGGAAATTATGATCCTCAGGGAGTTATGGCCTGTTGTATAGAGTTGACATCTACGAAACTGCTGATATTTGGCCATTTTTGACCTACCAAAACAGCAATTTTATAAAATTCAACCTAAATATATTCCAAGAGGTAAATCTTGAGAAAAGTTCAGATTGCTAATGTCACTAAAATACTTATAATTTTGGACTTCCCTGGTATTCCAGTGGTTAAGCCTCTGCACTTCCATTGCAGGGGGCATGGTTTGATCCCTGGTGGAGGAAGTCCCACATGCCACGCGCTGTGGCAAAAAAAAAAAAAGACAAGTTCTAATATAAATACAGAATTTTCTCAGATTATTTGGAAAATCAACTGAAGAAATTCCCAAATATAAATGTGTTTTTTTCAAAAAGAAATCAGCCTATATTTTCTTCTCTTAGTACCAGATCCACTTGTCATTCTGAATTGAATTTTCAT
This sequence comes from Mesoplodon bidens, assembly GCF_964165515.1. Lineage (NCBI taxonomy): Eukaryota > Metazoa > Chordata > Mammalia > Artiodactyla > Ziphiidae > Mesoplodon > Mesoplodon bidens. The sequence continues at coordinate 102,424,891 of NC_138176.1, read as the reverse complement.
CCCATTTGCATTTTATTTTTAATTTTTTTTAGAAGCATTACATTTATAGATATCTTGCTCTGTTTTCTATCCAGACCCTTTCCCTTCATACCTTTGTTAACAGTCTAAAGAGGGCAAGCATAGGGTTTTGGTTCAATAGTGCTCTGGGAAGGCTTTTCAGCTCTAGAACAAGCATCACCACATTAATCAATTTACATGAGAACTGTAGCTGCAGGCAGATTCCAGTGCAATTACATGTGTCACCTCACATTATTTTAGCTTCACTGTTCCTGAAGAGATTTTTTTCCCCAAGTATTTAAACATGACTCTTCATAAAACAATGACTGTCTCTCTCCTGGGGAAAGTTGAAAAGAAATACCCAATATCTTCATATTATTCCTTAAAACTTATTCAAATCAAGTCAATATAATAAAGTTGATCTGAGAGCTTATATAAGTCCTTGCAAAGACATTTCTTGTCCAACGATAACTCACTTCAAAAGATTTATCTGTGAAAGCAGCAGTAATGAAGCAGGGTTCCCAGTATCATCTTAACTCTTTTTTTACCCATTGGCTATTTAGGTTACAGTGAGATTTTCTGCTTCTCCCTGAAAGTCAATTTCCTCATAACTTGGCATTAATTGGAAGCAGAAGTTCTCATATTCTTGTCAGTACCAACAGTTGGCCATCATCTGGGCTGTGTGGAATATCTTTGTGTAGATGAGTTTTGTCTAGTCAAGTTTCCATAGCTTTCAGTGTAATATAAATATATGGCTAAATATGTATGGTTAAAAAATGAAGGTAGTTTTTGGGGGGGGACTTACTATACTAGATATAAAGACTTATAAAGCTATAGCAATTAAAAGAGTAGTTGGTATAACTGAATGATAAACAAATAGCAATGGAAAAGAATAGGCAGCTGAGAAATAAGCCCACACGTATATGAAAAGGAGTATTATGACCGATTTGAAATCGGTGAGGAAATGATGAACTCTTTAGTAAGTGGTACAGAGACTACTGAGTATCCTTATTGAAAAATAAAATAAAATTAGCCCTTTACCTCACAATATACATGCAAAAAATTACAAATGGATTAACAATTTAAAAGTGAGAAGAAAAATTCTAAAATTTTTGGAAGGAAATATTTGGCTTCAGAAAAGGGAAGGATACCTCAAAATTACAAAACAGAAGAAAAAGATTGATAAATTTGATTACATTAGTATAAAACCTCTACACAATAAAAATAACCATGATGAAAGTGAAAAGATAAACCACAAGATATAAAACTGGCAGAGTACAAGAATCCAGGCTATTTCAAGAATTTTTACCAATAAATAACAAAAAGAGAAACAGCCTAAGTAGAAATTCACAAAGGATGAGAATTCATAGATGGGGGCTTCCCTGGTGGCGCAGTGGTTAAGAATCCGCCTGCCAATGCAGGGGACACAGGTTCGAGCCCTGGTCTAGGAAGATCCCACATGCCGTGGAGCAACTAAGCCCGTGTGCCACAACTACTGAAGCCCGTGCGCCTAGAGCCTGTGCTCCACAACAAGAGAAGCCACCGCAGTGAGAAGCCCGTGCACCACAACTAAGAGAAAGACCACGCGCAGCAACAAAGACCCAACACAGCCAAAAATAAATAAATAAATAAATAAATTTAAAAAAATTCATAGATGAAAAAAGCTGAATAGCTAATACATATATGAAAATATTCTCAGCTTTATTGGTAACCAATGAAAAGCAAACAAAAACAATAATATGCAAAAATGCATACCTATCAGATTTGCAAACATTTCAAAACTCTAATAACACCAAGTGATGTGTTTGTATATTCAATGTTTATTGGTAGATCCAATTCAAAAAGGAATTTGACAATAGCTAGTAAAGATGAATATACTCATACCCTGTGACCCAACAATTCTACTTCTAGGTATATCTTTTAGAAATGGAAACCCTCACATGTGCTCTTGGTGATATGTACCAGAATGGTCACAGAAACACTGTAATAGTGAAAAAAAAGGAAAAAACCTAAATGAATCTCAATAGAAAATGGAAAAATAATTTATGGTTTGTTGGTAAAATTGTATCCCAGAAAATTGAGATTCTGCATGGATATTCATCTGTTTGAGTCCCTTATTTATCTTTCTAGGAAAACAACTTAGTTATAAAGAGGGATACCCTTATCTATTATATATACTTTATATATCAATTATATATTCCACATTAATAAGAAAGTTTAAGGAGTTCCCTGGTGGCCTAGTGGTTAGGATTTCACTGTTGTGGCCTGGGTTCAATCCCTGGTCAGGGAACTGAGATCCCGCAAGCCACTCAGCGTGACCAGAAAAAAAAAAAGAAACAGTTTAGTGTTTTACATTATCAGTCAGGTGATTGTGGTTAAATATGACAAAGTTATTGAGCAAAATTAACCTCCTGTGCAAACATAATGTATAATTTAAAGTAAAGAAACAATTTTCTACAGCAAACATTTTAACCAATGTAATAATGACTCACTCAAGTAAACTTTTTTTTTTTTTTTGCATTACGCGGGCCTCTCACTGCTGTGGTCTCTCCTGTCGCGGAGCGCAGGCTCAGCGGCCATGGCTCACGGGCCCAGCCGCTCCGCGACATGTGGAATTTTCCCGGACCGGGGCACGAACCCGTGTCCCCTTCATCGGCAGGCGGACTCTCAACCACTGCGCCACCAGGGAGGCCCTCAAGTAAACTTTTAAAGGTTCTTTTTCTTTTTGCCATTTTTAGTAAACAAACTTAGAAAAGCAGTTTTCTGTTGATAAGAGAGCAAAAATATATAGAGTTCACTTAAATTTTTGGTAACTGGTATGCAAATATAATATTAATCTTAACATTTCTTTCCAAAGAAAGAATAAATTGTTAATGGGGTGCTTGAAGTTCTCAAAATCTCTTGTTTCAGTAGCTTCTTAATATTTTTTACTAAATGCCATTAAAATTTAAGATCTATTATTTCAACTTCTAATCAATAATGAATTTTTAAAATGGAGGATTATACATTTATATTTGTATATGCAGAAAAGCAGTGGGGGGAAAAGACTGTGAATAGTATATAGCAGTGAAAATGAAAGAAATAAAACTACACGTATCAACATGGATAAATCTCAAAAATATAATGTTGAATGGAAAAGACAAGTTGTCTGTAGTGTATGATACCATATACTTAAAAATAAGAAAAATATTCTATTGTTTATAGATGCCTATGTATATTATAAAAGTATAAATATATGCATATATATTTCAGAAGAGTGGTTATCTCTGAGGAGGGAGGGAGAGGAATGAGGTAAGGGAAAGCTACATAAGGGAAATTTATATTTTTGCAGCTTTATTTCTTAAAAAAGATGTAAAGCAAAAATGGCAAAATGTTATGATATTTCAAAGTGAGATGGTGGGTAGCTATGTATGTATTATACTATTCTCCATCCTTTTCTGTGTGTTTGAAATATCTTGAAATTAAAATGTTAGGTAAGAGGCAGAAAAACCTCACTGTTTTATGCTTAACATTGCACTCTATCCTTCTTTTCAAAGCTAGAAGAATATTAGCTAATTGGCCCTTCTGAAATGGAAAGAGGATGCATCTGGCATATAACACTGTTGTGAACTTAGAAGCCTGGATTTTACTCTTCTTTGGCACTAAACTAACTGTGTGGCCTTGAACAAATCATATATCCTCTCTAGACCTCGCTCGATAAATGGGAAAATTGAACTAGAATGTCTTCTAGTTTTCCTCTGACACTAAAAATTTGGGATTATCACAGTACCTGTGAGACCAGATGGAAGAAAGAATCTTTGCTGTCCTAAGGACCTATTCTGAAATAAATGGCTGCCAGGAGACTGAAAACCCCTGTTGGTCTTAAAGGCAGACCCTGCATCTGATCTAAAAACTCTATAATGTGGGAATCCCCTGGCGATCCAGTGGTTAGGACTCTGCTCTTTCACTTCCCGGGGCCTGGGTTCGATACCTGGTTGGGGAACTAGGATCCCACAGGCCTCTCTGGCTTGGGAAAAAAACAAACAAAACTCTGCAATGCTACAATGCCCTCGAGTCCTACTGAAAAGTCTCACTTACTTTCTCTGAACTTCTTGTAGCTCTTCTGCTATAAATAGTTACCCTTATTTACCAGTCTAGTTGATTCTAGGTGGGCTCTTTTCTTACTGATCGTAAAAATTCTTCTCTCAAATGCCACATCTATTGTCTTAGGCCTCAAAAATTCCACAGTGCCCTTCGAAATAAAATTAAAGGTGTTGACTGCAAGCTCCATCATTTTCCACCAGTAGGCTCTAGCCTACTAGATAATGGCCTTCATTATTCATCATTTCTTGCTGATTCAGTCTATGATTCCATCAGGTACTGTTGTTCCCTTATTTAAAAAAAATCATTCCCACAGTTTCCATTCCCTTTCTGTCTCTTGGCCTTTTCAGAGGACATTCTGTATATTTAAAAACAAATTATTTTCTTCCTTTAATCTATTTCTGTTCTTCTTTTCAGTATTATCCCCCAAAGAAAATAAACTTGCATTATATGTTTATCATATATCATCATGTATTGCATTGTATATTTGTTGAGTTGATCTTTGTCAATTCATTAGAGCCTAGTGTCACACAGTGATATACACTTGTCACAAAGAAAACTGGAAAACATGCTCCTCTCTGTACGTGACTCCCTTCTACATTTTCTGTGTAGATGTAATTACTGGGTAGAGAATGATGGAAATCAGGCTAACCTTGTGAATCAGTACCCCAAGTATTCTAGTTACCTCTGCTCCGCTTCAAGAACAAAACCTAGATTCCCAACTGTAAAAGTTCAAGAAAATACACACCATCAGTCAAAGAAAGGTTCACTTAGGAGAAGGTGGTTGGTGCAGCACAAACTACTGGGTAAACATTACAAAGGTAATGCCTGATTTACAGTGGATTATCGTAAGTGATATCATAGGATATCACTCCTTATCCGAGTTTCTGGGTTACGGTCTACATGAGGACACAAAATATCTCATTAGCCTTCTTCCACAGCACACAGAACACTGCCAGGACACACACTCACTCAAAGTTAGTTCATGATGATTAAGGAAATGTAGTTGTATATTTGTTATTTACTTATAATATTTACCTACCTGGACTTCAAAGGTGTTTACAGTAACTTGCAACAAATCCCATTCATACTCTGTGAGAATTAATATAGAGAAATGTAAAAACAGGTAGAGAGAAGAGGCAATACTTATAGATTCATAAGGTTATTGAATACAAACTCTTCTAGTACTTTAAACCTTCCACTCAAAGTTAACCACCCACTACACTGACTTCAGTTGTAATTTTAAAGGAGAATGAATATTACATTTCTTTAACATGGAAAAGAAATACAGTGATGAGAATTCATTCAATTATGATGAGACTGAGTCCCACTTACAGCATCTTAGGACTTAGTAAAAGTCACAGAGAGAATCCTTTTCTGCCTCCCTGCAGGAGACCCAGAAAACACGAATAAATGGCATTTCCCTATCGCATTTCCCACACTAAGAAAAGACAAAACCAGCTAGGCACTTCCCCAGTCACTTCAGGCTTGGAAGCAGAGCTGCAAGTGACAGCCAAAATGTTCTCCACAGCCAAAAAAAAAGCAGACAAGAAATTGCCTTTTCCCCTCCTTCGGACTCCTGTAATGTAGGAGGTGAGAGAGAGTCCTGGTGGAGGCCCAGATACAAACGATAAATAACTCAAAATGAAAGGAGTGTCTAATTATGGTGGCACAGATAGAGGGATAATAGTTGGTTTTTTTCTTCCCCCCCGTCTTTGGGATTTTAAGAATTAGATGTTACTCGCATTTTTCCCCCTTTGGCAAGTTTTAATTTTAAAAAAATTCCTTTCCTCTGAATGGTTTGAAAATATTTTGATTTTCTTCCAGGCATTTTATTGAAGTGATTTCCTGCTTTATTTTTTTTTAATGTAAAATGTGGGATGGGGATAAAGAAAGATCTACCAGACTTTAGAACAAATACTGCTTATATAAGGCCCTATCTAAAATATCCCAAGAAAAGTACATGCTTGCCGTTGTTTATAATTGGTTAAAAGAGACTGGACGGAAAAAAGAAATAACCTTAAAATCTGACACTTGATTGTCCTACAATTAATACGGAAAATGTTTCCAACTTCACTTTGAGGTTGCCCGGGCTATAGGACTGAATACTTTCCTATGATTCCTTCCTGGGATCTGTTACAGGTTTCTGTGATTTGCTGACTAATCAAAGACCTGTGGTATGCCCCTCTGCACTGTCAAATGGAAATTTAAGAGCAATTCTTCTCCTTCACCATAGGTGTTGCAGATTTGAGGCTAGATTCTCATTTTTTGTTGTCAACAGGGAATTGGGAATGTGCCATCCTGAACTTGGAAGAGGAAGAAAGGGTCCAGATTCTCCAGAGCAATACTTGGTCATAATTCCTTTTTTTTTTTTGCGGTACGCGAGCCTCCCACTGCCGCGGCCTCTCCCATTGTGGAGCACAGGCTCCGTACGCGCAGGCCCAGCGGCCATGGCTCACGGCCCCAGCCGCTCCGCTGCATGTGGGATCCTCCCGGACCGGAGCACGAACCCGCGTCCCCTGCATCGGCAGGCGCCACCTGTGAAGCCCGGTTATAATTTCTTGACACTCATTTTCCCCATCATATAGCAAAAACCCTTACTGAAAATGGAAAGAAAGGTGATTATCCTCATTCTTAGATTTTTCTGAGCATAAGAAGAGAGCCATAGAGAATTCATAGTGTCGTCTTGGAGAGAAGAAACTGAAAGAAAACCGCACAGTGCTTGTCAAGTTTTTCTTCTTTTGATGACCAGTGGAAAACTTTGCAGGATCAAGGCTTGTTGTTAATAGAGTTTCCTAAGTGTAACCTCTTTTATTTGGTCAAATCAATTCACTGCTTTTCAAGACTCAATAACATTTACTAACGGACATTTATTGAACTGCCGACTATGGTACTGGCATTGTACTAGGTGCGTGGATACTGAGAAGTTTACATTCTAGTTGGGGAGAAAGACAAAATGGGCTCTAAAATGTGTTGTGACACAGAAATGTGAACGTAGCTCTGGGAGCCTATAGGAGGGGTGGGGAAGTGAATCATGGTCACAGAAGGCTTCCTGGCGAAGATGATTTCTCACCTGAACTTTGAAGGATGAGTAGCGTTAGCCAGATGAACCAGTGGAGACTTGGGTCAGCGGGCATTCCAGGCGAAGGGTGACCGTTCAGTCTAAAATGTTTGGGGTCTGCGTTTGATTCCTGTAGGGGCACTGTTACTGTTCTATTTAGGGTGGATGCCAGTGTATGCTGGGTGAGTCTCAGTGCTTCTGGGAACACTAACCTGGAGGAATATAACCCTGATCATCGCAGAGTGGGCACCTGTTTGGACAGGACCATTGTCTTCCTGGTCCTTTTACACAGTTAATGTTGCCTTCATGCCTAAAGCATTTCCATGCTTTCACATGCACTTAAAAAAAATTTAATGTGGGTGTTATATAATCAGAACACCAGTACTTAGAGGCAACTCTTTTTGCCGGTAGTCAAATATTTTATTGACTACTCTTTGTCTCAGTTAACCCATCTGGGCTGCATTGTACTACTTTTCAATCACGACAAGTTTCCCTTTATTTTAAGGCAATAGAACATATGACAGTTATGACATTCTGAGGCATTTTCTTGGTTCAGAAGAGAGAAATATATAATAAGGCATTTTATTAGATGTTTTGAATTTAAATTTTCATTTTTCAGGAGGAATAATACATACATCTGTAACCTAACCATTAAATTCTAAATATGACCCATTTAAGAGATAGGTTTCTTTTTTTAATCATTATTTTAAAGAGTATTTCCTGACATTCTTCCCATCTCTCTCCGCTCCGCTTTAAAAAAAAAAACCCAAAACTCTAAGCAAGATTACAACTGTGTTTCTGGACCACGCAAAGGATCATTTCTGTTTCTGAAATTTGGCATACCTCTGTCTAGAACTCTGTCTGAAAGGTCTCTCTCTTGGACTGGAGTCACAATTTTCGAGGGCACACATGAGCAGGGAGAGAGTTAAATCACTCCTCGGCACCAGTGGGATGACAGGACACCCTCACTCTTGACTTTCTAGAAAGAGTTTGTAAAAAGCTTTCCTGTTACGTGAAATCACCCTTGACTCATAGATCGCTGACTTCCAGCCCTCGCCTGCCCTTCGCCCGTGCCCTCCAGGGCCCTTGCCTCCCTCCCAGGACAGCTGTTGTGGTGCTGAAACCCAGACAGCACCACAAGCCAAGGGTCTGGCTGGGTGCCCACTCATACATTCATTCTTTCAATCATTCATCTTTCCATAAGTATTGACAGTTATTGAGTGCCTACTACATGTCAGGCACTGTTCTAAACAGACACCAAAACGGACAAAAATCCTAGTCTTAGAGAGACTTAATGTGCTAAGGTACATGTCTATTAGCTCTGGTGCCCTGCTTTCTGTTTCCATGGCTACTGATATAGGTATCTGCCAGTATGGCTGGGATTCAGTGTTTCTTCCAGGCACTTTGCTCCACTGTCACTCTTAGGAGTGGCCTTCTCAGTACAGTGCTTCTGACTGGTTACATGCATTTTTTTCCCCAAGGCATTCCGTAGTATTTAGTAAGGGAGAAGTTCCTGCCTCAGCTCACATTGTGCGGCAGGTCAACATCTACCTCGGATGGTTCAGATGCTGTGGAAGAGTTTGGATCATCAGCTAGATTGTCCCTTCCCTATAGTAATTTCCTCCCAAGGATTTTCCTCTCCCACTGTCATTTTAAGTGTCTGACTCCTACCAGACTCCCCACAGCCATCTTTGCCATCAGATATGGGCTAACAAATGTGAACCTTAAAAGGGAGGATCTACATCCCAATCTCTAATCTCACAAAGGTTTTTTTTTTTTTTTTTTTTTTTTGCGGTACGCGGGCCTCTCACTGTTGTGGCCTCTCCTGTTGCGGAGCACAGGCTCTGGACACGCAGGCTCAGCAGCCATGGCTCACGGGCCCAGCCGCTCCGTGGCATGTGGGATCTTCCCAGACCGGGGCACGAACCCGTGTCCCCTGCATCGGCAAGCGGACTCTCAACCACTGCGCCACCAGGGAAGCCCTCACAAAGGTATTTTTTCCTTCCCATCCCTATATGAATTTGTAGATGCAAACAAAAATGAGAATGGAATACCTTCCAGCTTCTCTAGACAGCATCCAAGCTCAAATGCCAGTAGATGTTACCTCTCTTAACCTAAGTAACTAAGCACCAGCCTTTGCTGAGCTAAAGAATCTCCTATTATATATGAAATACAATAAACATTTTACTAAAGGTGACTTTTTTTTTTTTTTTTTTTAATTTTAATTTTAATTTTTGTGGTATGTGGGCCTCTCACCGTTGTGGCCTCTCCCGTTGCAGAGCACGGGCTCTGGACGCGCAGGCTCAGCAGCCATGGCTCACGGGCCCAGCTGCTCCGCGGCATATGGGATCCTCCCGGACCGGGGCACGAACCCGTGTCCCCTGCATCGGCAGGCGGACTCTCAACCACTGCGCCACCAGGGAAGCCCACTAAAGGTGACTTTTTAAAAAGCTATTTGAATATTTCCTGTTTTTTTATTTTAAATTAAGCTCTTCCCGTTTTTTATTGTAAAAGTAATATATAATCATATTTAATTACAAAATAAACATAGAAAGACAGGAATATAAGCCATAATCCACTATCCAAAGGAAACGGCACTTATAATTCCATTACATTTTATACATTGTAACTTCTTTTTTTTTTTTTTTTGCGGTACACGGGCCTCTCACTATTGTGGCCTCTCCTGTTGCAGAGCACAGGCTCCGTACGTGCAGGCTCAGCGGCCATGGCTCACGGGCCCAGCCGCTCCGCGGCATGTGGGATCCTCCCGGACCGGGGCACGAACCCGAGTCCCCTGCATCGGCAGGCGGACTCTCAACCACTGCGTCACCAGGGAAGCCCTTTTTCTTTTTTTTAATGTTCACTTTTAAAAAAATTATTACTATTATTATTATTATTATTTTGGCTGCGTTGGGTCTTCATTGCTGCACGCGGGCTTTCTCTAGTTGCGGCGAGTGGGGGCTGCTCTTTCTTGCGGTGCACGGGCTTCTCATTGCGGTGGCTTCTCTTGCTGTGGAGCACGGGCTCTAGGCACATGGGCTTCAGTAGTTGTACCACGTGGGCCCAATAGTTGTGGCTCACGGGCTCTAGAGCACAGGCTCAGTAGTTGTGGCACACAGGCTTAGTTGCTCCGTGGCATGTGGGGATCTTCCCGGACCAGGGATTGAACCCATGTCCCCTGCATTGGCAGGCGGATTCCCAACCACTGTGCCACCAGGGAAGCCCCATTGTAACTTCTTATCTCTCAAAAATGTTTTAAAATATTTTTAAGTCAATTATTTCCCCCCAAAATACAGAAAAACATAGAGTATTAAAAAGTTTCCAGTTTTCTCCCACAATAGAATTTCTTAGTGTTAATCACTAAACAGTGGCTATCCTCCTAGATATTTCTATGCATACGTAAACTTATATTTTCAGTCTTTTTGAATGCACAGGGTTTTGGAGGGGGTTTAATTTACAAAATGTTACTTTTTTTTTCAACCCCTTTGTTGAGGTATATTTTACATATCACATAATTCACTCAAATGTACAATTCAATGATTCTTAATACAATTATTTTACTATTTTACATGTGCAACTATCACCATATATGCATTTTGTGGGGTTTTTGTTTTTTTGTTTGTTTTTTAATTTTTGGCCGCACCTCGTGGCACGTGGGATCTTAGTTCCCCAACCAGGGATCGAACCCGTGCCCCCTGCAGTGGAAGCACAGAGTCTTAAGCACTGGACCACCAGGGAAGTCCCAATACATGCATTTTAAAACGTTTCCATTACTCAGTAAGATGGTTCACACACATTTTGTGTCAACCCCTGTTCCTCTGAGCCCCAACCCAGGGAAATATATACTAATCTACTCTCTGTTTAGAGCTTTGCCTTTTCTGGACATTTTATATAAATGGAACCATACAATATGTGGTCTCTTGTGTCTACTTTCTTTCACTTAGCATAATACATTTATTTTCAGAAAGTGAAGAAAAATGTTTATGAATACTTAATGAGTTTTATTTGAAAATGATCTCTCTCAAGTAAAAAATACAAAGAAGTTTTATGTACTACCAATGTTAGGGCAAGAACTAACAGCATTTATCAGCCATTGAGAACCTCTGCAAAATACCTAAATTTTTTGACATTCCACTCTTCCCTCTAGTGGCCAGGATGAAAAAAGGATATTGTGTTTGTTGCTAGTCAGAACACATCTCAGATTCTTCAAATGCTCCTAAGTGAGAGGCATTACCTTTGGGGATTTCATGTGAGAGTTATTTCCTTTTTGTTTATTAGGGGCCTTTTATAAAGCAAATTTCCTGGGAGGCATAATTTATCATTCCCCACAGTTCTTCCCGCCATTAAATCTACCAGCTTCCCCATGTGGAGGGATTTAGTATGGTATCAAGAGTTCAGGGGCTTCCTTGGTGGTGCAGTGGTTGAGAGTCCGCCTGCCGATGCAGGGGACACGGGTTCATGCCCCGATCCGAGAAGATCCCACATGTCGCGGAGCGGCTGGGCCCGTGAGCTATGGCCGCTGAGCCTGCGCGTCCAGATCCTGTGCTCCGCAATGGGAGAGGCCACAACAGTGAGAGGCCCGCGTACCACACACACACACAAAAAAGAGAGTTCAGACTGTGGTGCCCAATTGCCCAAGTTCAAATCTCAGGTCTGCCACTTCCTAGTTATGGGACCTGGGGCAAGTTACCCTCTCAGTGGCTGAGTTTCTTTTTCTTCTGTAGGATAAGGATGATAATCATACCTGCCTCATGGGGTTGTTGTGAGGACTGAATGAATTAAGATGCATGGAACTCCTTAGAATGTCCTGGCACACAGTAGGAGTTGAATAAATCTTATGCATCCTCCATTCCATGTTTTCTGCCTTCACTCCTACCACAATAAATGCCCAAGCCAGCCCTTCCCTGTGCTCTGCTGTTATCCCACCCTTCCTCCCAATGATTTTGCCTTGGTGATTTTCTCATCTTTCTCCTCTCCTCATCTTTTCCTTCTCGTAAGGAAGGAAGTCATCCCACTTCCTTCCTTCTCCAGTACTGCCTTTTCAGTTCATGACGAAGACTATCGCTGAAGTCTTCAGATCAGTCCCCTACTTCTATCCCTCCAACCAGAATATTTTAAAAATATTAACCAGGGAACTTCCCTGGTGGTCCAGTGGTTAAGAATTAGCCTTCCAACGCGTGGCACGAGGGTTCAATCCCTGGTCAGGAAACTAAGATCCCACATGCCGTGGGGCAGCTAAGCCCACGCACCCTAGAGCCCATGCGCCACAACTAGAGAGCCTGCACACTGCAACTACTGAGCCCGTGTGCTCTGGAGCCTGTGTGCCACAACTAGAGAGAAGCCCAAGCACCGCAACAAAAAATCCCGCATGCCGCAAGTAAGATCTGATGCAGCCAAATAAATATATTTTTTTTTAAAGTTAAAAATATTAACCAGAATTTATTTGTTTCTGCTCAGAACTAATGTTTTGAGGGAATGAGTAATTGGCATGTTGGATGCAATGGATGCTCAAAGAATGTGTAGTCAAAAATAGCTCCCCTGGGCTTCCCTGGTGGCGCAGTGGTTGAGAGTCCGCCTGCCGATGCAGGGGACACGGGTTCGTGCCCCGGTCTGGGAAGATCCCACATGCCGCAGAGCGGCTAGGCCCGTGAGCCATGGCTGCTGAGCCTGCGCATCCGGAGCCTGTGTTCTGCAAGGGGAGAGGCCACAACAGTGAGAGGCCCGCCTACCGCAAAAAAAAAAAAAAAAAAAAAAAAAAAGCTCCCCTTGGGGCTTCCCTGGTGGCGCAGTGGTTGAGAGTCCACCTGCCGATGCAGGGGACATGGGTTCGTGCCCCGGTCCGGGAAGATCCCACATGCCGCGGAGCGGCTGGGCCCGTGAGCCATGGCTGCTGAGCCTGCGCATCTGGAGCCTGTGCTTCGCAATGGGAGAGGCCACAGCAGTGAGAGGCCCGCGTACCGCAAAAAAAAAAAAAAAAAAAAAAAGAAGCTCCCCTATAGCCAACTGCTGATGCTTGACAGCCCTTGCTTTTCAGGGTCCAGCACCGAGAAAACCACGGACTTCTCAGTTTTGGAGACAGTCCTGATCAAAGCAGGCAATATATCTAGAGCCCGTTTTCACGCACAGATCGTGTCTGAGATTAATTCTACTGTTATCAGCCCTACATTTCTGCCACTTCTGCACTTCCTCGGTGAGCTCTGGGACCCTAGTACTACCCTCTAAGCTGCACCCTTCCTAATCACCTGCTATGTTTGCCTAGGGTGTGTGCGTCGAAACTTTTCCTGCAGTGTCTGCTTTAGACACCAGGACCCTCTGCTGGAAGTAAAATCTTTCCTGACTACTAACATTGGATTTGGATACTTGTAAGATGCTTAGGCTTTGCCATTTTTCTTTCCAAGTGATTAGACTGGGCCTCCATCCCCCATAGCTTATCTGAGGTCCTGCTGGAGGCTGGAAGAATCACCCAACACTTCCATTCACCTCACTCGGAATAACATCCCTCACTAGGAGATGCCTGTTGACATGTCCTGCCTGCTAGATGAGAACTCCTGGGATATCGTAGGGTGTGGAGATGCTTATACTCCCTCGGTCCTGACACATGCGACTGGCCAAGTTCCATGTCGCACATGTTGTTTGTTTTGCCACAAAGGCTGGAAATAGGTCTGCTCCTCTAACAGCCCTGTCTGTCCCAAAGCGCTCCCACATGGTAAACTCACCAGGACAGGCTCCCTCCCTGCATTTCTTGCTGCAAAGGGGCTGCAAGTTACTAAGGCTAAGTCAGGAAAGTAGTACAAGAATTCAAATGGAGGCCCACATACCACATGTCCACAGAAATATAGATTGTCAATCAAGTGGACAAATTGTATAATAAAATCTATTCCATCCTCTAACCTTGAGAAATACACCTTCAGAGTAATAAAATGGAAATATGTGTAAATCTATTTAAAGCTATGTCTTTTACTATGACCAAAAATTGGCAAAATATTAAAGATAGATGATTTTAATTATCACTGCGTGTCTGGGTGTTCTATCGATGAGTACGAAATAAAGGCAATCATAATTCATAAATTTTTATGTACTTATTTCTCTGGCCTTCATTTTAGCAAATCATCAATTATGATGTTATCATCAAGATTTTTATAATGATTAGCCTTGACATTCACTGTTTCATACTGTTTTGGGGAATGGGAACCCTCCTTTGCTCTGACTTCATGTCTAACCCTCCTGGCCTTTCTCAGCCCTGTTCACTGCCTGGTCCCTAGGGGAGGAGTGAGGCATTTGAATGGAGAGTTTGGGAGAAGAAGCTGAACATGGTCAAGTTCTTCCTCCTTCTTTTCTTTGAGTTTTGCCTGCTCACAGGGTGCACACAGTCTGCTCTGCCTTTCCAAGTGGCTGTCCAGAACTAGCTATGAGGAGGTAGGTAAGTTCAATTTAAGGGTGAGATATTAGGTAAGCCACTTGGCCAATATACCTAATCTATATATAATGGCAACAGAGGTGATATTTTTGCTCTCTTGCTCTCTTTCTCTCTCGGTTCCACATTTGGGCAGGAAACAGGGCTATCATTCATTGGGTCCCATCAATTCTGACACGCATGGTGGATGAAGTTCACAGGGGCACACAGCCTGAGCATTGCGCTTCTTTCATAGATTTGCCCAAATGTTGACCCCAGTTTTTTTTTTTTTTTTGCCAGGCAGCTTACGGGATCTCAGTTACCTGACCAGGGATTGAACCCGGGCCATGGCAGTGAAAGCCTAGAATCCTAACCACTAGGCCACCAGGGAACTCCCTAGTGCGGGCCCAACTTTTAACTAATTTTCCATAACACAATTTAAGTCATGGTTTTACCGGAGGCTCAAGGAAGGAGTGCAACACAGAAAATACCTCACTACTACAGCTCAATGCCAGATCTGCCCTGGGGTCTCTGGCCAGGTCAGCTCCCTGCCTGGCTACTGTAATTGATCTCAGACAGCTGGCTCTGTCACCCCAAGACTTGCTTCATCACTCCAATCTCGCACCTCTGCCTCCGAAACCCAGACACAACAATACGCCAGCCCCTGCTGAGCCTCAGAGAGAAGAGGAAGACCTCTCCTCTGCGTCACAGCTCACTTCTTGTAAGTCCTCAGCTTCTTCTGCGCCTGAACCAACTTTTCCCCAAGTTGAGCAACAGTGGGAGCATAGTTTGTCAGAGAAAAATTCACCCTCCTATATAGGTGTGAATTCTGGCCCTATGGTTCTTACGGTGCAGTTCAAAATTACATTTTCCGAAGTTTGGGTTATATACGTAGTGTTAAACAGTATCATGGGTGGTAAACAAATTGATTACACAATTCACAGTGAACTGTATCAAACCTAGCCTAGTTCTTTTTATTTAAAAAACTTATTTATTTAATTTATTTATTTTTGGCTGCGTTGGGTCTTTGTTGCTGCGCATGGGCTTTCTCTAGCTTCAGCGAGCCGGGGCTACTCTTGGTTGCGGTGCGCGGGTTTCTCACTGCAGTGGCTTCTCTTGTTGCACAGCACGGGCTCTAGGCGCATGGGCTTCAGTAGTTGTGGCATGCATTCTCAGTAGTTGTGGCTTGCAGGCTCTAGAGCGCAGGTTCAGTAGCTGTGATGCACGGGCTTAGCTGCTCCGCGGCACATGGGATCTTCCCCGACTGGGGCTGGAACCCATGTCCCCTGCATTGGCAGGCGGATTCTTAACCACTGTGCCACCAGGGAAGCCCCTAAGTTAGATCTTTTTAGAGTCTTTCCTTCTGTCTAAGAGAAGATTAGGCTTGTACATTTCTTCTGCACTCTTCTCTGAATTCTGCATCTCCAAACAGCTACTCCAAAATAATGCAGGACTCCTTGGAAGCATGGGCGAGTCTGGTTGCTTAACACTCTAAGAAACTTTAGCAGACAGTGAATTACCACCTAGCAGTTATGGCCTTTGTGGAGATAGTGTCATAGTTGATCAGATATCCTTAATCAGATATCCCTAACCTCATTATTTGTCAGGTGCGTCAGTAGGTCCTAAGGAAAGCAGATAATGAGACAGAGTTAGGAGATTTATTGGTGAATAAAACCTATGAAAGATAAAGGGAAAGGATACAGGATTGGGCAGAGAGAGCCTTCAGATCATCATGCAGATCTGACACTTGTAAAAGGAAACGAGGAGGAAGCAGGATGGGGCAGAGAGAGCCTCAGGCCGACACAGATCTGATTAAGTGTCAGCCAACCATCCAGAGCAGATTGCCTGTTAGAGGAGCTCATCTTTGGGCAGAAATGATCAAACTTAGCTTCCCTGCCGTGCACAGTCATTGGATGGGGCTGCTCGGGAGGACCGTGGCGTAAGCCAGAAAGCTGAGGTGGATAATTCCTTGCAGCTGAACAGGATGTTCTTCCCTGAAAAGAGATCTAAGTATGGAATCTCCTTGGCTTCCACAGCAGGGAAATTTCTGTCAGCTGACTTTCCATCAGTTAGAAGACAAGTGAACCTTCAAAAATGTTTTGCTCATCACTTTAGCAAGATCCATTTCCTAACTATTCTCTTCCTCTTTTACTTCTTTCCATCACTACTGCCAGCACTCCACTCCACGCCATTAGTTCTTGCTAGGACTATTGCCGTACTCTCTACTGGTCTTCCCGTACCTACTCTTGTGGCTTCCAGACTGTTCTTCCCACTACATTCAGAGACATCTTTTCAAATACAAGTGTAATTAAAACCCCTAGTAGCTTAGCATTTCTCTTAAAAGATACAGTTAAATTGTTAGCATCATTTTCAAGGTCCTGAGGGTCACTCCCAACCACCTCTTCAGCCTAATCTCATACTCTTCATTCGTTATGCTCTAATATAGTAGCCATCTTTCTATTCCTAGGAAATGTGCCTTCTTTCTTTCAGAGGGCTTTTGCATATGCAAGTTCCTCTGTCTGGGATGCTTTTTGCATTCTTTCCATGTCTGAGAAATACAGCATGGTGCACCTGGCATTTGTTTATTTTCTCCCTGTTCAACATACTCTAGATTTCTTTTTATTTTTTATTTTTTATTTATTTTTATTTTTTTTTGCGGTATGCAGGCCTCTCACTGTTGTGGCCTCTCCCGTTGCGGAGCACAGGCTCCAGATGCGCAGGCTCAGCAGCCATGGCTCACGGGCCCAGCTGCTCTGCGGCATGTGGGATCTTCCCGGACAGGGGCACGAACCCGTGTTCCCTGCATCGGCAGGCGGAATCTCAACCACTGCGCCACCAGGGGAGCCCTAGATTTCTTTTTAAATTAAGCAAAATGTAGGTCAGAGGGCAGCATTTTTTATAAAAATAAAATTAAATATATAGGGAGAGCATAAATAGACATGTAAAATATTGAAGGACAGTATTACCACACAAGTCACATGTAGAAAAAGTTGAATACAATGATTTAAAAGGATAATTTTCAATTATTTTAAATTATTTTTCAGATCACTATAAAGAATAAATTTGCAGCCAATTATTTCTGTGGAACCATGAAAAAAATATGTAGTGTTCTGTGAAAAAAGCAAAATACAAACTGATAAATACAGGACTTCCATTTCTGGCAGTTCAGACAACCAGATAACTGGAAAAACTTCTGGCCGTGTAATATCTAGAAATTTTGAATAAAATAGAATAAATATTCCTTTAAATGCATAGCTGAGAAATATCTCTAAGGGAAAGAGAGAGAGGGAGAGACAGAAAGTAGAGAGAGAATATATTAAAAATTGAACAAATTAGGTGAGATGTATACGGGTGTTCTTTGAATTATTTTTTTACTTTTCTGTGTGCTTGAAATTTTTCAATTAAAATAATTAAAGTAAAACAATAACAAAAATAACAAGATAGGCCCCAAATTCTGAACACAATATCAGGTGATAAAGGGGACAGGATGGGGGTGGGTGATCAAAATGACAGCATTTCAAGGTCATTGTGTTCTACAGAAGGGTAGAGACAACTACTTTCTTTTTTAAAATTTTATTTTGTTTTATTTTATTTTTTTTGACAGTTTTTTGTTTTATTTTTTACTTTCATCACTTTGAATATTTTGTCTCACTACTTCCTGGAATCTCTTGTTTCTAATAATAAGTCATATCATTTCTTACTGGGACCCCCATATACATAATGACTTGTTTTTCTTTTGCCGCTTTCAAGATTTTCTCTTTGCCTTTGACTTTTTAATACATTAACAGTAGTGTGTCTGAGGGTATATCTTTTTTTATGATTCAAACAGAAAGTCACAAAAATTATAATCATCCTCATCAGTTCACTCAGTCCCATGTAATTAATTTTTTTTATCTTGATCTTTTGTTAGCACTTTTATGAATTCATCGGTTTTCCATTAGAGTTCTGAAAATGCTTATTCATTCAGTTCAGCAGTATAGTCAGTTACCAGAAGCCTGTACTTGTCAGAGTCTTTTCCATGAATTCCTTGAAGATGAAACCCTTTTATAGGAACATTTTTGCAAAAGAATCAGAGTACACCCAGAACTGTCTGTAAATGACAAAAGACTTAAAAAGAGACAACTACTTTCTATAGATGAAAATAGAGCATAAAGAAGCTGTACATATTTTCAATTTCTGCTAAGTATGACTTTACAATTTTTAATGTGTTGTTAATCCCAAAGACATTAGGCTCATTTAAATATTCTAAAAGTGGTGAAAGATATGCACACGGACGTTTATCTCAGCACTGCTTATAGTAGCTTCACAAATTGGAAACTGGTACGTGAATTATGATATATATATATTCAGGGTAATACTGTGCAATCATTAATAATGATGGTGATCCCCCATGTTTACTGACTTGAAAAGATTTCAGGCTTATGGCTGAGCAAAATAGGTCACAGAATACACGTAGAAGCTCGTTTACATAAAATCATTTTTATACATCTATGATTATGACAATGGCTGTCTCAGTAACAAGTGACTAGATGATTTCACTTTGTGCTTTACACTTTTCTGCATTTGAATTTGTTAAAATGGGCATAAAAAATAAAAATAGTAAAGCTTTTCTTAAATGTAAATGATCCAATAAATTCCAAGTACTTTTTGCTCTGCCATTTCCACCTGGGCTCTGTTGGCAAAGACGTCTGAAATCACTGTACCTAGAAATGAAGAGAAAGCAGAGACTAGAGCACAGCTGCACCTTCTCCTCTCTTGTAAGCAGTTGAGTCTGCAGTCTAGAATAGGACCTCAACATACACAAAAATGTGTAATGTATTCTTCTTATCTGAAAGTTGGGAATATGTGGCCTATTTCTGTCTGGCTAGGAGATACACACAGAGAAAGGGGTCATCATTTCCCTGGTCCAGTGAAAAAAGGGCTCCTTAAGGCTCACTGCCACTAGATTGGAAAAGCAGCTGTGATCAAATAAGTACCCTAAGGCTATGGAACTCAATATCAAAGAATTCTTCTCAATCCCTTGACTCAAAATGACCCCTCCCTTCACATTCTTTCAATATTGCACCTAATTCATCTACCAGAAAACTTTCCAGTTCCTTCTCAGCAATTCATTCCTGTCTTTTCTAAACCTGGCACTAAGGCACTGCTTCCATCAAGGATTTAGCAAAGTATGCAGATGCACATGTAAGATTTGTTGAGTTATGAGATCCGGGTGCCTCTTGGCCCAAAGATGCACAAAGGTTTGTAGGTGTTATAGGAAATGTGTCTGAGAGTGTAAAAAGCATTTAATATCAAAATGTGTGTCCTGAGCTAAGTGCCTTAGTTGAGCCTCCTGTTTGTACAGTTATGAACATTTATCCAACTCTGGAGGTTTGCAAAGTCCATTTTCAAAATATAATATAGATTTGTAAACATTAAACTCCTGGTGGGAGTGCCGGGTAGGTACTCTCAAGCACTGCAAGTGGGAGTATAAATTTGTACAATCTTTCTGAAAGACAAAAACATTGCTATGGAGGAAATTGTGTCTCCTGTTGAAGCCCTCACCTTCCCCCTGCCCCCCAAGTGTGTCTGTATTTGGAGACGGGCCTATAAGGAGGTAATTAAGGTTAAATGAAGTCATAAGTGTGGGGTCCAATCCAATAAATCTGGTGTCTTTATAAGAAGAGGAAGAGACAACAGAACTGTAAAGGCCATGTGAAGACACAGGGAGAAGGCAGCTATCTAAAAGCCAGGAAGAGCTCTCATCAGAAACCACATTTGCTGGCACCTTGGTGATGGACCTCTGACCTCCAGAATGTTCTGTTGCTTAAGCCACCCAGTTTGTGGTATTTTGTTATGGTAGCCTGAGCAAACTAATACAGGTACCAAAACTTTTTAAAAAAATGCTTAGTCTTTCACACAATTCTACTTCTAGGAATAATCTCTAAAGAAATCATCATGAATATACACAAAAATGTAAGTTCAAGGAGAGTCTTTGCAGTCCTATTTATAATATGAAAAAAATTAGAAACAAATATCCAGGTTCATGTGATTGAATAAATAAAGGTAGATTGAATAAATAAATGATGAAACTCAGTCTTTTAATATGCTGTGGAAAGATATTTAACATGGAAAAGGAGTCATAAACATATTATTAGGTGAAAAAACAAGGTTATAAAATAGTGAATACAATCCAACTATTAGGAAGAAATATTGTTATGCATAGAAAGAAGTGGAGATGGATTTATTTATATAAATATTTATTTTTATACCAAAATATTAAGAATAATAAGGTCAGCATGATAAATTAACCAGCAATTTTTAGTTTCTTCTTTTTGTTTATATATATGGGTTTTCCAAAAAAATCACAGTGAATATGTATTAATAATTTTTGGAATAAGAAAGAAGCCTACAAAGTTCATTAAATTCTTGCAGATATGAGCTTGATAGACTGAAACATCAAGCTGAAAAAATAGGTTGCGGGCTTCCCTGGTGGTGCAGTGGTTGAGAGTCCGCCTGCTGACGCAGGGGACACGGGTTCGTGACCCGGTCCGGGAGGATCCCACATGTCGCGGAGCGGCTGGGCCCATGAGCCATGGCCGCTGAGCCTGCGCGTCCGGTGCCTGTGCTCTGCAACGGGAGAGGCCACAAAAGTGAGAGGCCCGCGTACCACAAAAAAAAAAGGTTGCGTTTAGAGTCAAAACTGTAATTTTTCTGAAGGGAAACAAACTACCTGGATAGCAATCCTCAACTTTCAGGTGATGATAAACTCACCGAGAGCCATCAGTATGATATGACTGCTAAAAAAGTTAATATAATCTTGGGTTGCACGATAGAAGTACAGTTTATCATACTTTGTTTAGTCCACACCTAGAGTATTACCACATTTAAAAAGGATGTCACAATTTAAAAACAGATAAACTGCGTCCATAGGAAAACAACTAAAACAGTGTAGGAACACATGGAGGTTGAATGAGGATGCTTACTTCTCCAGAAAGAGAAGAGGAAGGTTGGACATGGAAGCTGGCAAATAGAGGGCTAGCACATGGAAGATGGAATTGATTTTGTTTTCTATTATGCCCTTGAGAGAAGAACTAGAATAAATCACTATTGGTTATAAGGAGGTAGCTTTCATATTAAATACAAGAAAACTTCCTAACAGTCATTGGTCTATGGTAACAGGATGGGCGGGGGTTGAGTAAGGGGTGAGATAAAGAAGATGTAGAAAGTTGTATATCCAGGTGGGAAATTAGACCAGGTAACCAGTCAGGTTCATTCTACACCCAGGGGTCCAGGTTATTTTTATTTTTTAAATTTATTTATTTATTTAATATTTATTGATGTATTTGGTTGTGTCAGGTCTTTGTTGCAGCATGTGGGCTCCTTAGTTGTGGCAGGCTGGCCTTTAGTTGTGGCATGCATGTGGGATCTAGTTCCCGGAACAGGGATCGAACCCAGGCCCCCTGCATTGGGAGCACGGAGTCTTAACTACTGCACCACCAGGGAAGTCCCCCAGGTTATTTTCAGAGCATGCCTCTGAACCCAGGGGATGGGTCTGTGCTCATAATAAAGAAACACATCTCATACTGCTCAACAGTGACCAGTCAGGCAGCCCAACACCTGCAACTTCAGGCTGTCTCTCCCACTCCATACTGTCAGGCCTGTTTCTGATATATTTGTTTCTTCTTTTTTCCTTCCCCCATAGAAATATTTTTACAAAAATGATTTAAAAAGTATATATATGCTCACTCCAAAACCCCTGCAGGCTCCTTTCTACTCTCCATTTCAGTATTCTTATATATAAGTGATACATCCTATCCCCAGTATGGGATAATTCTTCACTCAGTGATTATATTGGGTGCCTTTCAATGTTAGTACACATACTGGGTGTCTGAAAAGTTGGGAAGTCTAGGATAAATTTATTCTATTTTTTATTGTGCTAGATACACATAAAATTTACCATTTTAACCATTTTTAGGGGTAAAAGTCAGTGGCATTAAGTACATTCACAATGTTGTGCAACTGCATTCATGAAGATACATTTATTCTTAAATAGTATGCTAGTTACAATTTCAAAAAATATGCTCAATGTGTTGTTTTCAACCTTCAGACACCTTTTCAGGTACATTTAAAGCAACAGGTCGAAATGTCAATCTGAATAAACCCACATAAATCTGCTGTTTTCCCTGTGTTTCCAAGCCTTGTAAACACTGTAGTGCCAGAGTCAGGCGGAAGGTAGAAAGGAGTGAACAAGGGCTCTGTAGTCTTGGCTCAAACACTACTGAATATATGACCTTGGGCACATTATTTAACCTATTACTCTATCATTGTTTGACTCTTTTTTCTTCCGACATCCTACTGACCTTCAGAGAGCTTTTCTCTTTTCTCTACTCCAGTAAATATAGCTTTACAAGTGGTTTCAACAGAGACTGGCCTGCGTGGCATAATTTGAAAGATAGCAAGAGAATCACCCATCCAGACCATCTTCCCTAATGGTCTGCTGTGGTGCTTCACATTCCAACTTGACATCACTGCTTTGCTGAGCTGGCCTCATAAGAGTGCAACCCGTGCAGCTGCAGGGTCCTCACAGTTAGAAGGGCCCTGTGCTTGGTCTGATGGTCTGCTGTTCCTGTCTTGAAACTCTTAATTTTGAACAAGGTGCCCTGCATTTTCGTTTTGCCCCGAGACCCACAAATTATGGAGCAAGTCTTGTTCCTTTGGGTGAAAGTGCTGTCCTCAGAAGGGCTTTATTTTAAGAGTGAATAATTTACCTGAAATGCATACCATATCGACACCAGTTAACGCACATTTTGTCACTTTAATTAATATGTTAATTAATTAATTAAGACAGCAGAGATCTGAAGGATTGAAGCATTGAGCCTCCAATTTTTTTTTTTTTTTTTTTGCGGTATGTGGGCCTCTCACTGTTGTGGTCTCTCCCGTTGCGGGACACAGGCTCTGGACGCGCAGGCCCAGCGGCCATGGCTCACGGGCCCAGCCGCTCCGCGGCATGTGGGATCTTCCCGGACCAGGGCACGAACCCATGTCCCCTGCATTGGCAGGCAGACCCTCAACCACTGCGCCACCAGGGAAGCCCAAGCCTCCAATTTTTGATGTGGAGAAGAAGCCTCCATAGGTCCAGAGCATGAATACTGCCTGCACAGGATACCATCAGGGCCTCTGAGAGGCGGGTGGGAGGGGCAGATGAAGGCACTAGACACCGAGGACTTGATGCATTTTTGTTGAATGACAGTACAATTAAATGAGTGAATGAATGAATGAAGAAATGAATGAATGAAAGGTGCTAAGGGGAAGAATGAAGGAGACATGGAACTCAATTTTGGATGTATGTATGTACGTGTTCTATGAGGCATAAACTCAAACATTGGCAGCTCCATCCCCAAGTCAGAGACTTAAACGGTTGCCTCGTCTCTGAGCTATTCTGCCTGTGGCGCGAGCTTCAGTAGAAGCTAAGCGTGCTCCCCTAGTCACAGCAGACAACATCCAGGGCTGGAGAACAAGCTGAAGACAGTGACCGAAGGCATGAGGAGATGACCTGCCTCTGCGGCCGTGTGGCCAGCATGCTGCCCCAGGATCATACTCCACCGTAAGTGTGACAAACTGGCTCAAATAAAATCTCTCTTTGGGTAACTATAAATGCTAGATATCCCCAAAAGAAGGTGAGTCATTTTAGCTAAGGTTGCTGCTGTGAACACAAGTCCTGGTTCCCGTAGTTCCTTTGACCCAGTCTCCTGAAGCAGAAGCAGCTGGGGGAGGCAGTATCCAGAGGGACCCTCCTTTCTTGTCCCCACAAGTTCCCACACATGCTTACACCACGTCTTCTCGTTCGTTGAAGGTGATCCGTGTGTGGGTTCCTTTGATCTTAAACAAGCAAACTAATTTGGAACACCCTACTGTTATAACAAACACCTTACATAGACGAGGTGGAAGCAACCTGAATGTCCATCAGCTGGTGAAAAGGATAAACCGAATGTGGTATACACGTAGAGTGGAATATGATTCAGCCTTAAAAAGGAAGGAAACCTTGTCACAGGCTACAACATGGATGAACCACGAGGACATTACACCAAGTGAGATGAGCCAGTCACAAAAAGACAAGTACTGTAGGATTTCACTTACCCGAGGGATATAAAGTAGTCACACGCACAGAAATACAAAGCAGAACGGTGGTTGTCAGGGGCTGGTGGGGAGGGGAAGTTGTCGAATGGGTACAGAGTTTCAGTTTTGCTGGTTGAAAAAGTTCTGGAGGTCTGTGCACAGCAATGTGAATGTATCAATACTTAACACTACTGAACTGTGCACTTAAAAACAGTTAAGATGGTAGATTTTCTATTATGTATTTATTAACACAATTTAAAAATTTAAACATTATTAGAAAAAAATCTTACATAGACCCTTCAGATCCGGGGACCATTTGATTTCACTGCAGCTGAAACTTTTCTCCTTATACATCTCGATCGTGATGGTTTATACGGTGTCTTTCTCTAAGCCCTTGGGGACAGTTATAGTGGTTACACTGCTGCTAAGCTTTTATAACAAAGAGAACCCTTTTTACTATGTCAAACATGAAATTGGGTTCCCAAATGGTTTCATTTTCAAATCCAAAAGGGATGGTTTAATTTTACATTTGGTTAGTAACACCTTTGGCTTTATAGTTTACAATCATTTTTATATGTTATCTCATTCGATCCTCATAACAGCAAACCTTGGGGAAGATAAGGTAGATATTATTATTTTCACTTCACAGATGAGAAAACTAAGGCTTAGAGAGTACATGTGGCTTGTCATAAGTCACAAATCCAGTTAGTAAATCTGAGTATGGAAACCTAGATCCCCAAACTCCCAGGACAGAGCTCTATGCTATGAAAATAATGAACATAGTAGGTACCAGTTCACATTCATTTTGGCGTCCTTAAAGTTTATATTTTGGTAAAAATCACAATTTCATGAGGAAGCAAATTTATCTCTTCACCATGAGAATCATATCTCTGGAACTTATCAGTTTGGGGAACATGAGAAATAACTAAGACACCTGTGTTCCACTGGTCCCAGTATACTTTAATTGGGGTCAAGTCAAGGACACTTTACAAACTTTTGTAAAGTGATGGCTAATTTACCCTCACTTCTCACAGTACAGAAGGTCAGATCTGGGAGTCTGGGACTGGGCTTTGTCCATTTGAGTCTGGGTCACAGGGAACAGGGCTAAAGTTGAGGGTCATGCTGGGCAAGAACCCTGAGTGGCCGTTCACAATGTGGCCTTGATGCTACCCTCATTCTCCATTCTATGAGTGTCTCTGTCCCAAATGCTGCTTTTTTTTCTTTTTCTAAAAAAATTTCATTGGAGTATAGTTGATTTACAGTGTTGTGTTAATTTCAGGTGTACAGTAAAGTGACTCAGTTATACATATACGTATATATATTCATTCTTTTTCAGATTCTTTTCTCATATAGGTTATCAGAGAATATCGAGCAGAGTTCCCTGTGCTCTACAGTAGGTCCTTGTTGGCTGTCTATCTTATATATAGTAGCGTGTGTATGTTCCTCCCAAGCTCCTGATTTATCCCTCCCCCACTGCCCGCCCCGACGGTTCCCCTTTGGGAACCACAAGTTTGTTTGCGATATCTGTAAGTCTGTTTCTGTTTTAAAAATAAGTTCGTTTGTGTCATTTTTTTTCCGATTAGATTCCACAGATGAGTGATATCATATGATATTTGTCTTTCTTTGTCTGACTTACTTCACTTAGTATAATCTCCAGGTCCACCCAAATGCTTCTGAACTGGCATTTTCCCCCTTCCTACCCAGTTATAATCAGATTAGAATGGAGAAAGTTATCCTCTGTCCCTCTCTGCCCCTTCAGCAGCTAAAGAAGAAAGCAATGGAACTGTCATCAAGGACAGGGTACAAATTTAAACAAACATTCCCTTCTGTTAAAACAACTTAAAAAAACGTCAACATTAGCGTAGTGAGATAGATATACCCTGTGTAATGAGAAAGCAAGCGAACTTGGTTTTGTTGACTTTTTAATTTTTTTTCTTTTGCGGTACGCGGGTCTTTCACTGTTGTGGCCTCTCCCGTTGCGGAGCACAGGCTCCGGACGCGCAGTCTCAGCGGCCATGGCTCACGGGCCCAGCCGCTCCGCGGCATGTGGGATCTTCCCGGACCTGGGCACGAACCCATGTCCCCTGAATTGGCAGGCGGACTCTCAACCACTGTGCCACCAGGGAAGCCGCCGGTCTTGTTGACTTTTAAAAGAGTGTTGATGTTCTCTAAATCAGAAATATTGGGAATTTAAAAGGTATTAGACATAGTTTGGGAAAAGGAAAGTGAGACAAATCTAATTTTCACTAAGTCCTTTAGAATTTGTTTGTTGACCCCGCATTTCTCAGAAGCTTCAGTTTACAAAATTTTCGACCTGCACACAAACCTACTAGATTTGCTCCCAATAATGTCAAGCTCTTCCAGAGCTGGTTTTCTTTGAGAACGAGGTAAATTGTTTGGATGCGCACTGAAAGTTTTAAACAGAAGAGGGCACTAAGTCAGAGAGCATCCAACACCACGCTTACCAGAAATGTGAGAGAGCCAGAGAGAGGAGAGGGAAGGAGGGGCGCACGTGGAGGAGGGAGAGGGAGAAAACCGAAGCGGAAGGATGGAGAGACAACTGATTGATGGGGATTCATAACCAAACCCAATTGCAACTACAAGTCAGGAAGGAAGTGAATATTCATGTGATTTCTCTTTCATGCTAGAAAGCAACAGGGATTTGGTGCAAGGCTTGGGGCTTGAGGTTTTGTGCGTGGTACTCTGAAGAGAAGAGGGTGGCTTGAGAGGACTGAAAGAGGTAGATAGCGTGCTGAATCTAAATGCTACCTGTGAACAAAGTGTTTCTGTAAATTTTGTAAAATTCTATCCTAGAAGGAAAAATACTATACTGTTTTTGTCCACATTGGAATATTCCTTTTCAAATATTTTGGGTAAATTATTGGGAGAAGTGTCAGAGGATTTAGCTTTTCTGGTTAAACCTAAAAAGTAAAACTTCATAAAATGATGGCTTTGGAACAGATTTTGGAGTCATACAGTTCAAGACAAATATCCCAGTATCCCATCATAGGAATAATTTCTTGATTTTTAGGTTGGAGGTTTTCGTTTCCTGGGAAAATTGCCCACATTGTCTTTTACCCCCCTCTCCCCAGGATGTGCAGAAAAGGGTTAACTAAGCTCTTCCTGCTGTAAGAAAGTCTGTCCAGAGCAGCACTGGCCATCGAAAATATAGGGCCAGTTATGAGTGTAATTGTCAATGTTTTAGTAGCCACATAAAAAAAGTAAAAAGAAACAGGTGAAATTAATTGTCTTAGTATATTTTATTTAATTCATTATGTCCAAAATATTATCAAGGCAATATGTCATCAGTAAAAAAACCTATTACTGAGCTATTTTACTTTTTTGGTATAAGTCTTTGAAATCCAGAGTATTTTTTTTTTTTTAATTAATTAATTAATTTATTTATTTATGGCTGTGTTGGCTCTTCGTTTCTGTGCGAGGGCTTTCTCTAGTTGCGGCAAGTGGGGGCCACTCCTCATCGCGGCGCGCAGGCCTCTGACTATCGCGGCCTTTCTTGTTGCGGAGCACAGGCTCCAGACGCGCAGGCTCAGTAATTGTGGCTCACGGGGCTAGCCGCTCTGCGGCATGCGGGATCCTCCCAGACCAGGGCTCGAACCCGTGTCCCCTGCATTGGCAGGCGGATTCTCAACCACTGCGCCACCAGGGAAGCCCTAGAGTATTTTACACTTACAGCGTATGTCAGTTTGGACGAGCCACAGTGAAAGTGCTCAAAAGCTGCATGTGGCTAGTGGCTACTGTATTGAATAGTGCAGATCTGGAACATATTATTTTTTGGTCATGAAAAAATAAGCAACCAATCAGTGAAGTGGCAAATTTAATAATGTGTCTAAAAGATGCACTGCCAGGACTTCCCTGGGGGCACAGTGGTTAAGAATCCGGGACACAGGTTTGATCCCTGGTACGGGAAGATAACACATGCAGCGCAGCAACTAAGCCTGTGCGGCACAGCTACTAAGCCTGTGTTCTAGAGCCCTCGAGCCACAACTGCTGAGCCTGTGTGCTGCAACTACTGAAGCCCGCGCACCTAGAGCCCGTGCTCCACAGCAAGAGAAGCCACCGCAATGAGAAGCCCGCGCACCGCAACAAAGAGTAGCCCCTGCTCGCTGCAACTAGAGAAAGCCCGAGCGCAGCAATGAAGACCCAATGCAGCCAAAAATAAATAAATATAAAATTTTATTAAAAAAAAAAAGCGCTGCCTATCTATAAGTCTAATTCTACCTTTTTTTCAATTGTTTTTATTGTGGTAAAATAAACAGTGTAAAATTTAACTATTTTTAAATGTACAGTCTACCTCAACTTTTAAAATAGTTTGTTGCATAGTTACTAGAATACCAAATATCCTTTTCACTCAGAACACTTACATAGGGAGCTTCCCTGGTGGTCCAGGGGTTAAGACTCCGCTCTTCCCATGCAGGGCATGGGGTTCAATCCCTGGTGTGCTGCAACCAAAAAAAAAAAAAAAAAAAAGATCCCGCATTCCGCAACTAAGATCCCGTGCAGGCAAATAAATAGATATTAAAAAAAAAAAGAATGTTTACATAATTTCCCCCCTCCTGTGCATATAAGAACAAGAAAGTAAAGTTTCAATGTGAAAGTAATATTTTTTTCATTTTCAACAAAATTATTAAACTACTTTTGAAATACAAATTTGGGGAGTCATTTCCCCACTATCTAAGAATCTCATAGACACCAAACTCAAAACCACTAAGGGAAAAGTCTAAGAGACTGGTATCTGAGGAACAATAGCTGCTTTCTAGACTAAAAACAGACGTTAAGGAAAAAATTTATATTAGTTTTGTAAATATTGAAATAGTATTTTAATTATATTGATGATGCTGTTATGGATCTTACATTTCTCTATAAAGATCAACATTTCTTTCACTGATATGGGTTCCTCTATTCTTCTTAAGTAATTAAATACAAATGGAACTAGAATATTCAGAATAGTATAACTCAAACGATCCAGTAAACACATTTTTTTAATTCTATTTTTCATTTCATCTACAATTTTACGTTCAGAACGGAGCGAATTGTATATGAATAATGTGGTATTAACCCTTATTGGAAAAACTTAACTTTTATATTTTCTGAGTTGTATGAACTTAACTTTCCTAAAACTTTTGTATTTTTGAGCCATCTCTCTGTAATTTTTGCTACCTCATGTTGCTCTGTACAGATGACTACGGTTTTTATGGATTCTTTGAACTCAGAATGGTGAAGCAAAATAAGAAATTATTGAACATGCTTGTCTGCTGAGGACACTTTGGTGGTTGCCCCCCCTGCTCCCACCCCAGTCCTTTACTCTGGGCACACCTAGAAGTCAGGTCGCATCAGATTCTTCTGCCCTAGTTACTCCGCAGCCAGGATCGCTGGGTTAAATATATTCTCCCGTTATCTCAGCTGGCTTGAAATAACCTACTGAACTTACACCTAAATACCAGAAAAGTCAGTCTAGAACCAAATAATTTCCTGTACGGTTGTGCATCTGCTTGTCTTTGCTACTAAGTTACCATGTCTCCTTTTTTTCTAGGATGATCTTTAGATACTGGCCATTTCATGGGTTTGCTCTCTTTGTCAATATTTATACTTACCAATGAGTTTTTATATTTGTTACTTCATAAAAATAAAGATTTTTAAAATTTTGCCTAAAGATTTCCCTCAGTAAAGAGAAGGGTATCCTACTCTCCCTTTAGGAGTTTCTTTACCCTCTACTCAGATCTGCCTAAAATCCTGCATTCAGTAAAATAATAAAGTGTAAATGCCTACTGTAAAAGACAGCAAGTGCTTCTTTCCTTTTGCAGGTCCTTCTTCCCTCCCTCCCTCCCTTCTTTTCCTTTCTTTTCTTTTTTAAAATTTATTTTTAATTTTATTTTTTCCAGTTTTATTGAAATATAATTGACATATAACATTGTATAATCTTAAGGTGTACTACATAATGATTTGATATATGTATATATTGCATCTTTCTTTTTCTACTCTCCATTCAATTTAAATGCCACTGAGTTCAATAATGTCCAAGCAGCCCTGGCAAAATTTTGGGCTCAGAAAGTTACCACGTGGAAACAGCAGCAGTTGTACCCTATCTATAAACTTACAATTCTACCCATTCAACTAGGATATTTGTAGACACACAGAGCCTTAGTGGTACCCTCTACAAAGCACCCTCCAAGGTTCAATGCTTTAAGTCTACAGACTTGCTATCCCTGTCCAGGAAGAAGTGGTCTGTGCTCTGAGCGTTGCTTTCTCAGTTTTCCCTCTTTTGAACATTCCTTTTGAAAGAATGTTTATCTTATTTCCCCCCCCCCATTGTATATTTAGGTGCATTGAGGAGATTTAGGTTTATTGTTTATTTGTAAGTTATAAGGAAACGAGGCCCCCTCATCCATCCTGATGGTGAATTGACATAACATAAAGATCCTGGAGCTGGGACAAGGATATGCGTGGCTACATAGCGGCTATACAAGGACATTTTTGGAATTGTATGTATGGGAAGAAGAGTATGTGTATTAGTGTATGTGGTAGGGAAGGCAGCAAAGGATATACTGAAAACGTTTTTTCTTCCAAAACTTTTCTATTCTTCTGGAAATAGCACTCGTGTTATTGGTAAGAATTGGTCCACTCTCTTATCTATGAGGCCCATGCACATGGTGAAGATGTGAGCCTGAAGGCCACAGTATCTCTCATGCAGCAGCTGGTTTGAGAGAATGAACTGAAACTGGCAAGAGAAGCAGAGAAGAAAGATGGAGAGGGAGCATCCTGAAAGTAAGAGGTTTTGATACAGTTGTCCTTCCCTGTCCTACAGTTCGACATGTGAGCCAATAAACTTATTGCAAAATTATGCAATAATTCTTATCATTCCCTTCTTATCATTTATTTCTGCTCTCATAAAAGTGGTCTGCCTGGCTTTGTAGGCAAAATGCTCTACTGTTTGACTTAAAAGTACTTAAAAATGTTTTTTTCTTATTTTCCCTCCATTTTGTTTAAAGATGCATAATATTTGGCTAAGCTGGCTCAAGTCAGCTTTTGTCTTGTGCCACTAGGAGTCCAGCTAATTCAATGTGTAAAGTGAAAAGTTCTTTCTTCTTTTATTTTTTTTCCTGAAGCTACAATGACAGTTCTATAACCTTCACCTCTAACTCACCCTCAGCATACGCTATTCCTACCATACTGAGAATGATCTTTGCATTTCATGGAGGCTGGAGATCAATTTACTTTATAATTTTAAAAAGGCGTGGACTTCCCTGGTGGTGCAGTGGTTAAGAATCCACCTGCCAATGCAGGGGACATGGGTTTGAGCCCTGGTCTAGGAAGATCCCACATGCCACGGAGCAACTAAGCCCGTGTGCCACAGCTACTGAGGCCCGTGCACCTAGAGCCCGCAAGCCACAACTACTGAGCCCGTGTGCCACAACTACTGAAGCCCGTGCACCTAGAGCCCGTGCACCGCAACGAAGAGCAGCCCCCACTCGCCGCAACTAGAGAAAGCCCGCACACAGCAACAAAGACCCAACACAGCCAAAAACAAACAAACAAATAACTAAATAATAAACAAATAAAAACTTCCCTGAAAACCATGAGGGACTTAGGGTTTTGGTTTTGGTTTTTTTAAATAAAATTTATTTATTTATGGCTGCATTGGGTCTTCATCGTTGGGTCTTTGTTGTTGCATAAGGGCTTTCTCTAGCTGCGGCGAGCAGGGGCTATTCTTCGTTGTGGTGCGCGGGTTTCTCATTGCGGTGACTTGTCTTTGTTATGGAGCACGGGCTCTAGGTGCACAGGCTTCAGTAGTTGTGGCACGTGGGCTCAGTAGTTGTGGCTCATGGGCTTAGTTGCTCCGCAGCATGTGGGATCTTCCCCGACCAGGGATCAAACCCGTGTCCCCTGCGTTGGCAGGTGGATTCTTAACCACTGAGCCACCAGGGAAGTCCCAGGAGTTTGGGTTTTTTAAAAATAATAATAATAATTTTAAAAGGTGTGTATTTATCCTCTTGTGTTTTAAAACTTTAAAAATAGCCATGTGTTATTTTTGTAATAAGAAAAAAGCTAACTTTATTCTAAAAAACTAAATCTTCAGATAAGAAAGGATAAAATTCAAATATCTGTTTGAGGACCCTTGATTTCTGGATAGGTGTTAGAATAAAGTAAAACAATCTCTGTTTTAAAGTATTTTCCCACACTTTGCTCAAAATTGTTAACACAGCAAGGAAGTTCCCTTCTTATCATTTATTTCTGCTCTCATAAAAGTGGTCTGCCTGGCTTTGTAGGCAAAATGCTCTACTGTTTGACTTAAAAGTACTTAAAAATGTTTTTTTCTTATTTCCCCTCCATTTTGTTTAAAGATGCATAATTTTGTAAATAAGCTACCTTTATCTTACTATTACTACTAATGTAAACCAGATGGGATTGGGGCCTTCCCACCCTTCAGAGACTTAGGAAAAGTTGGTGCTGGCGCCCACATAAATTTATGGACTGTGTGAGTCCAGATCCAGCTTTGAGATTTCTGTGAATCCCTGGAAGCTTGCTTCCTCAGGGCTCCCTGTGTTGCTGCCTTAGGCCAAGATGGACGTTAGGAGCACTCTCTTCACTGTTTCCACTGAACTCCTTATCTGCCAAGTACTGCGTGAGGTTAATAACTTTGCCAAGGGTTTGTGAGGTCGCTGGATGGATGCATCTCACAGGGCACAGCCAGCTTTCTGTCATCTCAACAGCTCCGCCTCCCCAAAGCCCTCTCCACTGCAATCAACAAATCCCTCTCCTTGTTCTAGGCTGGGCAGTGCTTCCTCACACTTAGGTCTCAGCTTCCAAGCAGGCTCACCATGGAATTTTCCCAACAGAGGTGGGTCTCATTCCTAAGAGAAAAGATCACACCAGTTGCTAGGAGAATAATGTTTTCCCATTTGTTAAACTAAGACAGAGGAGTATTTGACACCTACCTGGGTCAACAGAGCTCTATCTGGCTGACACCTCTGTCATCTATCTCATTCACTGGAAAGGTGATTTCAGTGATGCTGCTGTCTGAGAGTCTCCCTTTCTCTCTCTCCATGTGGTCCCTTTGAAAGATGTGAGCTGTAAAAAGGGAAAAACCTTCCTAATAAGTACACGTATGGAAAGAATTATCTCTGATAATGGAGTCTTTTATTTTTATTTTTAAATTAATTTTTACTGGAATATAGTTGATTTACAATGTTGTGTTAGTTTCTGCTGTACAGCAAAGTGAATCAGCTACACATAAACACATACTGACAATGGGTCTTTTAACTAATAGACCCTAGTCCTCTCGTCACATTAACTTCCTAAGCATCATGTTTATTATTCGTCACCAAGGTTTTGAGGTCAGTTGGTATTATTATCTTTATTTAAAAGACAGGAGACCTAAGATAGAAAAAAAATTGTAATCAGTTACGAATCTAGGATTATATATTTCTTGGTGTCCTGGAATCATTTCCAAGGTGGTTTCAAACCACAGATCATGAATTACTAGCTTTAAAGATCAGTTTTTATGGTACAAATGTCCTCAGTAAAACTCAGAGAAGCCAAAGTCAACATTTACCCCCAAGTAATTCACATTCCAACTCTGGTACGTGAATAAGTCCTTATTCAGGAAGTTCTTCAGCGCCCCCTGGGGGAGTTCTTGTGATGAAGCGTTGTGCCCAAGATGGTAAAGACAGTTTCAGAGGGTAGGAGAGCCATTCAGGTATTCATGAATACACACTTCGTTTATTTCTTTATGAACTTGTAAAAATTAAATCCATGTAACGAGAATTTGGAGAGGGGAAACATCATCTGATTTTCGACTATCTTTTGAGTGACATGTGCACCAGGCACTATTTTGAGTCACTGCAAGGACACAAAGTTGTGAAAGATAATGTCCCTGCCCCCAAGAAACTTGCAATAGGGAGGACACAGTAGTGAAATGATAATAATGATAATAATAATACCTAACCCTTACAGAGTACTTGCTCTACGATAGTAAGTGCTTCTCATCTAATCTTTTACAAGCAGCAGAAGAAAGTAAGACAGAGAGATAAGTAATAATAACAGGTAATATTTATAGAGAACAGACTTGCGGTTGCCAAAGGGGAGGAGAGTGGGGGAAGGAAGGACTGGGAGATTGGGATTAGCAGATACAAACTAGTATATAGAGGGTGGATAAACAACAAGGTCCTACTGTAGAGCACAGGGAACTATAGACAATATCCTGTGATAAATCATAATGGAAAAGAATGTGAAAAAGAATATATATATATATGTAAAACTGAGTCACTTTGTTGTACAGCAGAAATTAAACACAACATTGTAAGTCAACTGTACTTCAATAAGATTTTTAAAAAACTTTTAAAAATAGGTAATATTTATTGAGCACTAACATATGCCAAGACACTTTTCTAAGTGCTTTATATATGTAAGCTCATCTAATTTTCATTGAAAGCCTAGAAGGTAAATAGTATTATTTTACAGGTTAACTATCAATAATTTAACCCTTACAACAAGCTTATTAATTGGGCCTTCTTACTGTTCCTTTTTGCAGATGTAAACTGAGGGGTAGAGAAAATAAGTGATTGAATAACTTGGCCATGGTTACATATCTAGTAAGTGGTGGAACCAGAAATCAAAATCCGATCACCTGTGCATTTAGTTTACAGGAAGTCAGCCACATGCACTGAGACTAAGAGAAGAATTTAAATGGGGAGTCACACGCTTCTCAGCTGCCACCCGCTTTGGAGGGATTGTGTTATGGGAGATGAAGAGCTGTCCTGGGAATTGCCTGGCGGCCCAGTGGTTAAGGCTCAGTGCTTTCACTGCTGTGGGCCTGGCTTGGGGAACTAAGATCCCACAAGCCTTGTGGCACAGCCAAAAAAAAAAAGAACTGTCCTGCTCAGTTCCTGTGTCTTTCACAGCTTGGACATTTCGCCAAGCCATGGCTGACTTTAGCTTTGTAGTGCTGAAGGAGAGTGCCGTTGACCTAGGGAGAGCAGTAATTGCTCTCTAAATTGGCACCTTAGGAAATTTTGAGAGATTTTTTGCACTATAACATTTTTTGTCCTTGCTCGCTGACTTTGGAGCCTAACTCCTGTGTAAGATGTAAGGCTGCTGTATACAATGATGATAAACTGAGGACAAATATAGCATCACTCAGGAGGTAAGAACCCAAAGCTATGGTGAGTCAAAGCGGGGCAAAAATCGCACTTTGTCTGGGGGATGGAGGTTTGTTGGAAACTCAGGAAAAACTTCATGGAGGAGAGGATATTTGAGCCAGACCCTGAAGGATCTGTACTTTGACAGCCTGAGCGAGAGAGGAGTTTCGTGTAGGAGGAGCATCCTGAGCGAAGGCAGGGGGGTGGGAAAGTTCAGGGCGCGATCCTGAGCTGCCCGCTGTGGCTGGTGCGAGGACTCCCTCGAGCAAGGCGGTGGCAAGTGAGCCTGGGAGCTGCCGTGGGTCCTTGCACAGAGGCTTCTGTAGGGGAGGGAAAAGTTTTCCTCTGCCCTCTTAGGCTCCCTGGCTGGGTCTGAAAAGTAAACTGACAAAGACAGATTAACAGGGGAAAAGTATACACATTTATTTAATATAAGTTTTACAGTACACGAGAGCTTTCATACAGAAATGAAGACCCAAAGAAACAGACCCAAGTGCATTTAGGCAATGTGGGATGAGGACTGGACAGTGGTGGAGCAGTATGACTGGGTAAGGAATGGAAGGTAATTGTAAGAAACAAGGGGAAACTTAATAAGGCCTCTGGTTATTATTCCTCTTGGTGTCCCTTTGTCATTGGAGATAAGGATGCTCCTTTCCGAGGGACACAAAGAGGGTACCTCTCATAGGAGGGTTTTATGGCCTGTTTCAGGAAAGAAGGGGTGGGAGAGAGCCAGAGTGACCATCTTGCTTCTGCTATTTAATCAAACTCCTTCGGCTTACAATATTCAATACCATATTGAAGATTTTGGTGTCGTATTTTGGGGCAGTGTGTTCTGAACCCCACCACCTTCAATGCCAAGTTGATGACTCTGTACTCAGAGGTTGTGAGCAATGACATCATCAGGACTCTGCTATAGGGAGATTAATCTGGCAGGGATGCATGAAACCAATTGGAATTGGGAATAGCATTTAGCATACTAGTTACAGGTCTAGTGCAGTAATCTGGGAAAAACGGAATAGAGACTTGTAGGAGATACTTTGGTTTGCAAAAAATGGGAAACAACTTGATGTAGCCTAAGCTGAAAAGGAGACTGTATTATAAAGGAACTGAGTGATTCAGAGAACCTTGGGGCAGGTGGGCAGCTGGGCCTCAAGTTAACAACATAAGCTCAGGGCCTCTCACTTAAACTGACTGCTATGGGCCCCAGTAACATACTCACATGGTCAAGTGTTTTGTAAAATCTGTTGAAGTAAAACATTTCAACCACAGTTGGTTAAGATCACTGTCTTCTCTACTCACTCACACCTGGATTCTGCACCAGCCCCTGCTGGCTGTTTTTTCTCTTGGGAGAGGGTTGCAGGCAGGGAAAGCTGCCTCAGCTTACCTGAAGCTGTGGACTACTTCAGTGTTTTGCAACAGTTACATGTTTCCTTTTTAGGTTCCTGTGTCAGATGAACCATCTCTAATCCTTTTATGGAGCATTTAAACACACCTGCCAACTTGGATTTCCCTTTAGGCTCTCCGTATAACAAGACAGTCTGTCCACTGTAAAACTTCAAGCCTTGCAGTCTGGGTACAATGACAAGATATAAAACATATTTTTTGAAGATTCAGAAGAGAAACTCATATACAAACAGGCTGTAAAATATTTATTCAAAAGGTTCATAAAGTTTGAATGTGCATTTTAACTGTAATTTGAAAAGACATTTTGGAACATTTCAAGAGAACAAATAAGAACTAGATTCCTGAGTTGAATAGATATGATGGGTACCTTTTTATCATTTTAAAATTTATGTATTGAATTTGTCTGTTTTTGAATATATATTTTTTATTTAGATAAAAATTAAAGGACTATGAGACAAAAGTGATAAAGATGATGGTTACATCAAAAATAGAAATTCAAGGGCTTCCCTGGTGGTTCAGTGGTTGAGAGTCCGCCTGCCGATGCAGGGGACACAGGTTTGTGCCCCGGGCTGGGAAGATCCCATGTGCCGTGGAGCGGCTGGGCCCGTGAGCCATGGCCGCTGAGCCTGCACATCCGGAGCCTGTGCTCCGAACAGGAGAGGCCGCAGCAGTGAGAGGCCTGTGTACTGCAAAAAAAAAAAAAAAAAAAAAAGAAATTCAAGATCATAATTTCAGATCATACCAAAGCAAACATTCAAAGGAAAAGATAAATTTGAAAATAAGTAATGAGGAAGCTTTGGATTATACCAGAGTTGACAGAGAGGAATGAATTATACAGATACATTGGCAAAATATGTAGATACATGGCTGATATTACCTTAAATAGTGACATCCATAGAGAAAATATAAGACTCATCATCACTACTCACTGAACATCAAACAGCAACTAATTTTTTTTTGAGGTCCAAGAGGCTTTTAAATAATTTTTATTGAAGTATATTTGATTTACAATGTTGTGTTAATGTCTGCTGTACAGCAAAGTGACTAAGTTATACATATATATTCTTTTCCATTATGGTTTATCAAAGGATATGAAATATAGTTCCCTGTGCTATACAGTAGGACCTTGTTGTTTATCCATCCTATATATAATAGTTTTCAAATAGCAACTAATTAATGAGTGTTTTCAAGTCAAAGACTATCTAAGATTAGTCACTGCATAAGAAAACTGGAATACACTGCAATCTTGCTTCTATAAGAAAACTGGAATAAGCTGCAATCTTACTTCTATATGAAAGAAACGAGATAGAAGTTCCTGCAAATTGAAAACTATCCTAAAACTTATATGACATTATCAATAACAAGATATGAGGCTAATAGAAACTTCTCTAAAGTATCAGTAATAAAAACCAAATTTTAGGGGCTTCCCTGGTGGCGTAGTGGTTGAGAGTCCACCTGCCGATGCAGGGGACACGGGTTCATGCCCCGGTCCAGGAAGATCCCACATGCTGCGGAGCAGCTGGGCCCGTGAGCCATGGCCGGTGAGCCTGCGCGTCCGGAGCCTGTGCTCCGCAACAGGAGAGGCCCGCGTACCGCAAAAAACCCCAAAAAACCAAATTTTAATATTATAAGCTAGAGGAGAAAATTCTTTCTATTCTCTCCATAAAAATAATATTGCAAAGTCATCACATGAAGAAACGAGAGAGTATGTGGCCAATGAACTAAGAAAATTATTTGAGGCATGTCACGCAGTTGATTAATTAAAAATAGTACAGTATGTTTTAATTTTCTTTCTCCACTCAGGCAACCAAATAAAAATGCAGACTTTGTAAGTGGGCTCTGGAATTCTCTAGTGGAATATAAGCCACTTTTGGGCTTGTTGAATTGTGCACTGTGCTCCTTTGCCGACCTCGAATCACAGGAGAGCACAGAATAGGGAGAAGCCAGCCTGACCTCGCCTTCGGCCTTGGAGATGCTGTGGAGGAGAAGGTACTATTTGTGAAAGCCAGCTTTCCTCCTTGAAAGGCGGTTAGCAATCCCTACTGCAAGGCCCAGACTGTGGGTTTCATGTGAGGGAGAGTTTATCCCGGCAGGCTGAGGAAGCTGAGCAGAGTGTTGAGAGCAGGGAGTCTGGAGCCAGCCTGCTTAGGTTTCCTGCCTGGCTCCACTATTCACTTGCTGGTGGTCTTGGAAAAGTTGTTCTACCCTTTCAGTTGTGTCAGTTTCATAATCTGCAAAATGATGATAATACCTTTCTGATTGGGTTGTTATGAGGATTAAAAAAAAAAGATTAAAAGGAAATACACGTTTGCTCAACACTACCTTTAAGATGGTGCCAGATTTCCAAAGCATTTTGTTGGTATTTAGGACTCTGATCACATGTAAGTACAGATATTAGCAATTACTGTACTTATTCATAGACTCTTGAATATTAATTTGAACCATAGAACTATTTTTATTTCCCTCTCTCCTTTACGTTATGGGAGTTTCCAGTCTTTCCTATAGGTTCGCAGTATTTTAAAACTCTTAATTCCTCTTCCCATTTATTCCATTCTTTTCTGTCTGGGATTCACTTTTTTTTTTTTTTTTTGCAGTACGCGGGCCTCTCACTGTTGTGGCCTCTCGCATTGCGGAGCACAGGCTCCGGACGCGCAGGCTCACCGGCCATGGCTCACGGGCCCAGCCGCTCCTTGGCATGTGGGATCTTCCCGGACCGGGGCACGAACCCGTGTCCCCTGCATCAGCAGGCGGACTCTCAACCACTGCGCCACCAGGGAAGCCCTGGGGTTCACATTTTAATTATGGTTCTCCTGTGACCTTTTATCTTCCATATTGATTGGCTTCTTATCCTGGCCTTAAATTTCCCTCTTTCTTTTTGCTTAGCAGTCAGTGTCATCAGCAGATATGGAAAGCCTACTCAGACACAATGCGGCAGACAGGAAGAACAGGAGCCACAGGGTGGAGTAGAGGGAACGTGCTGGCAACCAGCGGAAAAGGGAGTGTCTGGAGAGGCAGATAGGGAGTGCGGCCAGAAACACTCAACCATCTGCAGCAGTGCCTGCTGTCACAGGCAGAACAGGGATGCCAGAGGGGAACAGGGCTGCAAGGTGGCAGCAGTACCCGACGAATCTGGGGGGGAATGGGATATGAAGCTGGTGTCAAGGCTGAATCAGAGAGCAATACTTTCCATCTGTGGTGTTTGAACATGAACAGTTGAAACAAGGCTGCATTTTAGATGTACGTGGTCAAGAGCACAGGCTCTGGAGAATTCAATCTCCAACTCCACTGTCTATTGTGTAACTTTGAACAAGTGGCTTAATGTCTCATAACTTCAGCATGAACTGTAGGATGGGATAATTATACAGAATTCATAAGATTTTTTTTTAACATTTATTTATTTGGTTGTGCCGGGTCTTAGTTGTGGCTTGCAGGCTCCTTAGTTGTGGCAGGTGGGCTCCTTAGTTGTGGCACGTGAACTCTTAGGTGCGGCATGCATGTGGGATCTAGTTCCCTGACCAGGGATCAAACCCGGGCCCCCTGCATTGCGAGCTCGGGGTCTTAACCACTGCGCCACCAGGGAAGTCCCAGAATTCATAAGATAAATGAACACAAAGTATCCAGTGGTATACTAATAGGGGCCAATATTATAGTTATTATTGCTGTTATTGTTTACTACTGTTAAAATAATGCTACTCACTCTGATTAGCTGACCAGTAGGAAAAATCCCCAGAGAGGAAAGCAAATAAATAATGGGAAAAGCAAGGCCTTTGGTGTGCTTTTCTAATCTTTAGGGTGATCCAGGAAATGAATGGAAAGAAAAATTTCAATTAACTCATTTTGACTTAGCAGCATGGAAGAAACAGCTAAATGGCCTTGAAAACTAGTCAGCCTGCAGATATGGAAATTTATTTCAGATCTTTCTCCATGGAAGATATTTATCTTTGTGTTTTAATTAACTACTATAGCATTTATCCTGAATTTTATTAAGAAACCAATTTCATTCAGAAATTTTAAAGATTAATGTAATCTTAAATCACTAATAAAATGTCTTCATGTACATTTCATTTGGACTTGTAATTTTATAACAAAGATAAGGAGGCAAAATCTGCTTACAAAAATTGGTTTTGACATGGAAAATATTAGAAATCCTAACTAGAATAAAGTGTAGTCCATCTTAAACACTTCAAATATTTTTAAAAAGCAATAAAATGTTCTTTTTTAAAAAAAATATTTTTGGCTGCACCGTGTGGCATGTGGGATTCTAGTTCCCCAACCAGGGATGGAAACTGCGCCCCCAGCATTCGAAGTACGGCGTCCTAACCACTGGACCGCCAGGGCAGTCCCAAAATGTTCTTTAAAAGTAATTTATTTGTGGATGGAATTAATACAATGCTTCCAACTAAAGCACTATTCTAAAGAGACGACTGCTTTTTAAATATATCAAGAACTTAAATTATGAAATGACATTAAGTACTTATTTTACTAGAAAACATTACATGGTAAAATTACACCTGAAACTCATGATGCTTTGGCTTCCCTTCTATATTAAAAACTTCATACTTTCTGCTTGTTTTACGTGATTGCATTTGATGGTACAAATGTCATTCTCAAGAACTGTTTCACTGGATTCTGGAAACTTAACATGTTCCTCCAAAATTATTTTGGTTTTCATCATTCTTTCAGGCAGGCCTCTTATAACTTGTTTAATATACAGTGTTTAAGAGATTCTGACTCATAAAAGACAAGATGGTACCTAAAACAAAACATGAGTTTGGGGACTGAGTTCTTTTGCAGACCCAGAATATGGGAGAGTTATGAATAATTATCTTTGGAGACGCCCAGAAAGGGGCCGTGAGAGGTGTGGATACAGTGGCTCACAAATAAGGTAGGTTAACACCGTAATATAACTGGATAGTTGCCCAGAACCGCTTATTCTTTTTTTTTTTTTTTTTCTTTTTTTTGTGGTATGGGGCCTCTCCCGTTGCGGAGCACAGGCTCCGGACGCGCAGGCTCAGCAGCCATGGCTCACGGGCCCAGCCGCTCCACGGCACGTGGGATCTTCCCGGACCGGGGCATGAACCCGTGTCCCCTGTATTGGCAGGCGGACTCTCAACCACTGCGCCACCAGGGAAGCCCTGCTTATTCTTTAAAGAGAGACAAAAGAAGAGATTTTTCTGGCTGTCCTTATGAAGTCTACATGGTTGTTGGTAATCTGGGATTTGCCCACCTGCAGTGAGGGAATCCAACAAGTTTAAAGCCTGTGTTAGTCACTCAAAATTCACAGCTGTGGCAGGGCCTTGTGACACACGGCTTCCAACACGGCCCTACTGATCCTCATCTTCTGGTGTTCACGTCTTTGTGTAGTGCCCTCCCACGCTGACTTACGAGTGCTTTGTATGACCAGTAGAACAGGGCATAATGAGTCATGGTGTATGGCTCCTGAGGCTGGTCAGAAAAGACAGCATGGCATTTCTTTGTTCTCTTGGGTTACTCACTTTGAAATGTTATAAGGGAATGGAGCCTTATTTAATCAGCTATAACTCAAAGTGCTCAAGGATTTGCCCAGAAAGAGAATTTACAATTTGGGAGGGACAAATGATTTATTGGCTACCACTCAGAGAATTTAGTCTTCTCCTTCATTCCTCGTGTTGAGTATCACTCCCACCCTTAAGACAGGTGCTAAGGGGTCCTTCTCCCACTTAACGTTCTGATATAAAAGTGGGGACAGGGCTTCCCTGGTGGCACAGTGGTTGAGAGTCCGCCTGCCAATGCAGGGGACGCGGGTTCGTGCCCCGGTCTGGGAAGATCCCACATGCCACAGAGTGGCTGGGCCCGTGAGCCATGGCCGCTGAGCCTGAACGTCCGGAGCCTGTGCTCCGCTAGGGGAGAGGCCACAGCAGTGAGAGGCCCGCGTACCGCAAAAAAAAATGAAGACAGGCTGAGTAGTCCTAGAAAGATCTTAAAAAGAGACTTTCTTAGATAGAGAAAACAAAAGGGAAATAAACAGAGAAAAATACAAAATTACTGTACTTAGTACATATATTATATAATCTTACTAATATTTGGTCTCTCTCTCTCTCTATATATATATATATATGCATGCATATGTACATAAATGCACAGAGAAAAGTCTGGAAGCTTAAATGCTAAACTATCATTTACGGTTACCCGTGGAACAGGGGAGGTATGGGATGGCTGGTTATGTGTGGAGGGTGAGGCATGGAAAGAAAAGCAGAGAAGGAAATGAAACTTGGCTTTTATATATATATATATATATATATATATATATATATATATATATTTTT
The DNA here is from genome assembly GCF_964165515.1 of Mesoplodon bidens. Taxonomy (NCBI): domain Eukaryota; kingdom Metazoa; phylum Chordata; class Mammalia; order Artiodactyla; family Ziphiidae; genus Mesoplodon; species Mesoplodon bidens. The sequence goes on along the minus strand of NC_138176.1, from coordinate 102,381,397 downwards.
TTTTTTTTTTTTTCCGGTACGCGGGCCTCTCACTGTTGTGGCCTCTCCCTTGCGGACTCCGGATGCGCAGGCTCAGCGGTCATGGCTCATGGGCCCAGCCGCTCCGTGGCATGTGGGATCTTCCCGGACCAGGGCACAACCCGTGTCCCCTGCATCGGCAGGCGGACTCTCAACCGCTGCGCCACCAGGGAAGCCCTCACTTGGCTTTTTTAAAAGTCTATTTTGTATTATCTGAAAATTGATGATGAGAATGTATCAATGAATCACTTGTATAATTAAAAAATGAACTGTGTAATATAAAAAACAGAAGTAAAAGCAATCTAGTTACCACATAGAGCTCTCCTATTCTGTGATTATTCTAGGACTACTGGCCACATCAGCCCTTTCCTACTGAATTCTTTAGAATGCTTTGCTACAAACTTTCTGGGTTTCTTTCTTCACTGGCTTCCAGAAGGGATGTGCCTTTCCAAGACCCACTGTCAAAGAGACATCAGAGACATCAAGTTTGGCACCTTCAAGGTCAAAAGAGTGGATTGTGGGACTTCCCTGGTGGCGCAGTGGTTAAGAATCTGCCTGCTAAGGCAGGGGACATGGACTCGAGCCCTGGTCCGGGAAGATCCCACATGCTGCAGAGCGACTAAGCCGGTGTGCCACAACTACTGAGCCTGCGCTCTAGAGCCCGCGAGCCAGAAGTACTGAGCCCGCACCTGGAGCCCATGCTCCGCAACAAGAGAAGCCACCGCAATGAGAAGCCTGCGCACCGCATCAAAGAGTAGCCCCCCACTCGCCGCAACTAGAGAAAGCCCGCGCACAGCAACGAAGGCCCAACGCAGCCAAAAAAAAAAAAAAAGGCAGATTGCTCCATTTCCTATTGTACCGGTCAGTGAGAGCAACACTAATTCCGGGTAGCAAAACACCTCAAAACACAGTGCTTAAAATAACAATCTTTTTTTTTTTTTTTTTTTTTGCAGGTCACTGGCTTCAAGCTGGGGGTGGTTCTAGACCTGCCCCATGTCTCTCATTCTTCTTGTACTAGCAGACTTCCCAGGCATGTTCTTCATATTGTGAAAGGCACGTGTGAGAGAGGCAAGCAGCAACATGCAATACCTCCTAAGGTCAGGCTCAGAACTGTCGCACTCTCACCCATATTCCTTTGGCCAAAAGCAAGTGGAACGATCTAAGCCCAACGTCTGTGGAGTGCAGAAACAGTCTGTCTCTAATGAGAGGAACTACAAAACCACATTTCAAAGGGCGCGCATGGAGCAGTGAAAAATCGGGAACACTAATGTTATTTACCACTGTTTCTTCCTGGGACTTTCCAGCTTACTTCCAATTGATGGTAGAGGAGATATATTTCTTCTCATGTTAGCTGCAAACAGGAATGATTTGACCCAGCAGGTGAGATCTGTTCCTAACTATAGAAATCAGGCGTTGTTGTTGCATGCTCCTTAATATGCCATGCTAGGGTCACGGAGATGCAGTAGTGCTGATTATTAAGTCCTTACAAATATCAAAGTGGACAATGGTTTCCTTAAGTGATAGGTTTTTTATTTGTTTGTTAGCAGGAAATAGGGGATTAGGAATACTGCCCTAGAAAGGGTGCTGTTTGTAGTATTCTGTTTAATGTGCATAAAAGGTTTCAATGTTATAAGGCTTTATAAATTTTTTAGTTCAAGAGTGGCAAAGAGTCGCTATGTTTTACAACTCAGGAATCCATAAAACTTCATCAGAGTTCAGGGGATCTCTCTGACTAACCCTATTTGCTATCCAGGTTTCCCCTACGTTTAAAAGTAAAAATCTCTTAAGAAAAGAAGTACCTAGAGTTGCTTTTTAGGATAGGAAAGAAAGAATCCCCCTCCTCCCCCCACCCCCCCGCCTCCGCTCCCCGGTAAATAAACAGGCATTATTAGCTTTAAAAAAGAAAGAGAAGATCATTAAATTCTTCGGCTCTTCAGGGACTTCAATCAGTAGGGCCTTTGACGTTTGAGCCCTACTCTAGGGTTATCTCCATGGTTCCCACGTCACTTTCAAGAACAGATACCACTTGTATTCCTCAGGGTTTCTTCTACGCTCAGGACTGGCTGTGGAGACGCAAAAAGAGTGAGTTTGGAGCCGGGAAACGAACCTGGCGAATCAGTACTGCGCCAGGTCCACCGGAGGGCGGCTGCAGGAGCCCGAAAGGGGACCAGAGTCGGTCCCCACGCGCACCGGGACAGTCACTGCTCTTTGTTAAACAAATACAAGCCAATGCGGCGGCGGCCAAGTGTAGTGGTGGGGGAAGAGATTGAGGCGTTTGTGTGCAGAACTGGGCGTAAGAAAGATCATTGAGGCGCTCCAAATGCAGGACAACCCCGGGCACCGTGTCATTGGCTTTTGTGCACTTGAAGGCGCGTGAGTGCCCTGCTCAGAGGTTCCCCTTTGTGTGAAAGTGGGGAAACCAGAAGCATGAGGCTACAGCTGGGTTTTCATTTTCGAATTCGCAGGCACCAAAATCCTCCCGCTCTCACCCACTCCCTCATTCTCGCACCGACGATCCTCGGACTTGGGGTGCTTCTCCGTCCGTCGCCGACCGAGCGAGCAGCGACAATGGCCCGGGGCGGGCGCCCGCAGCTCTCGGGTCAGAGCCAAGGGACCGCCCGCCGCGCTCCGCAGCTGCGCGCTGAGCCCCGCCGCCCGCCCGTCAGCAAACGCGGGCACCAACCGCCGCGCGGCCCGGCCGTTGGGCGGGTGGTAATTTCTGGGAATGGGGCGGGGTCCGCGGGGGTACGAGGCCGGGCATTTGCAAGCGGGCAGGAGAAGGAGGAGGAGGAGGAGGAGCCGGTGGCGCGGAGGGGCGCGAGGCGGTCGGGGCGGGGCTCCAAGAGCGTCACGGGCCGGGGCGGGGCCTGGGGCGGGGCCGGGCGCGCGCTCCGGCCCGCCCGTGGCCCCACCTTCTACTTAGACCAGGCTTTGGAGTCGAGACAGGAGGGACCCGGGCTAGGAGTTTCAACGACCTCCGGCCCCCACTGACTGTTAGGCTGCCCGAGTGCAGAGCAATCCCTTGAGGAGAAGGGCGGGAGTCCGGAGCTGGGGATGGGGTGACAGCCGGCGCCCGCGTGGGACCTCAGAGAGTGGCGAGGGTGTGTGCGTGCGCTCCGGGCCGGCGGCCGCTGCAGGTGCACGCGCGCCCCTACACGCCTGCCCGCGCTTCGGAGCCCCCGCGCCAGTCCCGGGCCGGGGCCGGAGTCGGGAGCAGGATGGGGGAGCCCCGAGCAGGGAGCGGGACAAGTGGCGAGAGTCTACCTGAGAAGGCGGGCTTGGGAGAAGTTGGGGGCTACAGGGCGGGCGAGATTCGAGAGAGCCACCGAGGCCTGGTGGGGGGGCTGGTGGGGGCCGAGGGCGGCGGGGCCCCGCGGGGTATAAATAGCCGGCTCGGGTTTGACAGGCGCGGCGGTGACTGGCAGTGCCGCCCCCCTCGCTGCGTGGGGAGGGGAGGAGCGCTCGGAGCGGGCGGGGTGGGGGAGGCGGACTCGACTGTCCTGTTGGCGGCGGTTGGAGGCCGAGGGGGAGGAGCCGAGGCGGGGGGTGGAGGGAGGGGGCCGGGAGCGGGGCGAGGGCGAGGGCGAGGGCGGGGGCCACCATTGCTCTCCGCGCCGGGCTCAGTGTCGCCGCCGTCGCCTCGGCGATTGGGGGGGGAGTCGGCGGGGCGGCGCGGGCGGGGGGCTCTGCGCGGGGCGGCGCGCCGCTGTTTTGTCTCCTCCTCTCCCAGTGGAGCGGCTCGGGCAGCCGGGGAGGCCCCGGCTCCCTCCGGACGCCCGGCCAACAGCGGCGGCGGCGGCGGCTAGTCCGCGGCCCTGCCGGGAGGGAAGGCGACGCGGCGGTCTTCCCGGGCGACGCGGAGAACAGGTAAGAGCGCGCGGGCCGCGGAGGCTGGTGCGAGGGAGCGCGGAGGGTGCGGCGAGAAAGCCTCGCTGTCCCGAGTGCCACCGCCTCCCTCCGCGCCCCCGCCCCGCGCCTGTGTTGTTGGCTCCGGGGTTTGCGGAGGGTTTTCCGGAGGCTGTGGCGGTGACACCGGCCGGGAGCTGAGGAAGCAGGCTGAGTGCCCCCGGGCAACGGTCGGGGAGCGGGACTTGGAGAAAGGGGAAGGCGGGCGGCGCGCCCGCCCGCGGAGAGCGCGGGGAGCCGGGCAGAGCTGCGCGAAGAGGTTACGGACCCCGGCGGGGGGGATGGGCTGCGCGCAGCTGGTCTCTCAGTGTTTACACCGCCGCGCGAGTCACCTCTGCTGAGAAGCGGACTGAACTGACCCGCCTTATCCCGCGAGGAGGCCAGGGCGGGGGTCCGGCTCCGGAGGAAGCGCGTCCTGGGAGGGTCGGGGAGGGCGGGAGGCTGCGGCCGGCGCCGGGGCAGGGCGGCGAGCCCGGGGCGGGACCTGGGAGGCTCCGGCCGCGTGGGGTGGCGTGGAGGGCTGGAGACCAGTTTCCTTCCCCGTCGGGCCTCATCGCCGCCTCTTACCTTTCCTGCCCTCCGCTGTTAGCTGGCACGGCAGGTTGTACTCGGTCATTCTTTTATTCTCGCTCTGCACGCCGTCCCCCTGCTGCCACTTCCCCCTATCCCCCCGGGAGTGGGGAGGCTGGGCTCTGATAGGAATCTGCTTTTTAAACAAAACAAAAACGGGCTCTGTAACACGCGCGTCCAGTGACCGCCTTCTGGATCCTCTCTTCGCGAAGCTGGCCCTCAGGGACCTTGCTCCTGGATGTTGGCGGGGTGGGGGGGGGAGGACGCGGGAGGAGGACGGTAAGGGCTCGGCCAGGTCTGGTACTGACTGCCCGAGCAGCTTTGCGAGCTTTGCGAGCAGGGCAGCCGAGTCCCCTCTTGCTCTACTTGGGCATTTTTATTCCATGTCAATAAAGGAAAATATTCCACTACCCCAGGAGTAATCCAGATTGCATAGTTTCTAGTATTTCCCATGTGCCAGCATCCCGGGCGCTCTTTTTTCTAGGAGCTGGCTACGGTGCAGAATAGCCTTTCTTTACGTTCTTAGTACTTCATTAAAGGAGTAAGAGGGGAACACTTTATTGTAAAACTGAATTTCACCCCCTTTTTTGTCTTCATGAACGTTTATTTCAGCCGTGTGGTTTAAATTTTAATCCGGTGACGATAGAACAGTAATCTGGTGTTTGGTAATCAGATTTGCTTTTTCTTTTTATCTGTGGGTCTGTATGAGAGGTAAATGATGTACTTTGTTTAGTGCCATAATCACAGAATAGTGACAGAATGCACAGAAGAATGTATGCTTTACTAAGATAGGTTTGGATATTTGAGCTTCAGAGTTTCTTCCTTTCTTCCAAAGGTAGAATGACTTTATATAAGACTGGAAACTATTGAATTACATTTAAAGGGGTTTAGGAATAAAGTTTAAATATGATGTAATACAGTTTACACAGTGAACTCATATGAATATTATTGAGGTATCTCCTAGTAAACACACGAAGTAGAAAACTGATATATCTTGGGCATTTGAAATTTGAAAATTTAATATCAATCTGTTTTTTAAGCTTAGTGACTGAACTAATTGCTTTGATAAATCATTGCTTTTCATTTCAGACACATAAACTCATTTACGAAATAATCACAGTAGGTTGGAAAGAATTTGTAACTTTGAGATTTTTCTGTCCTAGGTAGATAGGTGGGTAACTGCAGCTGTGGTAGGGCGTTACCAGCGCTGATGGCTTCACCTGCTCACAGATCGTACACCGAGGTTTATTGCTGTTGTTGTTGATAACAGCTTTATTGAGATATAATTCACCTACCATTCGATTCACCAATTTAAAGTGTATAGTTCAGTGGTTTTTAATATATTCACAGAGTTGTGAAACTATCACCATCATCAATTTAAAAACATTTTCATCACCCCCCAAAAAGGAACCTCATACCCATTAGCTGTCACTCCCAATTTCCCCCGAGAATCCCCAGCCCTAGGGAGCCGCTAACTACTTTCTGTCTCTATAGATTTGCCTACTCTGGACATTTTCTATAAATGGAATAATACAACGTGTGATCTTTCATAATTGCGTTCTTTGATTTAGCATAATGTTTTCAGAGATCATCCACATTGTAACATGTCATTATTTCATTTCTTTACTGCTGAGTAATATTCCATTGTATGGATATACCACATATTATGTATCTATTAATTAGTTGATGGACATTTGAGTTTCTACTTTTTAGCTGTTACAAGTAATGCTGCTACGCACACTTGTGTACAAGTTTTTGTGTGGATATGTTTTCATTTCTCTTGGATATATACACTTTTAAAAAAATAGCTTTTTGAGTTATCATTTAATATCAAAAAATTAATCCTGAGAGAAAATTCAATGATTTTTTAATAAATACATTGAGTTCTTAAATTATCACCACAGCCAATTTTAGAACGTGTCATCACTTCTGAAAATTCTCTCTAACCTCTTTGCCGTTAACCCTTATGGGGACACTCCTGGCCCCAGGCAACCACTGATTTGTGTTTCGTTTCTGTAGATTTGCCTTTATCTTTTGTATAAATGGAAACATACAATATGTAGTCTTTTGCATCTGGCTTCTTTCACTTAGCATAGTGTTTTGGAGAGTCATCCATATTGTAGCATGTGTCAGTATTTTGTTCCTTTTTATTACTGAATAGTATTTTAATGTGTGGTTATACCATATTTTGTTTATCTGTTGACCAGTTGACGGACATTTGGATTGTTTCCAGTTTTTTGACTGTTGCAAATAATGAAGCTTGAAAGTTTGAGTGCGAGTCTTTATGTGGACATATGGTTTCATTCTCTTGGGTAGATGCCTAGGAATAGAATTGCTGGGTCATCTGTTTAACTTTTTAAGAAGCTACCAAACTGTTTTTGAAAGTGGCCTTACATTTTATATTCCTAACAGCGATGTGTGAGAGTTAGTTTTTTCACACCTTTGTCAACACTTGTTATTGTCTGTCTGTTTTATTTTAGCCATGGTACTGGGTGTGAAGTGTTTAAATCATAGTGATTTTAATTTGCATTTTTCCTAAAGATGTAAGGTGTTAAGCATTTTTTCATATGATATTCATTCATATATCCTTTTGGGTGAAATAGCTATTCAAATCTTTTGCCAGTTGTCCTACTATAATTTAGTTATAAGAGTTTTTTATACATTCTGGATGTAAGTCCTTTCTTAGATACATGATTTACAAATATTTTCTCCCAGTCTATGGCTTTTTTCTTTTCTTCATTTTTACTGGAGTCTTTTGAAGCACAAAAGTTTTAGTTTTGATGGAGCTTAATTTCCCAATTTTTCTTTTATGGATCATGCTTTTGTTGTTTTAAGAACTCTCCCTCATCCAAGATCTTGAGGATTTTCTCCTTTGTTTTCTTCTAGATGTTTTATAGATTTTGCTATTATATGTAGATTTGTGATCTATTTTGAGTTAATTTTTGTGTATGGTGTGAAATAAGGGTCTAAATTCACCTGTTATATATGGGTTGTCTTAGCACCGTTTGTTGAAAAGACTGTCATTTCTCCATTGATTGTAATTGTAAATATTTAATTCTGGACTTTCAATTCTGTTTCATTATCTGTATGTCTGTCCTTTGGCTAGTACCACCCTGTCTTGATTACTGTGCATTATGGTAATTTATGAAACCAGGTAGTGTAAGCTCTTAAATTTTGTTCTTACTTTTGAAAATTGTGGCTATTGTGGGTTATATATAAAAATTTTGAAATCGACTTGTCAGTGTCTGCGAAAAAAGTTTTGGAATTTTGATGGGGAATGCATTGAATCTGTAGATCAGTTTGGTATGAATCACCATCTTACAATATTGAGTTTCCTAATACATGAAGATGAAATTTTTTTTTAATTTATTGATCTTTAATTTTTCTAAGTGATGTTTTAAAATTTTCAGTGTACACATCTTTTACTTAAAAATTTAGAAAATGTTATTGTAGTAAGAAAACTTAACATGAGATCTACCCTCTTTTTAAGAATACAGTACAGGGCTTCCCTGGTGGCGCAGTGGTTGAGAGTCCGCCTGCCGATGCAGGGGACACGGGTTCGTGCCCCGGTCTGGGAGGATCCCGCATACCGCGGAGTGGCTGGGCCCGTGAGCCATGGCCACTGGGCCTGCGCGTCCGGAGCCTGTGCTCTGCAACGGGAGAGGCCACAACAGTGAGAGGCCCGCGTACCACAAAGAAAAAAAAAAAAAAAAAAAAAGAATACAGTACAGTGTTGCTAACTATAAACAGAGTTGTATAGCAGATTTCTATACATGGTAGAAGTTTGCTTTTTAATTCTGTTTTGTTCAGAGTTTTTATCATGAATGGGTATTAGATTTTATCAGATGCTTTTTCTGCATCTCTTAGTAAGACCAGCTGTCACGGTTTGCTCATGACTGTCCTGGTTTTAATGCCGGAACACCTGCATCTTGGGAAACCCTTCAGTCCCAGATAAACCAGAATGGTTGGTCACCTTAATGTCTGAGATGATCATGTGGTTTCTGTCCTTTATTCCACTAATATAGTGTATAATATTAATTGATTTTTAGCAACTAAACCAGCCTTACATTCCTGGGATAAATCCCACTTGGTCATGGTATATAATTCTTATTATATGTTGCTGGATTTAGTTTGCTAATGTTTAATTGAACATTTTTGTGTCTATATTTATGTAAGATATTGGTCTGTAGTTTTCTTGTGATGTCTTTGGATTTTGCAATATGGTAATACATATTAATCCCAGAATAAATTCGGAAGTGTTCCCTCTTCTATTTTCTGTAAGAGTTTGTGAAGGATTAGTATGGCTACCTCCTTGAATATATTTGATAGAAGTCGCCAGTAAGACATCTGGGCCTAGATTTTTCTTTTTGGGAGATTTTTAAACTACTAATTCAGTTTCTTTACTTGTTATAGATCTATTCAGATTTTTTGCTAAGTTTTAAATTATTAGTTTTGGTAATTGTGTTTCTAGAGGTTTGTCTATTTCATCTAAGCTATTTAATATTTTTGGCATACACTTTATAATATTCCTATATATGCTTTTAATTTTGCAAGCATAGGTAGTGTTGTTGCTTTTTCATTCCTAATTTTGGCAGCATGTGTCTTCTCTCTTTTTTACTTGGTCATTTTAGCTAAAGGTTTGTCAGTTTTGTTGCTCTTTTCAAGGTAAAAAGTTTTGGTTTGTTTTTTTCTCAGTTGTTCTTCTGTTTTCTACTTCACTGATTTCCATTTTAATCTTTATAATTTCCTCCCTTCTTGCTTGAGATTTTGTTTGCTTTTCTCTTTCTGGTTTCTTAAGGTAGAAGCTTAGGTTATTGATTTGAGATCTTTCTTCTTTTCTGATATAGGCCTACATTTCCTTCCAAACATTGTTAGCTGCCATATGTTTTTTTTTTGGCTGCCCCCAATTTTAATGGCTTAGTTGCTCCGCAGCATGTGGGATCTTCCCGGACCAGGGCTTGAACCCGTGTCCCCTGCACTGGCAGGCGGATTCTTAACCACTGCACCACCAGGGAAGCCCTGCCATATGTTTTTATATGTTCTGCTTTTTAAAATTTTCATTCATATTTCCTAATTTCCTCTGTGATTTCTTCTTTGACCCATGGGTTATTTAGAAATGTATTGTTTAATTTCCAATTATTTGGGGATTCCCTAAATTTCATTGTTGCTGATTTCTAATTTAATTCCCCTGTAGTAAGAGAATATACTTTGTATTTTTCTCATTTTAAATTTATTGAGACATTCTTACTGCCTAGTATGTAATCTATTATGAAGAAAGTTTGGGACTTCCCTGGTAGTCCAGTGGTAAGTAATCCGCCTTCCAATGCAGGGGATACGGGTTCAATCCCTGGTCGTGGAACTAAGATCCCACGTGCCGTGGGGCACCTAAGCCCGTGGGGCAACTAAGCCTGTGTGCCTCAACAAGAGAGCCTGTGTGCCACAAACTGTGGAGCCGATGCGCCCTGGAGCCCATGCACCACAACTAAAGAGAGAAAAAACCCCACATGCCGCAACTAGAGAGAAGCCCGCATCCCACAGCTAGAGAAGCCTGTGGGCGGCAACGAAAGATCCCTCATGCTGCAACTAAGACCCGATGCAGCCCAATAAATAAATAAATAAATAAAATGAAAAGAAAGAAAAAATGTTCTATGAGTGCTAGAAAGGTTTTGTTGGGTGGAATGTTTTACAGGTGTCAAGTCAAGTTGGTTCTTTGTGCTTATTTTCTGTCTAGTTATTCTATTAATTATTGAGAGTGAGATTCTAAAATCTCTATTATTATTGAACTGTCTGTTTTTCCTTTCAGTTCTGTCAAATTGTTTTTATAGTTATTTATTTATTTTTGGCTGCATTGGGTCTTCGTTGCTGCGCGCAGGGTTTCTCTAGTTGCAGTGAGTGGGGGCTACTCTTGTGGTGCGCGGGCTTCTCATTGCGGTGGCTTCTCTTATTGCGGAGCACGGGCTTCAGTAGTTGCAGCACGTGGGCTCAGTAGTTGTGGCTCACGGGCTTTAGAGCGCAGGCTCAGTAGCTGTGGCTCACGGGCTCTAGAGCGCAGGCTCAGTAGTTGTAGTGCACGGGGCTTAGTTGCTCCACAGCATGTGGGATCTTCCCGGACCAGGACTCGAACCCATGTCCCCTGCATTGGCAGCCAGATTCTCAACCAGTCCACCACCAGGGAAGGCCAGTTCTGTCAACTTTTGCTTCATATTTTTGGGGCACTGGTGCTAGGTATGATATACATATATAATAATACACATACATACACCTTATAGTAGTATTTTGTCTGGTGTTAGTGTAGCTACCCAGCTCTGTTGTGCTTACTGTTTGCATTCTGTATCTTTTTCTGTCTTTTTACTTTCAACTTATTTGTTTTTGAATCTAAAGTGTATCTTACAGTATATAGTTAAAATGCCTATTTAGGGCTTCCCTGGTGGCACAGTGGTTGAGAGTCCGCCTGCCGATGCAGGGGACACGGGTTCGTGCCCCGGTCTTGGAAGATCCCACGTGCCGCGGAGCAGCTGAGCCCGTGAGCCATGGCCGCTGAGCCTGCGCGTCCGGAGCCTGTGCTCCACAACGGGAGAGGCCACAATGGTGAGAGGCCCGCGTACCGCAAAAAAAAAAAAAAAAGCCTATTTAAAAAAATAGTTTGACCACTTCTACCTTTTGATTGGAAGGTTTAATCTGTTCACATTTAATGTAATAGTTGATATTCAGATTTATGCAGTTTTGCTAGTTACTTTCCATACGTCTCATTTCTTTTTTATTTTATTTTATTTATTTTATTTTTATTTTTTTAATAAATTTATTTATTTATTTATTTTTGGCTGTGTTGGGTCTTTGTTTCTGTGCGAGGGCTTTCTCTAATTGTGGCAAGTGGGGGCCACTCTTCATTGCGGTGCACGGCCCTCTCACTATCGCAGCCTCTGTTGTTGCGGAGCACAGGCTCCAGACGTGCAGGCTCAGTAGTTGTGGCTCACCGGCCTAGTTGCTCCGAGGCATGTGGGATCTTCCCAGACCAGGTCTCAAACCCGTGTCCCCTGCATTAGCAGGCATATTCTCAACCACTGCGCCACCAGGGAAGCCCTCTTTTTTATTTTTTTGATTGTCTTCTACTCCCTGTTCTGTAGTTACTAGATATTTTCCAGGGTATCATTTTAATTCCTTTGTTAGTTTCTTAACTGGATTTTTTAGTTATTTTCTTAGGTTGCTTTAGGGATTACAGTGTGTGTCTTAATTTATCACAGTTTACTTCAGAATTGACTAATTTAATTGTAGTAAAATATAGAAAATTTGCTCCATTTTCTCCCCCCTCCTGTCTGTTAGTATTGTCACGCATATTAAACTTTTATGTTCTAGAAGCCCAACAATACAGTTTTATAATATTTTAATGCAACTGTATGTCTTTAAAGATAGTTGAGGGAAGAACAAGTATTTTTAAAGTTTTTTTTTTTTTTTTTTACCATGTATTTACCGTTTATGTGATCTTTATTTCTTTTTATGTATTTGAGTTATGGGCTGGTTATTCCTTTCAGTCTGGTGGACTTCCTTTTGGATTTCTTGTAAGGAAAGTCTGTTATTAATGAATTATCTCAGTCTTTCTTTCTTGGGATTGTTTTTATTTTGCCTTTATTTTTGAAGAATAGTTTTGCTGGATATAGAATTCTTTGTTACATTTGTTTCCTTTTAGCATTTTGAATATGTCATCTCCTGCTTTCTGGCCTTCATTGTTTCTGATGAGTTATTTTTCTTTTTGTGCGTTCAAGATGTCCTGTCTTTAGTCAACAGTTTTACTGTGGTATGTCTAGGTGTGGATCTCTATGTGTTAATCATACTTTGGATTCAGTAAACTTAAATGTAGAGATAACCATATTTTAAACATTTGGTAAGTTCTAAGTATAGTTTCTTCAAGTACTTTTTCTATCCTTTTCTCTCTTTCCTTTTCTTCTGGGACTCTCATTACATGTAAGTTGGCATGCTTGATGGTATTCCTAAGTCTCTGAGGCTCTGTTCATTACAAGATTTTTTTAAAAAAATTCTTTTCTGTTCTTCAGAATTGGTAATTTCTATTGGTATATCTTCAAGTGCATTGGCTCTTTCTTCTGTCATCTCCAACCTGCTTTTTGAACTCTGCTAGTGAATTTAAAATTTTGGTTCTTAATACTTTTCAACTCTAGAATTGTTATACTTTTCAACTCCAGGATTTCCATTTTATTCTTTTTAAAAATAATATCTGTATCTTTATTGACATGAGTTATATGAGTTACAGTTGTCATACTTTCCTTTAATTCTTTAAACGTGGTTTCTGTATTTGGAGATAAAATTAAATTTTAGATAGAAGATGATACCTAAACTATGTGTTAAATCCTAAAATGGAGTTTGCTTTATTTCTAAATTATATTCAATATTTTCATCTGTATTTCATGATATGTATGAAAGTATATTACTCATAAATGCTAAATTTCATCTGATAGTTTCTTTTCAAACATAATTAACAATTTACTTATAATTACTAGTGTTTATTGGAAAGTAGGATCAGTGTACAATTTGAAAGACATGCCATTAATTCTGAAACCTTAGTTCATTCCCTGAACTGATCATACAGTATAAAGTCTACTTGTTTGTCCATATTTCTTGCTGCTTAATTCTCTCATGGTAAGTGCTAATTGGTAGGAAAAAATGGAAGAAGCCTAAGAGAGCAATATAATGAGTTAGAATGGTTATAAGGTATCAAAATCTTCATATGAGCCTGTACATTTAGTAGTATAGTATTATTCATTTTAGGTCCTTGAGAGATTGTAGTAAATAAGATAAATGCAGTACTTGTTCTCATGGAACCTTATATTCTGTTAGAGGAGACATGCATTAAACATATAAACAAGATAATTTTAGAGAATGATAAATATAGTGAACAAATAAAATAGGGTAATGTGATCTCAAATAGAGAATGATGGGGCAGCTACCTGGAAATGTGATATAATTTGGGGGAGGAGAGCCATGAAGGAAATGTCTCTCTGAAGAGGTGGTATTTGAAGTGAGATCTGCATGATGTGTGAGGAGGATTCAGTCTGTGGATGATCTGGAAGACCCTTGTAGCCTAGAGAACAGGAGGTGCAGAATAAGCTTGGTGTGTTGTAGGAATAGGGCCAGTGTGGCTGGAGCTCAGCAAGCCAGTGAAAGAGAAATGAGGGATGAATGAGATCAGAGAGGTGGGGTGGGCTACCCCTGGGTTGAACTTTATAAAGACCATGTTAAAGAGTTTAGATTTTTTTCTAAGTGTGGTGGGAAAACAGTGGAAAAATATTTCAGCGACTTCCATTCTTGACACAAGAGTTAATTTACAGCCCAGTATATAATTTTATTCTTTTTTTTATTTTTACTTTTGGCTGCGTTGGGTCTTCGTTGCTGCGTGTGGGCTTTCTCTAGTTGCGGCGAGCGGGGGCTACTCTTTGTTGCAGTGTGAAGGCTTCTCATTGTGGTAGCTTCTCATGTTGCAGAGCATGGGCTCTAGGCGCACAGGCTTTAGTAGTTGCAGCATGCAGGCTCAGTAGTTGCAGCGTGTGGGCTCTGGAGCACAGGCTCAGTAGTTGCGGAGCACGGGCTTAGTTACTCTGTGACATGTGGGATCTTCTCGGACCAGGGATCAAACCCGTGTCTCCTGCATTGGCAGACGGATTCTTAAGCACTGAGCCACCAGGGAAGTCCTATAATTTTATTGTTTAACAGCTTCTGAGTGTGAATAAATATTTCTAGGGTTTTCTATGAATGATTTTAGCTTTATAAAGAATAGAAGGGAAAATAACTTCTTCCTTGAAATTTAACTATCTAAAAATAAGACAAAAACCCAATATCTGTAAAATTTTGAATTTGTAGTACAATTATAGCAATGGCAGAGATTCTTGCCCAGTGATTAGAGTTGGAGGTACAATGGAGAAGATGATATTTAGTCCTTTAAATAAAAATAAGCATGCGTTTGTTCATTGATCTATTCATTATACATTCTACAGGCCCTGTAAGCACCCATGATCCAGGGCCTGTGGGGAAGGTATAAACCTTGGCTTAATTAGGTAAAGGGAGATAATCTTGTAAATAGTTATAGTTTAGGCCTCAGAGTGAGAGACTGGGTGCACATTTTCCCCTAGTTGCTTCTGCAGGGGCCTTTTTATTTAACATTATGAGAAAGTTTATATTTTGGTTCCAGGTAAATAAGGGTAAATCTTAATTAGCATATAAAGTCTATACCTGAGAATCTTTGTTTCTTGCTAATACAGAATTACAGTCCAACATTTCTTTCTAAAAAACAAATAGAAAATAAGCTCTGAAATAAGTCAGAAAGAGAAAAACAAATGCCATATCTAACACATATATATGGAATCTAAAAAAAAAAAAAGTTCTGAAAAACCTAGGGGCAAGACAGGAATAAAGATGCAGACATAGAGAATGGACTTGAGGACACGGGGAGGGGGAAGGGTAAGCTGGGACGAAGTGAGAGAGTGGTATGGACATATATACACTACCAAACGTAAAATAGATAGCTAGTGGGAAGCAGCCACATAGCACAGGGAGATCAGCTCGGTGCTTTGTGACCACCTAGAGGGGTGGGATAGGGAGGGTGGGAGGGAGGGAGATGCAAGAGGGAAGAGATATGGGGACATATGTATATGTATAACTGATTCACTTTGTTATAAAGCAGAAACTAACACACCCTTATAAAGCAATTATACTCCAATAAAGATGTTAAAAAAAAAAAAAGTTCAACCCTAAAGAGACCAAAGGAGAAAGAATTTCTGATACTGCCACTTTCTCCCTAAGGCCTACAGAACTTATATGAGAGAATTTGTGAGTTAAATAATTAATTCCCTCCTCCTGCCACCTCCTTTTTTTGGAAAGGGAAAAAAGATATGTATGCTTATGTAGATAAGGGAGATGTAATTCCCATTTAGCATATTTTAAGCCTTCTAATCAGCTCATGTTATGAGTCAATAAAGGAAGTAGGTAGAAAAATCTCCCAGGGGTGGGATGGGAGAGGTTCTATATGATTCGTTCACAGTTACAGTGTTAAAAACACTTGTATAATCATGAGGCAGAAAAACTTTAAGAGCACAGAGTCTGGAGCCAGACGGCTTAGGTTGAAATTCTGACTTTCTCATTTGTTTGTTTGACCTTGAGTAAGTTACTTTAAAAAAAAAAAAAAAATCGCCCGGTGCCTCAGTTTCCCCAAATGTAAAATGGGGAATTATACCTGTTTTGTAGGATTGTGTAGATTAAATAGATTAATACATGTAGTGAGTTTAGAATAATGCTGGCATAGAGTAATTGCTCTATAAATGTTAACTACTGTTATCCCTTCATTGTTTGGAAGAAGAAGAAAATGTACTCTAAGCTAAGCTAGTTATCGAGTTACCTCTAGGATAAATTCACATTAATGAATTCATATCCTGTCAAACCAGATTATTAAAAAAGGTTGTTGTGAAGAGCAGTTCTTTGCTTCCTTTTAAGTCACGGTAGTGAAGAAGTTGGCGAAGGTTTTAGAATTATCTGCACTAGGGTCTTTTTTTTTTTTAAATAAATTTATTTATTATTTATTTATTTATGGCCGCGTTGGGTCTTTGTTGCTGCGCGCGGGCTTTCTCTAGTTGCGGGGAGCGGGGGTTACTCTTCGTTGCGGTGCGCGGGCTTCTCATTGTGGTGGCTTCTCTTGTTGCGGAGCACGGGCTCTAGGCCCACAGGCTTCAGTAGTTGTAGCTCACGGGCTCTAGAGCGCAGGCTCAGTAGCTGTGGCACATGGGCTTAGTTGCTCCACAGCATGTGACATCTTCCCAGACCAGGGATTGAACCCATGTCCCCTGCATTGGCAGGCGGATTCTTAACCACTGCGCCACCAGGGAAGTCCTGCACTAGCGTCTTGAGGATGGCAGTTGCTGGATTGGCAATTTATCTCTCCTTCAAAAAGAAAACTTTTCCCAGTTTGCTTTGCTGAATAGAACCTAAGTAGATTTTAGGCTTCTTGATGACTGGGAATCTGCCATATACCCTGATCACCTCTAGCTTCAGCTTCCTGTAAAGCAGTTGCTTGACTACCTTAAGCCAGTTGAAACAAGTCTTTTAAGTCTTTTATGTGTCTTTCTTTGGATGTACAAGAGGCCATTGTGACCATATTTGAGACTTCTTAAACGTCTGTGCAATGGTCAGGGGATGAGCCGGTGACTTTGATTTTGCTACTTTTTTCCTAACCAGACCTCCTAGTACATATTCTCCTGTCTGATTCTTACTTGATTTGGAAGTGTGCTTATTCACAGAATATACAGGCTAAACATTTATTTCCACCATTTAGTATTTCTTACAAATAGTTCATAGAATAAGTCTAGAAATGAATATTCATATAAGTTTAGGGTTACTGATTAATAATGAGACCTTTGGGGACTTCCCTGGTGGTCCAGTAGTTAAAGCTCTGCTTCTGCTACGGGGGGCGTGGGTTTGATGCATGTTGTGCAGTGTGGCCAAAAAAAAAAAAAAAAAAAAAATCAGACCTTCGTTGCTTATCTTCACCCTCAAGATAGGTTGGATTCTAAGATGTGCTTAATGTGATCTCTTCCTCCATGTACTTATTATGGCCTTTATTATTACTGCCCTACAATTTGAGCCTGTGTGAAATGGTAACAGAGATTAGGAGGATAAAAATATTAAAGGAGTATAGATAGCTAGGCAGCAGTATCATTTTTAGCTCCAGTGGTAATTGTGGGTAGCGCAGTCAGGTTGATTTTGTCTTGCCATCTCTTTGCTCATCAGTTCTTTAAATAACTCTAATGTTTAATTATTCAGAGTATTTTAAGATGATAATTCCCTCTTAGATTTTCACCATCACAAAATAAATTGAACAAACCAGGATTTGTTAGGTTATACCCAGGAACCTGGCCATTGTAGTTCTCTGGATGATGAAGAAAACAACCAAAACATGCCTGGCAAGAAAAGCATCAAAATACCTTAAACAGAACTTAGATGAAATCACAGATTATCTAAGTTCATTTCTTATCTATGTGTTATTCTATGACTGTGTGTCAAAACTCAGGGCCGTGAGTAAATAAGGATTTTAAGATATTATTATCCATGGTATGGGACTCCTGAAATGCAGAATTGTTTTATGGTTGGCAGGTTATCGATATTTTACTTAATTTTCCAGTTAGCCTCTTCAATCTATTTATTCTATAAAATGAGCTCTAAGATCTCTTCCAGTAATTTCATGTAATTTCTCTTATACTGTAAATTTCTAGCATGCAGTTTAAAATATCTAGATCAATCACCTTGCCCTAAAGTAAGTCCCATGACATGACCACTTGCTGCCCAAATAATTTCCAGCCCTGACTTGTGGGCCCAAATATTTGTCAATTGTATACTGCTCAGACTTAGTTCCATTTTCAGAGGGGGATTCTTCTTTCTTTAAAAGATTCATTAGTTTACTTTTTATCCCTTTAAAATGTACTAATTTTTGTTTTAACAAGTTAGAAGAATGAACATCTCAGTTTTGCATGAGGAGCAGTTAGGTTTTAGGTATAATCATCTGTTACTGCTTTATTCTTAATAGGAAGCTTTGGCAATATATACAGCTCTGATTGATCCTATCAAAGACATAATAATAATAAAGTTACATTCATTCAGTACTCATAGTGTGCCAGGCACTTTATGTAAAGGATTAAAAGAACTAAACACACCGACTTCCTAGAGTTGTTTTACTATCTTATTATGGATGAGGATATTGAAGTTTAAAGAGATAAATAACTGCCCAAGATTATGTAGTCACAGGTAAAGCCAACATTCAACAAATATTTATTGAGCACCTACTGTATTCTGGGGATACAGTTGTGAGTAGGCTCTTAACTGTTAGTCGTACTAGCTCTTAAATATAAAGTATACTGTTAAAATAGTCCTCATGTAATAGGGGGAATAATTATACCTATTTCACAGGGTTATTGTAAGGGTGAAAGGACAATGCATAAAAATGCTTGATTCAGTAACATAGAAATAGAAGAATACATAGTTGAGACTATTGAGGCTATTATTATATTAGCATTATAAACTACATATATAATTCCTGTCAGACTTGGTAGATAATTAAAAAAATAGAACAATGAAAATATGAATCAGAAGTATTTCAGGAATTGAGTTCCAAATTTAAAAGCTTTAATTTTACCAATAAAGTGGCTAAAGAATAATAAGGCTTTTTAGGGGGAGAATTTTCTGATTCCACAGGGAGGTACTAGTTGTGAGTCAAACTGTACATAAGTTTAGATTACAAGCTACAGTTCTTCTTAGTATGATGATAATGTTAATATTGAATAAGAATCTCTTTAATAGGTTAAATTCTAATTTGCAGCATTGTCCTCTCCTTTTAAAGTCAAATTTATTGAAGTTTAGTTTACATGTAGTGAAATTCATCCTTACATTTCCCTGATTTTGACAAATTCATATCATTATGCAGTCACCACCACAGTCAAGATATAGAACATTGCTGTCACCCCCCAAAAGTTCCTTGTGCCCTTTGAGATAACGCCTTCCCACTGATTTGTTTTCTGTTCCTATAGTTTTACTTTTTCTTGAAATGTCCTGTAAATGGAATTGCTGTTCCTCTTTCTGATCCATTAGGTTGTTTAGATATATTTACTGCAATAGCAGGTAAGGTAATTGTGACCCTCCTATGCTGACACAGCTTTCTTACAAATTAAGAATTGCATTAAGAAGCAATTAAGTCAAAAAATGAACACAACCTGTTGGAAAATTGTAAATAAGTTTGTGAAAGGATTAGTAAATATTATTCAATTTACAAAACATATTTAAAAAGAACCAATTCATGTGAATGGATTTCACACTTTCGATGGGAAACTAATAAAATCAGTTTTCAACCTCTCCTTGGACCCCAGTTGTACAAAATTAGATGAATCATAATCCTTGATTCATGACACAAATAATTTGCCCAGTAATGGCTGTTGTTTGTTTATTTTTAATAATATGATAAATACACATGAGTGCACATTCAGCATGAGAACTAGAGCATTTTTTTTGTTTGTTTTTGGCCGCGCCTCTCGGTTTGCAGGAGGGATCTTTAGTTCCCTAACCAGGGATTGAACTCTGGCCCAGGCAGTGAAAGCACTGAGTCCTAACTGCTGGACCACCAGGGAACTCCTGAGAACTAGAACCTTGACAATAATTTATATCACATTTAGCCATGCATGCCTTAATATAATTTATTTTAAAATCTTTAATAGATTTTGGTTGTGTATATTTCTTATTAATTAGTAGGAGTTCTTTTTTTCCCCTGTTTTGGAGGGAGAGGAATTACTTTTCCTAGTGTCTTGTCTTTTGGTTTTGTTTTTGGTTTGCATTGTTATGAATTTTTAAAAAAAATTGGTGTAGTCAAGTTTAGTCATTCTTTGTTTTTTCTGCTTTCCATGTATTTAGTAATTTTTCCTTAACTATGAGTTCATGAAGATATTCTATATTTCCTTCTAATTTTGGAAAAAGTTTGTATATTTAGGTCTTTAGTACACCTGTAATTTATTTTGTGAATGGTGAGAGATGGTGATTTAATTTTTGTCTTTTATGGATAATCACTTGTCTCAGCATCATTTAATAGTCTTTTTTTCCCATTGATTTTAACACTGCCTCTTCCTACATTAAGTTTCCAATATGCATGGGCCTTTTTCTGGCCTCTATATTCTGTTCCATTGGTATATTTGGTTATGTCTACACCATTACTTATTGTCTAATTACCATAGACTAGACTAGGTAGGGCAGTTCTTCTCCAGAGGGTTTTAGCTCACTTTTGCCCTTTGTTCTTGTATATCCGCGCCCCCCCCCCCCACGCCTTTTTTTTTTTTTTTCTCTTAACTATCTTTGTCAAGGTTTTTGTAAAACTGTCTTGGGATTTTTGACTGGAAATATATTGAATTTGTTAGATGAATTTGTTGAGCATTGACATCTTTAAGATATTGAGCTTTCCTATCCAAGACTGCCAGGGAATTCCCAAGATTTCTTTAATTTCTTTCAATACATTTATTTTTCTCCGTAGAGTTCTTTGTTAGATTGAGTCTTAGGTATCTTCACGTGGCTTGTGGGATTTTTTTTTCCCTGACCAGGGATTGAACCCAGGTCACAGCAGTGAAAGCGCTGAGTCCTCACCACTGCAGTTCCCTAACTGCCGGGGAATTCCCAAGTCTTAGGAGTCTTATATTTTTGTGGTTATTGTAAACGATATCCTTTTTAAAAATTACATTTTCTGGGCTTCCCTGGTGGCGCAGTAGTTGAGAGTCCGCCTGCCGATGCAGGGGACACGGGTTCGTGGTCCGGTCCGGGAGGATCCCACATGCCGCGGAGCGGCTGGGCCCGTGAGCCATGGCCGCTGAGCCTGCGTGTCCGGAGCCAGTGCTCCGCAACGGGAAAGGCCACAACAGTGAGAGGCCCGCGTACTGCAAAAAAAAAAAAAAAAAAAAAAAAAATTACATTTTCTGTTTGTTGCGGGTACATAGAGAAACAGTTGATTTTTATATATGGTAAGTCCCCTACATACGAACGAGTTCCGTTCCAAGTGCGTGTTTGTAAGTCCAGTTTGTTCGTTAGTCCAGCAAAGTTAGCCTAGGAACTCAGCTGACACAATCGGCTGTATAGTACTGTCCTGTAATAGGTTTATAATACTTTTCATATAAATAATACATAAAAAAGAAACACAAAAAATAAAACATTTTTTAATCTTACAGTACAGTACCCTGAAAAGTACAGTAGTACAGTACAACAGCTGGCATCCAGGGGCTGGCGTCGAGTGAACAGGCCAGGAGAGTTCCTGACTGGAGGAGGGAGAGGAGGTGGGAGATGGTAGAGCTGAATCAGGATGGTCCGCAATAAGAGATGGAAGGCAAGCTGCAATTTCACTCACGCCTGACGCTGATGGCCCAGGTTCTATATCTACCCTCTTGAAAAAATAATCCAGTGATGTCTGGGTGGTAGCTCTTTTTTTCTCGTCATAGATGACACGGTAGCACTGGATTGCATTCTGACGGCTGCTGCAACCTTTGTGTACCGTTCTACATTTGGGTCCTGGGCTTGAAATAAAGATACCATACTACTGTACTCTGTACAGTACTGTACAGTAAAGTACACAAAAGCACAACCACTTGTAGAGGATGCATGCATGTGACAGTGTACGCCAGACATGTGAACTAACTTACGTGATTGGACATGTGAATGCACTTTCTCATCTTTGAAAGTTCACAGCTTGAAGTTTCGTATGTAGTGGACTTACTGCATTCATCTGTATCCACACATCTTGCAAACCCTCTTCTTCTAATATCTGAAGGTTCTTTTGGGTTTTCTATGTAGAGAGTCTTATCATCTACAAACAGTGGTAGCTTCATTTCTTCCTTTCCATTTCTTTTTTCTTTTTAAATTTTACTTAATTTTTGGCTGCATTGGGTCTTCGTTGCTGTGTATGGGCTTTCTCTAGTTGCGGTGAGCAGGGTCTGCTCTTCGTTGCGGTGTGTGGGTTTCTCATTGCGGTGGCTTCTCTTGTTGCGGAGCACGGGTTCCAGGTGTGTGGGCTTCAGTAGTTGCAGCACGTGGGCTCAGTAGTTGTGGCATGTGAGCCCTAGAGAACTTGGGCTTCAGTAGTTGCAGAGCGTGGGCTCAGTAGTTGTGCCTCGCGGGCTCTAGAGCACAGGCTCAATAGTTGTGGCGCGTTGGTTTAGTTGCTCCACGGCATGTGGGAGTCTTCCCGGACCAGAGATCCAGCCCCTGTCCCCTGCCCTGCATTGGCAGGCGGATTCTTAAGCACTGCGCTGCCAGGGAAGTCCCTCTTCCTTTCCATTTCTTATGCCTTTTAATTTTTCCTTATCAAACTCTGCTGGTCAGGATTGCCAGTGTGGTTTTGAATTGAAGTGGCAATTGTAGGTATATTTGCTATGTTCCCAGTATTGGGGAAAAGTTTTAAATATTTTGCCATTGAGTCTTGGCTGCTTTTTTCTTTTAATTATAAAATGTATCAAGTGATTTTTATTGCATCTACCAAGATGATGTGTTAATAATTATCTATTGCTGCATAACAGATTACCTACAACATGGGTTGATGGGGATGTCGAGAAATTAGAACCTTCATACACTGCTGATGACAATGTAAAATGATGTAGTTTGGCATTTTCTCAAAATATTAAGCACAGAGTTACTGTGTGTTCTAGCAATTCCATTCCTAGGTATATACTAAGAGAAAAGAAAACATGTCTACACAAAACCTTGTACATGAATTTTTATAGCAGCATCATTTTATAATAGGCAAAAAGTGGAAACAACTTTGCACCAGCTGATGAATAGATAAATAAAATGTGATATATCTATGCAATGGAATATTATTCAGCAGTAAAAGAATTGAAGTACTAACACATGTTACACATAGATGAATACTGAAAATGTACTAAGTGAAAGACACCAGTCACAGAAGTCCACATATTTAAAATTCTACTTATATGAAATGGCCAGAACAAGCAAATCTCTAGAGATAGGAAGTAGATTAGTATCGCCAAGGACGTGAGAGTGGGGGAGGGTGGGGAGTGACTGCTGATGGACGTGAGGGTTTTTTTTTGGGGGGGTGGCGTGCTGAGAATGTTCTAAAATTAGATTGTGGTGATGATGGCACTTCATTCATATACTAAAAACCTTTAAAGTATATGCTTTAAGTTGGTGAACTGTGTGATATGTGAATTATATCTCAATAAAGCTGTTTTAAAAGGTAAGTACATATGTAGTTTTGTTAGATATTGACAAATTCTCCTCCCAAAGTGTTGTGTCACCTTGCTTCCCACCAGCAGTGTATAAATGTACACAGTTTTACCAACAGAATATAATGTTATATACATTTTAATTTTCACCAAGCTGATAGATGAGAGAAATGGTATTTCAATTTTTAAAAACTTGCCTTTCTCTATGAGTGAATTTGAACATCTTTTCTTATGTTTAAGGGCTATTTTTGTATCTGGTTTTGTGAATTGTGTGTTTGTGTTTTTCATATTTTCATATTTTTTATACCACAGTTGTTTTTTATACCACAGTTTTTCATATTTTTCTCGTTTTTTTTTTTGGTCCTTTATTCCTATTTTAAGCATTCCTTATATATTAGTAATAGTAGCCTTTTGTAATATAGTATCATATTTCTAATATCATAGATTGAGTTTTCCTTGTTTTTGTACTTTATGTAAATAAAATCATACACGTAAACTGTTTTTGATGAGAGTGTGATCTGTATTCTAAGCAACTAAATTATAGTCTGAGCTGCATTTACTTCTGAGTGATACTTAGGTTTGCTATCATTTCTCACAGTTTTTTTCAGTCCCGACAGTTCACTTAGTATTCATGATTCAGAATTGTTTCTCTTATTGTTATACCAGTTTCCACCCCTTCTTCTAACCCCAGACCAAGTGGTGGCTCCTTTCTGAAGTCTTTTCTAGAATCTTCCCATCCCCCCCCCTCCCTAGGGCCGACTGGGTGTTCTCTTTTTTAATGTTTCCACTGTACTTTGTAGTTTCCTTTATGGCATTTACATTATGGTAATTGCTTCGAGTGCTTCTCCTTACTAGACTCTAAGCTGTTTGCAGGCTGAGTCCTAACTTTGTTTTTGTGTTCTTGGCATAGTGCTGTATTTGGTATACAGTTAAGTGCTTAATAAATGTTATTGAAAGAACTGGTATAGTAAGAGAGAGGAAAGAGGTGATGTTATTATAGGGGAAAAGTTGTCCATGAGGGGCACGTAGAATCTGAATAATCAAAGAAGAGGGCATTCCTGATGAGAGAAGGGAACCAGCAAAGGGATAGGTATGGGAATGAGCGTGGTCTGTGTAGTGAACAGTGAAGACATTTGTCTGATTGGAACATGTTTGTTTATCCTCGTATTCATCACATCTTTACTGTTTATCTGCTATAGGAAAGGCAGTGGTTTAGGTGGTATCAACCACAGATTTTTAAAACCTGGATACACAGATGTTTAAAACTTGGTGCTTTGAGAAAGTGGTAAGAAGGTAAGAATATTAAGAAGGTAAAGTGAAGCAGGATTTTAGGGAGCACTCAAGAAAGGCATAGGTGTTTGGCTTGCTGTGGTTGATGCGAGGTGGCACCTGGAAGCTGTTACTTCCCTGATGTTTGTGTCAGGGAAGTATATAATGTGGATTGGGGGAAGAGCGTTACAGAAAATGATACTGAGCCCTTCAGTGATGAGGTTGCTTTAGAGCTGAGACCTGTAAGACAGCTAGGAATTGGCCAAATGGGCAAACGGGAAGGGTGTCAAGACAAGAGAGAGAAGAATGTAGAGAACTGTAAACAGCTGTGGGGTGAACAACCAAGATGGAGGGAGTAAAGGAAAACGAGGCTGGACCAGTGAGCATGGATTCGACTGGTGACTTCTATACCGGAGCGTATCAGAGTGAACATTTCATAACTTCTGAAAAAGAGACCTAGACCCTTGCTCGTTTCTACTAAATCAGTATGCTTGCAGAGAGGTTGAAATTTCATCTCGCAGGTGATGATGAACTGCTGAAGAATTTTGAGAGGGGCCTGACATTATTCCATCTTGGATCACCCGGACAGTGCAGTTAGATGGACTGGAAGGGAGGGAAGATTAAAGGCCAAGAGGCAGAATCTGAGGCTCTTACAACTATAGAAAAATGATAATAAGGACCTCAACTAGGGCAGAGGATATGAGATCCTTGAGCAAGAGTCAAGAGTGAGAGAGGATGATGGTGTTGATGGGGAAGGAGTCACAGGTGGCTTCAGCCTCTGTTGTTTTAGGCAACCTGTGTAGGTGACAGGGTAGCTTATGGGGCTAATTAAGCACAGTAGGCGTGCTCATACCTTGGGGGAGGTAGCAGAGAAAAAGTTTAGTTTGGGACATATTGGACCTGTTTCACACTGTCATTCATACCATCTCATGGCTAGTCCAGGGGCTTTGACTGATTTCTCTGGATTCATTCTTGACTCTTCTCTTTCATTCACACCCCGCATCCAGTTTGCTATCAAACTTTGTCCATTTTACCTACAAAAATTTCTAGAAGTTGACCACTGTTCACTCTCTCCAGAACCCACCGCTCAGTCCTAGCCAGTGTCATTTCTCACCTAGTTATTATAGTAGCTTCCAAATTGATCTCCCTGCTTCTGGCCTTGTCCCCTTGTCTGTGCTCAACCCAGCAGCTGAATGACCATTAGAATAATCAGGTCATCTCTCTGCATAAAACCCTCCTTCTCCCTGGGTCAGAGTCCGAGTCCTCATAGAGGGCTTACCTGACCCCTTTCCTTACCTCTTGGTCATCCTCATCTATCCTTCCTTCCTCTTGCTCACTTCACTCCAGCCGTATTGGCCTCCTTGCTGATCTTTGAACTTTCAGGCTTATTCCCTCCTGAAGATCTTGAATGTTCTCTTTCTTTTCACGAGGGAGCTCTCCCCATGCCCCCCGTCACTGGCACAACTCCTTCCTACTTCCGAGTTTTCACTCATGTCACTTTTTCAGTGAATTCTTCTCTGATTACCCAGTTTGAAATTGCAGCCCTCTTCCTTGCCGAATATTGTCTCCTTTTGGTTCATTTGCCTCCTTAGCCTTTATCACCGTCTACATGGGTGCTAAACATATTTTGCTATTTTCATCTCTCCCCACTGGAATTTAAGATACATAGGAACAAGGACTTCTGCTTTTTTCACCACTGTACCTCTAGCGACCGAAAACTACTTGTATATAAAAGGTGCTCAATTAGTGTTTGTTGAATGACTGAATTAATTAATGGAGTCCTTGGGATATCCTGGAATAGATGCTTGCTATTTATTTGTACCCTATTTAATTTCACAAGGAAGTACAGGCAAGTAAATACCTAGCAGACACACTGGAGCCCATAAAATGGTTTAGACTGGAAGAGAGATTTGAGTGAAGCCGTGGCAGTGCATGAGATGGTTTAGAGAGAGTGAAGAATCAGAAGAGGACTGGGGATGGGATCCTGGAAACACCTACCAGGATTGACCAGAGAGTTGCACTGTCCTTAGAGTTATCCAAGCGGGAACCCTGCTCTGGGTTTTGTGCTTTTAGAGGTCCTCATCTGGCCTTCCTGCAGCTAACCCCTGCTGATAGGATGAGGATTTTGAGGGGCCAGTCCATCTGGTACCCATTTCTAGATCAAGCTAAGAGTATTTGAATCCCAGAATTCCCTGCCCATGTGACCCTTCACAGGTCTCTTCCCTGATTCTCTCCTCTGTTAACTGTACCACATGTATGGGCTTCCCTCGGCTTAAGGGATGGCCAAGTGGCAGCTGTTTGCAGGCATGTGGCCAGAGCTTAGACATGTTGTCTGGGATGTCCACATGTGTGTATGTGAGGCTCCTTGTAGTCTGGAGGGGAGCCAAAGGTGGCATGAGAAAAAGGGGCAGGCTGCAGGGAGATGGGGGAAGCACGGGCCTCCCATCCCCCCCTCCCCACCAACATAGATGTTGAGTCTGAGAATGCCAAATCAGAACTTAGCCTTGTAGGTTGTTATAAAAGTGTATATGTCAAGATAGGAGAGTAAAATAAAATTTACTAGCTTTTTAGTTTGGTCTATAACTTTAAAATACTTAGGCGTGTGGTATATGGGCTTACGTTTGTACTCTTCAAGCTCCTTGAGAACTAGGGGTGGGCCTGCAAGAGGGAATTGAAAAGGAATAGCTAGAGAGGGAGAAGATAAATTCAAGATAGAGTTTCAAGGAGGGAATGATCGACAGTGTCAAATGCTTCAGAGACATTAAGTCCTATGAAGACAGAAATGTATCCATTGGATTTGATAACCAGAATTTAGTAAAAATTTCAGCTGGTGGTGATGGCTGCCAAACTTCCATAGAAGGAGTACCTGAGAAATCCGGAAGTGGAGACAGGGTATAAAAGATTTTTTAGGTAGAACCTTATCTGAGAAAGGAAGGAACTAGAGTGGTAGCTGGAGAGGTATGCAGGGTCATGGAGGAGTCATGTTTAAAATGAGAGAGTCTTGGGGCTTCCCAGGTGGTCCAGTGGTTAAGACTCCAGTTTCTACTGCAGGGGGCACGGGTTCCATCCCTGGTCTGGGAATTAAGATCCCTCATGCTGCATGCAGCACGGCCAAGAAATTAAAACAAAACAAAACAAAACAAACAAAAAAGTTGAGAGAGTCTTATAAATGTTTAGATGTTGAGGGAAAGAACCCAATGTTCAGAAAGAGAAGGTTAAGGAAAAAGAGGGAATAATTGATGGAATAAGGCCTAAGATCCAGTGCACAGATGAGCTTTAGAAAGGAGGAGGGCTGTTTGAGGAGGCTTGGGATGTTTAGATTTGTATGGGTGCTAAGTTTGGAGGGTGAGACAGCAAGAAAGTGAATAGCAGGAAAGTTATCAGGCAATAATATATCATTAGCATCGTTCAATAGTAGTTTTCTGGGTTAGTCTTTTTTTTCTAAATTTAAAAAATTTTTAGGTTTTAAAAATTAATTAACTAACTATTTTTTATTGAAGTATAGTTGATTGGGTTAATCTTCTTAAACTTGATTTTATACTCCTGGGGATCTGGGGTTATACCTGCAGCCATGTGTTAAAATCCTGTTGGTTGATTGAAATATAGCCCATAATGTGGGGTATAGGCTATGTATGTTGGAATCTGTCATTACTCAATACTTGGTATTTAGTGGTGACCTAAAATTTTAAGTTTGGTAAAAACTTCTGATTCCTCATTAGCCCAGGAGTAATTTCTTTATTATGTTCATTATAAAATGTGTACCATCAGGCTTTGGAGATGGTTTGTTGTAATAAGTACCTACTGTCAGAATCACACGTATTTTGGGCAAAATATTTTTTAATAGAATTATATTAATACTGTCTTTTTCCTCCCACTAGTAGTTCCAGAGAACTGCTGGTTTATATTTTAACTCTTGCCAAGTTGTGAAAATAGTGAAGGATGCTTAGACTACTTAACATTCAAATTGTAAGTAAAAGTTATTTCTGCTATTACTATCTATATGATTAGAAAACAGAAATTGAAAATAGTTGTTACCTTGTATGATAATAGTAAGCTTTAGTGTGATGAGATTGTGGATTTTTCTTAATTTTTATTCTTAAGATACAAATACTTTCTATCTCATTTTCTGTTGATAAGATCAAAAAGGAGACTAATAGTACTGAATGGGTCTTAAGTAGTGAGGTGAAATTTCTGCTTTTTTTTTCAGGTATTTCTTTTTATTGTAGAAGTTTATGGAAATTCTTTAATATTTTATTTCCATACCTGTATGGTACCAGTGTTCAAATTTAATATAGGCCACATATTAATGGAATGATTAATTAGAAACGGTTATTCTTTTCTTTTTAAATATGCTTAATTTTTCTGCATTCTTAAATTTTTATGGGAAAAAAATCCTGTCAGAAAGAAATCTCTGTAATTTCTCTATGAAATATTTAACATACACAAAATCAAATAAAATGTAACTTTTTAGAGTTATTAGAATAATCTAATGCATAAATCTAGATGATGTACATACTCATATTCATCTCTAGTAGGGGAAAAAAGCTTTAATTATGTTTTCTTGAAACCCTTTGCTATACTGCATTTTGAACCAATAGCAAAAAAATTATTGAGGAAAGAATGATAAAGTATATTAAAGTAATTCCAAGTCATTTCACTACCTTATTTTCAAACTACTTTGTTTGAAAGTATAAGTTACTCAAATTAATCTATTTTATAGACCTTGTATGAGTATTCAAAATGTGAACACAAAATGAGATTGCTACCATAAGCAAAAGATAATTCTAATTAATTATTCATATAAACAAACCAAATGAGCCAAAGAATGAAACATTTACAAACCAGGGACTTCCCTGGTGGTCCAGTGGTTCAGACTCCGTGCTCTGAACGGCGGGGTTTGGGGGGGCATGGATTTGATCCCTGGTCGGGGAACTAAGATCCTACATGCTGTGTGGCACGATCAAAAAAAAGAAATATTTACAAACCAATAAACCTTTTAATTTGTTAAATAGGTGAATAATTTTGGAAGTTGTCTCGGTCCAGCACGTTTTTTGTTTTCAGTGCATAAAATTTTTTTTAATTTCAGGAATTTTTTACCAAAATATTTCAGGAATAATAGTACATCTTCATAAGGGGAGAAAGTTATAACATTTTATCTCTTAGAATATAAATGTCATAAGCTCACCAATGTGCAATAGCTTGGTAAGAACTTCAGATTGTTCACAAACTTGACAACTCTAAGCAGAATGCTCATTACTGCCCTCTTTTGACACAGGGCTGTATAAGCCTATCTCCTTTTAGTTTACAAAAATGTTAAAAATTAGATGCAAAATAGGTTGTGCTTTATATCCATTTTGTATTTTTTTAATAATTTTTCAATTCTTCCTCTTTTTAGGGTCTCTGGTTATTCATCTTTAGAAGACTGGATTTCTGGATATCTACTTCACTCCTTCTCTGTTGACTTTTAAAACATGATAGTGCAAACCTGTAACACTGGCAATCATCCATGAACCTTTAATTACGTCGACTGATTGCGTCTGAAGCTTCCTCAGGGAATAAACAATGACATCAGCAGTAGTTGACAGTGGAGGTTCTGTTTTGGAGCTTTCCAGCAGTGGAGTAGAAAATCAAGAGGTTAGGCATCCAATGTATTACATTTCTGTTTTGTTCATAGAAATCAATGCATGAACTAATTTTGAATTTAATGGGGAACAGGTATTTGAGAGTAGAAATGTACAATGCATGAGACTCTATATGTATGTCCTGTGTCCTCATGTAATTAGGCAATAGAAGGTTGAGGAAGGGACTGCTGGGCCTGAGTTGCCTGAGTTGTTGGAACATTGCATATATTGGAATGAACTGGGAGGAAAAAATTGAAAGAAAGAATGCTGTAGTACTAGTCGAGAGATTTAAATTCCTAACAAAATCCATTGTTTTGGATTTGAGAGTGTATAGGCATACACTGTACCTAAATACCTAAGTTACATTCATCTTAATTTAGAATTTTGTATCTCCTTTAGCTGTTACCTTTGTCTTTTGGTTATTACATCTAATTCAGTAATTAGTAATTACATCTAATAGGAATCCATCATATTTTAATCATGTTATTTATACTTAAGAATTTGGATAATTTGTAAATCAGAAAGGAAATTCAGTTTTTTGTTTTTTTTGTTTTGCGGTATGCGGGCCTCTCGCTGTTGTGGCCTCTCCCGTTGCGGAGCACAGGCTCCGGGACGCACAGGCTCAGTGACCATGGCTCACGGGCCCAGCCATTCCACTGCATGTGGGATCTTCCCAGACCGGGGCACGAACCCGTAACCCCTGCATCGGCAGGCGGACTCTCAACCACTGCGCCACCAGGGAAGCCCGGAAATTCAGCTTTTGAAATTTTATACTTGAAGAATTTTGCAGCTTTGGCATATTTGGTTATTTTTTTTTGTTATTGATAACATTAAAGAATAAGAGATGGGAGTAGAAAAATAACAGTACCAGAAATATATGGACTTCCAAGGCCTGGCTTCTTTTCCCACCATTCAGTAAAGATTGACTATTGGGAAGTATCTAAATTAAAATGGAATAATGCTGTCACAATAATGGACAAATATTTGGTCAGAGATAAGATGAGAAAATGGAGAGTTTACTGTATTTAAAAAATCTGTTTTTTCTATATTCTGTGAAAGATACTGCTCTTACTGGTACTTAGTACCATGACTGAGAAACAAGTTAGGATGTCAGGCTGTGTGTTCTGGAATCTGGATTTTTCTTCTAGCTTGCTTGGTGTCTGTGCAGTCTTCCAAGATAGCTATGGGCAAATTCAGTGGGTTTGTTTTCAGTGGACTTGGTAACTGAAATGTTCCTGTTGTATTTGAATCTAAAACTGGTTCAAAGTCTTTAGCCACAGCTAAAGAACATATTTTATTCTCATAATCAATTTCTGCTTCTTTCTTAAAGATTCACTTTCTGTATGATTACTTCCAGGTATGATTCTCCAAAGAAATGAGGGACTCGGGATTTCTGTCCCCTCCTATATCACCCAGACTAATTATTGCTTCTTCAAGTACTTTCTCTTTGCCCCATAGTTTTACTCCGTTGGTATTTAATTCTATGCGGGGAGCTGCTAAGAACAGTAGGCAGAATATATTTACCATATGCTGACTGGGTACTGCTATTATGAGAAAAAGAGTACGAGCTTATTTCTGGAAGACTCTATACTTTTCTTCATTTACATGGAACCCCAGGTGTTCAAGGCTTGAAGAACTGATTATTATGGAAGAAAGAATCTGATAAATGAAATAATTTTACCAGGGCATTATTGATTAATGATTTATGCAGTAGCCTTATAAGGTTGTCATAGGCATTTTAGGAAGTGTGGCACCAGAAAGGAGGAAACTGTTCTTGGGGACTTTTTCTTCAAATTATACCCAAGTAAGTGGTTGCCCACTTACTTTCATTCATTTGTTCCTTCAACAAACATTAGTTGACCACTTACTGAATGTCAGTTATTCTTCTGGGCACTGGGGATAAAGTATTTCACAGTGGTTATGAAGAATAAATCAGGGCTAGAGATAGATGGAAAGTTGGTAGTGGTATTTTAATTAGGTGGACAAGGAAGCCTTCTCTGAAGAGGTGGCATTTTAGTTTAGACCTAGATAACATAAGAGATTGGGCTGTAGAAACACCTGGGGAAGAGAATTCCTGCAAGAAAGAAAAGCCACTAGTATCTAAAACGTCTCCTGATTTTACAAAGTGAGTTTTGGGGATAGTGGTATTTGAAAGATAGAATTTTGTCTTATAAGCAGCTATTCAGGAATATATGTATAATATATATCTATACTATCTATACTCTAAAGTGTAGGGTGGGGTGGAAAAATGACCTGTCAAGATTTTATTACGATAGTTCCAGAACCTGAAGAAAAAATAAATGTTTAAGAAGTGGTGGGCAACACATTTTAAATCAACTATACTCCATTAAAAAAATTTTTTTTAATTAAAAGAGAAGTGGTGGGCATTTGGAGAGTTGTTAGTGATTTTTAGGCTTTATTTTTTATAACTTTATTACTGTTTATAAAAGTAATACATTTTATTAAATTAGGATAATTCTATTTTCTGACAAAGATACCAAAAGAAAGTAAACTATAATCTTACTAATGAGTATAGGTACAAAAATCATAAATAAAATCATAATAAATTTATAAAATGCAGTCATATATTAAAAAATCCAATTACCAAATAGGATTTAGATACATAGGGATAATTCAATTTTAAGAAAACCATTAATATAATATATATGCCTACTAATATGACATATGATATGTTAGGATAAAATACTTGATGAAATAGGATTTTATGAAATTCAGTATTCATCCTGATAAAGACTCTTAATAATATAGATGTATATTTCCTTAACATTATTAAAAAAAACTTAAAATCAAGAGCTAGAATCCTATTTAATGGTGAAGTACTGGAGTATTTTCTCTAAAATTGGAGAGAAAGTTAGTATGTGCACTACTATTACTATTATTTAACATTTTCCTATAATCAGACCAGATAATGAAAAAATATATAAATATTATAAAGGAGACCAAATTATTATTTGCAGATAATATGATTTGCCACCTGGGAAAACCAAAGGGAATCCACGAAAAACACATTAGAACTAATAAGAGTGCCTAGTAGTTTGGTGGGTACAAAATTAATATAAAAATATCTAGCTTTCTTTTGTAAGGACTGTAATTAGTTAGAAGAGATCATGGAAAATAAGATCCCTTTCAGAAAATAAACAAAAAAATGTAAAATGTTGAGGAATAAATGTAAAAGATATATGGGACTTGTTTGAAGAAAACTGATTAATGATGCTTAAGTAGACTTTAGTAAACAGAGAGATATACTTCGTATTTGGGTAAGAGAAACGAGAAGGGTCAGTATTAGGCAGGATGTCAATTTCTTCCAATTAATCTATATATTTAATTCCATCTCTGTCAGATGCTAGGGCAAGTTTGGGGGAAGTTGGTCATATGGACCTAAAGATTATATGGAAGAGCAAACATAAAGGAGTAGCCAGAGCAGTTTTTGCAAAGGAAATATATAGCAGGTACGTCTCATAGAAATGGGGAATTAATGCAGAAAAAATAAAAAAGGATTTAAGTATATTTTAAAAAACACAATGCGTGCACGTTTTAGAGGGTGTCTGCTTCCAGACAAACAAGATTGGGAGTTCTTCCACTTCACACTGTGGTGGAATAACTGAGACCAGATTTATACTCCCACCATAAACAACTAGGAAAATGAACAAAACATATGAAACCACAGTTCTGAGACATTCGGCTACGGTCTGAATGTTTGTGACCCCCACGAAATTCATATGTTGAATCCAGACTTCCAAAGATGATTATTATTAGGAAGGTGTTCGGAAGTAGGGCTTTAGGGAGGTGATTAGGTCATGAGGGGGGAACCCTTACGAATGGGGTTAGAGCTTTTATAAAAGGCTCCAGAGAGATCTTTTGCCCCTTCTGTCATGTGAGGGTACACCAAGAAGCCTACAACCTGGAAGAAGGCCCCCACCCGGTCACGCTGCTACCCTGATCTCGGACTCCCAGCTTCCAGAACCATGAGCAATAAATTTCTGCTGTTGTTCAGCCACCCAGTCCGGCCTTTTGTTATCATAGCATGAATGGACTAAGACAGTTAGACGACAGGCAGTGCAAAGCTGTGCCTCCTGAGAAGAGAGAAGTGGTTGCTCTGACTTACTGCTTGGAGCCACTTTCTGGACCACAGCGTGGGAAGGAGGAATCCAAGCAGGGTGTGACGTGTCGCTGAGTTGAGGAAACAAAATTTGGATTTTGGAGAGGCTAATGCAACTAATTTGAGGGGCGGAGTATCTGAAAGGAAGAAGCTGCCCAGAGGAAGAATGTCGGAACTCAGCCTTGGGTTCCCCTAGTCTTTAGCTGAATGAGCCCCCAGGTGTAGTATGAAACTCTGTGAAGCCAGGCAAAGAATGATCAGAATGGTGTAAACTCAGTAATTTACTGAAAAAACCTACAGAATTCAGTCAGGGCTGGGAGATCCTAGAGTTCTAGTCAGCTGGAGTGGAGGGTCCTTGTTAACTGCCCAGGGCATTCATTGGAGACTCTGGAAGAGTCATGCCTTACAGTAGAGCTGAACTAGCCCTAGAATAAAGGGGAGTCCAGACTTGCCCTAAAAAGGGTTAAAAACAGGCCTTGAAAGTTGATCCATAAGTAACGTAACTATCTGTCATAGTAAACGTTATTAAAATAAAACAATGTGTAAATTATACCCAACAATGTAAATTTTACATATGAAATACCCAATCATGTTAAATGCAAGGAAGCAGGAATAATATAACTTGGAGAAAAAATTGTCAAAGAAAACAAATACAAATGGTAGATATGATGAAATTAGCAGATAAGATTTCAAAACAGCTACTATAAATACGCTCAAGAAATGTAAAGAAAACATGAATCTCAGAGGAGAGGTGTAAATGACATAAAAGAACCAAATGAAACTTCTAGAAATGAAATATATACTATATGAAAAGAAAAATTCACTGTATAAGATTAAAAATAAATTTGGTACCGTGTAAGAAAAGACCAGTGAATTTGAAGAGGGCAATAGAAATTACTTTATGGAGCGAAGAGAGAAAAACTGAAAAAAGAAAAAAAAAAAAGAACAATGACTTGGTTACCTGTGGGACAATATCAAGTTGTCTAACATAATGTAATTGGAGTACCAGAATGAGAGAACAGAAAAAACATGTGAAGAAATAATGACTATAAAAATTTCCAAGTTTGATGAAAAATATAAACCCCCAAAGGTCTGAGAAACTTAAACCCTAAACAGGATAAAGCAGAGAGCAAATAGACTGGTACATCTGTATCAAATAGACTGGTACATTATTAGGTACATCATAATGAAACTGCTGAGAGCCAATTTCAGAAAGAAAATCTTAAAAGCTTCCAGAGAGCTTTTCCTTTGGGAGCCGCTGGGTTGAGAGGAGCGTGGCCTTCTCCTCTCCCTGCCGTCGCGTGTGCTCACCCACTGATATCAGTGTACTCCAAAAACGGGGAGTCATCTGGCACAAATGTCACTTTGCCTGCTGTGTTCAAGCTCTGATTTGACCAGATATTGTGAACTTTGTTTGCACCAACTTGTGCAAAAACAGCACAGCCCTGTGCTGTCAGTGAATTAGCAGGTCATCGAACCAGTGCTGAATCTTGGGGTACTGGCAGAGCTGTGGCTCGAATTCCCAGAGTTTGAAGTGGCTGGACTCACCACTCTGGCCAGGGTGCTTTTGAAAATATGTGTCGTGGGGGCCACGTGTTTGCGCCCTCCAAGACCTGGCGACGCTGACACCGCAGAGTGAACATAATGCAGAAGCGATACTCCATCTGCTCTGCACTGGCTGCCTCAGCGTTAACCAGCGCTGGTCATGTCTAAAGGCCATCATATTGAGGAAGTTCCTGAATTTCCTTTGGTGATTGAAGACAAAGTTGAAGGCTCCAAGAAGACCAAGCAGGCTGTTTTGCTTCTGAAGAAACTTAAGGCTTGGAATGATATCAGAAAGGGCTACGCCTCTTAGAGAATGAGAGCTGGCAAAAGCAAAATGAGAAACCGTCACCATATCCAGTGCAGGAGACCCTGCATCATCTGTAATGAGCGCGTCATCAAGGCCTTCAGAAACATCCCTGGAATTACTCTGCCTGATGTGAGCAAAAACTGAACCTTTAGAAACTTGCTCCTGGTGGGCATGTGCTACGTTCCTGCATTTGGACTGAAAGTGCTTTCCGCAAGTTAGATGAGCTGTATGGCACTTGGCGTAAAGCTGCTCCCCTCAAGAGTAGCTTCAGCCTCCCCATGCACAAGATGCTCAGTACAGACTTTAGCAGAATCTTGAAAAGCCCAGAGATCCAAAGAGCCTTCCGAGCACCATGCGAGAAGATTCATCACAGAGTCCCAAAGAAGAGTCCACTGGAAAACCTGAGAATCACTGAAGCTCAACCCGTATGCAAAGACCATGCGCTGGAACACCATTCTTCGCTAGGCCAAGAACCACAAAATCCGGATGGATAGGGCAGCAGCAGCACTAGAAGCCAAATCAGATGAGAAGGGGGTTCCAGGCAAGACGCCTGTGGTGGGGAAGAAAGGAAAGAAAGCTGTTGGCATTAAGAAGCAGAAGAAGCCTTTGGTGGGAAAAAAAGGCTGCAGTGACCAAGAAACCAACAGTTGAAAAGAAGCCTACAGAAAAGAAACCCACCACAGAAGAAAAGAAGGCTGCTGCATAAACTTAAATTTGTTTAATCTGTAGTGGTCAAATCATTTTGGACAGCTAATTTTGAACAAAGACCTGATCAAAGAGGCAGTGAGAAATATGGGGGTGGGGGGGAAGAAAAAAGCTTCCAGAGGAAAAAACTCATTACATACAGAAGAACAAAGATAATGACTACAGACATCTTTATTAAAACTATGCAAGTCAGAAGATAATGACTTCCTTAAATTGCTGAAAAAATAAAACTTGTCAACCTACAATTATACATCCAGTGAAAATATCCTTCAAAGTGAAGCTTTTCTCAAACCCAAAGCTGAATTTATCACCAGCAGACGTGTGTTATGAGAAATGTTCAAAGAAGTTCTTTAGGCAGAAGGTAAATGATACCAACTTAAAACTTATATATACATAAAGCATTGAAAAGTGCTGGAGAAATGGTTAATGTGTGGGTAAAAATAAAATACTTTTTAAAATCAGTTTTAAAATTTTTGAAGAGATAATTGTTTAAGACAAAAATAATAACAGTGAATTGTGGGGTTTACAGTGTGAAGAAGTAAAAGAAGTAAATGTATGACAGCAGTAGAACAAAGGATGGGAGGCAGGACATGACAGAATACTGCTGTAAACCTTTTTTTTTTTTTTTTTTTTTTGCGGTACACGGGCCTCTCACTGTTGTGGCCTCTCCCGTTGCGGAGCACAGGCTCTGGACGCGCAGGTTCAGCCATGGCTCACGGGCCCAGCTGCTCCGCGGCATGTGGGATCTTCCCGGACCGGGGCACGAACCCACATCCCCTGCATCGGCAGGCGGACTCTCAACCACTGCACCACCCGGGAAGCCCTAACTTTTTACTTTAAGTATGATCCAAATATTGCATGGGACATTCTTGACGTATTATTTGTTTATCCGAAATTCACATTTAAAGGGGTGTCTTGTGTCTGTATTTGCTAATTCTGACAGTCTTAGCTTATGGAGAGCTATGTAGGCTGTGCCAACACCTGCTGAAGCAGCATTCACGCATTTTAATCATTGAATATTTTGGTGACTTGAGCAAGAGTGTGGTGACCCTAAATAAAATAACCTGGTGGATATGTAAGTTTTTAGTATATTATTGTAAAACAAAGACCCACACCCCGATTCGTCTCTTTTCCACCCTTCTTCCCCAGTAAAAATAGCTAACTCCGCCCTACAGTGCAAAGCAGTTATTACCTGCATATCTCTGTGCAGTGGCCTCTGGCCCCTATCATTTATCAGAAAAAAGCTCATGAAGTTACTTGCCATCATAGATTAGCAAATGTTGAATTTATGAGTAACTGTTAATATTAAAATTTATTGAGCTTTATCTTTCTTTGAACCAAGCTACAAATACTTAAATGCCAGTTTAGTTTATATGAGGTGTGTATTGTTGAGGAGGATATAGAAGTTGACTTGATATTAAAATGGATTTGATATAAAAATGGACTCTCGCTCTCAATATCTTATTATCTTGTCAAGGAGTTGGATCTGTAAACAGGTAGTTATAATACAGGGTAATGCAGAGTGGTAATAATAGGTAAATGACTTGTCATGGAAGTACTTGGTATGGAAAAATTGATTCAGATTAAGGAATTGTAGAAGACTCCCTGGAACTGTGTGCTGAGTGGATGAAAAGGAGTTGGACAGATAATGGGAGGTAATTTCAGCAAAAATCATGGACACTTTCACTTTTGGGAACAGTAGATATTTACTGTCTCGCAGTTCTGGAGGCTAGAAGTTTGAAAACAAGGTTTGGCAGAGCTGGTTCTTTTTGAGGGCTGTGAGAGAGACTATCTTCCATGCCTCTCTCCTAGCTTTTGGTAGCTCCAGGTGTTCCTTGGTTTGTAGATGATGTTTTCCCTGTGACATTGTCTCCCCTCTGTATGTATCTCTCTGTGTCCAAATTTCCCCTTGTTATAAAGACACAGTCATATTGGATTAGGGCTCATCCTAGTGATCCCATCTTAACTGGATCATCTGCAAAGACCCTATTTTCAAATCAGCTCAGATTCACTGATTTGAATCAGTGAATCAGTATTTGGGGGTTAGGATTTCAGCATCTTTTAGGAGACGCAGATCAACCCTTAGCAGGTAGGTTGAGGGTTATATTTCACAGAATGTTAAAAATCGTTATTTAGAATGTTCAACTTTCCTTTTAGACAAAAGGATATTCATGAAAACTTTTTGTATAAAGAAGTAATACAAAAAATTCTGATTGTAATGTGAAAAGATGCCCTCCAAAGTTGAGAGCAAGTAGTAGGTTTAAATACTATTACTATGGTTACAGTGTAATGATGGATACCATTAATTGAGTACTTACTTTGTGCTGCACACTGTGCTGAGTACTTTGTGGTATTTAATTTTCAAGGGACTTCGTGAAGTATGAGTTATTATTGTAACCTCTTTTTTTAAATATGAAGACACTGAGGTTTAGAGAAGAACACAGGGTGGGGGAACAGGGAGAGATGTTGATAATTTGTTCCATTTAGACATGTTAAGTTTGAAGTATTGGCTGAACATTCCTATAATGATGTTAAGTTGGTAGTTTAAAATTTGGTTCTGGAGTTCAGGAGATGGGCCAGAGTAGAAGATAGATATTTAGTAGTTGTTAGTACAGATGTGCTATTTGAAACCGTAAGAACGGGTGGACTTGCCTGTGAAGGTAATATAGAGTAAAGAGAAAGGAGGTGCTGAGGACAGAACCTTGGTAATGTGGCTACATTTGAGTCAGTGGGAATGGAAGAAGAGTCAGGAGGAGATGCTTAAAAGCAGCGTGGTAGAAAGAGAACAAAAACGATGCAAGAAAGAATTTTTAAAATGAGGTGCTGGTCAGACCTTCCCTGGTGGTGCAGTGGTTAAGAATCCGCCTGCTAATGCAGGGGACATGGGTTCGAGCCCTGGTCCAGGAAGATCAACACGCTGCGGAGCAACTAAGCCTGTGCACCACAACTACTGAGCCTGCGCTCTAGAGCCCGCGAGCCACAACTACAGAGCCTGCATGCTACAACTACTGAAGCCCATGCACCTAGAGCCCATGCTCCGCAACAAGAGAAGCCACTGCAATGAGAAGCCCACGCACCACAACGAAGAGTAGCCCCTGCTCGCCGCAACTAGAGAAAGCCTGCGCACAGCAACGAAGACCCAACACAGCCCAAAATAAAATAAATAAATTAATTAATTTAAAAAAATGAGGAGCTGGTCAGTGTATAAGAATCTGCAGAAAAAGGTAAAGGAGGATGAAAGCTGAAATAGAATTTGGTCCTTACTGACATTTTGAGAGAGTAGTATCAATGAGGTGGTAGAATCTAGAATACAAGGTATATGTAGATAAGGAGTCAAGGAGTTAGACTATTTTTTTGAGAGGTGTGTACAGGTATAAGAAGCAAAGATCTGGAGTTCATTTAAAAGAGAGAAGAGTTGAACTTTTTTAATAAAGATTTTTGCTTTTTTTATGGTTAAAGGTAAGGAACCATAGAAATATTGAAACAAGACAAAACCCAACTAAGGAATGGGTCCACAGTCCTAGTTGGTGGGGAAGAGAATATAGATAGAGGGATTAGCCTGTACAGAATTCTAGTCCTCAAGTATTTCACAGTTTAGAAAATTTATTTCCTACCGGTTGGGTATGGGTGGGGGAGTTCACAGTAGAAGATAATCTGAGATTAATGTTACTATTAAAAATACTATTAGATTTTAGAAGAATGAAAGAAGTTATAAGTCCCTTGGACTATATATAAATATTCATTGCTTGGGTCAATACTAGTTTAAATGCTGCTTATGATATTGCTTTCTGAGTTTCTAATGAGTGGAGACCTCGTCAGTTTTTACCTATCCCATACTTCTCTTTAATAGCTGTTGTTTAGCTGGGTGGTACTGACTCTGGGCTGTGATTATAAAGCTGATCAAGGAGCATGAATGAAGATTCAACTGTCAGTGTACCCCATTTGTGAAAAAGAATTTTTTTCTAATGTTAGCAAGTTGGACTCATCTTTTGCCTTATACAGAGTAGGAAATTCAAGATTAATATTCAGTGTGTACTGGCTTTTTTAAAAGTCACTGTATCTTTGTTTTGTAGTTTATTTAAAAATTTTGTGCAATGTGTTATACAAAACAAGAGTGTATAAAATATATATGTTTCAACTTAAGAATAACAAAAAGGCGACATATTACCTATTGCTCAGGTTAAAAAGTAGAAATTATTAGTATTTTAGAATACTAAGTGTGCCCCACCTCCTATCCCCATCCCTGTTCCCAGAGGTGCCATTATCCTGACTTAATGTGTTTACATTCTTTTACTTTTCTTTACAGTTTTATTGTCTGTGGATATTTCCTAAGCAACGTATCGTTTACTTTGAAAAAATGAATAGTGTACTAAGCTAACTGAGTTATGAAGGGGCAGCATTACCATAGTTAGATGAAAGCTTCCAGGAAACAAGCTGACTAGTCAGGGGTCAGGTTCACTGAGCTTGAAGAGTTTCTACTCAGGTAATCATTAAGCAGTGTAATGAGTTAATTTTGGAAACATAGGACGCCATCTTGTCTGTCATTGCTATAGTATGGGCCGGGTATTGCAGGTTTGTTCAGCAAGTATATGGTCACATGAAAAGAGTGCTGTTCTTTATTTCTGGTTTCTGAGCTCTTTGTGGTCTTCCAACACTTAGGAATTGATTAAAGCAGAATCTTTACCTCATCTGGGAGGTGAAAATGAGTGGTCTCAGCTGATCCAGGAAGTAAGGCAAGGTGGAAAATATGTTACTTTCATAAGATGGTTTGGGTGAAGAATTCTAGGTTGGAAATAATTTTCCTTTATAATTTTGAAGAAGTGTCTCCATTGTCATCTTCCTTCCAATATGACTGTTGAGAAGACTGAAGTCTGAGTCTTGATTCTTTGTATGTGACCTGTATTTTCTTTCAAGAATCTTATAGAATCTTCTTTTTGTTCCCTGATTGTGATATTTCACAATGGTGTGCCTCAGTGTAGGTCTCATTCTTTATTTGTTTATACTAAACGCTTGGTAGACAGTTTCAAATGGGCAGCTCATATCCTTCAGCTCTAGGAAAATTTCTGAAATTCTTTCATTTCCTTCCAACCTCCCCCGCCCCTGTCTCTGGAACTCCTGTTATTCAGATATTGGTCCTCCTGGACTGGTCCTCTAATAGTGTTCCTGTTTCTCTCCCTGTGACTTTTTGGGTTTTTTTGCCCCGAGGCATGTGGGATCCTAGTTCCCTGACCCCCTGCATTTGAAGAGCAGTCTTTTTTTTTTTTTTAAATGTATTTATTTATTTATTTATTTTTGGCGGCGTCAGGTCTTAGTTGAGGCACGCAGGATCTTTCACTGTGGTGCGCAGGCTCTTCATTGTGCTGTGTGGGCTTCTGTCTAGTTGTGGCACACGGGCTCAGTAGTTGCTGAGTGCGGGCTCTCTCCGTGTGGTGCGTGGGCTCAGTAGTTGCGGCGCAGGCTTAGTCGCCCCACGGCATGTGGGATCTTAGTTCCCCAACCAGGGATTGAGCCTGCGTCCCTGGTATTGGAAGGCAGATTCTTAACCACTGGACTGCCAGGGAAGCCCCCCGCTTTTCTCCTATGTCTTTTTTTCTCTGGTTCCTGGAAGACTTGCCTCAATTTTATTCTCCATGCCTCTTTTTTCATTTCAGCTATTGTGTTTTTAATTTCTAAGAACTCTTTATTTTTTTAATGTTCTTTATTAAATTGTATTCTGTTCCTGTTTTATGGATATAGCTTCTCTTATCTCTGTGAAAAATATGAATATATAAATGTATATGTATGTAAATGATATGTTTTGTGTTAGAGGCGTTTCCTTGGGTGTTTCCTTGGGTGACAGTAATACTTGGCTGAATGCTCATGATTAAAGGTGGAGGACGAAAAAGCTGATTGGGAACTCTATTTTTGGTACAGCACTGATACTAGCAAATGTGCCTTTATACCTCAAAGATGCTCTTGTTTTTCTCTCTCCAGAAAGTAACTCTCCAATCTTCTGCTGAGGTGGGGAAGGGCCCGTTGCCTAGCATCATGGAGGAGGGAGCAGGTCTAGGAATAAAAGTGCTTTTCAAACAACTTTCATGGAATCTTCCTTGTTTTAACCCCCCTCTTCTTTGTCCGTCACCTCCTGCTCCTCTATTTCCAGAAGTAATTGGTATTGCCTTCTGTGGATTCTCCGGTGTAAAGTGTGTTGTGTCTCATTTATTTTTTGCTGCCAGGCTATGATTTGGCTTTCCTGGGTCTGCTAAACCACTTAATAATATTCATCCATCCACTATCAGTCTTCCAAGATTTTGTTGCTCTTATCTCTTCTTATGAGTTTATGTCTAAAAAAGTCTTTTATAGCATTTTAGTGGGCTTTCATGAGAGAGTGAAATTATATGCATGTTTTTAATTTGCCATCTTAATCCTAAAGCCCTGATTATTTAAAATGTTTAATATGTCTCACCTCTTGAGATGTGAAAAGATTATTAAAATTAGCCCTTTTCATCTCTCACTTTGGTTTTTACATTCATATTTATAATACATGACACTTGTTTGAACTCCTTGAGACTATATGAACTCAAGGATTTATAAGTGAATCCAGAATTTGTGAATAAAGAGGTTGATTGTTTTTTAAATTTGCTCTTGTAGGAAAGTGGAAAGGTTTCTGAATATCCAGCAGTGATTGTGGAACCAGTTCCAAGTGCCAGATTAG
Source organism: Mesoplodon bidens (assembly GCF_964165515.1). Classification (NCBI taxonomy): domain Eukaryota; kingdom Metazoa; phylum Chordata; class Mammalia; order Artiodactyla; family Ziphiidae; genus Mesoplodon; species Mesoplodon bidens. The sequence continues at coordinate 102,337,893 of NC_138176.1, read as the reverse complement.
AGCAGGGCTATGCAGCCCAGGTTCTGGTTTATGATGATGAGACTTACATGATGCAAGATGTGGCAGAAGAACAAGAAGTTGAGACCGAGAATGTGGAAACAGGTAGACATCTCATTAAATGTTCATTATTTATAACTTTCTCATTTTGTAAGTGTCAACATTACTATTGCCAGTTGAATAATATACTGAAAAACCTCTTTTTAATGCTATTTAGTATAGCTTGGAAACAAGTGAAATACCTCTTGTTTAAGGGAATTTATATATATAAAGTTCTACATTATAATTCTTTGAAGTCCAACAGAGTCTCATATCATGGACCCTAAGAACAAAATTACAGACCCATAATAATAAAACTATTTTTGTCATTTTTTTTTCTGGGAGTGGAAATATTGACTAGTTGTTATTTATTTGTAGAAGTCAATAGACTAGTATACTAGATTTTTTTTAATTCAAAAAATAAATACAGTTTTCTCATTCCATAGTAGATTAGAGTTTCTTTTAACCAATATTGGAGCAGTATGATTTCTTTTTTCCTAGGTCAGAAGCATCTTTGTAGTAGTCTAACAGATTCCTCTTCCCTTTTTGTCTTCTTAGAAATTTTGGTATTTCAATATGTCTGTGGTGAGATAACTGTATGTTTAATTGGGCATTAGTATGTATAATTCTTGGAGAAACCTTTTCATTTTTGCCATTGACCATAAAGAAAAAAGAGTTTTTTACCAGAAGGATTATAATGACAATTTTATAATAATAAACATTAAATTTATCTGTATCAGTTAATAGAGAAAAAGAATCCTTATATTTGGTTTACAATCCTAATACAAATTCTTAATACTTTAGATAAATTTCTTTAAATGTAGCAAAGTCTCATGATGAAAAATTTTGTGTATTTGATGGCTTTCTGCCTGTTGAGGCCCAGTAGCACTCCCTAGTTCTTTTTTTTTTTTGGTTGAGCTGAGGGGTTGGAAGTTACCTTGCTCTTTGGAGCAGTGATGACAACAGTGCCAGCAAACCCCACGTGCAGTGGTAATCTAGTCATTTTATCAAAACAGGTAGCTAAACACTTCATAAAGTCTTTGTGATTGTAGTCTGGAGTGGTACTTGATTTACAGTGCAAGTGGCAGGAAGATAACGTATGTTTTCTTTTGAGAGTTTGGAGAGCTTTCCAGTCCGAAGCTAGAAGGTTAGTGGTCGAGATGAATTTTCTTCTTGAGGAAAAGAATAAGAACTTACAAAAGTATTATGCAGGATGATATCTTGAAGTAGATATTGTAACTGATTTTATTATAGGAGTATAACTAAATAGAAAACTAATGGGACAAGAAAAAAGTATGATAGCTTAAGTTGAATGAAGAAAGTAGAACTGATTGAAATTTCTGGAAAATGTTCTGATCAAAAAAAAAAAAGGGAAGACTGATTTTGGTAGCAAATTGGAAACTGAAAAATGAAAACTACAGTGCCAAATTTGCGTCAGTAGAAATTTAAATTCACGTTAAAATACCAGAGCATGTTGACCAAATCTTATTCGTTGTACACGTGATGGTCAGCAGTTCATTAATTTAAATTAATCTGGTAAAAACAATTCCAAATAGGAAGCGAATATAATCCATGTAAGGGATTTTATTTTCTTCGTCTTCTTGAACTCTCTGAGGGTGATGATATCATTTGCAGGGCAAAAATATGAGTGATTATAATATTGAAAAAGAGGATGTACAAAGTCTGGATAAAAGAACAATTACTTTTGTGGTATTTTAAAAGTAGCTTTTGAAAACTTGATAATGTTTTTTAGGTTTATTTTTCTTCAACACTAAAAGGAAATTTTGGTAAATAACTTACATTATTCTAAAATAGTCTAAAAGTAACCTGAGAAGTTCATCTTACGTTTTCTTTTTAATTCCATTCTGGCTCATGGATTTTTTAAAACCCACTTTACCTCTAAAATCCATATTACTTCTAAAAACAAGACTAGTGTAGTGTAGCTATTCTTGGCTCTCCTGATAGAAGAACACTGTAAAATGCAGAATTCAGATACAGCTCTTTTAAAGGCAATGCCAAATTCAGACTGAAAACTACTTGCTCGTACATCCGTAATCAGAACAGTTTAATACGCTCACATTTATTCATCATAAGGCCTGCAGAACTTGGAGACTACAATATACTAATTTATTGAAAAATAGCATGGCTCATAGTAACTTAGTAAGATTGTTAATATACATAGTTTAGTTTAGAATCCGTTAATCTGAGCTTAATTTTGTTTCTACTTAAAGACTAAAATGCATTTTTAAATGACTTGAAATATAAATAAATTTTCATTCTCCTGATACCTAGAACCTATGTAGATGAAGAAAGGTTGTTATGACTTAATATAATGCATATTTCCTTTTAGGTAGTGGATTAGGATTGGGTTCATTTCTTGTGGTGATAATAAATTTTTAGCTCAAATCCCAGATATATGTAGGTTTTGGAGAGGAAGATGACTGGGAAGTAAAGGAAAGGAATATTTATAAGATGGCTACAGCAGTTTCTGTTTGGTGAATTGGTGGAAATGAGATCTGTAGAGAATAAGATTTCCTTTTGTACATCTAGGAAATACTCCCTGGAATGCTCCTACATTATAATTTAGATTATATTAGTCTGAAAAGTGTTCATAATTATATTTATTGATCTATCAGTTCTCTGCATGTTGTCATTGAAGTTTTTTTTCTTTTATTCCTGTATACCCATGCATATATATCCATACCAGAAGCAGTATTCATGGTGTCATCCAGGCAGGAGTACTAAAGTCATATAATGATGTACATTTAGCTGTCTTCATTATTTTGTGTATAAAATGATTTCTTATTTTGTTAGTAGTAATTATAGGCTATCTTGCTTCACTTTCTTATAGACTGAACATCTACATTTCCCTCACAGAGCTTGTGTGTAATAGTAATCCTCTCTTAAATTATATAGGAAAAACCAAGTATATTTTAAAACTTTAAAAATAGACATATTCATCTAAACCTGTAAATTGCTTTTTGATAATAACTGAAGTTTAGTAATCATAAAGAGCCTTTGAGGAGTAGTAACGAAGCATGCATGAAGGGTGGTCTCGACTCTGGCAGGCCAAAGTACCTCTGCCAGTGGCTGCAGAGTGTCCAGCAGTTTCTGGAGGCCTCTGGAGAGTGATGTGGTGAGTTGGGGGTGAAGAGGAGTCTCTTGGATTCCCTACTAAGATGTGGAAATTCAGTTTTTACGTTCACTCCTTAAATATATATATATATATATATATATAATATTTATATTATATATATATATAAATTTTAATGAGTTATTACAGATTTTAATGAGTTATTACAGATTACCATGTAAAAAGTAACAAGTTTATACCAATGCAATCAATAATAGATAAGTTTTGCTGGAAATCTTTTAAGACTTGGCTGCAAAGATTGAGCTGTTGAGAATCTGCTTCTTCATCTTGCACCTTAACTTAAACTATATTTATCCTCATAACCTTCCACTTTAATTTATGAGAATATATCAATAAATACTTTGTATTTGTTATGTGCTGGGGCACTGTGTTCAACATGTTTTTTTTCCCTCAAGGTGGTAGTAATTTATATTTTGTGGAGATAAAATATATATATTATAATCAAAATATAAAGCAGTGTAGAATCAGTTGAGCACTATTTACAAATTCAAAGAAATTTTCAGAAGAGGAAAGTTCAATTTACAGCACTAGGGAGTGTTTTAGAGAAAGGAGGAGGACAAATGGTAGGATTTGGTTGGGCAGATAGCAGGTAGGCGAAAGGCACGTAGACTGAGGGAAATATAGGTAACAAATGGGTGGGGTGTAGAACTTTGAGATATGTTTAGAAGATACTGAGTAAATAAGATATTAATAGGAGGTTCCGTTAAGAACTGTGACTAGATTGTGATTTGAACCTAAGGGTTAGTAATTAGCCATATAAGACACAAAGATTTGGAAGGTTTTGAGTAGAAAGTACTAAGTGATTAGTATCTCAGTAGATAGATCATGAATTGTAGGGAAAAGATGAGGCAGAAAGACTAGCTCTTGTAGTATGTATGACTCAGGGATGGCTTGAGAAGTATTAAAACAAGGTAGAAGCAATAAGAACAGAAGTGGCTTATATAAGCACTTCTACTATGTAAGATCTAATAAGACTAGGCATGATAGATTAGGGGAGAAACATAGATAGGTAAGGTATTACTCAGTTTTTTGACCCTAATAATGGCGAAAGTATCATAAAAGGTTTTGAGGAAGGCAAGACTGGGGAAGCAGATAAGTTTGATAATAAGCATGTTGATTTTGATTTGAAGCAGAGCATCAAAGGGGAAATAATTAGGTATTTAAAGATGTACAAATGTATGTTCAGTGCCCCATCACAAAAGAGAGGGCATATTCAAATAAGGATAATTTAAGGAATGTTTTAATAAATGGCTAGTTACAAATGTGTCGGCAAGTGTAGGGTAACCATAAGTGATGCGGTGGTACTCCAGAGCTAGCAGTAGCAGAGCTGTTTCTGTCCTTTGGCCCAGGGGCCAAACAGAGGGAAGGGTTACTGGAACCCAGAAGGAGAGCCCTGGAGAGGGGGTTACCTTGAGAGAATCTGGGACCTTTGGTCAAAGGACATAGCTGACTTGAGGGCAGTGCCACAGAGAGGGAGCCAGGGAAGTCAGCCTCCTGGGACAGAGTGAAGGGTGGAGTATAGATCCGTAGGGGTAAATGGAAGGTTATCTAGTACAACTGAAGCTTAGTACAGAAAGGTCAAGCAGAGACCAACTTGGGATCATCCTCACTGAAGCCATGGAAATAAATGAAAACTCCAAGGGGAAAGGAACTTGAGAGATTTCCCCAAGGGGAAGATTTTTAAATTCTATATTTGTCACTCTGTGATAGAGAACAAAGGACACAGAGTTAAGAAATTAACTTTAGGGAATGTTTACATTTTGAAGACAAGAAGAAGAGACAAATAGTAGTCAAATACAATAAAAAATCCTGGGTGACTAATCCTGAGCTTAAATTTTTTTTTTTTCTTTTAAGCCTTTTAAGTGGCTCTCTTTAGTAGGAAAGGGAAGACTATTGATTGGGTTAGTTAGTCCTGGTTTCAGGTTTCCACTTTATCACTTACTTGGCAGTATTTAACTGTTTCAGAGTCTGTCTCACTGTCGTAAAATAGGAATTCAGTGTTGTGAGGATTATATAAAATAAACTTATAAAGCACAGCGCTTGTGATGTAAGTGCTCTGTAAGTGTTCCTTAACTTCATTAAAACCTTTCCTTGTGCCTTCAGGTATGGAGAAGGTCTTTTATACATTAAAACAACATTTGTTTAATACTTCTCTGTTGTAGTTTTCTCTTTCCGTTCACTTTGACTTTTTAAAACGACAAATGTTTTATACCTTAAGTCTTTTCTTTTTCCTCCTCATTCCTTCCTTAACTTACTGTGCTCTGGGATCTGCATTTATCATTCTCCTGAAGCTCTTTGTTTATCAGATTTCCAAGTCCACTCCTCTACCAAATTCATTGACTCACGGAATCATCCAGAAGTAGAGCCTTTTAAATCTGGCCTTCTTATCTACAGAAACACTGTATTCTAGCAGTTTTCCTTTCTGCCCTTCTCATGGCTGTGCTATTTATGCTTCTGAGCTTTTGCTCAAATATAGTTTTCTATCAAGAATGTCTTTAAGTATTATCCATTCCTTCAGGCCCAACCGCATGAAGCTGTCCACAGCAATTGTGGCCTACGTTAAACACTCCCTTTCCTGATCTTCTGTGAGACCATCTGGATTTAGACACATGATCATTGACTTTCTTACACTGTTCTTACACTGTGTGTATACTCCTTTAGTTTTCAAAGTGAGCATACAAGCCCCTGAGTACAGAGCCCATATTTTTATTTTGTTGAATATAGCATATAATACAGAGTTTAACACATAGCTGTTAAGAAATACAGACTGAAGCAAATTGAGTTTTGACTTAGAATTGCAGTATAATGAAGAACCATCTATGTAAAATCTTAAATATGTTTTTTTTGTTTATATGCTAAATATTGAATACCGTAGGGTTATTTAAAATATAAAAAGGCAGTCATCCAAAAAACATAAATATGGTCATCCAAAATATATCAAAGCCATAATGTTGTCACACTTAGATTAACTTCATCTTAAAATCACAGTAAGTTTTAGTCATTCTTCCTTACACCTAAATTTGATTTTTTTTTAATAATAAAAGCAATACGTGTTCATTGGAAAAACTGGGAAGTATTACAAAGAATAAACAGTGAAAATCACCCATAATCTTACCAGTGAGGGGACAGTAACTACCACTTTTCTAAATTTCCCGCTGGTCTTTTTTAATGTATGTTTTAAGCATAATTAACATCATGTTATGTAATACATGTAGACTTATTTATTAATCTTTACTAACAAACATTGGCTCAGAGGGATCTGGTAGCTTCCTACTCCTCTCTTCTGCTCATTGGGAACAGGATTTTGGTTTTTAACCAAGTATCAAAACATAAAAGGTTGGTCTTATTAGTTAAAGTAATTATCAAGAGAACTTAGAAAACTTTTTTTTTTTGTGATCTACAAAATTGTGTTTAGAGGTTAGCTGAAAAGATAGATGAATGGTAAGAATTTTTATATACTTCAACAAGAAAGTAGTGCTTTTTTTTAATAAATGAAAGTTCAGGTTTTTGAAATGCAGTTTTAAAAAATAAAACCAGATTTCTATTGAAAAATAAGATAAGGGACCAAATTTCTTTCTTGAAGACTCTCAAGACTAGGTTGACCTCATGATGAGCTGTGATAACTTTTGTATGTGTTATACCATCAGAAATCCTCCCTGTGGCACAAAAGGACTCTTTTAATTAGAAAATATTGTTGCCACAGGGAGGTAGAAGATCGACATGAAAAACTGGGGATCTGAAAAGGAGCCCCTACCCTAGGATTACCTGAAGGTGAAACAGATTGAGCCAGAAGGAAGACAATGCTGGTAGGTTGGTCTTTAATTTATTAAGAATGTTTGCAATTTTACATTTAACTACAATGATTTCAGCTATGTTTCCGTATTTTTGTTTAAAGGGTGACAACGATCCCTCCTTGTGGAGGGAGAAAGATTATAATAGTATTTTTCCCCCTAAGGAATCTGCTTGCTGTCTAAGTTAATCCCCTGCCGTGTCCCTAATATCTGTTTCTTCTATAGACAGAACTCTAGGTCTGTCTCCCGCCTTCACTTCCTTCGAAGTTACCACTGACTGAACATCTTCAAGTCTTTTTTTTTTTCAATTTGTGTTATTTCTGCCTCTAAACTATACTTTTTCCTAAAATAATTTTTTAAGAAGTGTTTTCTTTCAATTATCTATTTTCTTGAATTTAGCCTGGTCACTAGTTTTCTAAAAAGGTAAAATGTGAATCTTAAGTTTATTTAGTTTTGATTCTAGAATTGTGTGAATTATAATTATACTATTATTTAGATTAGTTGGAAAGCCTTATTAGAGAGAAGTTTTTAATATTTTATTAACAGTATTTCATTTAAGATGCCATCAATTGTAAGAAATGTTATTTTTAGACTACTAAAAGAAAAACCTGCTGGCAATTACAAATTTTAGGATATCGTCAATTGTAAAATACATCCTGATTTCAGAGATGTCAAAATGTGAAAAAATGTATGTCTTAGAATTAATGAAATATGTTATCATGCAATTCTGAATCGTCCTGAAATTCCCATTATCTGGGAATTGGATATTAAAGTATCAGGTTCATGAAAAATGGAGGTGAGTTGCAGTTGTGGAGTCCCTGCATGTGCTGAGTATGATCTCTAAATTCTTTACTGTCGTTTAAGAGGGGGTATTTAAAAAACCATCTAACTATACTGTTTAACAGTGTACAAAGTAACCATATAAGGTATTAAATTACGGAGGGTATAGAAGATGAAAACGTATTTTAATAAGATGCTTTTACTTAATCAGTAGGTCGAGCTTGGGAATTACCTGGTGGTCCAGTGGTTAGGACTCGGTGCTTTCCTGGGCCCTGGTCAGGGAACTAAGATCCCACAAGCAGCACGGCCAAAAAAAAAAAAAAAAAAAAAAAGTAGAGTTTTATCATAATTGTCAGTTTTTAATTGGATTTTGTGATCTAGAAAGAAAATGAAATGAAGTTTCTTCTGCTTTCTAAACTATCATTTTAAAACAGGATCCTTCAAGGGCTCTTTAAAGTAGCCACTGATTTTTAGTGCGCCTTGAATATATCTTTTACAGATTATTAATTACGTGAAGGAGAGTGGCCAAAAGCAAAGAACTACCCTGTCAATTAATAAAACAAATGAAAAGGAATGATTTTAAATGGTATTTGTATACTTCTCAAGAAACATCTATTTTATATAAAAGGAAAGATAAGTATATCCAGACAGTTGATCATTAGAGGATATTTGTTTAACTTGGGAAACTAGTAGCATTCATTCCTTTGCACTCAGACTTGTTTTTTTAAACACTAATTAACTTCCAATTTTATATATAACAATGTGTCTAAGTAATACAGTTTTGTTAATTCAGACTGAGGACAGGGCTAAATACAGATTATATGAAATTTTAAATGAGTAGCACACAAGGTTATAAGTGTTGCCAAGTCGGGATAGCTCAGACTTCTTAGATATACAAACAGGAATGCTTTAAAAAATGTCTCTAGGCAAATCCATGCATTGATTCCTCAACCAGCTCTTACTGAGCACCAGCAGCATGTCAGGCTCAGCGGAATACCTTGTGGGGAGCCCTGTCTGTGTCCTCACCAGGCTTTCAGCTTCGTGGAGAAGATGAACAGTCAAACACGTTGTTACAATAAAATGTGATGAGTTAACGCTGTGATAGGATTAATGAAAGGTTTGGAGAGTATACAGTAGGGGAATGGCCAGGAGGTCAGAGAATGCCTCCCTGTGGAAGTGACATTTAAACAGGTTTGAAGGGTCTGAAGCAATTAGCCAAGCAGAGAATAGCATGTCTGAAAGTCTGGAGGAAGGAGAGCATGGCCTATTTGATTTGCAGAAAGGAATTCAACATGGCTAGAATATGGATTATGAGAAGGAAAGGGGATGAAAATGAGGCTAAGGAGGTAAAATCTTAACTGGTGAGGACTCTGAAAGCTTTGTACCTGTTTTTGGGGGCCTTATCTAAAGGGCAGCGGGAAGCCTTTTAAGAGTTTTAAACAAAGTATGTTTTTTATACAAATTTTGTTGTTTCCAAAATACTGAGTACTGTAAAATGAAAAGTAAAGGAAGACAATCAAAGCATTACCTAAAATAAAGACTGAACTCCTTAGCTCCTCATTCACAGTTCCCTAATTTTAAGCTAGTTGACTATTCTTATTCACTTTCCACTAAATTGTCGGCCTTTGCAGATGTGGGCTATAGATGTGCTCCTTGCCCATACTAAGCTAAAAGTTACAGAGATTAAGGTATTTGTACAGCTAGAGTTTCTTTTTGGAATCAAAAGGTGGGTGCTTTGGTATAATGCTGTTTCAGGAGAAGGAATCATTGTCCCTAATGCATCCCCCATGCCCCTTTGCAAACTTGGAAAAGGGTCTATACGTTTTCTCAGATTTGTGAAGGGGCCCAAAACTTAGAGGAGGTCAGGAACACTTTTAACACGGCTATTAACTGTTAACTTTTGTGTGTTTTTAAAATCTTTTTATATTGTGGGCCTCTTTGGCCATATGGTGAAGCCTGTGGACCTTCTCTCAGAACAATGTTTTTAAATATATGAAATACCTAGGATTGCCAAGGAACCAAATATATTGAAATGTAGCTTTCAGACTATTTTTAATTGTGACATATTAATACATATGTTTCTTTAATAATGCATTAAATAATGAGATCTAGTGGCAGATCTAATTTACTGCTGTAATTTCTAAGTAGTGACCATAAAGTATATTTTGAGATGTATGTAACAACTATAATATGATATGAAAATATTTTATGATTTCTGTTAGTCGTGAGTCAACAGATACTGTGAAAACTACTGTGGTTTGTACTTTTATTTAAAACTAAAGTGCTAAATTTCAGTTGGAATCTGAAAAACAGTTTTCCCAGATCTCATCCATGTCTTATTTTACCTGTACTCCATATTCTGCCTTATTTCTGCTTTCTTTCCTTAATAACTCATAGTAGGGATCTGAATACAGTTTTATGATCTCTGATAAGGAAAAAAAACCTCTCAACTATATACTGGTAGTTTTTCACGTCACTTAATGGATTGACTTAATTTAACTTCTTTTAAAAACATTCTAATGTTTGAACATTAAGTACATTTCTTTAAAGCCTCATCTAATATTTTATGACCTTTTTGTTGGCTTGAGATCCCTTCTATTTCCATGAGAAAAATTTCTGTGGCCAGTGGCTCTCAGAATTGAGCATACATCAGAATCATCTGGAGTGCTTGTTAAAACACAGATCACTAGCCCCACCTCCAGGATTTGTGACTTAGTGAGCTGGAATTCAAGAATTTGCATTTTAAAAAATATAAATTTATTTATTTATTTATTTTTGGCTGCGTTGGGTCTTTGTTGCTGCACACGGGCTTTCTCTAGTTGCAGCGAGCTGGGGCTACTCTTCGCTGTGGTGCGCGGGTTTCTCATTGCAGTGGCTTCTCTTGTTGTGGAGCACGGGCTCTAGGCGCGCGGGCTTCAGTAGTTGTGGCATGCAGTCTTAGTAGTTGTGGCACACGGGCTTAGTTGCTCCACGGCATGTGGGATCTTCCCGGACCAGGGCTCGAACCCGTGTCCCCTGCATTGGCAGGTGTAGTCTTAACCACGGTGCCACCAGGGAAGTCCTGAGAATTTGCATTTTTAACAAGTCCCCAGGTGATGCTGATGTCAATACTGCTGGCCCAGGGATCATACTTTGAGAACCATTACCTCGGCTGTTGGGAGTGATAGCACCAAAAGAGAGCTTCTTCCATCGTGAGAACTCAGTTAATCCTGTAGTTTCTTACTGTGTATAGTATACCCATCACAAAGATTGCTGTTGCGGGTGAAGAGCTACTAAAGTTCTTTCAGGCTTATATGAGGTGTTGTAATGCATTGCTGCTGTTAATTAATTCACCAGTAAACATTCATTGAGCATCTGCTATATACCAGGCACTATTTAGAGCATGGGACTACATCAATAGACAAGAGGGGCAGTGTCTGCATTCATGCAATACTTAGACTCTAGTGAAGAAAACAAGTAAAGTCACCATAGCGTAAAATTGCTTTGTCACAAATCAGAATACATAAATTAACAACTCCTGAGATTGTTGTTTAGAGTTAATATTAGCAATTAAGTTAAAATAATAAATTCGTGAATCATTTCTTTTCAAGCAGTTGAAACAGCAGATAAATTCTCCCTTCTCCTCCTTCATATGTCAGTCTTTAAGTACAGTTGAGATAATGGTAAACTTAATATTTATCATGTACAAAGTACCTATTCTATGCACAGTACTGCTCCTAGGGAGTAAGTGATTCATAGTTGAATAAAACATGGTGGCTGGCCTCAAAGAAGGTTACCAACTAAGCTGAGAAAAACAAGCATTTGAGGAAATAATAGTATGAAGTAGATAGGGTTGGGGAAAGGTGAGGAAAGACAAAGAATTGCCAGGTATAGTAGTTAATTTATAAGTTCCAGATTGCATTATTGCTATTGTAATGGGTCATATTTAAATTTTATCATAAGGGCATAGTTGACTGTTAAGGCAGAGAGGTTTAGGGACAGAGAAGCAAGTCAAATGGAATTAAGCATTCCTAAATCTCACTTTTTTTTTTAAATGTGTGTACAGTACCATCAAAAACATGAGTGACTTTCCCATTCACAAAAAATAAGGGGACAGTGCTAAGAACTAACAGTGTTTGCAGTGGTTAGTTACAATTTGGTAATGGGATTAGGAGATGAGGTAGGACTAATTTTTATTTAAAATTTTTTCTACATTTCTGTAATTTTTTTTTCCATTGAGTATATCAAGGGAAGAAGGAATGTAGCCGGTTTCCTCTCTTTCCATTAGACATTATTAAGGTGTAGAGTACCAGTTTTTATAATAGATATCCCATATTCTCCAAGTTTATGTTCAGCATTTGGTCATAACTGGATGTTTGATTTCTTTTTACTTTGTAGATCAGCCAAAATACATATATTATTTAAAAGGAATGAACAATTAAATCTTTAAATTTAACGAAAAATGCTTTTCATATGTTTTCTATAAGACTGAGTCATGATAAGTAGTAGTTATCCTCCAGGACTTACTTAAGAATATATTTGAACAGTATGAATTATTTGTTAGCTAGAACTTAGAGATTTTCTTATCACTAGATGAGCTTGCAAAAGATGACCCTAGAAAATTTTACATCAAAAAAAAGGAGTTATGTCTCTGGTTAGCAAAATGGGACTTCTTGGTATGCATGGTGTTTGACAAGACTTTTAGGAGAATCTGAATCCTGGTTTTTTTTTTTTTTTTTTTTTTTTTAATTATTATTTATTTATTTATGGCGCACGGGCTCAGTTGCTCCGTGGCATGTGGGATCCTCCCGGACTAGGGCTTGAACCCGTGTCCCCTGCCTTGGCAGGCGGATTCCCAACCACTGTGCCACCAGGGAAGGCCCTGAATCCTGGTTTTTTTGTTTTTGTTTTTTAATATATATATATCACCTTTTTCCCCCCTGCAACTTAATCCTCATAAAATAAAGATTTAGAATAATAACTTACAATGAAAAAATTCTTTTGAAGAGGGAATCAAGGATTTGGTTCAAGAGGAGAAAGAACTCAAACAGGTAGCATCTATTACTATTTGGATTTACAACAGTAAGCTTTAGCTGTTTGGTTTGGAAAAAACAATGCTGGCAGAATCACATTTGTTTTAAATTCCATTGCTACATTACAGGCCTGCTTAGGAGGCCCTCAGAAGTGCCAGTTATCTATTTGAGGTAAGAAGACACCGATTATTATGTCTAGGCTTCATCTGCAGGCTATGTTCTGGGAGGAGAGGCCTCCACACACAAAAAAGGAAGAACTTTTGGTGAACCTCATCCATGGGAATAAAAGTAAGGGGCAGAAGCCAGTGCGTTCAGTTTACCAACTCACAAAGGGAGTCAGGAGTTTTTCAATAGAATTAGTAGCAAGCACTTTAACAAAAAGAATCCCTATATACTTGTTTTTGGCGGCTGCAAGAAATGGGGAGGCTAATGAAAGACTAGTTAATTCTACAGTTAATCTTAGGGGAAACAGAATCCCCAGAGATAGAATAGTTGAAAGGAGAAGAAAGCAGACTGAATTTCCTTCCAAGGAAAGAAAAGAGCTTGAGGAGTTGCCCTGGCTTTGAGGCCATTTGCGAGGTTATCCGAGGCTGCCCTTGGTGCGTGTCGCACTTTTTTTGTGTGGGCTAGAACAAGAAATTAGATGTAGCCTTGACTGTAAAGGAGCTTGTCTCTATTGGGGAAAATATATAAGAAAACAACTCTTTATAACCTAAAGACTGTTGTGAGAGTGCGGAGGAGAGAGCTGTTAGCTCCTATAATGGAAAGTTCATATTTTAGCTGAGCCTGGAAAGATAAGCTTTCACTTGGGAAGTGTTAAAGAAAAAAAATTCAATGACAGTCATTAAAGTACAGTAAGGAAGACTTTATTCAAGGTTGGGGGGTGCGGGTATTGTGAGAAGTCATCATTTCCACCCTTTTGTCCCTTACCTCCTAGTACATTACCAAATCATGTCAGTTTTACCTTCAAATGTATCATAAGTCTACCAATTTCTTTCCAACTTTATTGCTACTAGCCTAGTCCAACCTGTAGTTATTTTTTATATGAGCTACTGCTTTGGCCTTTGGCCTTCTAATAGGTCTTGTGTTCATTCCTGCCCATCACCCCCAGAACCCCAAGCAACCCATTCTTCACATTGTAGGCCAGGTGATTTAAAAAATATATTGGCTTGGCCAAAAATTTCCTTTGGTTTTTAAGTAAAAAGACATTTTTCATTTTCACCAAGAACTTTATTGAACAATGTGTTCACCTCCACTACCTTCTGCCATTTTTCAGGTAACTTCATAATTCCATCTTCCCAAAACTTTTTATCTTTTTGAGCAAAGAACTGTTCCAGGTGCCTTTTACAGTCTTCCAGGGAATCAAAATTTTTTCCATTAAGAGAATTTTCTGAAGACCGAAATAAATGGAAATCCGTAGGTGCAATGTCTAGTGACTATGGCAGATGCATCAGGACTTCCCAGCCAAGCTGTAACAGTTTTTGCCTGGTCATCAAAGAAACATGTGGTCTTGCATTATCCTGATGCAAGATTATGGGTTTTCTGTTGACTAATTCCGGATGCTTTTCATAGAGTGCTGCTTTCAGTTGGTGTAATTGGGAGCAGTACTTGTTGGAATGAATCGTTTGGTTTTGCGGAAGGAGCTCATAGTAGAGGACTCCCTTCCAATCCCACTATATACACAACATCACCTTCTTTGGATGAAGACCGGCCTTTGGTGTGGTTGGTGGTGGTTCATTTCGCTTGCCCCACGATCTCTTCCGTTCCACATTATTGTACAGTATCCACTTTTTTTTTTTTTAAGGTATGCGGGCCTCTCACTGTTGTGGCCTCTCCCGTTGCGGAGCACAGGCTCCGGACGCGCAGGCTCAGCGGCCATGGCTCACGGGCCCAGCCGCTCCGCGGCATGTGGGATCCTCCCAGACCGAGGCACGAACCCGTGTCCCTTGCATCGGCAGGCACACTCTTAACCACTGCGCCACCAGGGAAGCCCCCAGTATCCACTTTTCATCGCCCATCATAATTTGCTTTAAAAACGGAACGTTTTCGTTACGTTATCGCATGCGGCAAGATGGTCAAGAAGGTTTTTTCCGCTTAACTTACGTGGAACCCAAACATCAAAGCGATTAACATAACCAAGCTGGTGCAAATGATTTTCAACGCTTGATTTGGATATTTTGAGTATGTCAGCCATCTCCCGCGTGGTATAATGTTGATTGTTCTCAGTGTCTCGATTTGATTGCTGTCAAGTTCAGCTGGTCTACCCGACCATGGAGCATTGTCCACTGAGAAATCTCCAGCATGAAACTTCACAGACCACTTTTGATACGTTCCATCAATCATGGCACCTTCTCCATACACTGCACAAATCTTATTTTTTGAGTTTCAGTTGCGTTTTTACCTTTCTTGAAATAATAAAGCATGATATGCCGAAAATGTTGCTTTTTTTCCTTCCATCTTCAGTATTAAAATCGCTACACAAAAATTCACCAATTTTGATAATTTTTTTTTAAATACATGCTGATATGAGAGCTGTCACAATACAGTCTAACAGAATTGTTTTGAATGAATTTAAAGACAACTAAGCGCTACTAGAGCCATCTTACGGAAAAAACCGAACGAACTTTTTGACCAACCCAATATGTATAAATTGAATCATGATATTCCCTTCCATAAAACCTTCTAGTGGTTCTAATTGCACACAGTATACTGGTCAGGATTTTTAACATGGCCTTCAAGACACTGAATAATTGGGCTCTCCTCTCATCCATCTAGAGACAGTAACAGCAATAATAGCAACAAAAAACAGAACCCTAACATTAATATTTCTTTACTGTATTGCCAGGAATAGTTCTTAGAGCTTTATACAATAATAGATTTAATACTTTCAGCAATCCTAGGCTGAATAGCCTTTCTAAGGCTAGACATCTATTTATGTGGTGGAGCAAGGACTTCAAGTCAGCTAGTACATCAGCTCGGGCTCCAGAGCCCAAGCTCTTAAGCATTATACTCTGATGAATTACACAGTACCCTCACCCCAGACATACACACACACTGTTGTCTTTTCGCCTTTCCGTCAATCCAGACTTTACCTTCCCAGGGTGCTCTTGTATGCTGTTTTCTTTCTGGAACATACTGCTTTTCATTTTTCAGCTTTTCATTCCTGGTCATCTTTTGGATATCAGTTTGAAAGTCACTTTCTCGGAGGGAGATGGGGCTTTAGCTGATACTCTTCAGTCTCAACTAGGGCTGTTCTGTTATTTTCGTCAGAGACTTGCATTCCCTTTTCTTTTTTGGTTAGCACCTACAACTTGTGATACAGTAAACTCCCATGATGAAGTAGTAAGTAATTCTAAAAAATTCAAATCACATAAAAATGGCATTCTTGTGAGTTTAATAAAACGACCCGAGTCAGTCTTTGTGGAGGAGGAAGTTCGTGTGTGGAATGGGTTCCAGGATTCAGAATAAGTTATCCAAGTCAGTCTGAGGTCAGACTTTGGTGGTTTGGTGCCACCTGCTGGTAGCTGTGTAGTCCAGTGACTGCTGTGGGAGATGGGAGCCAATTCCCATTTAAAATTTATCAGAATTCATGTATTCATGAAGTTTTACTTTATTCTATTTGTGTTTATTGTTTAGTCTTTCCACTCGATGCTTCATAAGTCCAGAGACCATATGCATTGTGTTTACTGGTATTGCTCAAAGCCAGGCACCAAGTAGGTTTTGAATAACGTATTTGTTGAATGAGTGAGTGAATCAGAAAACATCATGAACCAGAACAGAATTTCAGAAATTTTGTATTTTATTTAGAAACTGACAAGTAATGTAGTTTAACTGGAGATAAGGCTTTGTAGAGGCATATGGTTGAGAAAAGTGAGCCTAGAAAGATAGAGTGGAACCAGATTTTGGTGGCCTTTGAATTAAATAGTTAGGAACTGTGTGAAACATGATCTGGAGAAGATGAGAAGTGAAAAGGACATTTATTTTAAGCAACTAGAGCATACTAAAATAATAGAAATAGAAGGTCTGGCTTCCAAAATACTAAGTTGGGGGGTAGGTTAGGGAGTAAACTAAACTTTCAACCAATCTAACAGAAAGGCAACAAAGAGCAGAAAAAAACTATGGAAATACAAATCATAAATCAAGACAGTAGGGACTTCCCTGGTGGCTCGGTGGTTAAGAATCTGCCTGCCAATGCAGGGGACGCGGGTTTGAGCCCTGGTCCGGGAAGATCCCACATGCTGAGGAGCAACTAAGCCCGTGTGCCACAACTACTGAGCCTGTGCTCTAGAGCCCGCGAGCCACAACTACTGAAGCCCACGCACCTAGAGCCTGTGCTCTGCAACAGGAGAAGCCATCGCAATGAGAAGTCCGCGCACCGCAACGAAGAGTAGTCCCCGCTTGCTGCAACTAGAGAAAGCGCACGTGCAGCAGTGAAGACCCAACGCAGCCATAAATAAATAAATAAACAAATAAATAAATAAAACATTTATTTAAAAAAACAAGACTGTAGAAATAGTCCAAAACATCAATTATATTAAAATTACCAATTGTGATCTTAACACGAGTCTGTGCTGTTTTTAACAGACACACAAAACAAAATTAAATTAAAAGAATGGAAAAATATATTTATCAGAGAAATACCAGATAAATCTGCTGTAATAAAGTAGAATTCAGGGTGCCGATCTTTAATTGGGACAAAGAGAGGCTCTTCAAACTGCTAAAAGGAACAGTCCAGAAAATATAATCATCATAAACTTATATGCATCTAACAACATTGCCTTGAAATATCATTTAAAGTGAAAACTTTCAGGAATTCCCTGGCTGTCCAGTGGTTAGGACTCTGCGCTTCCACTGCAGGAAGATCCACTAAGATACCGTAAGCCACATGGTGCGGCTAAGTAAGTAAGTAAGTAAGTAAATAAATAAATAAAGTAAAAACTTTCAGAATTGCAAGGCGAAGTGGACATGTCTACAAAACTGGGACTTCAAAACACCTCTGTTGGGAAACACTAGTCTGCCATCTCCATGGTCTGCTGGCTTTCTGAATAAAGTCGTATTCCTTGCCTCAAAAAAAAAAAGAAAAAAAAAACTCTGTCAAAATTGAAAAATCAGGCAGACACAAAATTTAAAATGACATCAAAGAATTGAACCACAGGATTAACAAGTTTTATAAGCCGGAGATCTATAGAACACTGTAGTTAACTGAATAAAATACAACTTTGTACATTTTCTTTTTCCATTTATATACAGGTCAGCTTTTAACTGTGTACTATGTCATAGAAGAATCTCAACAATGTCTGGAAAATCAGTGTCATTCAAAATATACTGTTTCATCATAATGCAACAAAGTTAGAAATCAACAATGAAAAGACAACCAAAACACTTATAATTTTGGCAACTAAAAACTCACAAATTGGAAATTCCCTGGTGGTCCAGTGGTTAGGACTCGGTGATTTCACT
This sequence comes from Mesoplodon bidens, assembly GCF_964165515.1. Taxonomy (NCBI): domain Eukaryota; kingdom Metazoa; phylum Chordata; class Mammalia; order Artiodactyla; family Ziphiidae; genus Mesoplodon; species Mesoplodon bidens. Next base: position 102,319,660 of record NC_138176.1, on the reverse strand, counting down.
GCCGTGGGCTGTGGACCTGGGTTCAACCCCTGGTCAGGGAACTAAGATCCCGCAAGCCGTGCAGTGTGGCCAAAATAAAAATAAAATAATAAAAACTCACTAATTAGGGCTTCCCTGGTGGCGTAGTGGTTGAGAGTCTGCCTGCTGATGCAGGGGACACGGGTTCGTGCCCTGGTCCAGGAAGATCCCACATGCCACGGAGCGGCTGGGCCTGTGAGCCATGGCCGCTGAGCCTGCGCGTCCGGAGCCTGTGCTCTGCAACGGGAGAGGCAACAACAGTGAGAGACCCGCGTACCGCAAAAAAACCCCCCCAGAAAACAAAAAAATACCCCTCACTAATTAGTGGATGAAAGAGGAAATGAAATTTATAAAATATTTGTAGCTAAATAACAGAGCACTGCATGCAAAAATTTTAGATGTGCCTTAAGCAGAACTCACTGAAATTTTTTTTTTTTTTTTTTTTTTTTTTTTGGCAGTACGCGGGCTTCTCACTGTTGTGGCCTCTCCCGTTGCGGAGCACAGGCTCCGGACGCGCAGGCTCAGCGGCCATGGCTCACGGGCCCAGCCGCTCCGTGGCATGTGGGATCTTCCCAGACAGGGGCACGAACCTGTGTCCCCTGCATCGGGAAAGGTTGATAAAATGAGTATCTGCTCAACTCTAGATGTTAATAAAGGACCAACAGAATCCAAATTGAGTAGAAGAAATACTAAGTCTATATTAATTAAATAGAAAATAGAACAGAATAGATTATTAATACCATAAAATTAATAAAAATGGATGAATCTCTATAAAGACAGATCAAGGAAAAATGAGTACTATTAAAAACAAAAATATGACCAACAGAATAGAGAGTTTAAAAACCATAAGAAAATACTATAAACAACCTATTGCCAGAAAATTTGAAAACCTACAAAGTGAGCAACTAAAAAAATACATATATATATATGTATATATATATATAAATTACAGCTGACTCAAGAGGAAATAGAAAAACTAGGCAAATCAATAACCATTTAAGGTCTTTAATTTTACATATGCATTCCCTCATTCAAATAAAATCTATCAGACCCAGTTCTATTTCTAAAATTTCAAGGGATGCATAATCCCTATCATGTACAAACTGTCATAGAAAACAGTAGAAGAGGGAAAGCTTTTCAACTCATTTTATGAAGCTAGTATAACCTTAACCTTAACACTGATCTAGTATAGAAAAAGAAAATTTCTTGCTGAATTTATGTATGATCATAGCTACAAATGTTCTAAATTAAGAATAACAAATTAGGACTTCCCTGGTGGCGCAGTGGTTAAGAATCCGCCTGGCAATGCAGGGGACATGGGTTCGAGCCCTGGTCCAGGAGGATCCCACATGCCACGGAGCAGCTAAGCCCGTGTGCCACAACTACTGAGCGTGCGCTCTAGAGCCTGTGAGCCAGAACTACTGAGCCCACGTGCTGCAGCTAGTGAGGCCTGCGTGCCTAGAGCCCGTGCTCCACAACGAGAGAAGCCACCGCAATGAGAAGTCCACGCACCGCAACGAAGAGCAGCCCCCACTCACCACAACTAGAGAGAACCTGCGCACAGCAACGAAGACCCAATGCAGCCAAAAAATAAATATATTTTTTTTAAAAAATAGAAAAATAAAGTAAGTTATTTCATGGATGGAAAAGCGTTAAAAAAAAAAAGAGCAAATCAAATCCAGCACTCATTAAAAAATACGTAATGACTAAATGCATACTAGAAAGGCAAGGAAGGCTAAATATTAGAAAATTTATTAATGTAATTTACCATATGAATAGATTAAAGGAGAAAGCCCATATTATCATCTCAGTAGATGCAAAGACATTTGCTAAAATTCGTCATCTTCTGAAGATAAAGACTCTTAATCTGGGCTTCCCTGGTGGCTCAGTGGTTAAGAATCTGCCTGCCAGTTCAGGGGACACGGGTTTGAGCCCTGGTCCCGGAAGATCCCACATGCCGCGGAGCAGCTAAGCCCATGCGCCATGACTACTGAGCCTGCGCTCTAGAGCCTGCGAGCCACAACTACTGAGCCCATGTGCCACGACTACTGAAGCCCGTGCGCCTAGAACCCGTGCTCCAGAACAAGAGAAGCCACTGCAATGAGCAGCCCACGCAGCGCAACAAAGAGTAGCCCCCCGATCGCCGCAACTAGAGAAAGCCTGCGCACAGCAACGAAGACCCAAGGCAGCCCCCCCCCCCCGAAAAAGACTCAGTCTGGATTGGGACTTGATAAGGGATATATATTAAAAATCTAGGGCTTCCCTGGTGGCGCAGTGGTTGAGAGTCCGCCTGCCGATGCAGGGGACACGGGTTCGTGCCCCGGTCCGGGAAGATCCCACGTGCCGTGGAGCGGCTGGGCCCGTGAGCCATGGCCACTGAGCCTGCGCGTCCGGAGCCTGTGCTCCGCAACGGGAGAGGCCACAACAGTGAGAAGCCCGCGTATCGCAAAAAAAAAAAAAAAAAAAAAAAAAATCTATAGCAAATTTCATAATTAATGGGGAAACTATTCCATTTACCATGTTTATTAACTAGCGTTATACTGGCAGGCCTAGCAAATGCAAATAAGGCAAGAAAAATAAATAAAAGACAAAGATCAGAAGGGAACAAACAACAGAAACACTGTTATTTGCGAGGTTTACACACAAAATTTAAAAGAGCGTATAGACTTTAAAACTACTTAGAAGGTTCATCAGTGTTGCTCTATACAAGACTAGTAATCAGAAAATGAAGTGAAAAACATCCCATTCATAATAGTTTTTAAAACTTAATTAGGTATCTGGGAATAAATCTAACAATAATATGCAATACCTATAAAAATAAGAATTTTGCTTTATGGAGGGACATAAATAAATGAAGAGATACACAACTTCCTTAAGAGGAAATAGAAAACCCAAAGAGACCAAAACCATTTCATTGACTTTATTCTTTAACCCACAAACACATGGAAAACTGGACATGGTAAAGCTGTTAATTCTTCCCCTGTTAATCTATAAATTCAATATAGTTCCGGTCAAAATTTCAAGAGGACTTGTTGGTGGAATTTGACAAGCTCTTAGGTAGAGGTCCAAAAATAATCTAGATAATTCTGCAAAAGAACAAAGTGTGTGGTACTTGCCCTCCTATTCATAAAGAATGATTCTAAAACTATACAGTATTTTATTTTATTTTATTTTATTTTATTTTTTTTTTCTTTTTGCGGTATGCGGGCCTCTCACTCTTGTGGCCTCTCCCGTTGCGGAGCACAGGCTCCGGATGCGCAGGCCCAGCGGCCATGGCTCACGGGCCCAGCCGCTCCGCGGCATATGGGATCCTCCCAGACCGGGGCACGAACCCGTATCCCCTGCATCGGCAGGCGGACTCCCAACCACTGCGCCACCAGGGAGGCCCTATACAGTATTTTAAAATGTGTTATTGGCCCACAGATGAATAGTTGAGTAGGATAGACTAGAGAGCCCAGAGAGAGTAAGCATGTATTTATGCCTAGTATATAATAGACACGGATTTATAGAAAGGAAGAACTATTCGGTAGATTATATTAGGATAGCTAGTTTTTTATAAAGAGAAAAGTAAAGCTAGAGCCCTGTTTCATACCCTCTTTTATTTATTTTTTCAATTGATTTATTTATTCTTCTTTATCTTTTTTATTTATATAAAAATCCAATCTCCCTCCCTCATAAGCATAATATTTAATTTGATTAATAGGTACTTTTTTAGTGTATTAAGTGTATATATTTTGTTGTATAAATTTAAAGTTTATAGAAATGGTACTATGTATCTTACTCTGTTTCCTACTTTTTTTTAGTAAATACTATTCTTAATATCCATGCATGTTGCTTTGTATGTATATAATCTGTTGCTTCTGACTGCTGCATAATGCTCCCTGATTGACATCCACCACATTTTACTCTCCTGTTTGTGGTTGTCTGTGGATCAGCTGGGAGCTTATTGGTCTAGGATGGCCTCAGCTGAGGCAACTCAGCCCTCCTCCTCTCCAGTCTCCAGTCACCTTCTTTCTTTTTTATTCCTTATGATGTTCGTCAAGAACTCCAGCATGTTTAAGAATAGTTATATTAATTGGCATTCCTGGTTATTATTTTTTTTGGTTGTGGATTTTCTCTTAAAATTTTTTTTAGTTAGAAATTTTTTTAATGAGGTATAGTTGATTTATAATATTATATGTTTCACAACATAGTGATTCACAATTTTTTGTTTTTTTGGCTGCATTGGGTCTTCGTTGCTGTGCTCGGGCTTTAGTTGTGGTGAGGGGGGCTACTCTTCGTTGTGGTGCGCAGGCTTCTCATTGCGGTGGCTTCTCTTGTTGTGGAGCATGGGCTCTAGTCACGTGGGCTTCAGTAGTTGCAGCACATGGGCTCAGTAGTTGCAGCACATGGTCTCAGTAGTTGCAGCATGCGGGCTCAGTAGCGGCACATGGGCTCAGTAGTTGTGGCACACGGGCTTAGTTGCTCTGTGGCATGTGGGATCTTCCCAGACCAGGGATCGAACCCGTGTCCCTTGCATTGGCAGGTGGATTCTTAACTACTGTGCCACCAGGGAAGTCCCGTGATTCACAATTATTAAAGGTTATACTCTTATTTATAGTCATTATAAATGATTGGCTATATTTCCTATGCTTGATAATATATCCTTGTAGCTTATTTATCTTATACATAGTAGTTTGTACCTGTTAATCCCCTACTCCTGTCTTGCCCCTCCCCCTTCCCACTCCCCACTGGTATGTTTTCTGTATCTGTGAGTCTGTTTCTTTTTTGTTATATTCACTAGTTTAATTTTTTTAGATTCCTTATATAAGTGATATTATACAGTATTTTTCTTTCTCTGACTTATTCCACGAAGTATAATACCCTCCAAGTCCATCCATGTTGTTGCAAATGGCAAAATTTCATTCTTTTTTATGGCTGAGTAGTATTCCATTGTGTGTGTGTGTGTGTGTGTGTGTGTGTGTGCGCACATAAACACACCACATCTTCTTTATCCATTCATCTGTTAATGGACACTTTGGCTGCTTCTGTATCTTGGGTGTTGTAAATAATGCTGCTTTGAACATTGGGGAGTATGTATCTTTTTTAATTAATGTTTTTGTTTTCTTTGAATATATACCCAAGAGTGGGATTGCTGGATCATACGGTAGTTCTATTTTTAGTTTTTTGCGGAACCTCCGTACTATTTTCCACAGTGGCTGCACCAGTTTACATTCCCATTGGCAGTCCTGTTTTTTTCCTAATCTTGAAGGGACTGTATCTGAAGTTTCAACTTGAAGTTTAATGTTTGTTGTAAGTTTTAGTATATAACATGTACCGGGTTAAGGAATTTCCGTGTAGTCCTTTGGTTTTGGTTTTGTGTTAGTTATACATGGGATCCTGTCAGATACTTTTTCAGCATTCTTTGATAAGTCATGATTTTTCTTCTGGAATATATTAATGTGATCAATTAATTAATGAATTCTCAGGCATTGAATTTTCCTTGCGTTTGAGGATACATGTTACTCATCATTTTGCTCTGTTTTGCTTTAAGTTAAGGACCTTTCATAAGTAATATGGAACTATAATTTCTTTTCTTGTATTGTCCTTATCTAATCTTGGAATCAAGATTACACTAGGCTCATAAAATAATCTAGGTTGCTTTCACTTTTTTTTCCTCCTATTTTCTGTAACAATTTCTGTAAGATAAGAATTAATTTAAAAATTTGCTAGAATTTGCCTAAAAGGACATTTAAGCCTGTAATTTTTTTTTTTTAGAGAGGAGGTTTTGGGCTACATTTTCATTTCTTTGCTACTTACTATTCTATTCAGTTTTTTCTTTTTATAGTTTATACAGCTTCTTTATACAGTCCATCCAGATTTCAACTTTATTAGTGTATAATTGTTCATAATACTGATTTATTATTTTTATATGTATTGTATCTGTGGTTATTTCTCCCCTTTTGTTCTGTATCTTATTTGTACCTTCTTTTCTTGGTTATCCTTGCAGAGGTCTATCTATTTTATTAATCTTTCTAAAATCAACTTATGGTTTTGTGAATCTTTTCTAGTTTTAAAAATTATTGCTATTTCATTTTTCCTGCTCTATTATTTCTTTCCTTCTTTTTTCTTTGGGTTTGTTCTGTTGATTTTTCCATTTTTATCAACTGAATGTTTAGCTTATATATTTTTAAACCTTTTCATTTCCTGGCATCTGAGTACTGTTTTAGCTGTGTCACATATAGTTTGACATGTTGTATTTTTATTGTAATTCATTTCTAAATATTTCTCATTTCCTTTATGATTTCCTTTTTATTCCATGGGCTATTTAACATACACTGTAAGGGAAAGCACATATTAATTTGGCTGGATCAAAACTTAAAATTTTTGTAGGATAGAGGATACCGTAGACCAACCAAAGTAAAAGTCAAACAACAGGCTGACAGAAGATAGTTGGAACACATATCTGAATTATTGTCTAGTGTATGTTAACATTCTACAGATAAGACAAAAAAAGTGTCATAGAAAAATGACAAAGGATATGAATAGGAAATTCATAGGGGAAATGTTAATGGCCAATAAGTATATGAAAAAAATATTTATCCTCAGCACTTACTAAGTACACGCAAATTAATACAACAGTGAAAAATTTCCTGCCGTCCAACAGATGGCAAACATTTTTTAAAGTTTGATTATATCTTGTATTGACAAGAATGTAAGAAAAATGGGAACACTAACACATCACTAGTGGGATTTTAGACCTACATAGCTACTTTGGAAAGAGTAACATATAAATTTAAAATGCACTTATTCTATGACCTAAAAATTCTCTCTGTAGGTGTATACTGTGGAGAGACTCTAGCATACATGCTTAAGAAAAAATAGATAAGAATTTTTTGCAGCATTGTTTATAAAAGTGAAAAATGGAACCAACTTTATTTGCCTATCAGTAGATAAGTTTTTGAACAAAATGGGGTGTATGTATGCACTGGGATAATTTGAAGTATGTAAAAAGCAAAGCTATATTTACTTATACCAACATGGATAGAATATGAATCTTGAATGAAAAACTTTTAGAATGGCATATATAGTATGTCATTTATGTACCCAAAGCATGCAAAGTAATACTGTATGTCATTCTGGGATACATGCACACACACACATGCATAAATGTACACAGATGTGAAAACATAGACTGGAAGAATATACACAAAACTCATGATAGTGGTTTCTTTGGAGAGATAGAATGGTGAATGAGGACTGGGGGTAGTTCTCAAAGGTGTTATTATCTCCACATGTAATGTGTTATTTCTTAGGGAAAAACAGCACCTTAACGTATAGATGACAAAATGATAACAGTTGTTTGTTCTGGATGCGGGGGTCATGACTGTTTGTTATATATATATATTTTTGGTAATTTCACATACATTTAAAATCCTCCTCAAAAATTGTACAAGAGATAACTTCCTAAACAAGGAACACAGATGACTCAAGATTTCTAGCTTGGGATGAAGGTGATGTTATTGATAGAGGAAACAAAGGAGATTTGTAGATAAAAGACCTTTAGGTACCAGTGGGTTATCCAAATAAAGACGTTTACCGTACAATTGGAAATTAGAACGTAGCACTAAAAAAAATAATAATGAGTCAAGCCTAGAGATGCTGATTTTTGAGTCAGTTCAGAAATCATATATATTGAAAGCCCTGGTGGTGAATGGACACTAATTACCATTCTTGAGAGAGTGGAGAATGAAGAGAGAAAGTGGCTAAGGCTCATGCTTTGGAAGAACAGTCACATTTGAAGGTTGTGCCCAAGTAGGCGAAGTCAATGGAAAAAAAACAAATAGGAAAAAAACAAAGCCAGACTCCTTTCTTTTATATTAACTATCTTTTGCTGATTAACAAATCATCCCAAATTTAGCAGTTTAAGACAATAAACATTATATCAATATTACATAGTTTTTGAGATTAAGGATTGGGGATTGGCTTACTTGCATGTTTCGTAACTCAGGATGTTTCATGAAGCTGGAATCATCTGAAGGCTTGATTAGGGCTGGAGGGTTTGTGTCCTAGAGAGTTCAGTCACATGACTGTTGGCAGGATGCCATTGTTCCTTGCCTAATGGGCAGTTGGCTTCCTCTGAGTGACCCAAAGCAAGAGATCAAGCAGACAGTTTCTGAAGTCACACACCATCACTTCAGCTCTATTCTCTTTGTTAGAAGTGTCATTAAGTTCAGCCTACAGTCAAAGGGAGAGAGGGGAATTAGATTCCACCTCTTGAAGGGAGGAATATAAAAGAATTTTCAGAAAAGGAAATCAGTAGGTACTAAATGCATCATAGCAGATACACAGGCCTTGTTACTTTGTTGCTTGGGGAGTGTTTGAGAGGAAGGGCTCTAGAGTTCGAGTTCGTGGGTTCAAATCCTGGCTCTGCTCCTGAACACTCTGACCTTCGTCAAGATTCCTCATCTGTGATATGAGCACAATAGTAATATCTATTACAGGAATGTAGAGAGGAATAAGTGAAAAAAATGAAGGTAAAGCACTTATCTTGGTGGCTTTTATTTCAATAAGAGTTAGCTGTTATTTACCTACTAGATCACAGCAATAACTTTGATGTAGAGTCTGCCTTTCTGTAATGTTATTAGCAGAATATGCTCTAAGGTATCCACCAGGCTAACCTACCTAGTCTTATTCAATTTTTAAAATTCTGCTTGTTAGTACTTGAGAAAATTCTGCTTAACCTTGAAGACTTGAGAAATGCCGATGTGTGTGTGTGAATGTGTGTATATATACACACATACACGTTATGTACACATATATTCACATATACTACATGGCTTGAGTCATATTGTGTGGAAGAAATGCATATACAGTAAGTCCCCTATATACGAACCTTCAAGTTGTGAACTTTCAAAAATGCGAACATGCATTGCATCAGTGTCAGACGTGAGTGAAATTGCAGCTTGCCCTCTGATTGTGTTAGTTGGGTACCTAGGCTAACTTTGTTGGACTTACAAACAAATTGGACTTACAAACGCGCTTTCGGGAATGGAACTCATTTGTATGTAGGGGACATACTGTATATTTTAATCCTGCCACATTTATATTTTTAATATTTTACCATGTTAAAAATTCTTCAAACATGTTTCTATTAAAACAATCCATTGCATTTTTTGATTATTTCCTCAGGCTAGGCCCCGGAAATGAAATTCCTAGATCAGTATATATTGATATTTACCTCTTTAAGACTCTTGATATATAATGCTCATTGCTTTCTTGAAAGTTTGTACCAGTTTATATTTCCAGCAGCAGCCTCACCTTGCTTGCTAGTCCTAGTATAGTATTACTGGTCTCTAAAAAGTATTGGTGGCTTTTGAAAGCCTAGTTATAGTAGCAAGACAGAATTGCATTAAACCCCAGGGAATTGTGTTTTTATAAGAGCTTTAAATATATAGGAATATTTTCCAGCCTTTCTGCATTAATTTCTATTTATATATATATATACACACATGTGCATAAATACTATATATGTGTATATACTAACTGTGAAGTATTATGCAGGAATAGATACAGCTGCTGTTCACTTGGAACTTAAAATATAAGGCTGACATGAGTCCATATAATTAAGATGTACCAAGAGTGAAATACACAGACACACACCATTATCTTTCTTTAAAAGCTAACCCTCAGGAAGCAAAGAGTGAGGTAAAAGTTATGTCAGGCTTCAAACTGACTCCCACAGTGAGAAGAGTGTTTCTTTTTGAGCCAAGTCAAGCTGTCGCCTCCAGAAGAAACACACCTTTGGCTTACATTACTCTCTTCCTTTCTAAATACACGAATATCTATGATTGATAAGAGTGGAAATTCAGATTTGCTATCAATTTCAGTGTTCTGCCTAAAGCTAGCAGTTAGCCCCTGAGCATGCCTCATCATCCTCTCACCTGGAAACTGTCTCAGTTTATGATGCTGCCGGTCAATGGATGATCCTTAGTTTAAATTGACTAGAAATAAAAATAAAAGCTACCAGTCATACAGTTTCTTTTGTCTAATAGGTGGCAAGTTTACCTAACACAAGGAAGAGATCCCTGTTTGGTTTCAGGGGGGCTGTACTTTGGAAATGGCGTATGGGTTCTTTTTTGGGAAGGTGGGGATCATGGTGGTAGGGCTAGGGGAAAGGCCCCAAAGAATAAATGAGTATTTCGAAGAAATGAAAAAAGCAAAGTCATGGGCTGTGGAATCAACTCTGAAGTTGCACATGTTGGGCAAACATTTGTAAAACGATATAGTATTTATATTACCCCTGGAAAACATTTTTTTCTCTAGTTATCATCACAGTTCATTCAATTTAAGTCATAAAAATTACACCTTATTTAAAATTTGTAACGACCAAATCTTTTTTTGTGTTTATTCAGCAAATAACTTTTTGAACACTTATTCTGTAGGAGGCACTGTTTTACGTTGAGTGGAGAAACAACTAGAGACAACCTTTTGTTTCAGTTTTTTTTATATTATGAAATTTTGAACCCAGGGAAGCATTTTTTGTGTTTGTTTCAATGAAGCTTCATATGGGTCATTTTATAGGCTTGGTTTCCTGTGTTGTCAGTAAGTCTATAGTCACTAAACGGCAATCCAGCTCCCGCGTCTACTGTATTTAATATGTACGTTATTTGTAATAAGGTTAGTTTTATCAAAAAGATCTTTAAAAGTAGATGATGATATAAGTGAATACGTTCGTTTGTTTCCAAGCGAACCAAATAGCCAACTGGGGGAGGATAATCTAATCTCTCAGAGGTTGGCATGTTCTGTTTGCTAATAAACACCTGTCTAGTGTGCTTTTCCATACCTCTGTAGAGGGAAGAGGGCGAAGTCGGTCCCTGAGAGTGGTTGGAAGCCCCTTACTTTGTACCAGGAAAGCCTTGGTAATATTTTGTAGGTATGACTTTTGGGGTTGGTATGCCCGTTTTACGGAGCAGCGCTTTCAAGTGAACGGCTTACACGCAGCCTACGCTTTGACACGGCCCAACAAGTTAATTAATTAGCCACCTTTCCGTCCAGCTGTGGGACTGGGCATTAGAACTCTTCCAGAAAGAAAATTTGATTAATGGCTCTCTTCTAGCGTGGGGACGACTGCAGACTTCTCTTCCGCAGAGCGTGAAACGTGCGTCTTCCTGCCGAGGGGCCTCGTCCCAGCCGCGGCCCCTCGGACGACTCCCTGCCTCAGGTGTCCTCCGCGCCACGGGCCGCGGCCGCTCTCTGGGGCGGGCGTCCGGGACTTCCTGTCTGGGCGCGGGGCGGAAGGATCGCGTTGCCAGCCGAGGCGGCCGCCGCCGCCGCCCCTGCCGTTAGGTGGTGGGGTTTCTCAGCCCGGCGGCGGGAGGCGGGCCGGCCTCGGCTTCCTGTCGGAGGACGCGCAAGGATCCGGGCGTCGGAGTGTGTGCGAGTGCGTGAGTGTGTGTCGGCCGCACGGCGTGTGTCTCCGGCCGCGGGTTCCGCCTCCTCCCCTGCCGCCGCTGCTCACGGTGTAAGTCAATGTGAAGCAGCAGCTCCAGCCCCGGGATAAACATGGCGACGTCTCTGCATGAGGGACCCACGAACCAGCTGGATCTGCTCATCCGGGCTGGTAAGGACAGGGGAACTTTCCTCCCATGCATCGGTGCAGCAGGAGAGGGGGTGCACAGGGGGCGGGGTGGCTCCCCTGTGGCGGTCAGTGCAGGGGGTCCGGTGTCCCCTTCGGTAACCGGGGCGGCCGGGGGAAAGGGGGGTTGTGAATGAAGTAATGGAGGCGACGAATCAGGAAGTGATCACCTTGGAGAGTAACCTGCCTCAAATCCGGCGCTGTCGCTTCAGGGTGGGTTTGTGGAGCAGCGGCGGCGGCTGCCGGGCGGAGCGCTGGCAGCGGGTGCCGGGCAGCCGAGCCGCAGTTAAGTTGGGGACTCGGGGGCGGACGAGTTGTGCGCTTCACCCCAGTTGCTGAGGAACCAGGAAGTGAGTGAGGCTGTTGTCTCCCGGCTGCGCCTGCCACGCTGTCTGGCCGCAGAGGCCGCTGCTGCCCGCGGTCGGGGGCGGCGGGCTTCTCCGGTGGACGCTCGCCACCCCCGCCCCGTTCTCCTTTCAGACTTGGTCCGCAAGTCCTGGACTTCCGCGCGGACGAGGCAGCGCCGGGCCACGTCCGGTAGACCGATACCCGCCAAAAAATTGCTCTGACCCTCCTCCTCACATCCCCACCTTGTGCGGGCTCGGGAGTAACGGTTCTCGAGAGGGTCCCTTAATAACGTGGAGCGGCCTGGGGGGGTGTTTCTCTCGGGGGCCCGCCTCCCTTTCCTGGTTCAGTGGGCGGCTGTGGAGAAGTAGGCTTATGCCCCTTGCCTCGTGGGTGGGTTTTTCAGGGGGGAGGATGGGAAAGACACGGAGTATGTTTTGTACCCCTGCACTGGAGCGTTGGGGCATCAGAGAAGAACGTTTATTTTTGTAAACAGCGGGTGAAGGTGGAGGAGCGGGGCGGGCGGGAGGGAGTCTTGGCCCCAGGGAAGTCTCCTCACGGAATTGCCCCCTTTCCCCCTCCCCCCCAAGCCTCCCACCACAGCGGAAGCGCCTCGGAGAGGACAGAACGGCCGGGATTGACAGGCCTCGGGTTCCAATCCGCTCGCCGCGATGTTCCGAATAAGAGCGTTGGTTTCTGGGGGCGGGACTCCTGGCCCGCGCTGGGCCAATGAAGATTGGGCGGGAGTGAAGCTGACAATGTACGCATGGAATTGGAGGGAAGAGGAGTGTAAACACGGAAGTGGCCGCGGCGGTGGGGGATGTGCGGCGCCACTGCTGCAGCGGAAGGGCACGGACTTAAGTTACATAGAGAAGGCGGCTTTACTTAATAGCAGACAGCGCAGCGAGGGCCCTGAGTCGGCGTAGCGGAGCTTGAGTACGGTTTACCTACTGCAGTGAGCGTCAGTGTTCCTTTCCCTGGCTTCTCTTTCATATCGCCATCGATGGGAATTGGAAGATGGGGAAGAGTCACCGACGAGGATTGCTGTAAAGGATCTTACCGGCTGTTTTCCATCCACTGTTTTTAGGTTGGGGAGTTAGTCGTTTGGTTGGTGAAACTCTTGTGATTCAGTTCGTTTGGGAGAAATCATAAACTTACATGTACCCTTAACAGAACTTAATCTGTAAAATAGAAGGCTACACGGTCCCAAAGAAAAAAATCACAGTTTACTGAGTAGTGATTAAAATGCATTTGACAGTTACTTTCTGATTAGAGCAAGAACTTAAATATTAAGGAAAAGGAGGCAGAGCACAATGAGAACTTGGTCTCTTTGTGTACGTTCAGTCCATTAATACTGTATGAATTAAGGGATGGAATTTTTGGCTTTATATTATTGGTACTAACAATACTTTATGGATTGCTTGGGTCAGTAGTGCTGAACATGGACCTTTCCGGAAATGTTCCCAGTGGTTGTGAGAACCTTAGAATACTCCACGCAGTTAGAATTTTGTAAAGGTAAAGGTAAGAGGGCTTAATTTTGGCAAGAGAAGGTATTTTTGTCATAAGCTTTTGGAATTATCGTCACAACTGAACGTTACCTGTAGATATTTTGCTTGGAGTGGATACATATACACAGTTTAACATATAGACAGTCTACAGTTCAAAAATACAAAAGTTTTATCTTCTTTTGATCAGGTTTTTTTTTTTAAGTTAAATGTTGTTTTCCAGTTCTGCATTTCCTTAGTACATAGAAACCTTACAGTTGAAATTTCCTTTGTGATTATAATGTTCTGTAAAGAATACATATTACATATAATTGTTTTCAAATTATTTTCTCAGTCATGTTTGTGTAATCTGAAGTTCCTTTATAAACCCTATTTTAGAAGGAAATTTGAGACAGGTTTGCTGATTTATCCAAGGTTTATTTAGTGAGTTAAAAGTGGAGGAGGAAAGGTGGCCCAGAAAATGAAGAATCATGGATCTAAATTTTTATTGCTGCCAATTTCCAATGATGTTGGGAGGGTAATGTTTGTAAGGTTTGTATTTGTATATGGACTTAATGGTATCTTTTCATTCCCTTGAGGGAAGTCATCAAGTGTTAGACATAATTCTTGCTCATGAAGGTTTAGTCTAATTGAGGAGACAGATGAAAATCTGTATAATATATAAATGTTAGTATAACTGCAGGGATTGCTGTATGGGTTCCTGGTAAGTGTAGAATGCTATTAAGGAAAACTTCTAGAGGAGATAAGCTTTAACTTGAATATTGTTAGCATAACTGTTGTTTCTAAATAAGTATAAAGCACTTAGAATTACCATTACTGTTAGACGTTAAGATGCTAGAGGATATCGTTTTGCTTTTGCTCCCTTCAGAGACTTAACTATCAACTTTAGCTATCAGCTTTCGCTTTAGTTATCAACATGTATGTTGTCAGAGGCATTTGAATAAAGAATGAAATACATAAGCTTATTTACTAAAAATCACTTTCGTTTTCACATATAAAATATTTTGTGTGGTAAAGACTTGACATACTTTATAAAACTTTCACTGGCAACATGGTGTCGGAGAAAGAGCCTCGAGAGAGCCTTGACCCTGAAGTCAGGAGATAAGGATCTTCATCTAGCTGTCACTAAACTAGCTCTTTAAGGCTTCGTTTTCTGTAAGAGAACAGCATTGACTAGGTGGTCCCTAATAACTTTTAAAACTCTGAAACTATAAGTGGCTCAGAAATATTTAATGGAAAGTGAAGGTTCTCTTTTTGCTTGGATTTCTTTACATTACACTCTATGAGTGAATTTGTCTGTAAGGTCGTTATGTAATGGGGAGGTGTTAATTTCTTTTGCCAATCTTTGGACCAAATTGGAGCTTGAGGCCATGTCTGTACGTTGAATAAGACTATGATATAGTTTATTTAGTAAATTAAGCTCATTTCTAGTCTGCAGGAAAATATGAATGTTACTTTATTAATACTTAGCGAAAGCGTTGTGTACATGTGGTCTGACTTTTCTGGAAGATTTTCAATTTAAAATATTCTGCCTTCTTATTCTCAAGTGTACATTCCTTGACTTTTTTCTTCCTTTTTTTGAGAAATTGAAAATTGAGAAAGTGGAGAATTTGAGAATTGAGAAATAGGGTAACTCTTAGGAAAGAAGTATTGTTCTACTTTAACATGGTTATTGAATGGAAGGGGGAAATTCTTCTGGAAATGCAGCCTTAAGTATTTTTACGGACAGAACAAATCTGTCTAGTTTGTTAAAATTCATCATGAAATTTGAACTTGAAAATCTTCTAATTTACTGTAAACTGCAATATCTAGTGTCAATCTTGAAAAGAACATCAATTTGAAAAAAAAATGTATCAGGCTATGAAAAGATGAAGCATGTGTTGAAATAAAGTTGGAAGAATGGCATAAATTTTTTAAAACTTTATTTGAAAATGTGTTTAAGAAATTACTCTTTAGAATTCATTGCAGCATTAGTACTAAAATTCATACAGAAATTGAGTTAAAGAGTAACATCAGTGTGTAAAGAGTCATTCAGGGTAATCCAACATCAGTTTCCTTTAGGGACAAATTTAATTGGTAGAGAGGCAGGCAGGAGAGTGTTTTTGATTTATGAAGAGTTAAAAAAAATCATTCATGTGTAAGTCGACAAAGTACTGTTGTACTTATGGAAATGGAATCATAATTGTTCATCTACACACTGATTTTATGTTTAGAAGCTAAAACTTATAGAAACATGAGGATGGAATTTGGGTGTTGTTGATTACATTTGATAATAAATTACAGCTGCAGTTCTTTAATACTAAAATCTCTGGTATGGGGGATTCTGGGAGTTCTCCAGACTCTTTCAGGGGGTCCGTGAAGTCAGATTGGTTTCATGGTAACGCTAAGACATTATTTGCCTTTTCACTTTCACAAGTGTTCACAGAAGTTTTCTAGAGGCTACATGGCTTGATAGAACAGATCGGATGAAAAAGCAAGTATGAGAATCCAACTGTTTTCTACCATGTATTAAAAAGATTTGCAAAAATGTAAAATAAAGCTACTCTCTAAATTTTTCTTTGTTTTAGAAAAGTTATTTTTCATAAACATATTACTTAAAGTTTTCTTAGTTTTAATTTCAAATAGGATAAGTATCTAAACAGGACTTACATAAGCAGAATCTCTTTGTGGTCCTCAGTAATCTGAGTGTAAAAGGGTTCTTTGACCAGAAAAGTTTGAGAATAGCTGAATTACAGTTTTATTTAGTCTGTACTTTTCAGTACCATAGCCACTAGCCTCATGTGGTGATTGAGTATTTGAAATGTGGGTGATTCACCAAATTTTTAATTTAATTTAAACATAAAAACTGAAGCGGTGGAAAACTTCTTTACATGTTCTTTACATGTAAACCTCTTTTACATGTTGAAATGCCAGTGTTTTGGATATATACTGGGTTAAATGAAAGGTATTAATTTCCCCTTCTGCTTATTTTCTTAACGTGGCTCCTGGACCTTTAAAAATTACACGTGGCTCTCGTTATATTTTTTATCAGACAGCACTACTGTAGAAAATGATTTTATTCTCTTTCCCTTTTTAACCTGATAATGCAGCTGTATAGATTAGAAAAGTCAAAGGGGAACGGATACAGATGGAGTGCACCAGACCTTTACCTTTCTGTTTGTTTGTGTTCTTCACTCGCCTATTAACTGTTTCAGTCCTGGGGCGTTAGAGAATAAGCTGTGGTGAGTCAGGTGTGGTAGCTGCGTGATGCCCTTGTATTAGTTTATGGTCTTGCTTGTAGGGCAATACTACTATCACCTAATGAAGTGTTTTCTAGTTTTTTCCTATTGCTCTCAAATTAAATTGCTGTTAATTTTTATTTTTGACTTTTAAGAACGTTGTTATGAACTAGATCCATTGCCAGCATTCTCTTCTGCAAAGCTGAGAGGTATGTCTCTTGTCAGACTTAATTACCAAGTTTGGTATTTAGTAACAGCTGTCGAGTGAGTCTGGAATAGTCTCCATACAAACACCAGTTGATTAGAAAGCTAGAAATGGAACAATAAGACTCTTAACCAATGGTAAAGGAGGGCATAAGCAAATTTAATTTTTGACACTGATTAAAATTAAAGTAGTTTGGAAATTTATTTGGTATATTTATTTCTTCAAGGAATATTGACCAGCAGTGCCACTGACTAGGGGCAACTAGAAGTTGATACCTGCCAGATTACTTTTAGCTGCATTGTTTCTATTTTTCAAATGAGTTGCTTATTTTTTTAAACTCCCATAAATTTCATACGCAGGCCTAGAAAGACACCAGAAAATGAAGTTTTAAATAAGAGATAAATAAGGAATTTTCAGCCCTCACTTGTAAGTTTGCTTACTTTGATGGCACAACAATGTTATATTCATATTTATCCTTAGGAATTGTGCTGAATTTTAGTTTAAATTGTATTTGAATTATTGATCTGAATAAAATAGTATTGAAAAGTTTTTAAAAATTATGGAAACTTGAATAGGAAAAGTATTTCTTAAATTTCTGTTACCAAAAACTGCTCGTTGACTTATGTCAACAAAAGAAAAGTAAAAAGAGATAGAGCTCACTTTTAACAAATTGGGTTAAGTATTCTTGGAAACTGTCAAATTATTTTGCATCTTTATTTTGTTTTGAAATATTTTACTTCCATTTATGTTTTTGATACTCTGAACTATTCGTATAAGCTTCACGAGGCCAGAGATCTGTTCATACTTGTATCTCAGGTTTATAGCACAGGGTAAAACCCTTAACAATCCTTTGTTGACTGTACATAGAGTATTAGATCTGATTGATAGTTCATAGAGGATTTATGCATTTTTAAAAATATAGTCTCATCCTAAATTTAAAGTATAAATGAGTTAATTTTCTGCTTAAATTTGTGTGGATTCTATTTGTTTTACTCTGAATATAAAATATTTCAGGGAAACAGTATTTTGAACTTAGGGAGAAAGGGGAGGTTGAGGTCGGAAATAATAGCAAGAAAATTTTCACTGACATAACTAACATGAAATCATAGTTCTGAAAACATACCTCAAACTGCACAAGAGCTCAGGGCAGCATAATATATAGCTGTTGGTAAATTTCATTTTGTTTATAACTTAAAACATTAAAATATCTGGTAAAATTCTATTGCTGTATTATTATCAAATACTCAAAGCTCTTACTTTAATATGGTAGAGTTTTTAGGGTGTGTCTTAATACAATTACATAAGGAATTAGTTTACCCAGGATGGTTTATTAATAGCACCTAAGACAACAGCTAAATTGCAACACAAGCAGACTTTAAAGAGAATGAAGTTCCTAGAATAAACTTTTAAAAACCTGAGAATCTGCTTCCCAAGGTTCTTTAGTGCACGTGAGTACTGCAGGGGGAGGTACTTTGAAAAAAATACTTGAGAATGGTAATATATTTTATACTCACTAATAGTAAATTTCTTAAAGTTGAGCTAAAAGGACTGATTGAATCCTGTGCTTCAGTGAAGCTGCAGATAAGAGTAAGCAGGGTCACCTAAAGATAGATTTACTTAGAGGTTTGGCTGCCTCTCTGGAACTGTTTAGCTTTGAGCAGATTTCCATAAATGGAAAGAGCAACTGGAGAGACCCGGTACCTTGGTTGAGAGTGTGGATGTCGTGCAGCAGGTGGTGAAGCGGTCACTGGATTTTCTGTGAACGCTCTCCAGATGGCCGGTGTGGAAGGCCGAGGCCTTAGCACTCGGTGAATTTTGAGACTAAGTGGAAAAGTTGTTTTCAATTAAAAGTTTACTGGAAACAATTTTAAAAGATTCATATCTTTAGTGTTGTAGAACTTGTAAATTTATAATATGGCTTTATGAAATTTGTATAAATATTTTCTTTTAGTCCTTTAGAGGACATCTTGAGAAAAATTTATCAAATTAGAGACTGTTAACATATTCATGTTTCAGAACCTCTTACCAAGCAGAATATTTCAAGTCAGGATGTGAAATTAATTATATCATTAGGATAATGAGTTTGTGCTTGAATTGCTATTTTTCCTGTAAGGTCTATGGGTTGTCCTTAACTTCAAAACATGAAAGAAACACTTGCATGCCTCCTTTATGAAAGGTCTGTTAGGAACCATAACAGATGTAAATGAATTAAGATAGCCCTCCCTGATCTCACGGAGCTTAAATGGTGATAAGAAATTATCACCATTTATTGAATTCTTATCTATATGTGAGATATTTTACATGTTTTTTAAGGGAATCACTGCATTTAATTCTCACAACTGTATGAGGTAAGTAATATTCCTGTTTGGTGAAAGAAGAAACTGAGCCTTACAAGAAATTAAATTGCTGGCCTAAGGTAACAGAAATTCTAAGTGGTAGAGACTAGAGCCCAAGCTTTCGGGCCTGGAAAACCAAACCACTGCTGTACACTTTACTGTTTCACAAATAATTTAATCAGCAAAGCATAAAGTAAGTGTTAGAAGAGAGTTACAACAGGTGGTAGAACTAGAAAAGGCTTCATGGAGAGGAAAAAAAAAAACATAGGCGCTCTCTCTCTCTCTCTTTTTTTTCTTTCTTTCTTTCTAAATTTCTTGGGTAAAACCCAGCAAAGTCCAGAGAGATTTGAAGAAGAAAGCAGTTACTGTGAAGAAAATTCCCAAGTTCTCTGGTGCACTCACTAGGAGGGTCTGTAAGAATTGAACTAATTGATTAAACTAATTTAGAAATACGAGTTCCTGACTGATTCTGCTAGGTGTTTACTTAGTAGCAGTATATTAAAATTACAATTGACCTCATAGAACTGTTAATCTACAACCATTCTCCCTCCCCTACCCCGCAAGTTAGTTTTGGCCTAAAATTGATACAGGGTTCAAATTTCAAGGGTCTTTGTTTTCCTTTGGATAAGATTCAGAAATTTCTAATCAATCTCAGTAGTTGCTTTATAATCAACATTCATTTTACAAAGTATAGATACTAGGTTGTTTTGGTTTTAAAATTATTTCTGTAAGTAATTTATATGGGTTAATATGTATTAATGACTCATTTAGAGTTATTAACGTGAGAGTTTAATAACGTGTTCAGTGCATTTTTATTGAGTAGAACTTATTTTCCCCCCAGTGGAAGCATCAGTTCATAGCAGTAATGCACACTGTACAGATAAGACAATTGAAGCTGCTGAAGCTCTGCTTCATATGGAATCTCCTACCTGCTTGAGAGATTCAAGAAGTCCTGGTATGTGAACTGTTCTTTTTTATATTAAACATATCACATCACTTTATGTATCTAGAAAGAAAGTTTTTGTTTTTGTCTTTGGTAATCCAAGGGGATTGTTGGTGTTCTCAAAGTCTATAATACATAAATACCTGTGACAGTAGTAATTGATTTTTATTTGTCAATGTTCCCAAATCTTAAATACTTTAAATCCTTAATTTTCAAAATAAATGAAACAGAAATGTCCACTATAGACAGACAAATAGATGGCTGTTACATTGCTGTTTATACCATCATGTCTTATTTCCTCAACTCTGGGTAAATTATAAACCTTAAGAGAATGGCAGCTGGGAGCATTTGCCACCTGTGACCACGTTCAGTCCTTCCTTCAGTGGTAAATGGGCAGTGACCCCAGGGAGTGCTCCCTGAGGGAGGGCGGACGCAGCTTCCAGTGTTTCCTCACACTCCCTTCAGGCTGCACGTTTTCCTTTTTTTTTTTTGGCCCCCTTTTTAAAGACTGCCTTTGAGAGTCTTTTTGTCCTAATTTTAATTTGTCCTGATTTTAATGCCCAAATGTTAATTTGACTTAATACAGTTAAGATTGGCCCTTTCTTTTAGGGATTTACAACATATGTTAAGATCAACCGTACTTTTTAGTTAAAGTAGGAATCCTGTGTATTATTCAGGGATATGAGAAGAAGATTAGGGCATATTGGTCAGTATATTAATCCATGAGAGTATGTATTAATTGAAATAGAAATGTCATATCCTGGTTATTCATGCACATTGAAAGGAAGCCAGAGCAACATTTTATGTAATAGAAAATCTGTATGGACCATTTTAGTGACCCAAAATATCAGGGACTGTTCCAGTAAATAAAATATTAAATATTGAAAGATGATATTCATTTGGCTGTAATGAGCAGGTTTTCTTTTCATATTTTGAAATGAACTGTGCTTACTTTTCCCTAAATGTACGTTTATTACTATAATGTTATACCAGGTGCATGTTCTTCCTAGTTAGAGAATAATGATGAGTGAGTGGAAGGAAAGTAATTATTAACTCACTATTATACTCTTTTATTTTCAAATGTTTTCCCAATTGTCAAAATAATCCAAAGTCTTCTACAGTGAACTTGAAAGTATCTAAAAGTGTGAAGCACGGGGGTTGACTACTTATGATCTCCCCCTTTACCCGGAAGATTAACATTTCCTTCAAGTCGATTTTCTTTGCATTTATTTACTTACATACTTTAGACCATATTGTATATTCAACAAATGAACTTCAAGTTTTTATCCTGCTTTGATGAATTCTTAATAACCTCACCTCTACTAAATATTGAATTGTCCATATTGAGAGGCATTAATGGGGGTGGGAAATTTTAATTTTTCAACTTTTTTTTATAGTGGAAGTGTTTGTCCCTCCTTGTGTATCAACTCCAGAATTTATCCATGCTGCTATGAGGCCAGATGTCATTACAGAAACTGTAGTGGAGGTGTCAACTGAAGAATCTGAACCAATGGATACCTCTCCTCTTCCTACGTCACCGGATAGCCACGAACCAATGAAAAAGAAGAAAGGTAGAGTGTATTTATAAATTTCTGGGATATTGGGTGAAATTTTTTCTGGTATCTTTCTCCCCCCATCACAGGACATAGGAAATATATGCTGTAGATTTATGATTGATGTTATCTTAATTAGATATTCTCAAAGAATTAAGATTTTGTCTTTTAACATGTTCATACTGTTTAAAGGAGTTAGATTTGAGCCCTAAAAGTAGGTGCCTGCAGAATGAGATTATAATAGGTGCTTGATACACAGAAGGAAGGTCAGAGGTTCACTGCCCGTTTTTCTACTTTCTGATCCTTTTAGGTATTTGGTTACTTAAAAAAAAAAAATTATTCCTGACTTTCTCTATTTTTCATAATCTTACCTTCCTACTCTTTTTGTGGGCGTTAAAGTAAAAAGCCCAATTTTCTTCCCGTTGTCTTCGGCCTTAAAACACCAAGATTGCCCGTAGGGACTTGTGAGGGGAATGGACTCACCTTTTGGGTAAAGAGCGTTTCCACTTGTTACTTGACGCCTGCTGAGACTTGTGCTCATCTGACCCCAGCGGGTGAGGCACAGGCTCCAGTTCATCTCCAGCATCCTGAGTGGGTTCTTTTTCTCTTTGAATCAAAGGTAAAACTTGAAAGAAATGAAATTCTGTATAAATGGATACTCATCTAATTCCGCTTTCTTCCTTATCTCTTTCTTCACATTTTGGAATGGGGGAAAAGAAAAATCAAAGGCAACAATAAGGGAAAACTTGTTTTAGAAATAATGGTATTATCTTTGATCTAGTAGGTAGCAGTGTTTCAAATTGCTGTGATGGTCACAGGTCTGTGCCTCATTTGCTGTGAGGTACACAGTGGAGAATAAGACAGAGCACCTTCCCTCTTACAATATAGATAATATGTATTTGCGAAAGGCATGAATGAGAGAGTTTAGAAGGAAGAATTACTTCCTGCTGTAAATGTTTAAAAACAAAAGGAATACATATAAATAGCCCTGTTTACTCACTGCCCTCTATAGCCTTCGGCTGGTTGTCTTATGGAAGCTATTACAAAATACTTAAGAAAATTTTAGATTTAAATGAAGAGGGAAAAGACTATGAAAAGCTGAGATCATTTAGGGAACCAAGACCTCTAGATAAACAGGTTGATCTGCCTATGTGGTGGTATGGTATAAACCAGGAAATAATTTGCCAATTTAATACTAATCTTACTACGTATTTGAAAATAGGTGGTCTTAATGAATGGCAATTTAAAAATTACATGCAACATCGTTAATTATTCTTTTGTGGTTAAGTACCTTTGGGACATACAAAGTTAGGTAGGTATTTTTTAATAGTAGAGGCTTCTTTTTATTTCTAGAGCCTTTAATATACTAATGTGCATTGTAAATCTCCAAGAGAAGACAGCATGCGGTTCTAAAAGTTAATTTGACTGTAGAACCGTTTTTCCTACTGATGAATAACCTATTTCTCACGTAATACCATTTGGGAAATGCTGCTTTATAAGAATAAGCCTTTTGGGGCTAATCTTTCCATTAAGGAAGTTGGGCTTTTGTGATTGAATTTAGGAGATGGTGAAGACGTCAGTCTTATTAACTGACTGATTTGTACATATAAGTATTATTTAAATTGAGAAATTAAGCTCTGTTTTAACAAGGGAGGCCAGTAAACTTTCTGTTTTAATTTTTGCCAAAGCATATGTCTTAATGAAATCCTAGAATATAATAACTATGCTTTTTGACATATAAATTAAGGCACTTTAATTTAGCTCTAGATAATCCTTGCTAATGAAGAGTAGAGACATCAGAAATCCCAGATGTTAGGACAAATCACCAAATCAGTAATAGTATATGTAATATTCCCAGTCTCTTTCCTGAGGCTTCCCCTCACTGCCAGCATTGATCCGGCAGGGCTGAGGGTTGAATACAACACATTTCAGGCTTAAGCTTTCTTTACTGTAGAGAAGTATAGCTCTTGCTTTTCTGTTCATTGTGGATGCTAGTCTCTCTCAGAGAGCGTTATGGCAGAAGTGAGGGGAAACAAAAGGAAGGGCGCAAACATCTACTAGACCTACGAAGTAATCGCTTGGAAGATTTTTTTATCCTTATAATGTACCTGCACGTTGAGGTGGGGAAATTTATGCTGAAATTCTGGTGAATTGATTGGCTCAGAGCAGTAGAGAGTGTTTAAAATAATATTTTTTACTTTTCCTCATTTGAGCTCAAAGGGCTTCGCAGATTATCAGATCCTCTGCAATCGGTAGGTAAAGCTTTTTCTAACAATTCTGTAGAACAGAAAACAAAAGTTTGTACTAGAATTTGTTTCCATTGCTACATTATTGGAAAAGGTTAGCAAATTGAGGCTCTGACCATGTAAATAATGGGTTAGTAGTGCCTGACTTGCCATGCACATTGACATTACTATCCACTAACTGCTGTAATCTAAAATTGCAGAAGTGCTTTTCATGTTCTTTTAAAAGCAACTTTTATATACACTGAATATATTAATCCATAGATTAGTATCCAGTTTCATGAATAATTTGTTATCAAAAAGCCTGCTATCATGCTTCTGTTATTTTTCCTGTTTTCAACGTGTGGTTTCAATATCTTTTATTTCCAGTTGGCCGTAAACCAAAGACCCAGCAATCGCCAATTTCCAATGGGTCTCCTGAGTTAGGTATAAAGAAGAAACCCAGAGAAGGAAAAGGTAATTTGGGGAGGGCTGTTTTGTAGGTGAGATGGTGTTTTTTTTAGTCAAGTACATTTGTAGGAAAATTACTTCTAGTACACGCACATGTGAGAGTACTGTCTTTGGTAGTAGTTCTTTTTTGCGGTACGCGGGCCTCTCACTGTTGTGGCCTCTCCCGTTGCGGAGCACAGGCTCCGGACGCGTAGGCTCAGCGGCCATGGCTCATGGGCCCAGCCGCTCCGTGGCATGTGGGATCTTCCCAGACGGGGGCACGAACCCGTGTCCCCTGCATCGGCAGGCAGACTCTCAACCACTGCGCCACCAGGGAAGCCCTGGTAGTAGTTCTTAATCAGGGCTGTATGAGCATCACATGCGGAGCTTTTTCAAACTATCTATGCCTGGTCCTTACTCCACTGAGATAAAACTGTAGGGAGTGGAGGCCTAGATAAACTGCAGGGAGTGGAGGTGGGCAAGCGTTTGAATTTGGAAAAGGCCCTGACTGCAATCTGATACACAGCTGTATTAAGAGCTGTTGTTCTGGAGGATGTGTGTATGTATAACGGCAGGCATCCTCATGGAGAGTCACTTAGAATTGAAAGTTTTACAAAACTAAGACTTCATTTCTCCATACTCTCTTAACTGATAGAAGCAAGGTGAATTTAGCTTTTCTTAACTGATTCAATGCAAGGTGAATTTAGTTTTCCAACCAGCAGATTTCAGTCATGTCAGTAAGGATCTTAGAACAAAAATTTAACACGTTTGCTTTAGAGTTTGTATATTCTCATTAAGCACTAAAATAACAGTAAGCCTTCTACATTCTCTGCTGTGGTAATTTGTTGCATAAGTTGATTTCAAGTGATCTTAGTAAGGGTTTTAGGTGTGTTCTGATAATCTGATAACCAAAATTTTATCACTTCCATGAATGTTTTCAATAGTTGGATACATTTTGGATTCGTATATTCAAATTTATTGCATCCTCAACGGGTAGTCTGATATATCTCATTTTAAATAATAAAAGCAAAAATTAAATCTCTATTAAAAAAAAAAAATTAAGGGCTTCCCTGGTGGCGCAGTGGTTGAGAGTCCACCTGCCAATGCAAGGGGACGTGGGTTCGTGCCCCGGTCCGGGAAGATCCCACATGCCATGGAGTGGCTGGGCCCGTGAACCATGGCCACTGAGCCTGCGCGTCCGGAGCCTGTGCTTTGCAACGGAAGAGGCCACAACAGTGAGAAACCCACGTACCGCAAAAAAAAAAAAAAAAAATTAAGTCTAGTAAGCCTACCAAGAAATTTAGACAAAAAAATAAAAAATAAAAAAATCCAGTTACAGTAAACCCTTATTTATTTAGGAACTGTTTATTCAATTTGGGACAGATTTAGGATACTTTTATTTTCTTCTGTGTCTATGGTTGTTTTACATTTCTGGTATCTTAGGTTTTATCTTTTAATTTATATTGAAAACTTTAAAGCTTACATAATAGTAGTATTACTAAGTTGAACTGTAAATATACAATTATTACTTTAAAAATTATTTACTTATTTTATTTATTTTTGGCTGCGTTGGGTCTTTGTTGCTGTGTGCAGGCTTTCTGTAGTTGCAGCATGTGGGCTTCTCATTGCGGTGGCTTCTCTTGTTGCAGACCACCGGCTCTAGGTGTGCGGGCCTCAGTAGTTGTGGCCCGCGGGCTCTAGAGCGCAGGCTCAGTAGTTGTGGCGCACGGGCTTAGTTGCTCCACGGCATGTGGGTTCTTCCCGGACCAGGGCTTGAACCCATGTCCCTTGCATTGGCAGGCGGATTCTTAACCACTGCGCCACCAGGGAAGTCCCAGTTATTACTTTTTTTTTTTTTTTTTTTTTTCTTTTTGCGGTATGCGGGCCTCTCACTGTTGTGGCCTCTCCCGTTGCGGAGCACAGGCTCCGGATGCGCAGGCCCAGCGGCCATGGCTCACGGGCCCAGCCGCTCCGCGGCATATGGGATCCTCCCAGACCGGGGCACGAACCCGTATCCCCTGCATCGGCAGGCGGACTCTCAACCACTGCGCCACCAGGGAGGCCCCCAGTTATTACTTTTAAAAAAAATTATTCCCGGGCCTCCCTGGTGGCGCAGTGGTTGAGAGTCCGCCTGCCGATGCAGGGGATACGGGTTCGTGCCCCGGTCTGGGAGGATCCCATATGCCGCGGAGCGGCTGGGCCCGTGAGCCATGGCCGCTGGGCCTGCGCATCCGGAGCCTGTGCCCCGCAACGGGAGAGGCCACAACAGTGAGAGGCCCGCGTACCGCAAAAAAAAAAAAAAAAAAAAAATTATTCCCATCATCAGTGGTGTCTCTTGTATTCAAAGACCTTATGTTTAAAACTGGCAAAAAATTTTGTGATAACCTATTTTTACCAGTCAAAATCACCTTTCATTAAAATTTCAGTTTTGTATTATTAAACTTGAGGCAACCTGTTGAAATGTGAAGATTAAAGTGATTACAGTCACCCCTGGATTAAAAATCCAGTCAGTGTTTCCTCTTCTGCAAAATTATAATGATAATGTCTGCATAGACTTAGTGAACTACCTTGTCTGATAAAGAAGGCTTCCCTTTCAAACTTGTTTTCCTTAAAACCAGAAACAGAATTGTTAATTTTAACTTGGGGATGGGAACTAGGGTGAAGCATTTAAAGACAACCTAAAGAATGTTGATGAGTCTGATTAATTCAGTAGACACAGAAGTACTCAAATCCCACTGTGTGCAAGGCATTGTCTGTTGTGCAAAAATTTCTTCCAGAATAAGTTCTTATAATCTCTAGGTCATAAAATAAAACTGCCCCAGCTACATATCTTGATTAAGTTGAGAGTGATGTAGTTGAAAGTTATGCACGGTTTGATACTAAGAGTTTTTAGGTATTGGTGCTGATGGACAAATGTAACATAATAAAGTTGAAGAGATACAAATAACATTGTAAAGTTGAAGGTTAATTTTTTTAAAGTCAGTAGATGTACACGGGGCTCAACTATGGGTTAATGGATTGACTGAATTTTCAGGGAAATACAGGATGAAAATGAAATGCTAGAGGAGAAAAACATCAGCGTTTCGATTGAGTAGCAGCAGTGGCTTGATGTGGAAGCCTCCCACCCTCAAGGTTCTTCTCATGTAGCTCGTAACTTGGATCTGGATTTGATGATAGTAAAGGGTTATTGAGTAGGAGCCTGGAGATGACCTGGTGGCTCACTGGTGGCATATGTATTCTGATCTTCTTCTCGGGACTCTCTTCTGTTCTTTCATCAATTTAAGAACCTCTGCACCTAGAGGCTTACAAAGGGAATAAAAGAAAAACAGCAGCCTGTTTTTAGTCTTCTAGTCTTCTCATAACCACTGCCCACTACTCTTCCCCAACCTTCCAAGAAAAGAAAAGAAGAGTGATGCTCTCTTCCCTTTGGGACTCAGTTTCTTATTTTACCTACCTAGAGTCCTTCCTTTCCTTCTATGCAAATCTTAGCCATCATCCAAGACTTGATAATGTCTTAACAATCCACTTTATGTTCACTCCTGAAACCTCAGACATTATTTTCTATCATTCATTTGAAATATAATTGTGCCTGGCCTTATGTTATAGCTTATATTGTTTCAAACTATTGTTTATTTTTTGAATTGTTGTTATTTACTAGACAACACAATTTGACACTGTACAAATGATTGCCCATCTAGTCAAGTATTTCATGACAGACTCTCGGTACATTTGTGCTTCACCAATGATAAATTAATTGATTTTTTTATCCAGCATAAGTAAATATTTGCCTTTAATTATGTTAATTAATCTTTAATCAGTATCTATGATTGTTTTCAAAGGAAACACAACCTATTTGTGGGAGTTTCTCTTAGATCTACTTCAAGATAAAAATACTTGTCCCCGGTATATTAAGTGGACTCAGAGAGAAAAAGGCATATTCAAGCTTGTGGATTCAAAGGCTGTCTCTAAGCTTTGGGGAAAGCATAAGAACAAGCCAGACATGAACTATGAAACTATGGGACGAGCTCTGAGGTAAGAACCCAAAAGAAAGAGTTTTCAGACAAAACTTACATATCTCTTAATATTGTCTATTAACTCTTTAAAGAGAAGCTGTTAAAATCCCTTGCTTGTAATTTGGGGGGGATTTTCTAGAGGAGCTTCTTGTATATGGACGCAGGTGGGGAGACAGGAGTTTGGTCTAGACAGCTAAAATTTCCGACACCACTGGAAAATCCATTTTTGTGGGAAATGTGCACCTTTCAGAAAATTAAACCCAAACAAAATACAGTTTCCAAATTGTGAATTTGCTCTTTAGTTCCTGCAAACTTACTATAATGGATTTATCTTGATATGAAACTTTCTCTTAAGTTTTGTCAGTTGGAGGAACCCACATAACTTTGTAATGCACGTGGCTTATTCTAATTAAGGGTATTTTGTAAATGAACATAGTTTAGTGACAGTATTCATATATACCACAGATTCACTTCTATTAAGCATGGCTTAGGTAGTTTTTCCAGGTAACATCAGATTGTTTTTATAACCTATGTAAATCAGAACTAAGTTTTTACCAGTGTCTGTAAAATTCAGTCGTCCCTCAGTATCTGAGGGGGATTGGTTCCAGGACCCCCCGCAGATACCAAAATCCATGGATGCTCAAATCCCTTCTATAAAGTGGCGTAGTGTTTGCCTATAACCCACCTACATCCCCTGTATACTTGAAATCATCTCTAGATTACATGTAATACCTAACACAGGGTAAATGCTGTGTAAATAATTGCTATCACATGGCAAACTCAAGTTTTGCTGTTTTGTGGAATTCTTTTTTCCCCGAGTATTTTCGATCCATGGGTTAGTTAAATCCATGGATGAGGAACCCAGGGACGTGGAGGGCCAGCTGTACAGTAAGATATTCTGTATTTAGGTTAAATTACTTCCTTTAAGAATGAGCTTTTAGCTACTTTACAGATCTCAAGGTTATATAAGACCAGTGGCACCAGGTTCTAATTTCATTCCTACTTCAAATTCTTAGCCTTTTGAACAATCCAGGCAGTGTGAGTTCCTCCTTATCTCTTACTAGAATCAGTGAATGTTTCTGTTAGCATCTCTTCTACATGGTGTTTTTGTTGGAGGGTAGGGAGGTGGGGAGAACAAATGTAATGTACTTGATTTATTTAGTACTTTTTCCTGACAGATATTATTACCAAAGGGGTATTCTCGCAAAGGTTGAAGGACAGAGGCTTGTATATCAGTTCAAGGATATGCCCAAGAACATAGTGGTCATAGATGATGACAAAAGTGAAACCTGTAATGAAGATTTAGCAGCAGCTGCTGATGAAAAATCATTAGAACGAGTGTCACTGTCTGCAGAAAGTCTCTTGAAAGCAGCAACTTCTGTGCGTGGTGGGAAAAACTCATCTCCTCTGAACTGCTCCAAAGCAGAGAAGGGTGTAGCTAGAGTTGTGAACATCACTCCCCCTGGTCATGATGCTTCGTCCAGGTCTCCTACTACTACCGCATCTGTATCAGCAACAGCAGCTCCAAGGTAAGTGAGGGAAACCATTAGTTGTAACGGGTTTAATTTTTAGAAAACTCTTTGGCAGAAATGATATGTTCCCTTTTTTAATATTTGCATTCTAAGAACTCACTGTTGTCAGGACTTTGAAAAGTGCTTGGCATTTTTAAATGTATTTTATTGTTGTTGTTAAAGTAGATGTCTCCTCTAACCTGAATGGATTTTTAGGGTCTTACGGATGGAATTTAACGTAGGCTTTAGGGATTGATTGACTGATTGATTGATTTATGGATGGCTGGCTGGCTGGCTGGCTGGCTGGCTGTGTTGGGTCTTCATTTCTGTGCGAGGGCTTTCTCTAGTTGCGGCGAGCAGGGGCCACTCTTCATTGCGGTGCATGGGCCTCTCACTGTCGCGGCCTCTCCTGTTGCAGAGCACAGGCTCCAAACACGCAGGCTCAGTAGTTGTGGCTCACAGGCCCAGTTGCTCCGCGGCATGTGATATCTTCCCAGACCAGGGCTCGAACCCGTGTCACCTGCACTGGCAGGCAGATTCTTAACCACTGCGCCACCAGGGAAGCCCTAGGCTTTAGTTTTTAAAATATATTCGTCTCATGGTATTTCATACTCTAAACTTAAGGGGTTTTCGGTACATTTGTAAAATTTGGGAGCACTAGTTTTATGTTTTGGATTTGCATTCATCTTTTTGCTCAAGAGACCTATTTTATAGTTTAACATGAAATATAATCAACTTTATTTTTTACCTCTACTAGGACAGTTCGTGTGGCAATGCAAGTGCCTGTTGTAATGACATCGTTGGGGCAGAAAATTTCAACTGTGGCCGTTCAGTCAGTTAATGCAGGTGCACCCCTGATAACCAGCACTAGCCCAACAACAGCGGCCTCTCCGAAGGTGGTGATTCAGACAATCCCTACTGTGATGCCAGCCTCCACTGAAAATGGAGACAAAATCACCATGCAGCCTGCCAAAATTATTACCATCCCAGCTACACAGCTCGCACAGTGTCAGCTGCAGACAAAATCAAACCTGCCTGGATCAGGAAGCATTAACATTGTTGGAACGCCACTGGCGGTGAGAGCGCTCACCCCGGTTTCAATAGCCCATGGCGCGCCTGTCATGAGGCTGGCAGTGCCGCCTCAACAGGCATCTGGCCAGACTCCTCCGCGAGTTATCAGCGCCGTCATAAAAGGGCCAGAGATTAAATCGGAAGCAGTGGCCAAAAAGCAGGAACATGATGTGAAAACTTTGCAGCTGGTACAGGAGGAAAAACCGGCAGATGGAAATAAGACAGTGACCCACGTAGTGGTTGTCAGTGCGCCTTCAGCTCTTGCCCTTCCTGTAACTATGAAAACAGAAGGACTAGTGACATGTGAGAAATAAAAGAGCAGCTCTCCCATGGACGTTAGAATGTTAGTGACAGTCCTGACATTAAGCATTTGCAAGGATGTCATCAAGAGAAGTCAAAAGACTTTAAAACATTTTTAATGCATATAAGAAAACAATCAAACTTACTGGAAATAAATTACCTATCCCATGTTTCAGTGGGAAGTGAACTACATGTTGAGACGCTGACAGAAAACTGCCTCTTACAGTAGGAAACAACTGAACCCGTCAATAAGAAAAAGGATTGAAAGGGACCAAGCAACTCACTACAATATCAAGTTACACTAAGACTTGGAACACTAACATTCTGTAAGAGGTTATATAGTTTTCAGTGGGGAGGGATTGGGATGGGTGATCTCATTGTTACATATAGCAATTTTTGATGCATTTTATATGCATACCAGCAATTATTACTGTGTTCACACAGAACTCACTTAACTGGTGCTATGTGAAGACTGCTAATATAGGTATTTTAGAATGTGAATTGAAGAATGGATCCAAAAGCTTCAGAAAGAGATAGCAAAAAAGATCTAGTGCGATTTTTTTTTTTTTTATCATATAGCTTAAGCTGAAAACAAAGGCCTTAGACTAATTTTCGGTTTTCTTTATTGAAATAAGCTAATGGCTTGTTTGTGTAAAGCTTTTTTATTAAAAGAAAAATTTTAAAAATCTTGTACCTAGCACAGTATTGTTATAGAATATACATGTAACATTTTATATGGTAGTTTAAGTCTGTCAGTTTCTTAATTGTGGACAAATTAACAGTTGGCTCTGGCCTTCCTTTTGCTGTAAATGTGCCTGTGTCACTCACTTCGCCCTGGCATCTGCGCAGACATAATCCGTTTCAGTTCTCCTGTCACTTGGAAGTTAAGGCTCAGCATGAATTTTTGTCAGGTAGCTCTAATGCCTGGCATTTTCTTTCTTCCTTTTTTTTTTTTTTTTTTGTTTTAGTTGAAGTTTAAGGGGAAAGTACCAGTGTTCAGATTTGAACTATAATAGTTTGTATATTCAACATTTGAAGTATATTCTATTTTGTTGTACTCTTGTTTCAAAGTGTATTCAAGTAGGTTTTCTGAAATATAGAAATGAAATTTATCTTGTCTCTGGTGATATTTATAACAATATTCAAAAGCTACTATAAACATACTGTTTTAGTTACAAAGTAACAGAAGTCCTATTTCTCCTTCCCAACTACTGCGTGAAGAAATTCTACTTCTGTTTTGTTCCATTACATTAATATTTAGCAAGTAATCTGCATGTTTCCACTTCCTTTCTAATTACTATCATGTAATTATAATGTTCTACTTACATAATGAATTTATTATTTTAATGTTGGCCACACTTAATTTATATTTCCAATCAGACCATTTGTTTCTCATTCAGACCTTTTGAGGGTGAGGAAGAATGAATAATACTCGAGCCCTTGTACAAATTAGGAAGTGGAGGGACCAGAGGAACGTAATTTCACACCAAACTAGGTCCTGTGACTCCACACTTTAATGCTCTTTCTACTACAAAGAAAAGTCTATTTTTACATCTTTTAGAAATTTAAATAAACCGATACTTAATATTTTGTGGCCTTTAATTGCGCTTTTGGTCAGACACTACTTAGGTCAACAAAGATTTTTATAACAGCTCCCTTTGTAACCTTTTATCTTTTCCATAAACATACTTGATGGTACCTTTTAATAAAAGCTCAGAGAAGAACTCACTTGATTCTTATCCCATCTGGGGGTTAATCTCAAATTCTACCTCCTTTAAAAACATTTCCTAAATATTTCAGCTTTCAAAATCTGTATCATATGCCTTAACGCTTAACTGTATTGTCTTTATTGCACTGGAGTTTCATTGAGTTACGTCTCCCATAATCCTCTTCTAGGGCAAAGGTTGTAACTTGTGTCATGCCTACACCCCTCCCCAAATGCTGAGCATTTTAGGCACTTGGACATTTATGGATTTTGGTAATTATTTGCTACGAATCTGAATCACATGGAGGATAACTAATGAAACATTTTAAATGAGCAGTTCTTTCTGCCTGTGCTGTACTACTGATTGGTTTTAATTAGGTTAAGCCAAGGCTACTTGCTTACCTCCACCACTCTAACCTGAAAATTTTTGTCTCTCTTTCAGCGTAAGTTCACCTAAGGTCTAGATTTAGAAACACATGTTGACAGTATATACCGATCAGAGTGTTTCTTCTGATTGGACTTAGCAGCGGTATGGCATTTAATCGTAAACCTTCCAACTGTTAGTTAGTCATTATAACTTACATTTGCTTTTTGTGTCCAGTGTAACAGAGAAGAACCACATAACAATGACTTGACGCGGCTACATTTTCCAGTCTGGCCAGGCTTTTGAACAGTGACCAGCAGTCGGCCCATTTATTCCTCGGGTCGCCTTCCAGCAGCAGTCCCAGCCTTTTCGCCACCACCCTGCTTATCAAATGGCCAGTATACCTCTTCAGAGAGAACACTGAGGTCATGAGCTGTGAACTCTGTTTCTGGACCCCTTGCTGCAAGAGCATCTACGTATTCCAGCCTCCATCCTTAACAAACAGCCGTCTTGGGAAGGAGGCAGGTGTGCCTCCCCCTGTACTCACCATCTTCCCCCCTTTCACACCTCCTTGGTTGCCTTGTTCCAACAGCCCATATTCTTCAGAAGCTTGCCGTCAGTTCTGCTTAGAAACAGTTCCCACTGGTGTCTCCAGCAACCCAACAGTCACATCAAACAGAGGCTTCATTTTTTCATGTGATCAGCCTACTTCTTAAAATTCCCCTTTGATTTCCCGTGACAGCCCCCCTTCTGGTTTACTTCCTGCCTGACCAACTCTACTTTCTTAGCCTACTTTGTATTCCTTCAGCTTTCCCATTTAAAGGTAGTACTTACCACGGGGCTCTTTTCCTCGTAGAGTAGTTATATTTATCGTTACGATTTTGCTTCAACATAACTGTTAGATAACCTCATCCACGCATGTGGTTTTTACTACCAAATCTATTGTTCTAGGCTAGACTGAAAGTCTTAGATGGGTTTAATTCCCTGCCGGCTGTTTCCTCCTGAGTGTCCAATGGAACTCTCCTCTCTCGAAAATCTATTCCTCTTAGCTTAACAAATGACACCGCGTGAAGGCCATTCGACACCCTTTGCTTCCTATATCCAGTCTTTTACCAAGTCCTGTTGATGGTACCTTCTAAACAGCTTCCTTTCCCATCCTCCCTACCTTACTGCTTTGTCTTCTCAAGCCTCTCTCTAGTCCGACTCCCATGCTACCAGATGAGAGCTTTCTAAAATGTGTACTTCCATCACTTCCTTGCGACTGCTTTAAATTCTTCAACGGCATCTCTTGCTAAAAAGATAAATATCCAAAGCGTAAAACTCTTATTAAAGTCCTTTGACCTAGCACCTGCCTACGTTCCCAAGCCTTACTCTCTGGCCACCCCTGTTTTGGGCATCTCCGGGCCACGGACACATTGACATGTATTTTCCCCAAATATTTTAGGCACTCATACCTCGTTGGGCCATGCCACTGATGGCTTCTCTCTGGACGGCTCTTTCTTCCTTCACCTAGATTTGAGTTGGAGGTGACAGACATCAAAATATTTCTGAAATAAATAGGCTTGGAAGCCATTCAGGTTGGGGAGTGGTCTTAACTCTGGGTGAATTCTGAGTAAAAGATTGGAAAGCATCAAGTATATAAAGACAACACGGGCTAGGGGAGAGGAAGAGTAACCCAGCAATGGAGACCAGGGACTATTCATGGTTAACAGGACAGCTCAGGTCAAGATAACAGTGGGCAACAGTATCAAGTGTTCCAGGAAGGGCCAAGCAAATAAGAAGCCACCAACATTGATACAGTGACAAGAGAGGGGCAGTTCCAGTAAGGGGTTGGCCATGAAACCAGAATGTAAGGGACAACGGCACCTGGTTCGTTACCAGCCACTCGCCTCTGACACCTGGCATGCCTCAGAGAGTGCGTCTCTGATCACTGTATACGAACAAGTCATGTTTAACGATAACAAAAACAAAATTTGGGCTTTTACGTACAAAGCATCCCGTGATCCTTTAAGCCCCCTGGTCTATCTTATGGGAGGGCATTACAGAGCATATTTTTGGGATGCAAGAGGAACCCTACTTTTAGTTCCACAGCCAACACAGCAAGTTCACAGTGCAGGTCCTTTGTGGTTGTGGTTCATCTGTCCTTCAGCCCCTTGGTTATATCGTCGTCCTCCACAGTTGTAACCTTTTCTGTGCGGACTCGGTGCACAGTGCTGCCAGTCCTCATGAGAATAAGATACTCTTCCCCCTTTGCAAGTGCACTGACTCGCCTCCTGCACCACACCAAGAAACCTCTGAAAAACAAGTGCAGCAGAGACTCATGGGCATACCTCCTTTTACTGTGCTGCACTCTGCAGATGCTTTGTTTTATACAAATTGAAGGTCTGTGGCAGCACCGCTGTCAAGCAAGTCTATCGGTGCCCTTATTCCAACAGCATTTGCTCACTTTGTGTCTGTGTCTTTGGTAACGCTCACGGTATTTCAAACCCTCCGAAAAAGATTATGGCTTACTGAAGGGTCAGATGATGGCTAAATTTTGTTAGCAATGAAGTATTTTTCAATTAAAGTATATACACTGCTTTTTTTTGGACATAATGTTATCGCACACTTAGTAGACTATAGTATCATCACTTTTATATTGCACTGGGACACCAAAAATTCATGTCTTGCTTTATTGCGATACTCATTCTCGTGGTCTGGAGCTGAACCCCCAGTGTCTCTGAGGTATGCTGTATTTGATTGGACACGAATCTACTTCACTTTTTAACGCATCCATAACTATCTTTTTTAACACTGCACCTCAGCAGTTATGCTGTGGGTTCAGGACTTATAAATGATATATTACAACTTCCCAAGTGAGAACATACAAACAAAACATGAGTATTTAATGCAAAATACTCCATATCAAAACCAAACTATAAATAGACTGTAAACTAAGAGCAGAGTTGTCTTCTCCCAGAATATCGTTTCCTCCCATCCCATTGTATGTTTAACTTTTAGAAAATTTTGTCTAAAAGATTTTAATGACGTGATACTGTCATAAAAGGTGGACACTAAACTTTTACAGAATCTGCAAACTATTTGGATTGTAGGACATGAAATCACTGGAATACTGTGGTAACTTCGCTGCACATTAGATCACCTGGGTAGATTTTAAAATCCTATTGCACAGGTCACATCCCATACCAGTTAAATTACAATGTGTGGGGCTTCCCTGGTGGCACAGTGGTTAAGAATCTGCCTGCCAATGCAGGGGACACGGGTTCGAGCCCTGGTCCGGGAAGATCCCACATGCCGCGGAGCAACTAAGCCCGTGCACCACAATTACTGAGCCTGCGCGCCACAACTATGGAGCCTGCATGCTACAACTACTGAAGCCTGTGCGCCTAGAGCCCGTGCTCAACAAGAGAAGCCACTGCAATGAGAAGCCACTGCAATGAGAAGCCCGCGCACTGCAACAAAGAGTAGCCCCCGCTCGCTGTAACTAGAGAGAAGCCCGTGCACAGCAACCAAGACCCAACGCAACCAAAAATGAATAAATAAATAAATTAAAAAGAAAATTACAGTGTGTGGGAATGGGAGCTGGGCATCAGTATTTTAAAAAATATCTCAGTGTGATTTCACCACGCAGCCAGGTTTGGGAACCACTGCCATCCAGATGCAGTAAGGAAAGTTTTACACTTAGAGATCTGTCTTAATCTAAGCTTTTCTAAAATGTTCAACAGAAAAAGGTAGTTTGAGATATACCTATTAACTATTACACATGGCTTTTAAAAAACGTACATACTGTATATTTCATTGATTCTAAAGCCTTTTTCTCATACTTAATATCTCTTTAATTAGGATGAATCTTTTAAAGTCTTAGGAAACAGTACACTGTGTTAATGTGCCTCGTCTCTTAAAAAAAATTACTTTCAGGAAGCTATATATTAATGCCACCAATGCTACCATTGTTCAAAAAATACTTTTGAATTGCTTCTTGGAGCAGAACCTAAATTTTAAAACATGTTTAATAGAGACAGGTTTCCTGCCGAGGAAGATTTGTTTTAGAAATAGCCAAGTCACTTGAGGTTAAGAAACTGACACAAATTAAGCTAAATACTGCCACATCTGTTTCAAAACGAAATGTGGCTCTGAAGTTCACAGTTTGTTTTTTTTTTCTTGAAACCTTCATAAAACTGGATAGGGAAGCTGTTCCCCAAAGTTTCAAAAACATTTTTTGACCAGTGGCAGCAGTAACTCAAATTGTTTTGAAGTGCAAACCAGTTTTAAGAGATTTCCTGGTCTATTCCCTGTATTATAAACTAAGGTTCAGAAAAACTTGACTCGTCAGTTTCAGTTCAGTTTGTCAGTGGCAGGCCTAGATTCACAACTTCTTCTCTGGCCTCAACCTCCTTTCCCTCCCATCCAAAAAAAGGCAGGGGGGCTTCCCTGGTGGCACAGTGGTTAAGAATCCGCCTGCCAACGCAGGGGACACGGGTTCGAGCCCTGGTCCGGGAAGATCCCAAATGCCGCGGAGCAACGAAGCCCGTGCGCCACAACTACTGAGGCTGCGCTGTACAGCCCGCGAGCCACAACTACTGAGCCCACGTGCCACAACTACTGAAGCCCATGCGCCTAGAGCCCGTGCTCCGCAACGAGAAACCACCGCAATGAGAAGCCCACGCACCGCAACGAAGAGTAGCCTCTGCTTGCTGCAACTAGAGAAAGCCCGCGCACAGCAATGAAGACCCAACGCAGCCAAAAATAAACAACAAAAAAAGGCAGGGCTTGGGGTAGAACAGGTTAGTGTCTGAATAAGTCTATCCCACCATGCAATGATCTTACTTTCTCACAAAGTAAATTGTGAAATGTTGCAGAATTTTGCTGGGTGTTCCCTTCAGGTTTACCAATGTAAGGCAGATGTCGCGGTATCCCGTGTCCAGCTTCCCATCATATCTCCTGACTGGTGTTTCCTCCCTATGATTCAGAACTGTGTAATCATATTTCAATACATATGCAAGTGGTCTACATCTAGAAGCCTGAATCTGTTCAGTGTGGCAAGTTAACTATACTCTGCTTTATTATCAAAAGAATTTCAGGTAGTTTACGTATCGTAAGAATAAATGAAAGTTAACAGAAACAAGCAGGTACGAGACAATGATGCAAGGGAAAAAAAGGCAGGATGGCAAAAGAAAATAGAATACATGCTATAGAATGTTACACAGCAATTAAAATGCAGCTATAAGGTTTGGTTTTGAATGTCTCGGCAGCCAAAGCAAAAAAGAATTCAACGTACCGAGATTCATGTCTCAGTTTACCAGCTGCTTAGAAGAAGCAAAGCTTTCCCTAACATTCTGTCAAGAGGAATGGGTCTGTCTACATGCCTAATAAATATTTTCTTAGAAGTGAGCTTTCCACAAAAATCTTGGGAGCTAGGGCCCCAAAGGCAGATATTTCTATTTTACAAATCAAAGTAGGGTTGAAATCCTCTCCTGAAGTTAAAGAACCGAATCACCAACCCACAGTCTCACAACTTCCTGGAGGAAGAGCTAAGGAAAAAAAAATCTTGCCATTCTATCAGCCCCTCACCTATTTGGGGCTTAATTTTCTTTTTTTTTTTAAAAAAAATTATTTATTTATTTTTGGCTGTGTTCGGGTCTTTGTTGTTGCACGCGGGCTTTCTCTAGTTGCGGCGAGCGAGGGCTACTCTTCGTTGTGGTGCGCTGGCTTCTCATTGCGGTGGCTTCTCCTGTTGTGGAGCTCGGGTTCTAGGCGTGCGGGCTTCAGTAGTTGTGGCACGTGGGCTCAGTAGTTGTGGCTTGCGGGCTCTAGAGCGCAGGCTCAGTAGTTGTGGTGCATCGGCTTCGTTGCTCCGTGGCATGTGGGATCTTCCTGGACCAGGGATCGAACCCGTGTCCCCTGCATTGGCAGGCGGACTCTTAACCACTGTGCCACCAGGGAAGTCCCTTAATTTTCTATTAACACTATTAATTCTGCCCTTTAAAATTGAAGGATTATTCCCCTTGGAATGATCTGAAGAATGGCTTGTTAGGACATCCATGAATACATTAGGACATCCAGAACACTACCCTTCCTTTTCTTGCTCTGAATCTTAAGCATTGTTTACTCAACGACTTACATATGTATTACATTACAATTTACAATATCGTTTTACAAACACCTCACAAATCTATGAGGTTGACAGGGCAGGTATGATGCTATACTCTCTGGATGAGAAAACTGAGGCCCTAGAGATAGAACCACAGTGGTCACAGCTAAGTCTTTTTACTTAACAGCCCATGCCCTTGTACATGATTTGCTTTTATAAGCCCAGCTCCAGACCTCTGCCATTCCGGTATCCATCCACTCTAGATAAAGGCCTGCCTGTGCCATATTTTTCTACCTGTCATTTAAAAAAGTTCATCAGAGCTCCTTATGCAAGCACGTTCATTTTTATGGATGCCTTTCCTTTTTTTAAAAATTGAAATCAATTATGATTATGAGCATGTGTTTTTCTCTCTTTTTAGAATTTAAATCTTGGAAATCTCTCAAGTCTAAGACACATCGTGTAATTTAGATGCAACATTCCCTTCATTATAAAATTTTGCATGTTTTAAAAGAATGATTCAAATACAGAATATTTGCATCAATTTCCTCCTTTAGTTTGAAACACTACTACAGCTCTTACTGCTTCCTTTAAAAAAAGCCACCATCAAACTATGCAAACAGTATCAGATGTTCTAGTTTTAGCAGTACTGCTTTACTATATCAGAATAACTGAAATCTGCTCTACAGCCACTATTCAGCCTCTGTATCTTGCTTCTAACTCTATACTGTATGACTTATGTGTTTGACCATTTTGCATTCAACAAATCTCTTCCACCCCCAGAATATTACTTTTCTCCCCATTTGTACTCACTTAAGGCCAAGGGCACATGGTGGTGGGGAAGGAAGTGAGCCCTTTGGGGTCATGACAGACCTGAGGGTGAATCCTGTCTCTACCTATTAGCTGAGACTTTGGTCAAATTATTTGGACCTTTTAAGCCCCACTTTAAACTAAGAGTAGTTTTAAGATCATATGTAAAGCTCTCAGAACCAAAGCTAAGGAACTCAAATGTTATACAGATATACACCATTATGCTTTACTTAAGTAAATGAGGCGGCCATTCCTACTACCTCGTAGAATGGAATCTACTGAAATATGGCATGGAGGAAGAAACAAAAAATCCACTCTCACTCTGTCATCAAGAATCTGCACAATTTCTAAGACTCTAATTACAACCACAATCAAAATATTATGGGATATAAAAGGAAAAGCTGGATCAAAAGGTACACAGGGATGGAATAAGAGAAACTCAGTAATGGAACATACTTAAAAAAATTTAGAATAGAGATTTGTTATTTACTGTTATGCCTTCAGGTTACCCTGATGGTCCACAAGGCAGAGCTGCCTGCAAAGAAAGACTAGAGGGGAAGTAAAAATAAAATATAAAAGTGCCACCTATCAAGATTTGTATACTACTAAAAACCTGTTTACATAAAACGCTCACGTGATTACATTTTAAATGAAGACAAATACAAACAACAAAAGCATACTGGTAAGTGCTTAGGCCTGCGGCCGTGGTAATGCTGAAGGATGACTTGTTGGTATTCCAGAAGCCCTTCTGCTCAGCGGCATTCCCACCCACCCCCAGTTCCACCCCCAAACCATAGCCTGTTAACTTGTATACTGGTGGACATTTGAAATCCAGACACTCTTTTGGCTTTCATTCTCATCCAGATTTGCTTATGATATGGGTATGATAATTTCTCTTCAGGTTGGTGTGTTTTGTGGTAGGTAAACAATATTCAATGCCTGCTGTACGAATCAGTATTCTGTTTCTCAACAACATATGAATTAGTCATGCTAAGACCTGAACCAGATGACAATTGGTACAGATGTTCTTCCCAACTGCCATTCCTTCCAGGTAGCCCCAAGATTTCGTGTATACAATATACTGAAAACCTCATTTGTCTCCAAAGTGGTTCCAATGCAGAAATGTCTGGAGGAACTACTTTGGGGACCCCAACCCTGTCACCAAGTGACACCTCATAAGCACAGCACAGATGCCTTCAACGTGCAGCTACAGACCCACCTTTGTCCAGTTTAAAAATGAAAAGGACGGTGTGGGCACCGCATTAAGAGGATTAAAAGATCCAGTCTATTTTCAGATTCTCTTTGCATTGAAAAGACAAGATATGAAAACACTAGCTTTAAAGACCATTTATTTATTGATCTTAAATATTTACAACTCATGGGTTAAAATATCTATCCATTTATTACCAATGGGCTATTTTTTTGGGGATTTTTGTTAGGAAGGGGTTTCACCTGTTATCTTTACCACTTTTATTTCTGAGGGAAGAGAATTCCAGGTTATCTTTCTAACTATATTCTGCTTTCTAGTTGTTTTAAACCAGTCATCTGGCTATCTTAGTAAATCTCAACGACAGCCTCATTAACAGGTTAGAAATAGTTTCCCATCTCTGAAAAGAAGGTCCCACTGACTTAGCCACTGCCACATATCAGCTCCTAAACAACCTACTGTGCAAAGCATATTCAATACATACAATGACACTTCTGAGTGACCGCAAATGTACACCGATAGCATTCCGATGGAAAACCAGAAATGGAATTTCTTCAAGAAACATAATAATGGGGGACACGGAGGCACAGCAAGGATTTGTGAAGAATGTATCAAGGTGAACTGATATTTCCACTTAAATAGCAAACAAAAACCCCTCTAGCCTAAACAGTTCCTTTGTACACTACTATTTTATTAGACCCCAAGTAAGAACATCTTTAACGCTTTAAGAAGATTACTATAAATTACTCTATAACTTATGTTTTGCATGGTTTTTAAATGTTCATAATGCTATAATTTATTTACTTAATTTTACACGAAGATATAAAAAAATAAATATTGCCATGCATAACTTGTTGATATTTTTAAAAAACCACAAATAAATAACTCGAAATGTTGTCTAGAGAAATTGTTCCTGCATACTTGTTAATTACAGGGGACTCGAGCAAGTCTATTTTAATATAGGATCCTCAAACTGAAAAAGCTTCCAAACAAAGCCAAATATAATGCCCTTAAATGATCAAAATGGGGCTTCCCTGGTGGCGCAGTGGTTGAGAATCCGCCTGCCGATGCAGGGGACACGGGTTCGTGCCCCGGTCCGGGAGGATCCCACATGCTGCGGAGCGGCTGGGCCCATGAGCCATGGCCACTGAGCCTGCGCGTCCGGAGCCTGTGCTCCGCAACGGGAGAGGCCACAGCAGTGAGAGGCCCGCGTACCGCAAAAAAAAAAAAAAAAAAAAAAAAAAAAAGATCAAAATGTAATTAATGCTAAGGGAAAGAAAACAATACAAACCAAAACTGGAGTGCAAACACCTTTTTTGCTGTAGGTTTTAATGGAAAAGGTTTGTGAGCAAATGGGGTTCCTTCCCAAGGGCATGCTGGAAACATGGAAAGTGAAGTGAGAGGAACTGGGGAGCCTTCCTCAGTCAACCTCTTATTTGAGCTTCCTGAAACGTCCCTGGTTAAGTCTTGTGATTAAAGAGACACAGACAAGCATTTATAAATGTCCATCAAGGTTCCTCGTTAAAGCTAAAGTCACACACTAGGGACAGGTGGTCCGAAGGGTAATTGAAGGACGGTAGTCGGTTGGGTCCAATCTGCTCCTCGGTGAGCAGATCCAGGGCTGACCTCACGCTGAGTGCATGCTTGGAATACCAGATATAATCCAGAGTGTGGCGGCACTCACCCGAGGTCCGGATCTTCCAGGTCGTGTACGGAGGTTCC
The DNA here is from genome assembly GCF_964165515.1 of Mesoplodon bidens. Lineage (NCBI taxonomy): Eukaryota > Metazoa > Chordata > Mammalia > Artiodactyla > Ziphiidae > Mesoplodon > Mesoplodon bidens. The sequence goes on along the minus strand of NC_138176.1, from coordinate 102,276,457 downwards.
GACTGCCCATCCGCGCTCAGCAGCTTGTAGGCGCTGTTCAGGTTGAGGCTGGAGGATGCGAAGTGCCTGTAGACCTCCTCTGTTGGCTCTGCGTTGAAGTCCCCACAAACGATAAGGGGGATCTTGGCTCCCTGGGTGAAGCTCTGCAGCTTCTGGAGAAGGTCACAGCCTTGAGCCGATCGAAACCGCTCCCAGCCAGTGCGAGCCTTTAGGTGGGTGACGGCGATGCAGAACTGCCGGCTGGACTCCTTGCACTCTAGGGTCTGGGCAATGGCCACCTGGTTGGTTTTCAACGTCATGGCCGTCAGCCTGATGTTGGCACTGTTGACTAGCTTGAATCGGTTTTGGAGAAAAAACAAGGCACAGCCATCTGGTCCATTGTTGTGTTCCACATCCAGACAAGGTGACCAGGGCTTGGGGAAAAACGCGCCCTGATAGCCCAGTCTACTGAGGAGGGGGTGGAAGGTGTCAAAGTAGTGGTCCACCTCTTGGAGGCACAGTATATCGGGCTGGTAGGCTAGGATTTCTTCCAGGATGAGACATTTCCTTTCTTCCCACTTGAGTGCTTCAAGGGGGCACTGTACAAAGTTGTCTTTGCCTTCTCCAAGAGCTGAAAGAAAAAAGCCGGTCAGTGGTCAGCTACTAAGAACCGCTACTAAGTACCTGCGAGTCTCCTTAGGTTTGACGCTACCCAAGACCTTCAGAGTGCTTCCCCTGCTTCAGATGCTCTGGGTGGTTCTTCTCCTACTGCACCGACCTACCAAACTGAATAACCTCTTACCATCCAGATGAAGCAAGCAACTAACTGACCCTTTCGTATTAAAACTATTTCTTGTCACTATATTCTAGGACATAAGATCTTCTTAAGTTTTACCTTTAGACAGTGTTCTGTGGCGTCCAACAGATCTAAACTATGCCAGATGAAGTAAATACACTTAACTCTATAGAGTGCTTTCAACACTGACTTATAATAAGCCACACTAGGCCTTTATAGACACCACTTAGAATAAATGACACCCATTTAAAATGGGCAGCTTTTCCCTACACCTGGAAAAAACAAATGAATCAAAGATTGGAAAGTCAGGGAGTATGCCCTTCTTTTCCAGAAAAAATGGTGACCCTGGTTTCTTCTTAAAATTTCAACTGCGACATGATCGGCAATAAAGTTGACTGACACACCTGTTTTTTAACTGAGCCGACCCAGGAAAGGAGTCCTTTCTACCGTACAAAGTAATATCTTAAAGCACAGAGAACTGAAGCAACATCTCTGGCCTCAAATTATGAAGAGGCGTCTGGATGAGAACCTGGCCTCAGGAGTACCCCGACTCAGCACCACCCCTACACAGCCCCCATTCCCTGCAGAAGGTTCAGGGTCACCCGTTCGGTAGACTCAGTCTCCCCCTTCCAGGTGCTATCTTAGTGCTGTGGACTCAAAGCGGGAGACAACTGGTGAAAGCTTATGGGCTAACAAGAGACAGGAAGCACGTGCCGGGAAGCAGACACTTTCCCCGAACACGGAAAGTCTGCACACGTGGAGGGTAAGGAGTACGTCTTCAGCTGATGGATAGAGGGCAGTGAAGGCCAGACGACACCCCTTCCTAGCCTCCCCGTGTGGGAGCTCCCCAGGCCCGCCTCCGCAGGCCCGCCCCGCCCTCTCCCTGCGCACAGGGCGGGGCACAGGCGGGGCAGGCAGGCGGTCACAGCGCAGGCGTACCTTGGGCAAGGATGTTCCACTGCATGACCCGGATAGGTGCGTGGTTACTACTGGGGCCATCGGCCCTCAGATCCACGAAACCCCGCTGGAAGCGGGGAGGCCGAGTGTGCAGGACGGCCCTGCACTCCTCAAGGAGCTCTTTAGGATCAATGGGCTCCAGATGTTCCGGGTCGGGTGCCACCAGATACTCTGGGTGCTGGGAGGCGGAGCTGCCGTCCAGGGTCTTGGTGAGAGCGCTGTAGAGCCGGCTCGTGCCGCTTCCCATGGGACACGCTGCGGGGAAGGAAAGCACAGTCACTCGCCCGGCTCCTCGCCAGCTCGGCTCAGCCAGAAGATAAGGCACTTACTGTCCACGGAAGCTCGCGAGCTCCCTTTAGGGCGATGTTGCCACGTTCGCGTTCTACAGGGTGGATCAAAGGAGTTTCCGGGTTCTAGCTTTCTCTTAGGGCGGGTACTTGAAATATCGCTGTTGAGATACCTCGATCTTTATGGCTTATTCTAACCTAGAATCTGTCTTTATAATTTACAGACACAGCCTTATGAAAGCATAGCTAAACAAAATCCATATTCCTTTTTCTGTGCATTTTAAGTGAGAACGTGAAGACCAGTGTGTACAGAGCCAGATATCAGAAAGCCCAGTTAATCCTGGAGAACAGATTCGGTTAGAGCAGGCTGTTGCCCTAGCCATGTCACCTATACAGATCCCTCTGCTATGGCGAGAATCGGCTGGATTAAATCCATATCCCACTTCTCGTACATGTTAACTGTACACCAGGGATCTGGCTTTCTGTGGGACTCTGAACATCATTGAGCAGTGTGGTCTGTAATCTAATATCGATTGCCAGATTTTTAACAAATCAGAAAAGGGGTTGGGAGCAGAGGCAGTTGTCCACATTTTCTGGGATCCTGGGAGAAGAAAGGGTGCAGGAAGCACTGTCAGTGCACTTCCTAGGGCTTCCTCTTGTTATCTAACTGGACAATAACTCACTAAGGAGACTACAGCACAACCTTCAACAAGTCCGCATGAGGAGAGTTGTGCCCGGCACCTGGCTTGTAAGTAGCCGCCTGCTCCTTTAAAGGTCAGCCTTGTTTCCTCTTCATTATAGTGTGAATTAGGGGCACGTTCTACCTGGAAGCACCTCCTCGATTCCACACCTGGTTCCTGGTATGGAGGAACCTGGATTTCCCTACCCCGTCCAAGTCCTGGCCTCCTCTTGAAGGACACAAAGTTTCCTTCATAAAACGTATTATTTGGCAAGCTGATTGCATCTGAAACTAGCAGTTGATCGAACTTGCTGTAGCACGTCACAAAAGCAGATTAAAGTGTTCACCACCAAGGGTTAACAAGCATGCAAGCATGCTTTCTATTGTTCCCTTTCATCAACTCAAAAGTAGTGCCCCAACAAGAAAGCTAGATGAAGGCAAAGAAACACACCAGTTTTCCCAACATACATTTCTGTGCACGTGCAACTGCCAGCAAGCCTGTTCTTCTCACAAACGCACATGCATGAACACACGCACACACCTGTTCCAAAACTGTTTGATTTGAATATATTAAATTCCTTTAAATAAATTTGTTTGCCTATCTGAGTACATGGGTCCAGAGGAATTTTCTTCTTGGCTGGCAGTACAACTCTGAAAATCTTTCTTCTGTACTTCTAGTTTTTTGGGTTTTTTTTTTAAGGCAGTAAAAATATTACTCAGCCATAAAAGGAAACAAAATTGAGTTATTTGTAGTGAGGTGGATGGACCTAGAGTCTGTCATACAGAGTGAAGTAAGTCAGAAAGAGAAAAACAAATACCGCATGCTAACACATATATATGGAATCTAAAAAAAAAAAAAAAAAGATTCTGATGAACCTAGCTGCAGGACAGGAATAAAGACGCAGATGTAGAGAATGGACTTGAGGACATGGGGAGTGGGAAAGGTAAGCTGGGACGAACTGAGATAGTGGCATGGACATATATACACTACCAAATGTAAAACAGCTTGCTAGTGGGAAGCAGCCACAAAGCACAGGGAGATCAGCTCGGTGCTTTGTGACCACCTAGAAGGGTGGGGTAGGGAGGGTGGGAGGGAGACGCAAGAGGGAGGGGATATGGGGATATATGTATGTGTATAGCTGATTCACTTGGTTATACAGCAGAAACTAACACACATACACAAATTTAAAAATAAATAAATAAATAAATAGATAAATAAATAAAAGGCAGTAAAAAGTCCTACTGGGGGACTTCCCTGGTGGCACAGTGGTTAAGAATCCGCCTGCCAACGCAGGGGACATGGGTTCGAGCCCTGGTCTGGGAAGATCCCACATGCTGCAGAGCAACCAAGCCTGTGCACCACAACTACTGAGCCTGCGCTCTAGAGCCTGTGTGCCTAGAACCCGTGCTCCGCAGCAAGAGAAGCCACCGCAATGAGAAGCCCATGCACCGCAATGAAGAGTAGCTCCCACTTGCTGCAACTAGAGAAAGCCCGTGCACATCACGGAAGACCCAACACAGCACCCCCCCCCCAAAAAAAAAAAGTCCTACTGGTTTCTCAAGTGTGGTTTCCAGATCAGCAGCATCACCCTAACGGTCGACCAAACTGTCACAGGGCGTCACAGCAAATCCACAGGGGCTCCAGTGTGTGGCATTTGTCAGGCTCTAGGCAAATGACCAGCCTGATGCAGCTCACTTTCAATAGGACTGCTCTACATCCTTTTAATGCCATCATATCCTTGCCAAGCTGAGCTCTGGGGTAGTTGCTGTGATAAAAAGCAAGTACCATGTGAAAAGGAGTGTGAAAAAGAGGGTAGCACAGTGTCCAACAGGAGTCGAAGGTTTGAGGAGTTTCGTGAAGCCAGAAAGACTATCCTGAGCCACACTTCTTTCTAAAAACGTAGAAAAACCTTCACATGAAATGAATAAGGAACAGGTTCACGTCTGTTCAGACAATAAACGTGTGCTGGAAAGATACAGTGAGAAAGCCAATCAAAATTGTATCCTATTGCAAAATGAGCTAAAAGACAATGACAGAATAGCCTAAATTAGAAAACTCAGAAGTGAGGCAACACAAGAAATTAGTAACAAAAAACATAACAAAAAGAAATGAGGAGATAAAGCATTTAAGAGACAGTGGCAAACATTATGTACTAATTTTAAGTGAAGATGCAACATATGGATAAACAGGGGTTCTTGTAGCAGGAAAACCAATGCCAGGAAATGAAACAAATACTAAAAAACTGTAAATCAAGAAAACTTTTTTTTTTTTTTTTTTTTAAGAAAACTTTTAGGAATACAAAGTTTCAGTCATGCAGGATGAATTCAGTTCTGGAGGTTTAACGTACAGCATGGTGACTATAGTTAACAATAATGTATTCCATACTTGAAATCCTCTGAGAGAGGAGATCTAAAGTGATCTCACGTCCCCACTCCCTCAAGCACACAGGGTAACTATGAGAGTGAGATATGTTAATTAGCTTGACTGAGGTAATTATTTCACAACGTTTACAAATATCAAAATATCGTGTGGTTTACCTTAAATACATACAATTTTTATTTGTTAATTATACCTCAATAAAGCTGGAAAAAATAAAGTGAATGGTTTAAAAGGTAAAAATTATGAGGTTAAAAAAACATGTATCATGGACACACGTACCTGAGAATATCAACCCAGAATGACCAACACCAACTGGGCTGTAAAGAAATAGAAAAAGAAAAAATCCCTTGGGCTCTAGGCAAAAACAGCAAAAACAAAACAGCAAGGACAATTAGAGTATCACCGGACTTCAACTGCAATGTTTTATACCAGAAGCAAATGAAGTTACGTATTTCAAATATATGTCAAACTTTATATATATGGCTCATCAGTACATGAGCCAAGGATTTTATATCCAGCAAAACTGGAATACTGATGCCAGGAGCACTTCTTCCAGAAACTACTAGAGTAGGGGATGGCAAACTGCAGCCAGATGTATTTTAGTACAGTCCTCAAGCAAAGAATGGTTTTAAAGAGATGTTACACACACACACACACACACACACACATAATGCAACAGGATTGTTTTTGGCCCTCAAAGCCTAAATGTTTACTATCCTGCCCTTTTCAGAAAGGTCTTTGCCACCCCTGGAACCAGAGAACAAGATTTAGACCAAAATGACCAGAGACACTGATTTAAAAACTGGTGGTACTATATTAAACATATAGCCACTTAGAAAATCAAGTCTAAATGAGGTTAAAAGACAGAGTACAATATGCAATGGCTATGCGATCTGATAATGAACCAATGAAGATTTAGTACACCCAAAAAAAGCATGGAGGTGGGGGGAAGCAAGGACCAGAAAGAAGCAAGCATATTCAATTAAAAATTGTTTAACTGTTTTTAGGGAATTCCCTGGCGGTCCAGTGGTTAGGACTCTGCTCTTCCACTGCAGGGAGCATGGGTTTGATCCCTGGTCGGAGAACTAAAGATTCCCGTAAGCGACATGGGAAACGGTGGTGGTGAATTTAACGACAGCGATTTTTGATTTTTGGTGGAGATGTTGGGAAAATAGGGAACAGGACAGAGAGTAGAGATGTATTTTGAGAAAATCTTGCCCCCCTCCCCCAAAAAAGGAGAGAAATGGAATGGTGGCTGGAGATGGAGGCATGAGAATTTGGGGAAGCTGCAGTATCATGTTTGTTTGCTAACGGGGGTGACACAGCAGAGGGAGAAACCCACGAAGCAGGAGACTTCAGGCATGACGACATGAGGAAGCCGACAAGTCCTCCCCCCAAACAATTATCAACCCGGGCGCGAGTGTCAAAACCAGCCATTTCAGTGCTCTGGATGTAGACCAAAGGCATACAACGAACTGAGAAGCTTTTATTCACGAAAGCTATTGAACTTCAGTTAAGGACAGTGCTAGCCTGTGCCCGGTCCTGCCGGGGCTGGTCCCACCCCTCCCCCTCAGCTCCATGGAAGTATTCAACTAGGGCAGCAAAGGTACTAAATTAAAATCTGCCCAAAAGAAAGGCCCAGGCCCTGATGGCTTCGCTGGTGAGTCTATCAAATATTTAAATAAGAAGCAGCAATCCTTCACAAACTCCCACTTACTACTTCCCACGTACAGCCACTCTGGAAGACAGTTTGACAGTTTGGCAGTTTTTACAATACACATAGAATTCATGCCTCTAGGTATTTACCTAAGTGAACTCCAGTTCATTCAGGAATATGTATGCAGGGACTTCCCTGGTGGCACAGTGGTTAAGAATCCGCCTGCCAATGCAGGGGACACGGGTTCAATCCCTGGTCCTTGGCATGTGGAAGATCCCACATGATGCGGAGCAACGAAGCCCGTGCGCCACAACTACTGAGCCTGCACTCTAGAGCCCGCGAGCCACAACTACTGAGCCCGCGTGCCTAGAGCCCGTGCTCCGCAACAAGGGAAGCCACCACAATGAGAAGCCTGCGCACCGCAACGAAGAGTAGCCCCCACTCACCTCTAGAGAAAACCCGTGTGCAGCTATGAAGATCCAACGCAGCCAAAAATAAATAGAATAAATTAAAAAAAAAAAAAGGAATCCCATGATACTGAGCTGGAGTCAGAGACATCAGCCTGAATTCATGTTTCACTTACTATACATATATAGATGTGTAGATACAGAGATAATTAGTGACGTGGACGGCTCTGTTTTTCCACTTGCTGTCTGCCATGAGCTAATCATTTGTTTAGTTAATGCTACCATCCACCTGCTTTATTCCCATGCTACAAATGTCTATTTTATATCTTTATATGTCCGGGGTTATTGTGAGGATAGAAACATAAATCTAAAACATTTTGGTAAAATATAACATTACTTCTTAAGGAATTTTGTTTGATTTTTTTGTGGGACCCTAGGAGGTCCTGATGCCTTGTCATGCCCCGGCAGATAAGGTACTTCTGTGGCAATGAACGCTTTCAGTTAAAACTGTCATTTTTACATGATGCTATGTAAACATATATAAGAAATACACATGAATATTTATATATTTACATGTATAACATAAGCTATATTTAGCCAACAAGTATAAAAATTGAAACGGACACATTCTACACTCACAACTCAGCGGGCGCACACGGCATACATAGATATCTAAGAGGAGGTTCACAGAACAGCTTTTTTCTGCATGACATCTGGGCCATTTTCTGGTGTATTCCATTTCTTTTTTAAAAAATGCTAGTTGTGACCCGACTACGTTTGGTTTCCGACCCACTGATGAGGCGCTGCTCCAGCAGCAGCTCAGGGCGTGGTTCATGGGCCACTGGGGATGTGTGAGACTCTTGGAGCCATGCACGGCCAAGGTTTTCATGACGCTGAGACCCCACGTGTCGTGTTCTCTGTCTTGGTGCTTGTTCTCCGCACAGCCGTGGTGACCGCTGCCCTGTCAGCACGTCTCGGGCACCGAGAGGCCCCAGGCTCCACTAGTGGCCACTGTGCGCATCCCCATCACTCAGGGTTTTAGTTTAAAAGTGCCTGTTTTACTTTAAAATGTCCCTTAGTGAGGTAGTAGTATCTCTGTTAAATGTGCAGCCTCGATGGCATATCTTTAATATGTGACAAAATGGAGCGTCCACAGAAACACTTACGCTGCACGCAAAATACGCTGCCTTAAGGAAAAGCGCTCGGGTGAGCGTCTGAGCTGCAAAATGAACTCGTCCCTGTCTTCATGGAATACCATTTCACCTCGAAGAACCGACAAACTATAGTTCATCACATATGGACACGAGGCAGACACTTACCCACTAAAATGTAAGAAGAAGTCAGCCTGGCACAACTGACAGCGTTTTTGCCCACGAGGAAAACGTCTGGAAAACATATCTGCCATCAGATATGGCAATTCTGGAAAACATATCTGCCATCAGGAGCCTGACAGGTCCCCAATACTTAAAAAATGTTTCTGACAAGATTGGTGGTGAGAGTAGCTACAGTTATTTCTATATTGTGTAACACTTGGAAGATCTGCATAACCCAGTGAAACACCACTTCCCAAATAACCAATACCAAAACTTCATTGATATATATGGTATCAGATTCCACGTCACAAATAACTACGTATTAACATAGAGACTACCACAAAAAAAGACTATCCACAATTATCTTATAAGGCTATTAAAATACTTTTTCCCAATTATATTATCTGTGAGAGACTAAATTTTCTTCATATATTTTAACCAAACTATATCACAACAGATTGAATGGAGAAGCAGATACGAGAATACAGCTGTCTCCTATTAAGCCAGACTTTAAAGAGATTTCCAAAACTGTCAAACAATGCCACTCTTTCACTAACTTTCTTTTTGTCTTGGAAAACAGTTCAAAAGTGTTACTTAGGTTAACACTGATTTTACTATTAAATGACTTGATAAACATTTAAAAATTCTCATCTTACTTTCTAACATGATATATAAACATAGGTCATATTAATTATTTATACATTAACCCACATAAACAAAATTCGGTGGGACCCTCCGTATTTTTTAAGATTGCGAAGGGGTCCAGAGAACAAAAGGTGAGACTGTCTCTTCTAGACCAACCGTCACCTGAGTGTAGACATCCCGTTCCAGGGGATACGAGCAAAGCAATCCCCGGGGAGAAAATGAGAACTAAAAAAGGTGAAATGAAATAACAGAAAGTAGACATGTCTGTAATTCACACAGCGCACGTATCTGAATTTTTCTCAAACTGACAGAGCATCTGATCACAAAAGGTGGGAGAGGTCACTGCTGCTAGGCTGCCTCCACGGCACTCCAGAGTCTAGTCCTACCTTCAAATCACGGACAAGCTTCCCTGACCTCTGGCCTTATATTTCTAAGCTAGATTTTCCATAGCTCAAAAATATTCTTCTCATAAAGTCAGGTTACTGAACCAAATCAGCAGGGATCTGGGTTAGTCCCAATTCATTTCTTCCTGTCTTCAGTTATTCTTTTCAGCTTTTATCCTAAGAACATACGAGCTTACTCAGTTATTTTTCAAGGCTTTATTTCCTAAAACTTTCTGGTAACATACAGACATCAATTCAAAGGAAGTGCTAGGGAATTAATAACTCCAAGTGGACACCATGGAGACTTCACATGCTATTTTTGTACTTATAACACCATCGTAGCAAGGCTCAGAGCCACCCAAGAACTGCTAGGTGGTAAGGCAAGTTATTTAAATTTGAGAACAAAGGAATGCTGAAGAGCATGTGACACCCTTCTGCCCCTCCCCCACCCTGAGGATGATGCCCATGACAGCTAATGACTGCTGAATGCTTACTATGCACCACTCGCAAATTAAGTCAATCTCACTCCATTCCTAGGAGGAAGCCACTCTGATTATTCCCCTTTTACAAGGAGGGATCACTTAGTAACAATTCTCTCACCTGTTTTAAAAAAGTCATTTTTTTTTTTCTTTTAGAGTATCGACCGTTTAAAAAATCTTTTCACACGTAAATACAAGTCCAATTCCAAAATTGCTTGCCTTTCTGCTGAAGTTTTATACCTTAATAGGGTTTGCCATTCAGGGCTTTAAAACGATCATCAAAGGTTCAGGACAGCAACATGGAAAGCCACTTTCCTGAGGCAAGGCAGCACAAACAATTCATCCAGGTGGTTGCTAAGATACTGGAAAGCATGAAATCTTGACAAAACCTCTACTGAACTTTTATTTGGCACTCATACTAGCTTCTGGGTCGAATTTTACATGTGTTTGGAGTGTTATTTATTTGACCCCATATTATATTCGGTTTTTGCCCCAAATTCATTTTTTTCCAGTCACTTTACTAGAGAAAGTATCAGTCATCATTTCAATGTAATGCATACGATGTAATTTATACAGGCAAAAGGCAGATGACAACAGCTTTATTTCTCACGCCTTTATTTCTCATTTAGCTGCACCACTCCCATCTCTTGCCACTTCCCAATCCTGTAAGCATATTTCCATATACACTGGGAACTGGATGCCTGCATTCCGTGATGATATGATGACGGTGAATAAATAAGTCACTCCTATTTTACTTTATAGGAATAACTCTTCTTACCTTTGTTAATAGCCTTTAAAGGTCTGCCAGAGAATTCAGATTATTTAGGTTCCAGAAATACAGCAGTGATATGTAAACTTCCCCCATTTTGTCATCCCTTTATTTTCCTAATAAAGCAAAAGTGGGCTAATTATTAAAATACAGAATACATTTACTCTTTAAGCTACTGATGACTAAATCAACTCTAAAGCAACAGGCAGACCAACCATGTGCCAGCTATCAGAGGCAAATGATCAGGGTTTAATGAAAACACCGTCAATCAGTAACTAGAAGGCTGGATGAGAACCCAAACTGACTGGGCTCACCACCCCAAGCAGTCCTAACAGCACTCAGAAATCTCAGCAGAAAAACCTCTCTCCACGTAACATTTCTCTACTTACCCAGCAACTGCTTCTTCTAGAGTCTGCCCAAACCTTTCAGTCTGTTAATAATTTCTCATAACCAGCCTGAGCTTAGTCTCCTGAAACGATGGCTTGGCAAAAATACTGGTTAAAAAGCAAAAACTGAAGGAAAGCCAGGATTCTCTGGGTCCACGTCTGAGAAGCTGCTGGAACTGACCAGGCTTGGGCCCACGGAAACCTCCAGGCGTAAAGTACCCAGAAGTGTAAAGCACAGACGTCACGGGAAGGCATCACTGAACAGCGAGCCTGTGCTGCCACCTACTGGCCGCGTGCTGAACCACCTCGGAAGTTTAGACGGCTAACTCAGCAGCTAGCTTTCACGGGGCTCCTTAGAGCAGCTTCCTGAACACACGCGGCCACCTTCAAAACAGTCACAAGATAACCATCGACCTAAAACAGCCTGGGTGTTGGATATGTGGTATAGTTCGTATTTACTGAAGAAGTCAAAGCTCCCCACCTCACAGCTTCATGGAGCAAGCCCCAGTGGCTCCCTTTTTCTTACACGTGGTCTTCTTCTCTTACTTAAATGACCCTTGACATTTGAACTACAATCCCTGTCCTTCACTCATTAGTTCTGTGAGGAATAGGGACTACATCTGCCTTGATTACCACTTCCCCTGGTAGCCGGTACCCGGCCTAGCGCTTTAAAAACGTTGATAAAAGAAAGGATGGCAAGTGGGTGCAAAGTGTTAATTAAGGACCCCTGTCAAACACTGGCAGAAGAACCGCCTTACGTTGGTAGAGCACTTTATGGTGCACTAGGCACTTTTACTTGCTGAGACACCTGTTACCCTCTCAAGAACCCCTTGGCTATTTTATAGATGAGGCTCAGAAGTGACTTGTCCTGAGTCACTATTAAATGTACTCTTTTTGGAATTTTGTGAGACTGTAGTCAGGGTCCTCTCTTTGTGTTTATGTACCCATCAGCTAGAACACCGAAACTCAAAACAGTGCAACACGTCCCCGGAAGGTCCACCTGGTAAAGGCACACAACCACCTTCAAATTCTGTGACGCAGTGTGGACTTGTAGTACATTACACTCCCTGGGTCCTAGAGACCAGATTCTAAGCATGGGAAAGCCTTACGGCGAAAGCTTTCACTTTTCTCAGTGAGGCAAAATGGTCTTAAACACATGGACTCGGGTTAGGCTGCCTCATTTCAAATCCAGGTTCCTCCTTTACTAATCAGATCCTGACCAAAGTATTTACCTCTGTGGCTCACTTTCTTCACCTGGGGATCACTGTGACCTACTTCACTGGGTTACTGGCCGCTGAATTAAACTAGCTATACCCAGCACATTGGAAATGGGAGCTAAATGTTAGCTACTTTGTTACTGTTAGTGAAGCTCACTTTCTGGGTTTCAAGAGAAGCTGCTTTTAACATTTGAGAGCCCAGCATGTGCCATACTCCTTGCATGTATTTTCATTACTCTTTCCAACAATCCAGCAAAGTAGGTATTGTGTTTGCCTACTTTTATCAACACGGAGACTGAAGTTAAGCGATTACCTGGTTCTCTCAGGATTGCACAACTGGCAAAGGGTCAGGCCCTGGAGAAGGCTGCCTGCACCCTGGACCGCTGCTCGTCAGCATCCCCGACAGTGCTGAGCCAGAGTCAGGACAACGGGACGGAGCCACACCAGGGGTGTGCACGGGGTCAAGAGGTCGAATTCCACCTCCTCCCTCTGCGAGGACGTCACGAGGACGTCACCGCCGGCACGGTGCGCACGCTGGCACAGCACAAAGTGTACAAAGCGGTGTAATGACCCACATGGAGTTACTAGAGATATCAAGTGAAGGTCACGGCTCTCAACCTAGCATGTCTAAAAATACAAGATCCTAGACACAGTGTGACAACCCCAACGACCTCTGCTAGGCAGCAGTCACAGACAGGAACGCCCAAGTGTCTTCCAGACAAGGCTAAGCGGTACCTTCAGTCACGCCCGATTCAGCTAGAGAATATGGCTAAGGGAAAAAGAAACCCCTCCACGATGAAAGCTGAGGTTAACCTGTTAAAATTGGTGCTCGATTGTTAGTGGCCTGGCCAAGCATTTCCACAAGCCGGGCTTTTCTAGCATAATGCTCTGCAGTGAAACTGAAAAGGCAGAAATGAAAAGAATCTGGTGGGACAGCAGCTCTCCAATAAGACATCAGGTCTGTGTTACTACCTGATGCCCATCACTAACATTCCCGGGATACTCAAGAAGTGGGCCAGGTTTACAGCTATGAATGGAAATATGGAGTGTGGGAGCCAAGAGGACTATTTTGCTGATATTCTTCCCTCTAGATCAGAGGTCCACACACTACAGCCCGGGAACAACATCTGGCCAGTGCCCTGTATTTGTGCTGCCTGTGATCTTTTACATTTTTAAATGGTTGAAAAAAAAACTAATAATATTTCATGATGTGAAAATCGTTTGAAATTCACACTTCAATGTCCGTAAATAAGGTTTATGTATTGTCTGTGGCTGCTTCCACACTACAGCAGCAGAGTTGAACAGTTGTAACAGATATTTGGGCTATAAATCCTAAAATACACATAGCTACATATATTTACAACTACATAGGACACAATGTAAGAGTAGGCTTCTGTGAAAAAAAGGAGTGGAGAACTAGAAAATGTCCAGAAATTGTAAACAACTGCAAAATAGACACATTCAGAAAATCTCATGAAATAAAGACTTGAAAAAATGAGAGGAGCCATAGAGGGTGGATCCATATGGACAACAATCTGTCAAACGGGACTTTTTAATAACATGAGAAGGGGGAATGATTTAGTGATGAATATGATAAAATAACCCAAGAAATAATAGAAAATTTTCCTGTGCTAAAGAATGGGATGTCCTTAGACTGAATGGGCTCACCTGACGCTGAGACATTTATCCTGACAGAACTTTTGAACACCAAGGACAAACAATCCTAAACTTCTGGTGATAACCAGTACTGACAAAGACATTTAAGCTCTGAGGGAAAATATTTTTATTAATGGGCATGTGTAACTTGTGTAATTAAAAAAATTATTTAAAAAAACTATCATGATGAAAAGCTGCTCGACATGACTAATTATTAGAGAAATGAAAGTCAAAACTACAACGAGGTATCACCTCACACCAGTCAGAATGGGCATCATCAGAAAATCTACAAACAACAAATGCTGGAGAGGGTGTGGAGAAACGGGAACCCTCTTGCGCTGTTGGTGGGAATGTCAACTGATACAGCCACTATGGAGAACAGTATGGAGGTTCCTTAAAAAACTAAAAATAGAACTACCATACGACCCAGCATTCCCACCACTGGGCATACACCCTGCGAAAACCATAATTCAAAAAGACACATGCACCCCAATGTTCATTGCAGCACTATTTACAATAGCCAGGTCATGGAAGCAACCTAAATGCCCATCGACAGACGAATGGATAAAGAAGATGTGCTACATATATACAATGGAACATTACTCAGCCATAAAAAGGAATGAAATTGGGTCATTTATAGAGACATGGATGGATCCAGAGACTGTCATACAGAGTGAAGTAAGTCAGAAAGAGAAAAACAAATATCATATATTAACACATATATGTGGAACCTAGAAAAATGGTACAGATGAACCGGTTTGCGGGGCAGAAATAGAGACACAGATGTAGAGAACAAACATAGGGACACCAAGGGGAAAAGTGGCAGGGTGGTGGTGGGATGAATTGGGAGATTGGGATTGACATGTATACACTAATATGTATAAAATGGATAACTAATAAGAACCTGCTGTATAAAAAAAAATAAAATTCAAAAAAGAAAAAAACTATCATGAAAATTTTCCAAATAAAATTCAGCATGAACCACCTAAAAGAGAAATGCACATCAACCTTGAATTGCTAAGTATTCATCAAATGTGATAACCATTCAAGTGGTTATCAAGGTCCTATGAATCCCGATTAGAGTGACTCCTAACAATAAATATATATGCTGAGGGTTTCCCTGGTGGCGCAGTGGTTGAGAGTCCACCTGTCAATGCAGGGGACACGGGTTTGTGCCCCGGTCTGGGAAGATCCCACATGCCGTGGAGCGGCTGGGCCCGTGAGCCATGGCCGCTAAGCCTGTGTGTCCGGAGCCGCAAAAAAAAAAAAAAAAAAAAAAAAGTGTATATATATATATATATATATATATGTATGCTGAGTCTCCCTCTTCCTTCCAAGAAGCTGAATATACCTGCCTCACCTCTTTTAGCAAACATCCCATCACAGGAACCTACAGAGTACATATTTATCCACCTACCTACTCTATAAATTGTACACTCCCGTTACGTCAGTGTCAAGTTCTGTCTCACTGAACTTTCACAGATACACCAGTTCTTTCCTTTTCTTTTTTTTTTTTTTTTTTTTTTTCTTTTTGCGGTATGTGGGCCTCTCACTGCTGTGGCCTCTCCCGTTGCGGAGCACAGGCTCCGGACGCGCAGGCCCAGCGGCCATGGCTCACGGACCCAGCCGCTCCGCGGCATATGGGATCCTCCCAGACCGGGGCACGAACCCGTATCCCCTGCATCGGCAGGCGGACTCTCAACCACTGCGCCACCAGGGAGGCCCCTCTTTCCTTTTCTTGAAGCTCGCTTTTGCTCAGGTAAACATTCTTGCTCAGGCGTCTCCTGAATTGTCTTAGGCCCCAAGCTCAAAACTCTTAACACTCTTCCAGAATTCTCTCCGGGTTTCCCAAACTTTCCAGGAGGAATAAGTACCTCTAGGAGTGGAGCTTATAAAATACTCCCAGATGATTCTCAAGTACCCCTTTTCCCAGGGTGTTCATCGCTGTTCCCACACCTGCCACCTTCTTCTGGCACATGGTCTTCTCTCACCCTCCTTTCTCACATTCAAAGCAAAGTTTTTTTCCAACAAATCTAGCCACACTCATGTCTTTCTTCTCAATCTCTGCTGCAATTAGTCATGAGAAGCAATAAAATATTTGGCCTTTTAAGTGTACTATGTTCAGTAATACTTGTGGATCAATTGATACCAATTTATCTTATTAATTTTTTTTTCCCTAGGAAAAGTCCAGCAAGAGAAGTTAAATGATTTGCAAGTGTTCATACAAGTGTGTTGAATGTGAGTCTGGAGCCATGGTTACTAATTCAAAAGCCCCCAATAACTCACTGTATTTAAGCTCTTACCATTAAATGCTACAGGAAAACAATACCTTGGTTCTCCTACAAAGAAAGCAATTTATCTTTGTAGAAGCTTGATAATTACAAGCTTTTGCATTTCTTCTCTCTCATAAGCAGCTTACTCACACCGTTAAGGGACATACTAAATAAAGCCGCCTCCTCAAATGAGCCGGTATTTGCTTTTAAAATTGCACCAAGAAAAAAAGCAACATGTTCCAGTGATGGAAAACAGTAATTCAGCCAACTCTTCATTAGCTGAGGAGGAAGGCATTTATAAACCCACAGATGACACTGGACCAGTACAGTCATCCAGCACAGTAACTGTGGCACCTGCTGCTTCTTTATGGGGGCTGCTGTCCTTCCATAAGAAAAGGTAGCAAAACACTGCTAGGTCCCCCTTTAAATTCTAATAACCCAGCATTTGATGACTGCAAAGAGGCTGCACTCATCTTTCCAGTGACTTCTGACTGCCAAGGGGCGTTAAGTTAGGAAGGAACTGATTATCAAATGGGGTCAAGTGTGGGGCTTTATTACCCATCCCCCTGCAAAAAGGTGCTGAAGGGAAGAATGGCTTCAGTTCTCTGAAGGTTTCTCTAGCCAGATGTCTAAACCTTGGGGTCTGTAAAAATAATCTGGTTTTTATCATTGTTGCTATTTTGTTAAGTAATGTGGAATCTGGGGCCCACCGGTAACGATTCTGTTTAGTAAGTCTACAGTAGGATCTATGAATCTGCATTTATTTAAAAAGCACCTAATGCTGGTTCTGAGGCTCTTTGGGAAACATTTTGCAAGGTATCTCTTCTCTCACCCTGCCACAACCATGCCTCATGCCTTCCACTTTGCTCCTGGCTTTTCCCAAGCGAAGTGTTCTAATCTCTTTCCATTCTAAACTGCACTTCAAGGCCCAGCTCAAATGCCAACCACGTTTTGAAGCCAAAAAAGATCACCAATGCTAAAAGGGACTTTGCGCTCTCTGGCATCCTTGTGCCATTTACAAACCTTTAATTGTAACAGACTAAGAATAAGAGGTGTTTGATTTCATTAAACAGTCATGTCTTTGTGCAAAACTCACCTCTTACTGGGCACTAAACTCCTTAGAGGCAGGCTAAGTCTCATGTTCTTTTACCTCCTATAATAAAGCACCTACAGAGTGAGATAGACTGTAAGTTTTTGAATGAATGAGTGATCAAGCGATGAGCTGATGAATGCATTCATGAGTGTCTTCCAACAAGTAGCTGAAGCGAAAACTGCGCAGAAGCCAGAAAATTGCCTAGATCTTGTAGTAGTAACTGTCTATAATAGTTTACAATAGTTTAACTACCATAAAATATTTCAATTCCCTTCTAAAACTTCAGG
The DNA here is from genome assembly GCF_964165515.1 of Mesoplodon bidens. Lineage (NCBI taxonomy): Eukaryota > Metazoa > Chordata > Mammalia > Artiodactyla > Ziphiidae > Mesoplodon > Mesoplodon bidens. The sequence continues at coordinate 102,258,814 of NC_138176.1, read as the reverse complement.
GAACTTCCAGAAAGTTCATTAAACACGTTTCTGGGTCCAAAGCCTAAGATTCCAAATGTTCTGGCCTTTCTTCCTCAGCCAACAGCACAGCTCTCTGTATGTGTGTTACGTAAGCTATCTGTACTCCCAAGATGAGCCTACTGACTAACTGCCCCGAGGGGCCTGGAGGAAATTTAAGGTGAAAGGTTAAGACAGGAGAGACGGCTAGGAAGACCCCAATTGGTTTCCTTTCATCCCTTCTCCCACCTCAAACCTAACAATGTTCCTCTTGAAAATTTCCAGCAAGAAAACCCACTGACCTTCCCTGGTGGAGCAGTGGTTAAGCATCCACCTGCCAATGCAGGGGACACGGGTTCGAGCCCTGGTCCGGGAAGATCCCACATGCCGCGGAGCAACTAAGTCCGTGCGCCACAACTACTGAGCCCACGTGCCACAACTACGGAAGCCCGCACGCCTAGAGCCCGTGCTCCGCCACCGCAATGAGAAGCCCTGCGCACCGCAACGAAGACCCAACGCAGCCATAAATAAATAAACTTATTTTAAAAATACTTTATAAAAAAAAAGAAAAAACACTATCAGATATTAGGTGGTAACCATTCTAACAGTTATTTTATTGTGCCAAACTCCTATAGAACTGGAAAGATCTCAGTGACTGCCAAATTCACCCATTTTAAGGACACTGAAGAATTTAGAGTCTCCGGTAACCACTTTAACATCCTAATTTTATTTTACTTTATTTATTCATTTATTTTTGGCCGCACCGCAGGGCATGTGGGATCTTAGTTCCCCCGCCAGGGATCGAACCTGCATCCCCTGCGGTGGAAGCGCCGAGTCTTAAACCACTTGACCGCCAGGTAAGTCCCTAGTCACATTCTGGGTGATCACTTTAAGTAAAGAAAGCCACACTGAACATATTCTTTTTACTGCTCAATCTGTCCTTAAGTAAATCTGGGAATTCCCTGGCGGTCCAGTGGTTAGGGCTCAGGGCTTTTACTGCCCTGGCCCTGGGTTCAATCCCTGGTCTGGGAATCCCGCAAGCCACGCAGTGGGACCAAAAACAAAACAAAACAAAACAAAAAAACCCAAAACCGTTAATCCAGAACTTTTGGAGCAAAATGTAGTTATTTACAATCTAAGATGCTCTTACGTCTTAAACAGCAATAAACTTGAGCACAAACAAAATACACTTTTTTAGTGTGATAAAATTGCCAGTTTTGAAAGAGAAGCTTTATTCCTCATTTTGAAAAGTATGACTACTTTGTATGTAAATTGTGGCCGCGGTAATGGGTCCTCAGGCAGAACCTCGTTGGGCAAAAAGGGGAAATCCAGAGCACGTGACGTATAAAATTGGCTCTTGGCCAAGACGGCATCACCTTTGCAAGATCTTAAGCCAGGTATACAGGACGCAGAATGACGCAAATATTAAGACGGGAAGGCTCCCGAAAGATTTCAAATGTATGTCCAAAGAGTCAAGGCGTGTTATAACACACTGTTCACATGACATTTTTCAAAATTCAGAAACCTAAAAGACACGCAGGTCACGTGATCCGATAAGTGTAACTTTAGATTTTTTGTTTGTTTGCATAAAATGTTCCATCATTAGTGCGATTAGAAACAAAACACAAATAATCTGTGGCCTCGGAAGGGGAAAACTTACAGGTCAAGAGCGAGAAATACAAAAACCACGGCATCGAACGCTAAGGATCAAACTAGAAGCTCCCGCGGGGTTCCGGTTCTTACCGGACGCGGTGCAAGCCCCAGGCAAGGGAAGGCGAGGGCAGAGCCGCAAAGGGGAGCGGAGACAGCGGCTCAGGGAGAGAGGGACCCGCTTCCCGGTCCGACCCCACCGCCCGGCGGCCCCCGGCTTCCCATTCATTCCGCGCCGTCTCCAGGTGGCGGCCGCGCGTTGGCCGCCGCCGCGTTCTCCGCCCGGAACCGCCGCGCACTCACCTGTTCGGGAGCACGACCTCGCGACGCCGCGGGCCGCCGAGGCCGCCGCCAGGAGCCGGGGGGAAGCGAGGCGGGGGGCGGCGGCGGGCGCGGGCGAGCGGCGGCGCGGCGGCGGGCCGGGCGGGCGGCGCAGGCCGGGCGCGTCCCTCTGCAGCAGGGCGGAGCAGAGCCGCCGCGGGCTCTGATACATGCCGGGCGCCGCCGCCGCCGCCGCCGCGGCCCCTCGCGCGCCCGACCCACCCGCGGGCCTCGCCGACGCGGGCAAGCCGAGCAGACTCTCGGGGGCGTCCGAGCGGAGGCTCCCGGGCTCCTTCTCTTCCCGCCGCGGCCCGGGGGAAGGTGCTGGGCAGGCGAGCCGGAGACTGAGCAGCTGATGCTGCGGCTGCTGCGACGCCAAGGCGCTGTCTGCAGCCAGCGGGCGAGAGCTGGGGGGTAACCAGCGAGCGCAGAGCGCTGACAAAGCGGACGCTACCAAGCGCAACAGGGAGGGGGGATCCATGGGACGGGAGCCCGGCGCGACCAGGCAGGGACTCCTCGAACCGGGGTGATACTGATTTGGGAGGAAGTGGGTCTTAAGCTATTCATAGGATGGGGGCTGTGGGAGGTTCAAAATAACAAGGATCCCTTGAGGAGGTTTTAAAGGAATGAGCCTCCCCTTCCGCTGGCTGCAGTGGAAACGCCCACAGGCTGGGAGACCCAAGACTGCTCCAGGGCTGTGGCCCTGGAGACACGTGGGTGTCCGAGTAGAAGACAGCATCCGTGCATGCGTGTGAGTGTACGTGTGAATCCGGTAAAGGGTGTCCGCCCCCGACGCCGTCGACGGGACATGTTGCGTTAAACGAAATTAAGCACGGTAAAGCCCCCACTGTGTGCGAGGGCGATGCTGAGGAAGACAACGTCCCTTTCCTCAAGAATGTTATCCTCAGGCAAAGGGGGGCGAAGGTGGCAAGAGAAATCAGACCATAAAGCTTTACAAGGTAGATTAAGATCAGTGCCACAAGTTTTCGCAAGTTTGGGGATAGAGGTCATAACAGGCCTGCGGTTTCTAGAAGGTTTATTAGAAGACTTGGCATTTGTGTTGGGCAAAGACTTGGAGGTCTCGGTTTTACACTTGTGGAATTTGGTGGGGGGAGAGAGTGATGGTGATTTACACGTGAAAAAGGGGAATAAAGAAAGCCCTGGGTGTATTTACAGGAACAACTCTTAGTTATGTAGGATGGAAGCTAAAAAGTAAGAAGACAGATGCTTGGATAGGTTATACTGCGGGTGGCAGACGTTATATTAGACGTAATTTGGTAGGAAACGGTGAGCTGTTTTATGAGCTGCGCAAGGATATGATTTGGGGCTGTGGTTTCCTTGAGGTCATGTATCTCGGGCATGTGAAAAGGCAAGAGAGAGAAGTAGGCCAGCTGATAAAAAAAGTTATTCTAGACTTGCATCTAGTACTGGAAAAGAATGAATGGAAGAAATCTCTCAGCTAGATTTGGGCAGGAAATGATGACTAACCAGGAAGGGAAGTGGGGTGAGGGGGAGGGAGGCCCAAGACTGGATTCCTCTCTGAATGATTTATGACCTAGAAATGTTTTCTTGCCGGATTTCCCATGGTTCTGGTGATTCTCCTGTCTTGAGGAATTGGAAGCTTTTCGTTACCGAGGATATTCAATGTATGTTCAGGCCTGGGCTATATATCTGACAACCCGAAGGTGTGGTTGCCATCAGCTGGCACAGGTTGATCATAACTCCTGGGAGATATACTTCTTGGCAAATCATTAACTCTCTTAGTCTCACTTTCCTTGTCTATAAAAACAGACAGAATCATACCTTAGTCACTAGGTGAAATAAAAAGTGCTGATAAAACTAGCCTATAAAAAGTGTTTTGCAAATATAGCAAAATGTTGAATTAGAATCTAGGGTCCATGGGAGTTCACTTACAATTCTTTTTCTTTCCATCCCATGTGTTTGGAAATATTCATAATAAAGTGTTGGAAGAAAAGTGCTTTGAGGGACTTGCCTGGTGGCGCAGTGGTTAAGAATCGGCCTGCCAATGTAGGGGACACAGGTTCGATCCCTGGTCGGGGAAGATCCCACATGCCGCAGAGCAACTAAGCCCGTGTGCCACAACTAGTGAGCCTGTGCCCTAGAGCCTGCGTGCCGCAACTACTGAAGCCCGCGCGCCTAGAGCCCGTGCTCCACAACAAGAGAAGCCACCGCAATGAGAAGCCTGTGCACCAGAACAAAGACCCAACGCAGCCAAAAAAAAAAAAAAAAAAAAAAAAATGTGGTGAGATTATTAAAAAAAAAAAGTGCTTTGAAAAATCAAAAGTACTTTCAAATATAAACTGTCATTATTAAAAGGGACTCAGGGACTTCCCTGGCGGTCCAGTGGTTAAGACTCTGTGCTTCCACTGCAGGGGGCACAGGTTCGACCCCTGGTGGGGGAGCTAAGATCCCACATACAGTATGGTGTGGCAAATATATATAAATAAATAAATAAATATTAAAGGGATTCAAAGAGCATGCTGTCCTAAAAGTGGGTCAGTAGTATCATTTTTGTTATATGTTAAATACTGTATGGGAATTCCCTGGCTGTCCAGTGGTTAAGACTCCGTGCTTCCATTGCAGGGGGCATGGGTTCGATCCCTGGTCAGGGAACTAAGATCCAGTGTGCTGCTCAGCGAGGCCAAAAAAAAAAAAAAAGAAAGAAAAAGAAGAAAAAGAAAAAAAAATACTGTATACTTTAATCAATCAGAAAAGTGTAAATTAAAACTTTATTCATGAGCTTCCCTGGTGGCGCAGTGGTTGAGAGTCCGCCTGCCAATGCGGGGGACACGGGTTCGTGCCCCGGTCTGGGAAGATCCCGCATGCCGCGGAGCGGCTTGGCCCGTGAGCCGTGGCCGCCGGGCCTGCGCATCCGGAGCCTGTGCTCCGCAGCAGGAGGGGCCACAGCGGTGAGAGGCCCGCATACCGCAAAAAAACCCCACAAAAAACAAAAAAAACTATTCATTTCAAAAATCCATTCAGTAAGCATTTGTTGAGTATGCATTATGTGTGGGTCTCTACATTAGGGCATACGATAATGAACTGAACAAAGTGTGCTCATAGTTTAGTGGGTGAGACATTGTATAAACACAAATACAATCATCCAATAATAAATATAGAATCATGATATGAACAAGGTCCTGTGGAAACACAGAAGAGGAAGTATCTAACTGCCTGGAGAAGTCAGGAGAGGTCTTGTTTTTGAACAAGATAACTTCCAGGTGGAAAGGGCTGATGGAGGAGATCCACCGAGAATAGCAAGGGAAGGAAAGGAGGAATGTTCCAGGAACAGCAAGCAGCACACTTCCTTAAGGCTTGAGTGCAGGGTGCCTGTAAGGGAGTGGCAGGAGATGAGGTGGAAGCTGTGGGCAAGAACCACAGTGTCAAGGGTTTTCTGAGGAGTTTGGACTTTATCCTGAAGGTTTTGTGGAACCTCTGAAACGACAGATAGGTTGCACTTTGACAGTTGCCTTTCGGAGAGATCATCTGTCAGCGGTGTGGAGGATGGATGGGAGACCAGGGGAGAATAAGAATAGCGTGGTGAGGAAGAGGATGTGCTGGTTCAGAATCTCTGGAGGAGGGGCAGGACAGGCACACTTATTTAAAAAGAAAACCAGGGCTTCCCTGGTGGCGCAGTGGTTGAGGGTCCGCCTGCCGATGCAGGGGACACGGGTTTGTGCCCCGGTCTGGGAAGATCCCACACGCCACGGAGCGGCTGGGCCCGTGAGCCATGGCCGCTGAGGCTGCGCATCCGGAGCCTGTGCTCCGCAACGGGAGAGGCCACAGGAGTGAGAGGCCCGCGTACCGCAAAAAAAAAAAAAAAAAAAAAAAAACCACACAGGTGATTCTGATGCACATTCCTGTTGCTCCCTCAATACTACCTCCCAAACAAATAAATTGGGGGCAGTGATGCAAAAGAGATGGGTTTAAGAAATATGAAGGAGACAGAAACTATGGGGTTGAGTTAGAAATTAAATCCAGGGGGTGAGGGAGGAGAGGACAGAATCTAGGGACGACCTGGGTGACTGGTAGATGATGATGCAAAATAAGGAAAACAGGTGGAGATGCCTCTCTTAAGGCGGACACTCCCTGAGAGTTAAGATGGGAACATATCATTGAGACGCGCCCATGGAACACCCAGGTGGAGTCACTTTGTAGGCAAATAAAACTAAGGACTGGATGCTCATAGCAGAATCAGGGCCAGACATGTTTGAGGGTCCAGTAGTTGAAGCCATGGGTAATGAGATCACTCACAAAAAGTCTCTGAGTGAGAGAAGAAAAGTGTTAAAGGATGAAATTCCTGTGAAACACATAGCTTTAAGGATGGCTGGAAGGGGAAAAGACTTGAAACCTCATCAGAGAAGGAGAACAGGGGGAGACTGGTATCTTCGAAGTAAGGGAACCGAAAGTTTCTACAAGGGTAGAACAGTGACGAATGCTCCCAAGAGGTCAAGGCAGCGAGTGGATCCTTTGGATTTGACAACGGGAAGCCCACTCTTTTTTTTTTTTGTGATACGCGGGCCTCTCACTGTTGTGGCCTCTCCCGTTGCGGAGCACAGGCTCCGGACGCGCAGGCTCAGCGGCCATTGCTCACGGGCCCAGCTGCTCCGCGGCATGTGGGATCCTCCCGGACCAGGGCACGAACCCGTGTCCCCTGCATCGGCAGGCGGACTCTCAACCACTGAGCCACCAGGGAAGCCAGGGAAGGGCACTCTTTACGTGAACAGTTGTAGGTCGGCCGTGGTGGTGGAAAGGAAGCGTCAGCCGTCAGCGAGGCTGGAAGGCAGGAGACCGATGAAAGGACAATGGCGTAAAGAACCAGGTGAGTGTTTTTTCTCTGAAGATTGGAGCAGCCTCAAAATAGAAATAGAGGAGATGGAGCCAAGAAACATAGAAGTTGTGGTTTTTCTCCTGTTGAGACTTTCTGCTTAGCACTGCTGTTTGCCCAGCAGTTTCACTAGTTCCTTTGTTAACGTCTAACTTCAGCTGTCTGAAGTGAAGCTATATACACGTGTACACATATATGTATACACACATACATAGATATACACATATATGAGCATGAGGGGAAGGGAAATCTCTCTCTCTTCCTCTTCTTATAAGGCCACCTATCCTATTGGATTAGGGCCCTACCCTTATGACCTCATTTAACCTTAGTTACCTTCTTGAAAACCTTATCTCCAAATATAGTCATATTGGGGGTTAGGATTCAAAATAGGAGTTGGGTGAGGCGACACATTTCAGTCCATAGCACTGTCAAAGACCGGAAGTACATCAGTCAATGAATAGTCCAAACAAAACAGAGTAATGAGGTCTCTAGTTCTATCACTATAAATGATTCTTCACTTCTAACTGAAGTGATATCATCTTTAACATATTTAAAAATGCAGAAAAATCCCAATTGCTTTGAGTGTATTTTTATATTTATTAAAGAAATTCATTCAAAAATGTATGTTAAATTCTGTTGGAGTTTTTTCACTTATTATATCCCTTTTCTCAGAAGGTAACACTGTTCCAGGCGTCTTTTCAGAGGATCATCAAGTATCCTGAACCAGGAGAATGTGGCTCTCAGACCTCTCACTGGGACTGCAAAGGTATGATTGATCCATGCCCTCAGTGGCTTTGCTCTGACACCCAACACCGCTGTGGAGCCGGGGCCTTGCTTCTTATAAAGTGGGCCCAGCCCACTGCTGAGCACGCTGGGAACACTGAGGCAGGCGCGTTCCTGCGAGACAGGGAGTGAGAGGTGAATTTGGCTGGGGAATTCCCCATGGCCTTACCAAACTCTTATAATTGCACTGCCACCTATGGTCCTGTTACCCCAAAACTGGTTTCTCCTCTTGGCGGGTGTCGAGACAGTGGACACAACCAAGCCGCACATTGGGAGAAGGAAGCATTTATTATCATTTACAGCAAGTAAGGAGAACACCGGGGATCTTTCCCAAAGCAGCATCACCCTGAACAGCAAAACTGAGGAAGTGTTTTGTTTTTTTTTAATAAATTTATTTATTACTTATTTTTGGCTGCGTTGGGTCTTCCTTGTTGTGCGCGGGCTTTCTCTAGTTGCGGCGAGCGAGGGCTACTCTTCGTTGCAGTGCACGAGTTTCTCATCGCGGTGGCTTCTCTTGTTGCGGAGCACGAGCTCCAGGCGCATGGGCTTCAGTAGTTGTGGCACATGGGATCAGTAGTTGTGGCTTGCAGGCTCTAGAGCACAGGCTCAGTAGTTGTGGCACAAGGGCTTAGTTGGTCCGTGGCATGCGGGATCTTTCCCGACCAGGGCTTGAACCCGTGTCCCCTGCCTTGGCAGGCAGATTCTTAACCACTGTGCCACCAGAGAAGCCCAGAGATTCCATCCTGAGATTCCATCCTTAAATTTACCTCATTGTATACGGCAGGGCTGTTGGAACTATCATGTCTGCATTCTAGGCAGGAAGCAGAAGAAGGAAAACAAGGGACCGCATCAGCGATTTGTTCCCATTTCAAAGATATTTTCTAGAAGGAATTCCAACAATTTCTGTATATATCTTAATGATTATCTGACCACAACCTCTCTGCAAGGGAGATTAGAAATGTGGTCTTCTAGTCGAGTATATGCTCTTCAAGATAGCAAGAGAACCTGAAATCAGATTGGTAATTAGCAGTTTCTCTTACACATAAGAACTAAGGAATGCAACTTTTTTATCTGAAGTAGACATGCAATAAGTGATTCAAGCTTAAATTGTGTCATGATAAATAATACCAGAGAATGAGATGGGCATAGGGACATATTCACTTGACAGTTCTGTTGTAACCTGTGATTAAATCTTGCCATTGGGACTACATAATCATGATTCAAAAACAAACTTCTTCTTATTTCATTTGTTCTTGAAACAAATATTTTAATGTCTCCTATATGCCAGGCACTGTTTAGATGCTTGAGATATACCAGTAAACCAAGATTCCTGCCCTTGTGGAGCTTATATCCTAACAGGAGTATAGAGACAATGAGCAATACATAAATACTTCAGAGATGAAGATGTAACATAAATTCCAGGTCTTAAATCACACTTTGTAGCACACTGTCAAATGACCAAACTAAAACCATTTACTTATACGTTTGAGATCCTTTATTCAAGGGAAAATAACCCATTGCTTGGGGGAGGACAGTGCTTCACAAGCAGTGGGGCCTTCTTCTGAAGGGATTTTGGGCAAGATTTGTACAGAGCTTTAGAAAGGGCAAGCAGAAACAGGGCATGATTGGCCTGGAGGTTGGGAATTTCCTTGTAAGGCTGGCAAGTCCTGTTTTCTCGGGTAAGGTTAGCTGGTTAAAGCTGATGTGGAGGACAGTGATTAGTGTTTGTTCGGTTTCCTTGACAGTGAGGCATTTGGGGTAAGTGCAGGCTGACTTAGGTTTAGATTTGTGACATGTGTAGGGTTACTGGGGTGCCTCCATTCTGTGGGTCCCAATATACAAATTAACTTTATCACTTCTCAGTATAAATAAACTGGTACAACTTTTGGGGAAAATGCTACGAAATGGTCCTGTCCTTTGTTTCATTAACTACTTCTTAGGAATCAGAATCTATCCAAGGAAATAATCCTAAATACCAAAATGCTTTCTGTATAAAGATATTAATCCTTTTCCCCCATTAAGATAGGGGAAAACAGGAACCAGTCAGTGATAGGGTAATGGTTAAATACATCATGACACCTCCATGGGCATTAAATGACGTTTACAAAAAACTCTCTGGGGAATTCCCTGGCGGTCCAGTGGTTAGGACTCCACGCTGTCACTGCCGAGGGCCAGGTTCAATCCCTGGTCGGGGAACTAAGATCCCACCCGCTGCGTGGTACATCCAAAAACAAACAAATAAACAAACCACCTGATGACATGGAGATAGGCTTATAATATAGTGTTATGTGAAGAAAAAACTATGATGCACGATTATTGGAAGAAAACACTCCAAAATATTAATAGTGATTATCTTTGAAGGTTAGCTCCTTCACCGCCCCAACTATTTGGATACATTTTTCTAATTTTTTTGACTGGTCATCTATAAACTGGTTAAAAATTAGAAGTTAGCACAACCACTTGATTTACTTGATTCTAATGTGAGTTTTTTTTTTTGTTTTTTTTTTTTTTTTGCTGTACGCGGGCCTCTCTCTGTTGTGACCTCTCCCGTTGCGGAGCACAGGCTCCGGACACGCAGGCTCAGTGGCCATGGCTCACGGGCCCAGCCGCTCCGTGGCATGTGGGATCTTCCCAGACCGGGGCACGAACCCGTGTCCCCTGCATCGACAGGCGGACTCTCAACCACTGCGCCACCAGGGAAGCCCTAATGTGAATATTTTTAAAAAATATATTTATTTATTTATCTTTGGCTGCGTTGAGTCTTGGTTGCTGCATGCGGGCTTTCTCTAGTTGCGGCAAGCGGGGGCTACTCTTCGTTGCGGTGTGCGGGCTTCTCATTGCGGTGGCTTCTCTTGTTGCGGAGCACGGGCTCTAGGCGCACAGGCTTCAGTAGCTGTGGCACACGGGCTTCAGTAGTTGTGGCACGCAGGCTCAGTAGTTGTGGCTCGCGGGCTATAGAGTGCAGGCTCAGTAGTTGTGGCACACGGGCTTCAGTAGTTGTGGCATGCGGGCTCAGTAGTTGTGGCGCACGGGCTTAGTTGCTCCGTGGCATGTGGGATCTTCTGTGACCAGGGCTCGAACCCGTGTCCCCTGTATTAGCAGGCGGATTCTTAACCACTGAGCCACCAGGGAAGCCCTCAATGGTTTTGAATACATTTGCAGAATTGTGCAACCATCAGGACAGCCAATTTTAAAACATTTTGATAAACCTAAGAGGAAATGCCATAGATATTAGCAGTCACTCCTCATTCTCTGCAAATCCTCCATCCCTGGGCAACCATGAGTCTACTTTCTGTTGTTGGGGGGAAGAAAATTTCCTCTGTAGTCTTAGGTTCTCCTGGCTGGTCTAAGAATTATATTGACATGGGACTGATTAACAGGAGAAAATCAAACCACACTTAATATTACATGGGAGAGACACAGAAAAAAACAGTAACTTGCCAAAAGGGCCAAAGACCTTATTCTAAATACCATCCTCAGCTAAAGAGGAACGATGATGTTAAGGGTAGGCAGAGTCAGTTGTGGGAGGTTACAAGGAAAAGCAGGGTTGATAAGAGTTTGTAGAGATTCGGTAATGCTCTTTCAGGTACGGGGAGGGAGACACCCTTACAAATGGAGATTTCCCTTACAAATGTAAGTGTTTCTTACAGAAAGCAACTCCCTACTTGGTTTGCAGAGCCCATCCCTTGCCTGCTTTTTCCCAGAAAACAACCAGTTTAGCACAATTAATAGGCCAAAAACATATTTTAGGGTGGGAAATTCTCCTCACCTACTCTGTCTCTATAGATTTACCTGTTACAGACATTTCCATAAGTAGAGTCATAATACGTGGTCTGTTTTTTTTTTATATAAGTTTATTTTATTTGACTGTGTTTGGTCTTCGTTGCTGCACGTGGGCTTTCTCTAGTTGCAGCGAGCGGGGGCTACTCTTGGTTGCAGTGCACGGGCTCCTCATTTCAGTGGCTTCTCTTGTTGTGGAGCATGGGCTCTAGGCACGCGGGCTTCAGTGGTTGTGGTACATGGGATCAGTAGTTGTGGCTCGCAGGCTCTAGAGCGCAGGCTCAGTATTGTTGACACACGAGCTTCAGTAGTTGTGGCGCGTGGGCTCAGTAGTTGCAGCACACAGACTCTAGAGCGCAGGCTTAGTAGTTGTGGCTCACTGGCTTAGTTGCTCCATGGCATGTGGGATCTTCCCAGACCAGGGTTTGAACCTGTGTCCCCTGCATTGGCAGGCGGATTCTTAACCACTGTCCCACCGGGGAAGCCCAATATGTGGTCTTCTGTGGCTGCTTTCTTTCACATAGTATAATGTTTCCAAAATTCATTGATGTTATAGCATGAATCAGTATTTCACTCCTTTTCATGACCAAATAATATTCTATTTTAGGGATGACCACAAGTTACTTATCCATTAATCGGTTGGTATATTTGAGTTGTTTTCACATTTTGGCTATTATGAATAATGCTGCTGTGAACATTTGTGTATAAGTTTTTGTGTGGACATATGATTTCATTTCTCTTGGGTATAAACTTAAGGCTGGAATTGCTGGGTGCTATGGTAACTTTTATGTTTAGCCTTTTGAGGGACTGTCCGACTGTTTTCCAAAGCAACTGCACTATTTTATATTCCCACCTGCAATGTAGGAGTGTTCCCAGTTCTACCCATACTCACCAGCAGTTGTTAGTATCTATTTGTTTATAGCCATCCTAGCTAGTAGGCGCAAAGCAGTATCTCATTGTGCTTTTTTTTTTTTTTTTTTTTTAGCTGCATTGGGTCTTCATTGCTGTGCATGGGCTTTCTCGTTGTGGTGCGCGGGCTTCTCGTTGCGGTGGCTTCTCTTGTTGCAGAGCATGGGCTCTAGGCACGCAGGCTTCAGTACTTGTGGCTCGCGGGCTCTAGAGCGCAGGCTCAGTAGTTTTGGCGCACGGGCTTAGTTGCGCCGCAACATGTGGGATCTTCCCAGACCAGGGCTCGAACCTGTGTCCCCTGCATTGGCAGGCGGATTTTTAACCACTGCGCCACCAGGGAAGCCCTCACTGTGCTTTTGATTTACATTTACCTAATGATTAATAATGTTTGGAAAAATGTCTATTCAGATTTTTTGCCCATTTGAAAAGATTGGATTGGAAAGTTTCCTGGTACCTATTGATTAGGATTCCGGGCTTTCACTGCCTGTGGCCCGGGGTTCAATCCCTGGGAACTGAGATCCCACAAGTGTGTGTAGCGCAGCCGAAAAAAACAAAACAAAACATTGGATTATTTATCTTTTTATTATTGAGTTGTATTGCATATATTCTGAATAGAAAGTCATTTTGAGATATATGATTTGCACATGTTTTCTCCTATTATGTGGGTTGTCTTTTCAGTTTCTAGACGGTGTTATTTAAAACACAGAAGTTTTAAATTTTCATGAAGTCAAATGTATTTATTTTTTTGTCACTTGTGCTGTTGTTGTCATACCTAAGAAACCATTGCCTAAACTCAAGGCCATAAAGATTTACTCCTATATTTTCTTCTAAGAGCTTTGTAGTTTTAGCTCTTATATTTAGATCTATAATATATTTTGAGTTAATTTTTGTATATGGTGTTAGGTAAGGGTCCAACTTTAAATTGTCTTGGCACCCTTGTTGAAAATCATTTGACCATAAATGTAAAGGTTTATTTCTGGACTCTCAGTTGTATTCCCTTGATTTATACGTCTATCATTTCGCTAGTGCCAGACTGTCTTGATTGCAGTAGCTTTGTGGTAAGTTTTGATATTGGAAAATGTGAGTCCTTTAAATATGTCCTTCCTTTTCAATATTGTATTCCAGGGACACATAGTTTTTCAGGAGGCTGCCGTGTCCCCCTTTGCCTGGCAAAACAATAAAGTTCTCCTTTTCTACTTCACCCAAAACTCTTGTCTCCGAGATTTGACTCAGCACTGGGGCAAAGAGGTTGAGCTTTCGGCATCACAAGTTCCTACTTTTTGTAGGGGTTGTTGACAGGGGCAGGGGCAGCAAGACCGCACTTCAGAGTGGGTGCTTTGTATTCATTAGAGATGTTAATGTGGGGGGCAAGGTCCAAGCAGGGAGGTTGTGTTAGGGATGGGATGTGAACTTCAAGAGGGGTAGCTTTAGCAGACCTGTTAGCCAAAGTGAGAGTGAGGTTGTCACTCTTAGGGGTAAAATGTAGGGCTTCCCTGGTGGCGCAGTGGTTGAGAGTCCGCCTGCCGATGCAGGGGACACGGGTTCGTGCCCCGATCCCGGAAGATCCCACATGCCGCGGAGCGGCTGGGCCCGCGAGCCATGGCCGCGGAGCCTGTGTGTCCGGAGCCTGTGCTCCGCAACGGGAGAGGCCACAGCAGTGAGAGGCCCGCGTACCGCAAAAAAAAAAAATAAAAAAAAAAAATGTAATATGTTTAACCCATAGGTGCCACTTTGTGGGTTGGGGTGACAAATGCAGCACCGGGATAGATTTTGTCCACGGGCTCTAATGCTTGAGAAATTTACTCTTGCGTTGAATTCCCATTCCACGTGGACGGTTGTAAGAGAGAAGAAAAGACAAGAAAGAATAGACAATAATGGCCACTCATACCCCATACCCAGCATGGACAGAGGTGTTTGCCAGAAGGAGGGGCTTTCACAGAACAGCAGAAGCCAAGTAAGGCGAGAGCAATGACAAAGCCAGCTACTAAGCCTGTCCACCACATCACATATCTATTGGTAAGTTTGTCCTTTTGAAAAGTAACTTAAGGTCTATGACAGGTTCACAGGTGTAAGGTGTGGCTGGCTCAGCAACTTCTTCCTCAGGTATGCCCTCACTCTGGTATGGTGGCCCACGGAGTTAAGCCCTGTAATTTTCAGGCAGAATGAGTGGTCAAGATTACTAGGTACTGGCCTGTCCACTTGGGGTCTAACTAGACGTGTGGATTTCCAGCCTTCCAGGTTTTCAAATAAACCCAATCCCCAGGGGAGAAAGGGTGTAAAGTGATGTCAGAAGGGGAAGGCAGTTCCAGATCCCTGTAGGTGTGTAAAGCTTTGATTATTTCCCCTCTCTGTAAGGTATATTTCTGTTGGTCCGTATTCCTAAGGTTGGTCTTCGAGCTGGGTCCTTCAGGAATGGGCCTCCCATACATGAGCTCATACGGACTCAACCTGAGCTTTCCTTAAGGACTATTCGCATTCTCAGAAGTGCTATGGGGAGAAGGGTGATCCAGGGTTGATGAGTGTCTTGACATAGTTTGGCTAAGTTTCTTTTGAGAGTTTGATTTGTTTTACTTTTCCTGAGGATTGTGGTCTCCAAGTAGAGTGTAAACCCCATTTAATTCCTAGGGCTCTAGAGACTCCTTTAGTAATTTGGGAAACAAAGGTGGACCTATTGTGACTCTGGATGGACTTAGGGAGCCCAAACCGAGGGATTATTTCTTTGAGCAGGGCCTTAGAGAACTCAAGGTAGTCTTGGTTTGGGTGGGGAATGTCTCCATCCAACCAGAGAAGGTGTCAGTCAAAACCAGCAAATACCTGAAATTTCCTTGTGCCCAAGGGCATTACTGTAAAATCAGTTAGCCAGTCTTGACCTGGATATGTGCCTATATAGTGGGTGGGGGTCACTCCCTTGACCCCAGTGGGGAGGGGAGGGGTGTGAGTGTTGAGCTTAAAAAAGAAAAAAAAGAGTGTATTTTAGGTCCCTTGAATTTCTATATGAATTTTAAGATCAACTTATCAATTTCTGCCAAAAAGCCAGCTGGGATTTTTTTTTTTTTTTTTTTTTTAAGTTTATTTATTTATTTTTTTAATTAGTTTCTGCTTTATAACAAAGTGAATCAGTCATACATATACATCTGTTCCCACATCCCTTCCCTCATGCATCTCCCTCCCTCCCACCCTCCCTATCCCACCCCTCCAGGCGGTCACAAAGCACCGAGCTGATCTCCCTGTGCTCTGCGGCTGCTTCCCACTATCTATCTACCTTACGTTTGGTAGTGTATACACGTCCATGCCTCTCTTTCGCCTTGTCACAGCCCACCCTTCCCCCTCCCCATATCCTCAAGTCCATTCTCAAGTAGGTCTGCGTCTTCATTCCCGTTTTGCCCCTAGGTTCTTCATGACATTTTTTTTTTAAAAATTCCGTATATATGTGTTAGCATACGGTATTTGTCTTTCTCTTTCTGACTAACTTCACTCTGTATGACAGACTCTAGGTCTATCCACCTCATTACAAATAGCTCAGTTTCGTTTCTTTTTATGGCTGAGTAATATTCCATTGTATATATGTGCCACATCTTCTTTATCCATTCATCCGATGATGGACACTTAGGTTGTTTCCAGCTCCGGGCTATTGTGAATAGAGCTGCAATGAACATTTTGGTACATGTCTCTTTTTGAATTATGGTTTTCTCAGGGTATATGCCCAGTAGTGGGATTGGCCAGCTGGGATTTTGATAGGAAACATGTTGAATCTATAGATCAGTTTGGGTAGGATTGACCTTTTAACAAAATTAAGTTTTCTGATCAATGAACATGGGATATCTTTCCATTTGTTTAGGTATTCTTTAATTTCTTTCAACAATATTTTGTAGTTTTTAGAGTATGACAGTTTGGTATTTTGGAAAGAACAATGGCCTTGGAATTAGTCAGGTCTGGATTTGAATCCCAATTTTACTACTCAGAAACTGAGTGACAATGGGAAAGGTACATAATCTCACCAAACTACTTTTTTCATCTGTATAATGGGAGCTGCCATACCTAATTACAATTGTTAACAATTGTCAGGGTTAGATGAGATACTGGAAATACACTCAGTGATAGAGACTATCACATGGTAGGTGTTCAGCAATATTATTCCTTTTGGAAAATTCCTTTTAGCATTACATCATCTCATAGTATACTTTCTGATTGATCTATGTTGCTGTTTTGTTTTTGTGTGGACCTGTTTTTAAACAGTAAGCTCCCTATTTACTCTTGTCCATTTTCTATACCATGACAGCCAGATCAATTTCCTGAAATCCTATTTCCAATTATATTATACTTTTTCTTTTTTTGGCCGTGCCGTGTGCAGCATGTGGGATCTTAGTTCCCCGACCAGAGATCGAACCCATACCCCCTGAAGTGGAAGCGCAGAGTCTTAACCACTGGACCAGCAGGGAAGTCCCCTTTTATTTTATTTATTTATTTATTTATTTATTATATTATACTCTGTTGAATAATCCTAAGTTTCACCCTGTTACTTTGTCTATAGAGTCCAAACTTCCTTAAATTTCCAGGTCTTACCCTACCCAGTCAACATTCTCTTCAGGGTCATCTTCTCTCTATAGAAATTAGACAAGAGATTCTTTTTCTTTTTTTTAATAAATGTATTTTATTTATTTATTTTTGGCTGTGTTGGGTCTTCGTTGCTGCTTGCAGGCTTTCTCTAGTTGAGGCAAGCGGGGGCTACTCTTCGTTGCGGTGCGCGGGCTTCTCATTGCTTCTCTTGTTGCAAAGCTCGGGCTAGGCACGCAGGCTTCAGTAGTTGCAGCACGTGGACTCAGTATTCGTGTGTTGCAGGCTCTAGAGCGCAGGCTCAGTACTTGTGGCACATGGGCTTAGTTGCTCCGTGGCATGTAGGATCTTCCCGGACCAAGGCTCGAACCCGTGTTCCCTGAATTGGCAGGTGGATTCTTAACCACTGCACCACCAGGGAAGCCCTGGACCAGAGATTCTATGTTGTATAGCAGGGCAGAGAGAGTTGGGATGCCATCTTGGGCTTGCTGTCACAGGTATCTATTCCTTTACCCTCACAACAATGCAGGCAGCTGTATAATCAAGAACATTCTATTCTCTAGGCTTCAGGTTGCATGGCTCTGTTGTTAAGCAGAACTCCTCATTATTGATAATGAAGTAGTAAAATATAGACTGTCTTGGTCATACAGGTAACTGACAGGATTGAAAATGTAAAATGTTGAAACAAATAGTCCATTATTACGGGATTATTTGAAATCATGTGTGTGAAACTTTTGAAAAATTTAAAGCACTATAGAATTTAAAGAATATTTCATTCAATTAAAAAAAACACCAATAGTCCAAAGCCATTCAGAATGTAAATAAATAAGCAGAGAAAATATTATACTGTAATTATGAATATAAACATGATAGAATAGAATCCTTTTGACTAGAGTTATCAGTCTCCAGCTGACAGAATCCAAAGCCTACCATGGCAACCAAAATTGATTTAAATCTCCAGTGTCCATCTGTGAAACCCTTAACAATAAAAAATAAAATAAGATAAAAATTTAAAAACCTACAACAGGGACTTCCCTGGTGGTACAGTGGTTAAGAATCCACCTGCCATTGCAGGGGACATGGGTTCAATCCCTGGTCCGGGAAGATGCCCACATGCCCGGAGCAACTAAGCCCATGTGCCACAACTACTGAAGCCCACGTGCCTAGAGCCCATGCAAGAGAAGCCACAACAATGAGAAGCCCGTGCACCTCAAAGAAAAGTAGCCCCGCTCACCACAACTAGAGAAAGCCCATGTGCAGCAACGAAGACCCAACGCAGCCAAAAACAAAACAAAACAAACAAACAAAAAAACCTACAACATACCAATTGGTTTAATGACCATGTGAATTCCACACTTCCCTGAAGATATTTTTTTTGGAAAAAGAAACCAGTTAAAAAGTTTTCCCTTGGGTATCTCTGTAGCACTAATGCCCTGGGCTTAGAGGTAGGTGTGAATATTTCAGTACAACCTAAAGACTTCACAGGGCCCAGGTACTGATACAGATCCTCCTCTTCTTTTTCTTTTTCTTTTTTTAAATGAAATTTGGAGTTT
Organism: Mesoplodon bidens; assembly: GCF_964165515.1. Taxonomy (NCBI): domain Eukaryota; kingdom Metazoa; phylum Chordata; class Mammalia; order Artiodactyla; family Ziphiidae; genus Mesoplodon; species Mesoplodon bidens. The sequence continues at coordinate 102,240,418 of NC_138176.1, read as the reverse complement.
AATTAGAACAGAGATATGATACAGATCCTCTTCTTAATGGACTCTTGTCTAATAGCAATTCTCCCACTCAGAGCTCCTAAGGAACCTGGCCTCCAGTTTGTGCTGAAACGTACCCAATTCTGAAACTTGTCCCAGAAACAGTTTTGCCAACCTGAAACAATTGTCGTTATGTTTTTGCATACAATTCTTTCTGGCTTCTTTCCCAGTTAAGGAAGTGTGTTTCTCCAGTCCAGCCCTCACCTACAGAGCTATGTGTCATCAATTCTAAGATATAAGATACAAGTTTGATTTTTTTTTCCCTTAACATGTTAACACCTTGGAAATGGAGATGGTCTCTTAAATTCAATGAAATTCACTATTCACAATCATCAGATGTGTAAATTATAACTGATCCTTTCTTAACCCCTTTTTGAGATCTGCTTTTCTTCACCTGTACTAAGCAATTCATGATTTTCCTGTCCTCTGCTAAATCCTGGTTGGCTGAGTTAGCCTGAACTGTGTAAGTAACAGGGTCATCATGGAATCTGAGTCCCAGGTACCCAAGGATACAAGTTCTTTGACTTTTAGGATGTTCGTAGACATTTTTCCCCCAATGTCTAAATATTCTGTCCTTCAGTGTAGAAAATGTGATGGCCCCAATCTTACTTTTTTATTTGGCTTAAATATCATCTGTTTATTAGAGACCGAACTATTAGAAAATGTAATTCCCCATCTAATATTTCAGATGCTCCCTCTCCTTTTTCCCCATCCAGTCACCTAACAAAGCTGTGTGTTAGCACTTAGGCAAACTAAACAACCTGATTTTTGTTCACATTAGAGAGTCAATCTCTGAGCTACTTGTCCATGTAAATAATAACCAATTTATCTCATGATCAAACTGTGGTATAGTTTGATAAGGCCTTCTGCATCTATACCTTAAAAAAAAGAAACATCTTTTTTGTGTGTGTCTAAATCTTCTACTCATTTGCATACCCACCCCTCAGATGTCTGGAACCAATTTGATAGTCCTCCAAATTGTATTCCTTTTTTTTTAATTGTTTTTTTTTTGAATTTGATTTAATTTGATTTTTTATACAGCAGGTTCTTGTTAGTTATCTATTTTATACATATTAGTGTATATATGTCAATCCCAATTTCCCAATTCATCCTCCCCACCCCCTGCTTTCCCACCTTGGTGTCCATATAAGCAAATTGTATCCTTAAACTTTTCATTAACTGGTATAATAGCTGTAGGGAGAACACACCAAAACTGGTAATTCTACCAAAGCTTTATTTAAGATAGAACCACAGCCTTCCGGCAGACACCATAATAGGATCTTACCAGCCACATGGAGCTCCACAATGAAAAGAAAGATCTATCTGTAGGAAACTGTCTGGAAGCTTAACATCAAAGGAACTGCAAGGCTATAAACATCATCATGAGTTAAGACTGTGTGCCCTCAGGGCCACATAGAATTATTCATATCAGAATTGAGACCCTTTCTTGCAAATCAACAGATATCCTTAAACCTGTGTGAACTGACTGGGAAATTATATTTTGTAGCAGCAAATACAATATTATTACATAAGGGCTCTATCCAAAATGGGATCACCAGCCATTTTCAACGTTTTAAAAGTATCTGAACATTTCTATTAAAAATCAAAATTTTTTTTGTTGCTGGTGTTTTTAAATCAATTGGCAGCCTGTGATATTGATACTATACTATAAGAAGTGAGTACTGGGGCTTCCCTTGTGGCGCAGTGGTTGAGAATCTGCCTGCCAATGCAGGGGACGTGCGTTCGATCCCCGGGCTGGGAGGATCCCACATGCCGCGGAGCAACTAAGCCCATGTGCCACAACTACTGAGTCCACGTGTCGCAACTACTGAGCCCGCATGCTGCAACTACTGAAGCCCGCGTGCCTAGAGCCCGTGCTCCACAACAAGAGAAGCCACCGCAATGAGAAGCCTGCGCACTGCAACGAAGAGTAGCCCCTGCTCGCCGCAACTAGAGAAAGCCCGCGCGCAGCAACGAAGACCCAACAACGAAGACCCAGTGCAGCCATAAATAAATAAATAAATAAATTTAAAGAAGTGAGTACTTACGTATGGCTGATTCATTTTGCTGTGCAGTAGAAGCTAACAGAACATTGTAAAGTAACTATACTCCAATAAAAATTCATGAAAAAAAAAGTGAGTACTGCTGGGTTCTAGAAGGCTATAGGTTCCAAGCAGAGTTAAACCCTGCGATTGGTGATAAGACTAGAAAACAGCAGTGAGTACAGTCACCATATAACAAGGAGCAGAAGACTGTGATGGGGATAGTGCAGGGTGATGAGGGGCTTCCCAAGCTTTGCTTCATCTACAGGGACTAACATGTAAAATTTCTTTCAAGTCTCCTGTTTCATCATAGAAATCAGTGAAATTTGGCCCTCTTCACCATAATGTTTATCTTAAGTAAACTCGTTTTATTCCTAAATCATGGAGTGAAATGTGTACACAGAAAAGATGTGCTGTATTTATTGTGTGGCTTCAAAGAATCTCCTGGCATGTTGCTGAGGATCAAACTCGCATGGTGAGTGAGCCAGGTTAGTATGGGTGCTGGAAAGTACACCGGCTCTGGAATGAGATAGAGCAGAGGTGGAGTTCCAGCTCTAACATGTAGAAGCTGCATGAATTTGGGCAGGTTATTTAACCAGTCTGAGCTTCAGTTTCCTCAACTATAGAATGGTTTTAACATTTCCTGTCTCAGAATGGCTATGCATTCTCCCCTTCTTCTTAAGCAACAGCACCCTGAGTTTTGGCAAGGCATGGTGCCGAAACCCTGCAACTCACACTGGGACTTGAACCCAGGTTCTTCTTTTTTTTTTTTTTTTTTAATAGATCTTTATTGGAGTATAATTGCTTCACAATACTGTGTTAGTTTCTGTTGTACAACAAAGTGAATCAGCCATATGCATACCTATATCCCCATATCCCCTCCGTCTTGAGCCTCCTTCCCACCCTCCCTATCCCACCTCTCCAGGTCATTGCAAAGCACTGAGCTGATCTCCCTGTGCTATGCTGCTGCTTCCCACCAGCCAACTGTTTTACATTCGGTCGTGTGTATTTGTCCATGCTACTCTCACTTCACCCCAGCTTCACCCTCCCACCTCATGTCCTCCAGTCCATTCCCTGTGTCTACATCAAAAAAACAAACAATCCAATTAAAAAGTGGGTGGAAGACCTAAACAGACATTTCACCAAGGAAGACATACAGATGGCCAAGAAGCACATGAAAAGATGCTCAACATCACTAATTATTAGAGAAATGCAAATCAAAACTACAATAAGGTATCACCTCACACCAGTCAGAATGGCCATTATCAAAAACCCTAGAAACAATAAATGCTGGAAAGGGTGTGGTGAAAAGGGAACCCTCCTGCATTGTTGGTGGGAATGTAAATTGATACAACCACTATGGAGAACAGTATGGAGGTTCCTTAGAAAATTAAAAATAGCACTACCATATGACCCAGCAATCCCACTGCTGGGCACATACCCTGAGAAAACCATAATTCAAAAAGACATATGCACCCCAATGTTCATTGCAGCACTATTTACAATAGCCAGGATATGGAAACAACCTAAATGTCCATCGACAGATGAATGAATAAAGAAGATGTGGAACCCACGTTCTTTCAACTGAGATTACACACCTGGTCTCAGGACTTAATGAAACTCTCTTTCTTGATGTCTCATCACAGAAAGAATTCAGTGAGAGACAAAGTGGTAGGTAAGAAGTGGATTTATTTAGAGAGAAACACACTTCACAGACAGAGTGTGGGCCATCTCAGAAGGCAAGAGAGGCACCAGGGTATGGGGTTGTCAGTTTTTATAGGGGTGGGTAATTTCATAGGCTAATGAGTGGGAGGAATATTCCAGCTATTTTGGGGACAGAGTAGGGATTTCCAGGAATTGGGCTACTGCCCACTTGTTGACCTTTTATGGTCGGCCTTGGAACTGTCATGGCACCTGTGGGTGTGTCATTTAGCGTGCTGATGTGCTACCATGAGCGTATACTGAGGCTCAAGGTCTAGTGGAAGTCTTATCCGCCATCTTGGGCCTAATTGGTTCTAACCATTTATGTTGTGTCCTAAGGCTGTGTCATTCTTTTAAAGGTTGTGCCCTGCCCCCTTCCCTCCTGTTTCACTACCATTTGGGTTCCCAGCTGCATAGCATTTCTTAGTCTCCCCAGGAGGTAGGTAGAGCCAAGTGACTAAGTTTTCCAATGGAGTATGAGCAGAAAGGATGTGTGCTACTTCCAAGCCTTGTCCAAAAAGTATCCCATGTGCTTTCCTTCATGTTCCGTCTTCCCTCCTCTCAGGAGCTGAATTGGCCTTTACAGTGATGGCCAGAGTGACTTGAAAAGCAATGTACTAATGATGGCGGAGATTCAGTTAGCCTGGATCCCTGAATGACTGTGAATCAGAGCCCTTGCTAACTTGGAATCAGTGCTGAAAGCTCGGCCTCTGTGCACAGGTGCTGAATTGAATCTCAGAGACACAGTTTGGGGTGAAGTAGAAAAGAACAGCTTTATTGCTTTGCCAGGCAAAGGGGGAACACAGGAAGCTCATGCCCCTCAATAACCGTTTGCTCCAACCTGGGAGGATTTGTTGAGCAGTTTTATAGCAATGGTTCAAGAGCAGGGTTGCCGATAAGGATTAGGGTATGTGCAGGGCCTGTACTCCTTTAATCCGGCCTGAGGTGGTTTCTTGAAGAGCTTCTCTGGTTCCTTTAATCTGGAATGAAGAATGCTAACATCTTCCACTTGTTGGGGTTTTAGTTCTGTAAGGAGCTCGAAGATATTGTTATGTATATCCCTTGAAGTAGAACCAGGACCCTGCCCCAAGGCTGCACTTTCTGGACTGTCCCTTCCTTGTTTCTGCATCCCCTCCCTTCCCTGATTAGCAATTCTGTGAAAGCCTTCCATGCCCAGGAGCCCCACAGGGTGCTGCTTGGGTTCAGTTTCAAAAGAAAGTATAACACTCAGCTATGAATATTAGATTGTAATTAATTGTCTTTGAGGTTTTGTTTATCCACCTATAAACCAGACTGGATCCTGAACTTTACTACTCGACTATTTGGCTATAACTCTGCAAACTAACATTTCCAATTTTTCTCCCACTTTTGGCTTGGAATCATTGAGAACTAAAGCTGCCCTTTTCCTGAAGCCCTGCAAACTGAAGCTCAATACTTGATATACATTTAAGAGAGATCATCACAATAGCCCATGTTTAGATAATCTCCCTGCCTATTGCTGTGTGAGCCACTTAGAAAGTTTACCTGCACACTGATGACATCATCAGAGACATTTCAAACTGCAGAAAGATGCTTTGACCACGACATCTAAATATCTCTTCAAGGGGCTTCCCTGGTGGCACAGTGGTTAAGAATCTGCCTGCCAATGCAGGGGACACAGGTTCGAGCCCTGGTCCGGGAAGATCCCACATGCTGCGGAGCAACTAAGCCTGTGCACCACAACTACTGAGCCTGCGCTCTAGAGCCCATGTGCCACAACTAGTGAGTCCACGTGCCACAACTACTGAAGCCTGCGTGCCTAGAGCATGTGCTCTGCAACAAGAGAAGCCACCGCAATGAGAAGCCAGCGCACCGCAACGAAGAGTAGCCCCCGCTCACTGCAACTAGAGAAAGCCCGCGTGCAGGAACGAAGACCCAATGCAGCCAAAAATAAATGAATGAATGAATGAATGAATGTCTCGTCAACTGGCAGCTCTCAGGACTCAGACAGTGGGTTTATAATTTGTTCCAACTACTAAGCTTTGTTTTTCTTCTGTCGCAGTAGAAACGCCTCTTATTAAATACCTGATTTCACATAGAGTACTGTACTAACTTTGAGAGCCCAGCCCTATCACCACCTCCTGCAATGAGACACAGCCATTTTACTGAACTGACCTATTCTCAGGACTAACTGCTTCAAACAAGATATGGAGTCATGTATCAACTTAGCTTCTGGATGGTGAAACTTCCCTGGGAAGTTTCAAAGCGGGGACTGTAGCGGAACAGAATCTGCTGCCCCAAAATGTGTCTCTTTGGAATATTTTAAGCTGGTTGATTTCTAAGAAACAGCAGATCTGGGAAAAACTCTGAAAATCAAGTAGGAGTTACCCTTTTGTAAGAAATATTTACATTTGTAAGGGAAATCTCCAATTGTAAGGGTGGTTCCCTCACTATACCTGGGAGAGGAGGTTGACCAAATCTCTAGAAACTCTCATGAATGGAGAAGGCAATGACTTAAATCTGCATAACAACCTCACCCTTGTTTACTGTGCCTTTGCCTGTAACCCCCTGAAACTGACTCTCCCCATCCTCCATGTCCTCTGTGGTCTTTAGTGAGAATGGTATTTAAGGTGAATGCTTCAGCCATCTTGGCGAGTGACTCAGTTTTCCTGCGTCTTTCCCATGTTATTAAATTTTTGTTTGATTTTTCTACTGTTAATGTGTGTCATTCCAATTTAATTTCTAAACCAGCCAGAAGAACCTAAAAGCGTAAAGGAAAATTTCTTCCTCCCTGACAGAAGATAAGCTAACTGTTGTTTTAAAAGTAATATTGTTTTCTCTTTTTATCGTAAGTAATACATGAATACAGTCTCACTTTAAGACATTAAATCATTCAAACAATGGAAGACCAGTCTCACTTTCAGCCCCTCCTGTAAGCAGATAGGTTTGGGGGGTGGGTCCCCAGAGAAAGAGAACCAGGCATGACTTTCTTGACAGAAGAGAATCCATTTTTGCCCTAAGCAATTTTGTGATCTAAGCCCTGCCACAATGCTTGCCCTTGAAAAGGTCTCAGTAATCAATGATCTCAAGGGAACAAAGGAATGAAGGAACAGAGAAAAGGCAGCCAAACAATAGTGCAGGGATAAAGCAGAGTCCTAGTTCCTCCTCAAGGGATTATACATAATAATAGATCTCTGAGTTCAGCAGGAACTAAGGTCCCCACCCAGGTGGAGGGTGGAAGGATGATGTTGACCCTCCTGACTTCAATCAACTCAAGCTTGGACTCTGTTGACCTTTGCCCCAATTCTATGCTGAATTCTCTGCTCAAGCTCATGAATATGCGTGTACCCTTAGCTTAAAACTTCCTCCGTTTTGGGCTTCCCTGGTGGCGCAGTGGTTGAGAGTCCACCTGCCGATGCAGGGAACACGGGATCGTGCCCGGGACGCGGGATCGTGCCCCAGCCTGGGGAGATCCCACATGCCGCAGAGCGGCTGGGCCCGTGAGCCATGGCCGCTGAGCCTGTGTGTCCGGAGCCAAAACTTCCTCAGTTTTGCTGTTCAGGGTGATGCTGCTTTGGGGAAGATCCCCGGTGTTCTCCTTACTTGCTGTAAGTAATAATAAATGTTTCCTTCTCCCGATCTGTGACTTGGTTTTATATATTGGCTCGACACCCACCAAGAGGCACAACCAGTTTTTGGGTAACATTCCTTCCAGCTAACTCTTACTAATAGTTTCCTTGGAAGGAGCCTACCTAAGGCCCCTGGGAGGAACTTGAGCTGCGTCATCTGGGCTGGCCGAACAGAAGGGAGAGGAGGTGCCTGAGAGGGGATGAGCCCTAGGCTTCTAGCTATAAAAGGATTGCTTTCCTGCTTTTGGGGAACAGTCATGTTTATTATGACTTATTTATAAACATTCTTTCCCCTAGAGTATACAGTGTTTGAAAAACATAGGTGAATTCCTCCTGATACTCATTATTTCTAGACTGGGTTTAACCACAGCTCCCTGGGTACAAAAGAAGTTTAAATTTCTTAGCATCTCTGCATTCTAGTTATATCCTGGATTCCTGAGGATACACTCTAGGTGGAGATTTAGCAAACACCTGGTCTTTTCCGTAGCACCTGAAGGATGTGGGTACAAGCCATTATGTGTTCTGTTTTCAAATGGTAAATTCATCCTAGTTTTTTTTGATTCTGGGGGTGGGACAGAGATACCTTAACTGTGTAATTCTTAGCACATTGAGTATTGAGTATTTGCCTTTCTCTTTAGGAGTGAACATTAAACTATAAATTCTTGGATTGCAGGATGCTGTTTTTCCCACAAGATGGTGTATATTGGGGAGCTCGGTTTCATGGCCACTAACTCTTTAGAGGAATCTTGTCCATTCCATGAAAGTTTATATTGAACACCTCCATAATCCAGGCATAGATGTAGGTGCTGGGCATGTTACCCAAAAAACTGGGTGGGTGTTGAGCCAAAAGATACAACCAAGCCAAAGATTAGGAGAAGGAAGGATTTATTATTTGTAGCAAATAAGGAGAACACCGTGAATCTTTCCCAAAGCAGTGTTTCCCGAACAGCAAAACTGGAGAAATTTTAAGCTAAGGATACATGCATATTCACCAAGGGGCTTGAGCAGAGGAGAATTCAGCATAGAATTGGGGCAAAGGTCAACAGAGTACAAGCTTTAGTTGATTGAAGTCAGAAGGGTCAGAAAAGGTCACCATCACCATCCCTTAAGTTCTAGTTGATCGGGCAGTGGAGCGCTTGAGGGGGGTTTGAATTCTGCACAACAGCTCAAAAAAATGCTTCAGGCCAATCTTTACAACTGAAATAGAACTGGGAGTCTTTACAACTGATTTGGTATCTTTGCTATCCTTACTTCTCTTGCCTGATAACAGTTTGTTCTTTTGTTCCCTTAAGATCATTATTAAAAGATCATTGGGCTTCCCTGGTGGCGCAGTGGTTGAGAGTCCGCCTGCCGATGCAGGGGATGTGGGTTCGTGCCCCGGTCCGGGAAGATCCCACATGCCGCGGAGCGGCTGGGCCCGTGAGCCATGGCCGCTGAGCCTGCGTGTCCGGAGCCTGTGCTCCACCACGGGAGAGGCCACAACAGTGAGAGGCCCGCGTACCGCAAAAAAAAAAAAAAGAAAAAAGAAAAAAAAAAAAAAGATCATTGATTACTGAGACCTGTTCCAGGGCAAGCATTGTGGCCAGGCTTAGATCGCAAAATGACTTAGGCCACAAATGGCTTCTCTTATGTCAAGAAAACCATACCTTGTCCTCTTTCTCCCAGGACCCCCTACCCTATCTACTTACAGGCATACAACAGTGAATGAGACAGACAAGGGTACCATTATGGAACTTACATCCTAGCTGAGAGAGAAGACAGATAATAGGCCAGCAAAATAAATAGGGTAATTACACAGCGTGATCAATGCTATGAAGGAAGTAAATAAAACGATGTGATAGAGAGCAGTACTATCTGAATTGAGACTGAAGGATGAGGATGAGCCCCCCACCGTGGGAAGGGCTGTGGCAGGGAACTGCCAGGGTAATTGCCTTGAGGTGGGAAAATCATTTGATGATGTTCAGGTACAAAAGGAGCCAATGTGACAGGAGTCAGATCACAGCTGTCATATAAAGAGATTTGATTTTTTGTTTTTTGTGGTACGCGGGCCTCTCACGGTTGTGGCCTCTCCCGTTGTGGAGCACAGGCTCCGGACGTGCAGGCTCAGCGGCCACGGCTCACGGGCCCAGCCGCTCCGCGGCATGTGGGATCTTCCCGGCCCAGGCCATGAACCTGTGTCCCCTGCATCAGCAGGTGGACTCTCAACCACTGCGCCACCAGGGAAGCCCAAGAGATTTGTTTTTTGTTTTTGTTGTTGTTGTTGCTTTTTACTTAAAGAAAAATGCACAACATAAGAGTTGTGAGTTTTGGGAATTCCCTGGTGGTCCAGTGGTTATGACTCTGCACTTTGACTGCTGAGGACCCGGGTCCACTCTCTGGTTGGGGAACTGAGACCCCACAAACCATGTGGCACAGCCAAAAAATTTTTTTTAAAGTTGTGAGTTTCAAATAAACAATCTAACCTTACACCTAAAGGAACTAGAGAAAAAACAAACAAAACCCAAAGTTAGTAGAAGGAAAGAAATCATAAAGATCAGAGCAGAAATAAATGAAATAGAAACAAAGAAAACAATAGCAAAGATCAATAAAACTAAAAGCTGGTTTTTTGAGAAGATAAACAAAATTGATAAACCTTTAGCCAGACTCATCAAGAAAAAGAGGGAGAGGACTCAAATCAATAAAATTAGAAATGAAAAAGGAGAAGTTACAACAGACACCACAGAAATACAAAGCATCCTAAGAGACTACTACAGGCAACTCTATGCCAATAAAATGGACAACCTAGAAGAAATGGACAAATTCTTAGAGAGGTATAACCTTCCAAGACTGAACCAGGAAGAAATAGAAAATATGAACAGACCAATCACAAGTAATGAAATTGAAACTGTGATTAAAAATCTTCCAACAAACAAAAGTCCAGGACCAGATGGCTTCACAGGTGAATTCTATCAAACATTTAGAGAAGAGCTAACACCCATCCTTCTCAAACTCTTCCAAAAAATTGCAGAGGAAGGAACACTCCCAAACTCATTGTATGAGGCCACCATCACCCTGATACCAAAACCAGACGAAGATACTACAAAGAAAGAAAATTACAGACCAATGTCACTGATGAATATAGATGCAAAAATCCTCAACGAAATACTAGCAAACAGAATCCAACAACACATTAAAGGGATCATACACCATGATCAAGTGAGAATTATCCCAGGGATGCAAGGATTCTTCAATATATGCGAATCAATCAATGTGATACACCATATTAACAAATTGAAGAAGAAAAACCATATGATCATCTCAGTAGACGCAGAAAAAGCTTTTGACAAAATTTCAACACCCATTTATGATAATAACTCTCCAGAAAGTGGGCATAGAGGGAACCTACCTCAACATAATAAAGGCCATATACGACAAACCCACAGCAAACATCATTCTCAGTGGTGAAAAACTGAAAGCATTTCCTCTAAGATCAGGAACAAGACAAGAATGTCCACTCTCATCACTATTATTCAACATAGTTTTGGGAGCTCTAGCCACGGCAATCAGAGAAGAAAAAGAAATGAAAGGAATACAAATTGGAAAAGAAGAAGTAAAACTGTCACTGTTTGCAGATGACACGATACTATACATAGAGAGTCCTAAAGATGCCACCAAAACTATTAGAGCTAATCAATGAATTTGGTAAAGTTGCAGGATACAAAATTAATGCACACAAATCTCTTGCATTCCTATACACTAGTGACAAAAGATCAGAAAGAGAAATTAAGGAAACAATCCCATTTACCGTTGCAACAAAAAATAAAATACCTAGGAATAAACCTACCTAAGGAGGTAAAAGAAAATCTTCAAACAACAAATGCTGGAGAGGGTGTGGAGAAAAGGGAACCCTCTTGCACTGTTGGTGGGAATGTAAATTGATACAGCCACTATGGAGAACAGTATGGAAGTTCCTTAAAAACCTAAAACTAGAACTACCATATGACCCAGCAATCCCACTACTGGGCATATACCCAGAGAAAACCATAATTCAAAAAGAGTCATGTACCACAATGTTCATTGCAGCACTATTTACAATAACCAGGTCATGGAAACAACCTAAATGTCCATCGACAGATGAATGGATAAAGAAGATGTGGTACATATATGCAATGGACTATTACTCACCCATAAAAAGGAATAAAATTGGGTCATTTGTAGAGACATGGATGGATCTAGAGACTGTCATACAGAGTGAAGTAAGTCAGAAAGAGAAAAACAAATATCATATATTAACGCATATATATGGAACCTAGAGAAATGGTACAGATGAACTAGTTTGCAGGGCAGAAGTAGAGACACAGATGTAGAGAGCAAAGGTATGGACACCAAGGGGGGAAAGTGTTGGGGTGGTGGTTGTGGGATGAATTGGGAGATTGGGATTAACATGTATACACTAATATGTATAAAATAGATAACTAATAAGAACCTGCTGTATAAAAAAATAAATAAAATAAAATTCAGTAATTCAAAAAAAAAATGTTGTAAGTTTAAGATTTATTCCAGGTCTTACTGAGGACTATAGCCCAGGAGACAGCCACTCAGTAACTCCAAGGGAGCTGCTCAGAAAAGGTAGAGCAGGAGTCAGTTTATACATGATTTCTGGCTGGGAAATATGTGCGGTCAAGAATACCTCTTGGTAAAAGATTATTACTGTTTAGAAAAACCAGCTCTCTCCAGTTAATGATTTTAGTGCTTTTTTATGTATGAGAAGGTGCCGGGGTGTGGGTTCATTAAAATTGTTCCTGGGACTTCTCTGGTGGCGCAGAGGTTAAGAATCCACCTGCCAATGCAGGGTACACGGGTTCAAGCCCTGGTCTGGGAAGATCCGACATGCCGCGGAGCAACTAAGCCCATGTGCCACAACTACTGAGCCCACGTGCCACAACTACTGAAGCCCGCATGCCTAGAGCCCGTGTTCTGCAACAGAGTAACCACCGCAGTGAGAAGCCTGTACACCACAATGAAGAGTAGCCCCACTTGCCCCAACTAGAGAAAGCCTGCGTGCAGCAATGAAGACCCAATGCAGCCAAAACAAAACAAAACAAATTAATTAATTAAAAAAAATTGTTCCTAAGGTATATCTCTAACTATCTAAAGGGCCTGCTTGTCCAAAGTACAGGGTAACTCATCATGTTATCATCACGTTATCATGAATTTCCTCTTTGTGCAGCTGTCGGTCAGTGACTGCAGTGGGTTAGGACTTAATCCTTGTAGAACTGGGTGGTGAGCAATGCTCTGTGTTTTTTTTTTTTAATTAATTTTTATAGGAGTATAGTTGCTTTACAATGTTGTGTTTCTACTGTAGCTCTGTGTTCTTCTTTGTTTACAATTTTATTCTAAGAACAATGGAAAGCTATTGGAGGGTAAGCAACCAAAAACAACATCTGACTTATGTTCTTAAATATAAAATACATTTAAAAACATAAAATATAAAACATAAAATAGCTGCTGGGTGGAGAAGGAGGTTCTACTATCTCCCCATGACCTCCTCACTATAGACAGATGGGTCCCATCAAAACAGCAGGAATGGGAAACTGTGCCCTTTCAATCCCACTCCTCATAACCATGGGCGTCCTTTCTTTCTGCGTCCCAGCACTGTGGAAAAGCCCCATGTATGTGTGAAGAGAGTTGAGGCACCCCAGGAGAACTTAGGTTTTGGGGCCTCAAAGGTGGGGTGAGTTTTTCTGTGAGCTCCTTTCCCAGACTTTGAGGTTCCCTGGGCTAAAGGAAAGTCCTAGCTTCTTGGGTGATGACTCAGTCATCTGGCCACAGGACTTGTGTCACCAAGTCATATAGTCTCCAATAGTAACTGAAGAAATGTTACTTCATGATAATGAAAATGACAGAGAATAATGAAATAGGAGCAAAATACTGGATGAAATTACCAAAAAAAAAAAAAAAAGAAAAAAAATCAGCAAGTATTAGGAAGATGCTCTCTAAGGCTTTTGAACTAGAAAAGTATAAAGGGAATTAAAAAACCCAGACATCCCAGAAAATTTGATAGATTATTTTATTTTCTCAAACATAGTTTGATACATAAATGAACTTAAAGTAACTTTCTTTTCTGAAGTAAATTTGCAGCGGTGTAAGCAAAGTCTTTAGGATGAGGATATGATTTATTCATGTTTCTCTAATATGCCCTTGACTCTCTATCCAATTTATTCATGATGTGACTTTCTATTTTATAAATCTCAAAATAAACAAGGATAGATTTAATCTTTTAAGGAACCCATGTTTTTTAGAGTATAGAAAACAGAAGTGGGATGTTAGCCACGTTTTCTTTTTTTTTTTTTAGCCATGTAATCTTTATTCTTTCTTTTTTTTTTTCTTTTAAGGAAAGTAGATCAAGAGTCAATCCTTTTGTTATAAACTGATGAAGTGGGGACTTCCCTGATGGCACTGTGGTTAAGAATCTGACCTCCAATGCAGGGGACGAGGGATCGATCCCTGGTTGGGGAATTAAGACCCCACATGCCTCGCGGCAACTAAGCCTCCATGCCGCAACTACTGAACCCTCACACCGCAACTAGCGAGAAGCCCATGTGCCACAAGAAAGACCCCACATGCCACAATGAAGATCCCGCATGCTGAAACTAAGACCTGATGCAGCCAAGTCAATAAAAATAAACTAACGAAGTTAAAATTCTTATATCTGTACCTATGTGTTTATATATGTAGATACGTACATCTATATCCATTATCCCAAATTAGAAAACATGAAACTATTTCCACTGCTTTTGCATTTGGGACAGGCATTGAAGTTGGATCTTATTTTCCAGGTACTTCACTTAAACCTCCAGAGTGTCTAATAAAACCATTTATTTAAAACCTACATCTTCTGGGCAGCTCCTAAAGAAGAAATACAAATGACAAAACAAAATAAAACATATCAACTCCACCAGTAGTTAAAGAAAAGCAAACAATACCAACTACTACCAAACCCCCCCCCCCCCGATTATTTCTCACATATCTTATTGATAAAGAGGGGGAAAAAAAGATAATACCCAGTGTTTGCAAAGTGATGGTGGGGTAATGTATTTTTTTAGAATGTGGTTTGACCATATGTATCAGAATTTTATTTATTTTTTCATGTATAAGGAAATTCAGGTGTAGAAGCTATGTAAATTAACTTGTTCAAGATACCTAGGTGGTAAATGGCAGGGTTAGGATTCAAATTCAGGTAGTCTGGCTCCTATATTATTATTATTTTTTGGCTGTGTGTGGCATGTGGGGTGTGGCATCTTAGTTTCCTGAACAGGGATCGAACCTGTGCCCCTTGCATTGGGAGCACAGAGTCTTAACCACTGGCCCACCAGGGAAGTCCCTGTATCAGAATTTTAAATGAACGTACCAGCAATTCTCTTCAGAAATAATTCTAAGGAGTCAGTCACACATATGTGCTAAGTTTTATGCATAAGTATGTTCAGCACAGTATTATTTATTTGAATGAAACACTAGAGACAACCTAATCATTTGTCAATATCAGATTGGGTTAAGAATATTATGATACATTCACACAATGGAATGCCTTGTGTTCAATTATATGGTCAATTATAAATGACAGCACAGATCTACACTAATACAGAAAGATTTTTTTTTTTTTTTGGCAGTATTGCCCAGCATGTGGGATCTCAGTTCCCTGACCAGGGATTGAATCCTCACCCCCTGTAGTGGAAGCTCAGAGTCTGAACTACTGGACCACCAGGGAAGTCCAACACAGAAAGATTTATATCACATATTGTTGAATGAAAGAGGTGGTTACTAAAAAAAAAAAAGAAAAAAAAGAAAAAGAAAGAGGTGGTGATACTGATGGCATGCATAGTATGATTTCATTTATATAAAAATGCATGTTTAAAAAAATGCATGTTTTTGTGTGTGTGTGTGTGCGCGCGCGCGCGTGTGTGGATAGACAATTCTAGATAGATGTCTGAAAGGATCTTCAGAAGAGTGTTAGCAGTATTTGGTTAGATTTACTTCCTTTTGGGTACTATTCTCTATTATGTGATTTTTTTTTTCTATGAGAATTTTTTTCTTTTTACTATAAGAAAAACAATAAAGGTATTTTCTACTTTAGAACAAAAGTTAAATAGATCAGCATATTTAAAAATAAATAGGATTGGGACTTCCCTGGTGGCACAGTGGTTAAGAATCCGCCTGCCAATGCAATGGACACGGGTTCAAGACCTGGTCTAGGAAGATCTCACATGCCATGGAGCAACTAAGTCCGTGCGCCACAACTACTGACACTGCTCTAAAGCCCGTGAGCCACAACTATGGAAGCCCGTGTGCCAAAACTACTGAAGCCTGTGCAACTAGAACCCGTGCTCTGCAACAAGAGAAGCCACCGCAATAAGAAGCCCGCGCACTGCAACGAAGAGTAGCCCCTGCTCACTGGAACTAGAGAAAGCCCGTGCGCGGCAATGAAGACCCAACGCAGCCAAAAATAAATAAATTTTAAGAATAAATAAATAAATAGGATAAAAAGAGAAAAATAGGTATAGTTCTACCCAAATAAAATTGATAACTTAGATGAAACGGATCATTCCTCAAAAAACACAATCATAACTTACCCAATACGAAATAGATAATATGACCGCCCTTATAACTATTAAGGAAGTTGAATTTATAATTTAAGAATTCCCAAGAAAGAAAACCTCACGTCCAGATAGTTTCACTGGTTAATTCTATCAAACATTTAAAGAATAGTTAATACCAATTCCATGCAATTTCTTTCACAAAATAGAAGAGAAGGAAACATTTCACAATTCTTTTCAGGAAGCTAGTATTACCTTACACCAGAACCAGACAAAGGCAGTACAAAAAAGAAAACTACAGACTATATCCCTCATGAATATTGATGAAAAATTCCTTCACAAAATATTGGCAAATAGAATTCAGAAATATATACCAAGACTTATACACCATGACTAGGCGGAATTTATCCCAGAGATGCAAGGCTGGATCAATATTTGAAAATCAATCAAATTATTTACCATGCTAAGAGGCTAAAGAAGAAGAATCACATGATCATATTAATTGATGCAGAAAAGAGCATTGCAAAATTTAACACCCGTTCGTGATAAAAATTCTCAGAAAAATAGGAATAGAGGAGAACTTTCTCAACTTAATAAAGAGCATCTACAAAAAACCTATAGATAATGTTATATTTAATGGTGAAAAACTATGAGCTTTTAGTTTGCTAGGACTGCCATAATAAAGTATCACAGACTGGGTAACTTAAACAAAAATTTATTTTCTTCCAATTCTGGAGGCTAGAAGTGCAAGATCATGGTGTCAGCAGGGTGATTTCTTCTGAGCCTCTCTCCTTGGCTTGCAGATGGCTGTCTTATTCTGGTGTCTGCACATGGTCTTTTTTCTATAAATCTGTGTCCTAATCTCTTTTTATAAAGACACCAGCCATATTGGATTAGGG
This sequence comes from Mesoplodon bidens, assembly GCF_964165515.1. NCBI lineage: Eukaryota > Metazoa > Chordata > Mammalia > Artiodactyla > Ziphiidae > Mesoplodon > Mesoplodon bidens. The sequence continues at coordinate 102,223,559 of NC_138176.1, read as the reverse complement.
GCCACCCTAGTGACCTCACTTTAACTTATTAACCTCTTTAAAGACTTTATCTCCAAATATAGTCATATTCTGAGGTACTGGGGGTAGGATGTCAAGATATGAATTTTCAGCCCATAACACCCCCTAAGATCAGGAACAAGGCAAAGATAGCCACTTTCATCACTCTAATTCAATTATAATTCTAGAAGTTACAGCCAGGGCAGTAGGGCAAGAAAGGGAAATAAATGGAATACAGATTCAAAGGAAGAAATAAGACTGTCCCTATTGGCAGATAATGTGATTTTCTAGTTAGGAAATCCCAAGAAGTCTACAAAAAAACTCCTAGAACTAATAAGTGAGTTTAGCAAGGTCACAGGATACAAGATAAAAATACAAAACTCAATTGTATTTCTGTATACCAGCAAGGAACATGTAGACACTGAAATTAAAAATACAATACCCTTTACATTTGCTCAAAAAAGAGAAATACCTAATTGTATATCTAACAAAACACGTATAGGACTTGTATGCTGAAAACTACACAAAACTGATGAAAGAAATCAAAGCAGACCTAAATAAATGGAAAGGCATATTTTGTTCATGGATTGGAAGACTCAGCATAGCAAAGATGACAATTTTCCTCAAATTCATATATAGGTTTAATGAAATTCCTGTCAAAATATCAGTGAGATTTTTTTGGTATATATAGGCAAGATTATTCTAAAATTTATGAGAAAAGGCAACGGAGCTAGAATAGCTAAAACATTTTTGAAAAAGAATAAAGTAGGAGGAATCAGTTTACCCAGTTTCAAGACTTATAAAAATCAAGACTGTGCAGTACTGGTGGAAAGATAGACAATTGATTAATGGCACAGAGTAGAGAACCCAGAAATAAGACACACATAAATATGCCTGTTTCTTGATGAAGGTGCAAAAGCAATTCAAAGGAGGAAAGGTAGCCTTTTTAGCACATGGTGTTGGAGAAATTAGCCATTCATAGGTAAAATAATGAACCTTGACCTAAATCTTATACCGTACATAAAAAGCAACTCAAAATAGATCAGACTTAAGTGTAAAATTTAAAATTGTAACATTTTAGAAAAAAATAGGAGAAAATATTCAGGATCAAGGGCTAGGCAAAGGGTTCTTAGACTTGACACTAAAAGCACAATCCTGGAGGGGAAAAATTGATACACTGGACTCCATCAAAATTAAAACTTTTGTTCTACAGAAGACTGTTAAGAGGATGAAAAGACAAGCTCAGAGTGGGAGAAAATATTTGCAAATCATGTATCTTACAAAGAACTAATATCTAGAATACTTAAAGAACTCTCAAAATTCAATAGTAAAAAATCAAACAATCCAATTAGAACATGGGCAAAAATATGAAGAGACATTTCACCAAAGAAGACATACAGATAACTAAGCACATGAAAAGATGCTCCAGAGCATTAGCTGTCATGGGAAATGCAAATTAAAATCACAAGGAGAGGGACTTCCTTGGTGGCGCAGTGATTAAGAATCCACCGGTCAACGCAAGGGACACAGGTTCGATCCCTGGTCTGGGAAGATCCCACATGCTGCAGAGCAACTAAGCCTGTGCGCCACAACTACTGAGCCTGCGTGCCACAACTACTGAAGCCTGTGCACCTAGAGCTCGTGCTCTGAAACAAGAGAAGCCACCACAATAAGAAGCCCGCGCACCACAATGAAGAGTAGCCCCTGCTCGCCGCAGCTAGAGAAAGCCCACATGCAGCAACGAAGACCCAACACAGCCAATAAGCAAACAAACAAACAAACAAATAAATAAATGTTCCTTAAAAAAAAAAAGAAATAGTAGCTTTAAAAAAAAATCACAAGGCGATATCATTACATGCCTGTCAGAGTTGCTAAAAAAAAAAAAATAGTGGCAACACTACACATTGGCAAGGATGGGGAGAAACTGGATCTCTTACACATTGTTGGTGGGAATTTAAAATGTTACAGCCAGTCTGGAAAATAGCTTGGCAGTTTCTTACCAAACTAAACATGCAACTACCATACAACCCAGCATTTGCACTTCTGGGCATTTATCCCAGAGAAATGAAGACTTAGGTACAAAAACCTGTACATGAATGTTTATAGCAGCTGCATTTGTAATAGCCAAAATCTGGAAACAACCCACATGTCCTTTGACAGGTAAATGATTATGTACTCCATACCATGGAGTAGTACTTAGCAATAAAAAGAGAGAGCTATTGATACAACAACTGGATGAATCGCTAGATAATTAGATCCAAAAAGTTTACATACTGTATAATTCCATTTATATAACATTCTGTAATGACAATCTTATAGAAAAGGAGAATAGATTAATGGTTACCAGGAGGGAGGGAAGTAGATGTGGCTATAAAAAGCCACCAGGAGGGATCCTTGTGGCGATGGAGCTGTTCTGGTATTGATGACTGACTGTATCATTGTCAATATCCTGGTTGTGATGCTGTAGTATAGTTTTCCAAGTTGCTATCACTGGGGGAAACTGGGTAAAGGCTACACAAGATCTCTCTGTATTATTTCTTTCCCTCTTCCTTCCTCCCTCCCTCCCTCCCTCCCTCCCTCCCTCCCTTCCTTCCTCCCTCCCTCCCTCCCTTCCTTATTTTTTTAGTATTTATGTATTAATTAATTTATTTGGCTGTGCCAGGTCTTAGTTGCTGCACGTGAAATCTTTACTTGAGGCATGTGAGATCTTTTAGTTGTGGCATGCAGGCTCTTAGTTGCAGCCTGCGGGGTCTAGTTCTTTGACTAGGGATCGAACTCAGGGCCCCTGCATTGGGAGCGCGGAGTCTTAACCACTGGACCATCAGGGAGGTCCCTCTCTGTATTATTTCTTACAACTGCCTGTAAATTTACAATGCTCTCACAAAAAAGTTCAATTAAAAAGACACAATCTGCTTGCTCAATTCTCTGGCTTCCTTTCCTGGCCTTTGCCTTGACCTGTTGGGAAGCCTTGTTCTTGTTCTTTTCCTGTGCCCCAGGGACTGTGTCAGTTCACTAGAAAGCGGTTCCAATGACACCTCCAAATATGTCAAAGGGGCCTGCTGTTTGTCAGTCATATGGGAAGCAGCACAAACATTTCCTTAGCAGATTTCCCTGATTTTCAGTGGTTAAAATTGGCAACAGGGACATTAGTGAATTACAACATGAATTCTCATGGGAGAAGCCTAGAGGAAAAATATCAGGGTTTGGAGCTCTCTGTTATGATCCCTAAAGCTTGGGAGGAAGTGAGTGGGGAAGAATTTGTAAAACAACTCTATGGGGACTGGCAGCCTTTTACAGCCTTGCTGTGACTTTCTCATCTTCTCCCTTTCCCTGCCTCCACTGGAGGATACATCTGAGTTTAGATGGTTGCCTCCCAAAATTCATCTTTTCAGTTTGCTCTTGGATTGTTTCTTTGTAGACCCTGTCTTTTGTTTTTCTTTTTCTATCAGTCTTTGAAGTTTTAAAGTTAAGGATTATGTGTGTATGTATATCTATCTCATCAGGTTTTTTTCAGTTTAATTAAACACATAATTTTTTTCTTATTAGTTATCCATTTTATACATATTAGTGTATACATGTCAATCCCAATCTCCCAATTCATCCCCCCCCAACACTTTCCCCCCTTGGTGTCCATACGTTTGTTCTCTACATCTGTGTCTCTATTTCTGCCCTGCAAACCGGTTCATCTGTACCATTTTTCTAGGTTCCACATATATGTGTTAATGTATGATATTTGTTTTTCTCTTTCTGACTTACTTCACTCTGTATGACAGTCTCTAGATCCATCTGTGTCTCTACAAATGACCCAATTTTGTTCCTATTTATGGGTGAGTAATAGTCCATTGTATATATGTAGCACATCTTCTTTATCCATTCATCTGTCGATGGACATTTAGGTTGATTCCATGACCTGGTTATTGTAAATAGTGCTGCAATGAACATTGTGGTACATGACTCTTTTTGAATTGTGGTTTTCTCAGGGTATATGGCCAGTAGTGGGATTGCTGTGTCATATGGTAATTCTATTTTTAGTTTTTTAAGGAACCTCCATACTGTTCTCCATAGTAGCTGTATCAATTTACATTCCCACCAACAGTGCAAGAGGGTTCCCTTTTCTCCACACCCTCTCCAGCATTTGTTGTTTGTAGATTTTCTGATGATGCCCATTCTAACTGGTGTGAGGTGATATACCTCACTGTAGTTTTGATTTGCATTTCTCTAATAATTAGTGATGTTGAGCAGCTTTTCATGTGCTTCTTGGCCATCTGTATGTCTTCTTTGGAGAAATGTCTATTTAGGTCTTCTGCCCATTTTTTGATTGGGTTGTTTGTTTTTTTCAAAATTATCTCATCAGTTTTCATAAGCAAAAGGGGAAAAGGAACTCACGTTTATTAGTGCCAATATGTTGTGCTAAGCATTTTACATTTGTTATCTAATTCTCTTGGCAAGGTAGGTAACGTTTACCGCATTTTCTGGATGAGGAAATTAAAGCTCGGACAAGTTACGTGACTCCTTCAAAGGTCAGACAACCGGTAAATGTCAGAGGCAGTATAACAACACAGGTCTACCTGGCTCCAGTGCCCTATCTATCTATCTCTCTATCTTTATCGATCTCTCTATCCATCCAACCATCCATCTATCCCAGACAGTAAACATCTACATGTTATATATGCTGAACTGTCACTTTCACATGAATGGCATGTTAATCCTAAATTGATATATTAACTATATTCTCTAGGGTGGCAAAATATGAGTTTTAAAGCAGGTTTCTAGCTCAGGTAAATGTTAATAAAGTGCCTTAGAGTCTTAAGTGGTCTCTTTGATGAGGAAGAGTATCTATGGCCGAATGAAAGTCCTCTGCTGATCTGCTTATGTCACTTACACTGATATGCTGTCAAGCATAGAGTTCTAGCACTGGAATAAGCTCAAGTTCAACCTTTCTTGTTTACAGATAAGGAAACTAAGTCCTAGAGTGGTTAATTTGCTTAACATTGCACAGTGCAAGAGTCAGGATTAGAACCCAGATCAAGTGTCTCCAGTCCAGTGCTCTTCCTAGGTTAGCACGTTGCCATAGAAAGAATACTGGGCTTACTTTCCATGCTCCTACCTCTTTTAATGGGAAAAAGCCTAGCCTAGTGTTTAAGATCACATCCTCTGAAATTATCTGGCTTCACCTTCAGGATGTGTGACATGAAACAGACTATTAACTCCTCAAGACCCGTTTCCTCCTCTGTAAACTGGAATAAAAATAGTATCGGGGGCTTCACTGGCAGTCCAGTGGTTACGACTCCACCATTCCACTGCAGGGAGCGCGGGTTTGATCCCTGGTCGGGGAACTAAAATCCCACCTGCTGCGCGGTGGTGTGGCTAAAAAAACAAAAACAAAAACAAAACCAAAAAAACCCCCTAATAGTACCAACCTCCTTGGACTGTGAGAAGAAATTACTGCCCATAAGTGCTTAGAACAGAGCCTGGTACACAGTAAACACCTGATAAGCTTTAACTAGTATTTAAACAAGGGGTTTAAGAGGATGCCATAAAGAGATGCCAGGTGTTTATGGAGATGATGACTTTCTAAGGTGTTGGAGCCAGGTGTCTATCTTTGTCATGCTGCCTCTGTCACATGCTGGCTGTCTGACCTTTGGAGAAGTTAACTAACCTGACCGAACTTTAATTTCCTCATCTAGAAAATGGGGGAAATAGTACCTGCTTTGCAGAGAGAATTAAATAGCAAATGTAAAATGCTTGGCACGATGTACTGGCACTCAATAAACAGAAGTTCCTTTCCCCTCCTTTATAAAAATTAATTAAGTAAGTAAGTAATTTTTTGGCTGTGTTGGGTCTTCGTTGCTGCGCGCTAGCTTTCTCTAGTTGAGGCGAGCAGGGCTGCTTACTCTTCGTTGCTGTGCATGGGCTTCTCATTGTTGTGGCTTCTCTTGTTGCGGAGCACGGACTCTAGGCGTGTGGGCTTCAGCAGTTGTGGCGCGTGGGCTCAGTAATTGTGGCTTGTGGGCTCTAGAGCGCAGGCTCAGTAGTCGTGGCGCTTAGCTGCTCCTCAGCCTGTGGGATCTTCCCGGACCAGGGCTCGAACCCATGTCCCCTGCATTGGCAGGCAGATTCTTAACCACTGTGCCATCAGGGTAGCCCTCCCCTTTTGTTTATTGAAACAGCTATGTAACTTTTGGTCCGAAATTCTGTCTTCTGGCTGCCAAGTGGTTGTACGGTTCAGTCACCAGGAATGTGGCCATAATTTAATCTGGAACAAAAGTAGCCCTGAAACTCACTTGTTTAACCTAGAGTTAGACAAATGTAGGGGAACAGGTTTTATGTCAACTGTGCTTTTAGGACATAGGTGATATCCATCTCATAATTAATGTCTTGTTTATTGTTTTAAGCCTTCGAGAGAACCAGTTGCAGCCTCCTGGAAAGTGTCAGGCTGTAGAGAAAAGGTCAGAGCTTCGGGCTAAGAAAACCTTTGGCAGGAGGGCTAGGGTGCTGTGTGCTAGTCAAACACAGACCTTGAAGGGCTGCTGTGACAATGAAGCTGTATATTGTGTGGGGAAGTAATAATGGCTAATATTTATTGAGCATTTATTATGTGCTACACTGTTGCAAGTAACTCATTTAATTGTTACAACCACCCTGTGAGGTGGGTGCAGTCGCCACCCTTTTGTGGATTAAAAACTCAGACACTGGGCTTCCCTGGTGGCCACCGCAATGAGAAGCCCGCGCACCACAACGAAGAGTAGCCCCTTCTCGCCGCAACTAGAGAAAGCCCGCGCGCAGCAACGAAGACCCAACACAGCCAAAAATAAATAAATGAATAAATAAATAAAATTAAAAACTCAGGCACCAAGAATTTATGTTACCCACCCAAAGATTACACAGCTACTTGTGGTGTGGAGTCTGGATTGAAACCTAGGCATGTGGTTCCAAAGCCCAAGCAATTAGCTGCGAAGCTTTATTGCCACCTTGGCACATAATAGATAGTAAATAAATACTAGTTTCCCATCTTTTCCCCTAAGATAGGCTTGTTGAATTGGAAGCCATTTTCAAAGTAGGGGAAAATAGGACTTCCCTGGCGGTCCAGTGGTTGAGACTCCGTGCTTCCACTGCAGGGGACGCAGGTTCCATCCCTGATCGGGGAACTAAGATCCCACGTGCCATGTGGTGTGGCCAAAAAAGGAAAAAAAAAAAAAAAGGAAAAAACTAAGTAGAGGAAAATAGTGTCCCCCTGTTGCAGGAAGGGGGACCCCTTCCAGGGCCCGAGAGTGGGCTCTAGTCTAACACTCGGAAATGAATTGTCCACGGAGACACACATACTGACAAAGCAAGAGACATTTTTGGGAAGGGGCGCCCGGGTGGAGAGCAGGAGGGTGAGGGAACCCAGGAGGACTGCTCTGCCACGTGGCTCGCAGTCTCGGGTTTTATGTTGAGGGGGTGAGTTTCCCCGCTTGTCTCTGGCCAATCGCTCTGACTCAGGGTCCTTCCTGGTGGTGTGGGCATCACTCAGCCAGGATGGATTCCAGCGAGGGGGATTCTGGGAGGTTGGTAGGACATATGGACTGGTATCTCCTCTCTCCTTCTGACCTTTCCTGAATTCTTCCGGTTGGTGATAGCTTATTAGTTCCACATTCTTTACCAGGACTTCCTGTTGTACGATAAGTCATGCAAGTGGTTACTGTAGTGCTTGGCCAGGGCGGGAGGTTTCGGTCAGTGGTTCCCCTAACACCTCCACTTCAGAAGGAATAAATCCAGGAAATAGCTGATTAATAATGAGTGTAATTTCTTGGATTTAATGATGCAATATTAACTCTAGGAGCACAGTTGGATTTTTAACTAGTACTTAATGAAATATGTATTTTTATGGAAAAATGTAAAACCAAAGCCACTGGAGAAGGAATGATTGTAAAAATCAGAACAGATTAAAAGTCACAGGAGGGACTTCCCTGGTGGTCCGGTGGTTAAGACTCCACGTTCCCAATGCAGGGGGCCCGGGTTCGATCCGTGGTTGGGGAGCTACTTCCCACATGCCGCAACTAAAGATCCCACATGCCGCAACTAAAAGATCCCGTGTGCCACAACTAAGACCTGGCGTGGCCAAAAATAAATACATAAATAAATAATAATAAAAAAAGTCACAGGCAAGGGAATGAATATGTATTGAGCATCTGCTATGTCCTAAGCACGGCATTGGGTGATTTACCAACCTTGTTTTGTTTAATTTTCATAACATTCCTGAGAGATAGAGATTGTCCCAGTGTCTGATGAGGGAGCCGTGGTTCACGGAGAGTCCTCAGCTGATGGCTTCCCCCTACACCTGCCTCTGCTCCCGAAGTCATGTGGCCATATTCCTCATGACTCTGTGACTGCCAAGATTCACAAGTCATGAAGTGTCTTTGGCTGGAATTGTCAGTGCCTGTGCGGGGGCTCTTCGCGGAAACCCTTGTCCCCAGTATGGCGGTTGAACGAGTGCGAATACGTGTTGAATGGAGCTTCTCCTTGGCGGCTCTGAGCCAGGATAAAGCCTCCTCTGGCTGCTCCTGTCTGCCCACAGCACTGATGTCCTGCTACTTTCTCTGAATTTAGCAGGGATCCAAGCTTTTGACTTAGTTCTGTTCAACTTAAATGCACACAGGCCTGTGGTCACTGGAGGGCCCATGTGGTAGGCCACATTGGGGTTTATTTATATGAGCCACCAAGGAGGCTCTGACAAATGCTTTGCAAGACAGGAGTCAAGGCACACGGAGCTTTTTCTTCCGTTTCAGAGGGGAGGGATGATTATTTTCTTTTTCGCCAACCCTGAAGGACTCCAGTCTTGAGCCCTAAGGGAGCAGGGCCTGGGAGGAAAAATGGAGAGCATGATTTGATTAAAATCTCTGTGATGGGGACCCATGTATCATGCACAATAACACAAAGGCCATTTTGAGGCCCATGCATAGAGGCCCCGGCAGCACATTGCTGAAAGTCTAAGGACAGCTGAGGTGTCCAAGGAGAGCTGAGAGGTCTCAAGTGTGACCACACAGGGCTCACAGCCCGGAGGGTGAGGGGGTGGGGAGTGGTCTCGAATTGAGTTTGAAGAACCCACACCAGGAAGTGGGGTAGATCGAAAGAAATAGTTTTGAGACTATCACACTGATGCTCTTTCTGCGTTGGTATGATGGAGAAAAGATGGGTTAGGGTGTGTTTTAGAATGCCTCTTCCCTCTAGAGATGTAATTTATGACCTCTTCATTTAATAGAGGAACCAGTCTCACAGATGTTAATTAATCAATCACACAGATCTGTAACTTCAGACTGTGACGAGTCCCATGAAGGAGAAATACAGGGCACCCCGCTGGTATATAAAGGGGAATCTGATCTGGCCTGGGGGTGAGAGAATAATAAGGAAAGGCTTCCCTGGGGATGTGACATTTGCCTTAGTAGTGGTGCGATGGGCAGGTGCAAAGATCCTGAGAACAAGTCAAATAAATTACAAACTGTGGGAGGGGGAGGAGAAGACACAGGATGTTTCTTCTCTGATTTGCATTTTAAAATGCAGAGTTGCGGGCTTCCCCGGGAGTCCGCCTGCCGATGCGGGGGACACGGGTTCGTGCCCTGGTACAGGAAGATCCCACATGCCGCGGAGCGGCTGGGCCCGTGAGCCATGGCCGCTGAGCCTGCGCGTCCGGGGCCTGTGCTCCGCAACAGGAGGGGCCACAACAGTGAGAGGCCCGAGTGCGGCAAAAAAAAAAAAAAAAAAAAAAATGCAGAGTTGCATTTGTGAAAGCAGGAGTTAGTGCTGGAAGGATCTGTCTTGCACAGTTGGTCGGCTTTGTCTTTCAGGGCATATGGACTGGGGGCATCCAATACCCTGGACTCTATTTATGCCTCAGTCACCAACAAGTTGCATGAGTTTAAGCAGGTTTCATAACCTCCATTTTTCTACATGTGGAGGAGAGCAGAGACAGGAGTGGAATCTGCCTGATGATCTCTACAATTCCTTCTGGTGCTTAAAAAAAATCTAATAGTAGCTTTTCAAGAACCCTCTGATATTGCACTTTTAGAGAAAGGGCTTGTTCCATTCACTTCATAATTCCCCATAAATGTCCAACCTTTCCCTTTGACTCTCAGAATAGGCCTTAGGAGAATAGAGTTTATTTTGCCATCATGTAAGATTTCATTATTTTATTGAACACATGTTGTCATTCATTACTTACCGCCTGGTCTAGGTGCTGAGTTTCAAAGGAAGAATAGGATGTGTCATCACCCCCACCAGCTAACCCCAGTCCACTGTCAGCTCAGAGGACAAACATTATCAGGTAATTGCAGCATAAAGTGATATGTGCATTGCTAGAGGTATAGAGAAGGTATTAAAGGAGATTAGAGGAAGGCCACCTAATGCACGTGGAAGAGTAATGTAGTTGGTTATACCTGGAGATAAAAACTAGGTGTGTGCAACATAGTGGGTGCTTAATAGATGGATGTGGCTGAACAAACAAATGAATTGTGTTGCTGTGGTTCTAACTTCAAATGGTTCGATGGCTGAGTCCAAGACCCCTTTATTGCTCTTTCATGTCATAAAAGAAAAAAAGTTAATAACGGTTGCAATTGTTATGATTATAAAGAACCACCAGGTGCTTTGCACATTCACATGGGTATTTACCTGCACTTTATTTTTTTCCTCAACTTTTCATTAGGTGATTGTTTCTACCATTAATCTTTCTTCCCAGAGACGAGAAAGACCGCCTTTGGCCATTTTCATCGTATTGTGTTAAATCTTAGGAAAAAAATGAGTTCAATGTATATAGCACAAGAGACAGGTTAGGAGGCTAACAGCTGGGGTAGAGAAATTGAATAACAGTTTTCTCCCTGAGGATGGGAGCAGGGCGGTGTTATGAGCCTGTGAAATGGTGCACTCATTGCTAAGCTGTGGAGAGAGCAGGGTTGAAAGAGTGGAGTTTTCCCCTCTCCCTTTAATTTGCGCTGAACACTTGCTCTGCTAAAAAATGGGAGTGGAAGCCCTAAGTACAAAGCATCAACTTCAGAAGAAAAAAATGTTACTTTTATGCTGCCCATTAAAACATTTACCTGCTTCATATGCCCCAGTACTTATCAGAGAAAGAAGAATTTGCCCAATGAAAATGGAGAGCTCGTTTCTGAAAAATTGTTTTCCATAAATCTTGCAAATTACTGAGCTCAAATATTCTAGGTTGTAGCCAGAGCGACCCCCAGGGAGTGATTATCAGGGAAGTAACCATGAACAGCAAAAAGATCTTGCACAGATCTGACTAGTGACAGGATGTGACCTTTTTGTGCAGGAGGCATTCTCCTGCATTGCCAGGAGCTCTGTAATTAATGGGGCACCGGAGATTGCCTTCTTCTCTATGAGCTGCTAATTATTCCTCCCAGAGACACACACATCAGGAACCACACCCAGGGTGTCATGTTCTGACTTCTGCCCCCTGAGCGGAATCTGGTGAGTGTATGAGGGGCTAAGTTGACTAAATCCCAATACTCCCCTCCTGTGGTCCTTTCTTTTTTCCCAAAGTGGTCTCACTTGAGGAAAGCTATGGTGATTAAGCAATACTTACAGTTTCTACTTTCCTTTTTGGGGGGAGATTCATGATTTCATTAGCAATATCATGAGTATCAAATACACGGAATGGTTTGGAACTCACAGATTGTTTTGCTTCCTTTTTACTCGTATGTCTGGGGTGGTTAGTATGATGTGAGAACACTACCACCCGTTGTCAGGGTAGGTGAAAACCTACCTGCAGGGCTGCTGTGCGCGGTTGTACATGTTGTGCCCTGCACAAGGATGCCAGCTGAAGGGGTGAGTGGGGGCCTGAAATCCAGTGGTTCCAGAGCCTGAATTCTTCTTTTTTTTTTAAAAAAATATTTATTTATTTATTTGCCTGTGCCGGCTCTTAGTTGTGGCATGCAGGATCTTTAGTTGTGGCATGTGGGATCTAGTTCCCCGACCAGGGATCAAACCCGGGCCCCCTGCATTGGGAGTGTGGAGTTGTAACCGATGGACCACCAGGGAAGTCCTCAGAGTCTGAGTTCTTAACTACACACCATACTGACTTTATAAACTAACAGTGTACTGGGCTTTCATGTCCTGGCAAACAGCTTTATCGTTTAGCAGCTAGCAGTCATTGAAGACCTGGGAGAATACGATGGTTGAAGCAAAACGTTTCAAACCAAAAATTAAGTTTGATACTAGGATATTGTCTGTGATCAGTATTTGCTGGAGAAAGAATCATTTGCCCTGGTACACCATACCATGTTTTACTTCTCCCATTCAATATGAAGGTCTAATGGTAAATGGATAGGATTGTTTATTCACAATCTCAGCGTTATAGTTAACTTTTTGTTAAAAGAAGGATTTGACTACTAGTTGGCAAAGTATGAAGCTTCAGTGCAATTAGTAACAATATTTGGCAGTCAAGGGATATTGGGGGCTTCCCTGGTGGCGCAGTGGTTTAAGAATCCGCCTGCCAATGCAGGGGACATGGGTTTGATCCCTGGTCTGGGAAGATCTAACATGCCACGGAGCAACTAAGCCCATGAGCCACAACTACTGAGCCTGCGTGCCACAACTACTGAAGCCTGTGCGCCTAGAGCCCATGCTCCACAACAAGAGAAGCCACCACAGTAAGAAGCTGCTCACCGCAATGAAGAGTAGTCTCCTCTCAACACAACTAGAGAAAGCCCCTGCCCAGCAACGAAGAACCAACACAGCCAAAAATAAATAAAATTAAATCTTAAAAAAAATTCACTTAAAAAAAAAAAAGAATCTGCCTTCCAATGAAGGGGACATGGGGTTTGATCCCTGGGTCAGGGGACTAGATCCCACATGCATGCTGCTGCTAAGGAACCCGCGAGCTGCAACTAAGACCCAGCGCAACCAAAATAAATAAATTAAAAAGAAAAAAAAAGAGATGTTGACATATCTTCCAGGGAGTCCATGAAGGTTTGGTTCACCTGGATAAAGGTTGCATGGTAACTGATAGTTTAACACCCGTGTATGCAATTCTGCTGAATCAGTCTTCTCGGGCCAATGCCGTGTCCTTGGCAACGGTGAATTGGAAGCATTGCAGGCTTTAGAAGCAGAACCTTAGCCTCAGCCCTTTCCAGCTGAGGGAACTTCAGCATATGACTGACTTAGCTTCTGAGCCTCAACTTATTTGTCAAATGCCTTCTTCCCACAGTTGTTGGAATTAAATAAAATATGTAAAGCATCCAGCACGGAACCTGGAGCAATGTCATAGGTTGTCAGTAAATGCTAGTCTTCCCCTCCCCCCTTTAAACAATCTTTAATGATTTCTGTATTAGTTTCCTAGGACTGCCGTAACAAAGTACCACAAATCAGGTAGACAACAGAAATTTATCCTCACTGTTCTAGAGGGCAGAAGTCTAAGATCAAGGTGTTGGCAGGGCCACGCTCCCTCTGAAGCCTCTAGAGGAGAATCCTTCCTGCCTCTTGTAGCTTCTGGGAACCTCAGATGTTCCTTGGCTTGTGGCAGAATAATGCCATGTCATCACAGTTTTCCCTCTGTGTCTGTCTTGACACAACGTTCTCTCTGTGTCCAAATTTCCCTCTTCTATGAGGACACCAGTCATATTGGATTAGGGCCCATCCTAATGACCTCATTGTAACTTGACTGCATCAGCAAGTTAAGTCTAAATTTAACATCAGCATCCGCAAAGGCCCTATTTCCAAATAAGGTCACATTCCCAGGTTAGGTGTCCGTATCTTTTTGAAGAACACAATTCAACGCATAATGATTTCCCATCGTCTGTAGGAAAATAATAATCAATAGTTGTCTAGTGACTTTAGAGTTTCTAGAAGGCTTTTATTATCTCTGCCCAGGGAGATGGGACTTAAGATTTTTTGTAAAGGGAGAAACTCCCATTAAAACTAGGTTGTGTTTTTGTTACAGGAAGTAAAGATGTCAATTTAGGTTTGATGCAAAATTCTCTGGTTTTGCTAAAAATCACCAGAAGATACCATTTTTTTTTCTGTTTAAGATTTCACCACAATCACATTTCCATGTTACAACACAGTTTTTGTAATTTTTCACAATTGATTTAGTTGATGTACCACCATTTATTTCCTGGTTGTTGGATATCTGTAAGACTAACCAAGAATATCTTGACTCAATCTAGAATTCAACTGATATCTTTTAGCTATATGTATAGCTATACAATACTACCAGACCAGTCTTCCTAAATTAGTGCTGTGTTCTTGGCGATTGTGTGTTGGAAACAAAGTATGTTCTAGAGTCAGACAGACCTGAAGTCACGTCTCAGTTCTAGGTCTTTCCGGCTGTCTGAACTTGGCATATTAAAAAAAAATTTTAAAAGCGGTAGAACAATGTGTAAAATAAGCATATATTTATATTCATATGAAAAACTGTGTACCTGCTCAGAAAAAGATGTAGAAGGACTCATACAAATATTGTTAAGCAGGGTAAGTCCTGAGAAGTGGGAATGAAAATGAATGAGGGGGTGAGGAGATGTTCACATTTTACTACGTGTACATTTGTATTAAAAATTATTTTTTCAACAAGCATGTACTTTTCCTAGTTTTTAAAGAATCAATTCAGGGACTTCTCTGGTGGTCCAGTGGCTAAGACTCCGTGCTCCCAATGCAGGGGGCCCCGGTTCAATCCCTGGTCAGGGACCTAGATCCCACATGCCATGACAAAGATCCCACATGTGGCAACGAAGATCTAGTGTGCTACAATTAAGACCTGGCACAGCCAAATAAATAAATAAATAAAGAGGAAAAAGAACCAATTCAAAACCCAAAAGCACCTATCTTAAAAGCAGGTAATAGGAATTCCCTGGTGGTCCAGTGGTTAGGACTTTGCACTTCCACTGCAGGGGGCATGGGTTCGATCCCTGGTTGGGGAAATAAGATCCCACAAGCCATGCGGCACAGCCAAAAAAAAAAGTAGGTAATCATTTGGAAAAGTCAATTTGAGAAAAGAAATAGAAAACAGAAATCTTTTTTCTTCTTCTTACTGTTTCTTCTAATTGTAATTTCTTTGTAACCCACTAATAGTTCCTTCAGGTATCTGAGTCTCTTTAATTGTCTTCCTTTTTAGAGAAAGAAAATAACAGAAAAAAATTTAAGAAATAAACACATCCTTTTATTAGAATTGCCGTAGAAGTATTTGGAATTTTTGCTTTTGTTGTTGCTTTAAAATAGGCTTTATTTTTCTGCTGAAACCTGGTTTTGCATTGTAAGCAAATACCCTTACTTTTCTAGACAAAATTATCCCCAATCTAAAAAGTTCTGGAAGAAATATATTCATTAAAAATTTCAAAATGATTGCAAGTCTCCTTGATATAATAGTAGTAATGATCCCTCAGTTATTTTTTTCTACAATTCTCTTCAGCAAATTCTGTTTTCTCAAATGATGCATAGCTCAGCATCACATCTTTGTTACTGTTAATATTTGCTTTTGAAAAAGCAGTGTATACTGGTTTTAAAAGATGAGGATTCTTCCACTTTTCTTGCCATTCTAACAAATACTTATTAAAAAACTAGGTGATGTAGCTAGGAAATGAAATTATTTTAAAAAATGTAATTTCTTTATTTCATTTTCTTCAATATCATTCTATTGTTATTATTCAATTAATCTCCAATAGGCTTATGGAAAGGTCTTTGCAAGAGATCATTCCTTTTTGATTTATATTTATTGAAAGGCTAAAAAAGTTTTCACAAATGATTGGGTCTGAGAAAATTATATTTGATTCATAACGTATGTATTAATATGAATTATTAAGATATGTTTTTGGCAAATATAGGAAGATTCATCATCAATGACTGACAGGTCAAGACAGATCAGTTAATGTTATTTGAATACTTGACAGAAAAGAAAACCTGATGCTATTCCGATGAGTAAAACAAGAACTAAGATCATGTTGAGAGGTCATTGAGGATATTTCGAAACCATTCACACGTCACTAGTAAAGAGTACAAAGATGGTTTAAATGACCTTATGTACATATATGGTAGTACCTTGATTTGTGTAATGCTTCTTGTGTAACCTGCCAGTTCTCATTATTCTTTAACTCTATCATCAACATCAACTTTATTTAAAAAGAATGTATTAGTCACCTAAGTATGCATGATAATATGCACAGTTGGTACCCAGAGAAGTGCATATACAGCAACGCAAATCGTGGCTATTGGTAAAACATTCGACATTGTGCCTTCCGTGCCTTAGGTAGCATAAACATGGCTACTCTTTGAGTTTACAGATAAAAGGTGAGATCCTATTGATTCTGTGTTACTTCAGTGGATTGAAGGCTGACTGACTGGTTCTTAGGCCTTCTGAATCCCTTGCGAGAGCAAAAGCCCAGAACCTGGCCCAGGGGAGACGCTCAAGAAATGCCGTGTTACAAGGTGACCTTCCGGTAAATGCAGATGAAAGAAGCAGGGAGACAAAAGTGTCAAAGGGATAAATTTAATGTTGGGGCCACCTGCTATGACAGCCAGTTGAGTACTTGTTTTTTAGAAAGAAACAAAATAAAAACATATTCTTCCATGTAACTAACATGGCTTTGGATTTTGAAAAAGCAGAATAATTAGATTTTCATTTGAAAATCTTTTAAAGTACTGTGGGATAAATGTATCATTTCTTTTGTATCATGAAGCTGAGACATATTGAAAAATTGAGAAATAGAATTCCCAGGAAGATAATGAAATTTCAACATTAGGAAATTCGGTCATGCAATTCACATATTAATCAATTGAAGGAGAATAATCAAATGATGACCTCATTAGATGCTGAAAAGACACTTGATAGAATTCAATATGCATTCCTTATTTTAAAAGAAACTATTAATAATAAGCTTTGATAAAGGCAGAAATCACTGCAAATATCATAATAATGAGATATTAGGAGATGCTTATTAAAGATAGGAACAGGATAGGAATTCCACCATCATATTATTTTGGATTTTGCTCTCCAACTACACTCAGAAGCATATTCCAAATGAATTAAAAATCCAACTATAAAAAAAAATTTCCATAAAAATACGAGCAGAGTATAGGAGGTTTTGTTTTGATTTGTTTTATTTTTAATAATCTTGGGGCTGAACATGGCCTTCCAAATAAGTCTCAAACCTCAAAAGACATAAGTAAAAGATTGACAGATCTGTCCTCAGAAATAACTTTTTAAACTTCTATTTAGTACATGATGATGCATCAATGAAGCTAAATGTCAAGCAGCAGAGAGAGAGGAAATGTTTTCACAGAACCACAGGAGAACCATAATATATAAAGAGCTCCTTCGAATCACAAGAAAAAGTAAATGAAAGGAAAAATGGGCAAATGCAAGGAAATTTATAGATAAAGAAATATAAATGGGCAAGAAACATGAAAAGTTATTTAACCTCCCAAAAAAGAGTCTGGGAAATACAAATAAAAACAACAATAATATGTTATTTTCATTTCCCCAATTCCCCCCCAAATAAATGAAAATATACTCTCACGTTCAATTGGTGGGAGTGTTTATGTTATAAGCTTCTATGGAGAGCAATTTGGCAACATCTATCAAAACAGTAATTCTCTGGGACTTCCCTGGCAGTCCAGTGGTTAACACTCTGCGCTCCCAATACAGGGGGCCCGGGTTCGATCCCTGGTCAGGGAAATACATCCCACATGCCGCAACTAAGAGTTTGCATGCCTCAACTAAAGATCCCGCGTGCTGCAACTAAGACCTGGCACAGCCAAAATAAATAAATATTTTTTAAAATTAAAGAAAAACAGTAATGCTCATATACTCTGATTCAGCAATATATGCACAGTGCACGTAAATATTTATTGCAGCCTTGTTTGCATTAATGAAAACCCTAAACAGCCAAATTGGGAAATAATCGAATACCTTATGCTACACTGATAACTACATCTGTGAAAGAGAGTGAGGTAGCTCTAGCTGTTCTGACATGGAAGAAGTTTCTGACTCAACATTAAGCAAGTTCCAGAACAATATGTTTACTACAATCCAATACGTGTAAACAAATAAAACTCACAACACCTATGTGTGTAAATAGACACATATACATAGAAAAAAGTCTGGAAGAACAGACTGCAAGCAGTTTCCCGTCCCTACCTGAGGAAGTATGATGTGGTGAGTCCCACCCCTGTGGGGTTTAAGGAGAGATGAACAGAGATTTTGACTTTTTACTCTCTATACCTTTGTAATGTTAGAATTTTTTTTAACAGCAAATGCATATTTGTAGTGTAAAAAATTAATTGCTAGAAGAGGGAAATGTTGTTTCTATAGTATAGAGATCCTTACTGTTGTTTTTCTTAAGCAGACATTAGGATGCAACCAAGGTACATGAAATTATTTAGGGCTTTTTAATCCCTCAGGCTGAAAAAAATATTGTTTCCATCATAGGCAGGGGAGTTGTTTTCTCATTGATAACATATTTATTTTCCTTAAATGTCAATTAACAAAATTTGCTACTTACTTGCAAAAGCTGCCTTCAACCCTGGCTGCTGAAAAGGAAATTTGAGTATAAGCAGCACTCAATTAAATGCAACGTTTTTCTTATTGGAAAGTAAGTATTAAAAATAAAACTTTTTAAGGCCTTACTAGTGGTTGAAGTCTGTTGTTGAGTATGATGGGCTATTGTGAACTTTCCAACACCAGAATCTCTCTTGCCTTCCATTTTTTCTCCTCCCTCCCTCCATCCCTCCCTTTCTTCCTCTTTTCAATATTTCTGGCCTTGGGCAGGCCAGGAAAGAAGGGCAGGGAAATTGAAGTAATGCAATGACATGGACACGGACCCGTCAGAGGCTGGTCTCACAATGTACTGGCTATCCTTGAATTTCTAAGTACCCTTAGGTGCACTGTACCAACCTCAATCAATCTCAAGTCAGCCAGCCAGGAGGTAAACAGAAGAATCTGGGACTAGGTCAGAGAGAAAGCACCTGGCTAAGGAAGAGCCCACTGGGGGTGTCCAGCTGATCAAAGGCTAAGCTTCAGAGAGTGGGGTGTGAAGTGGAGCTGGCATATGGCAACAGGAGACTGATCAAAATGACACCTCGAATCCGGGGAGTTGCAGAAACCCCATGCTTACAGATGCCCCAGAAAGATTCTTTCCTGAGAATATTTCAAAAGAGACATTTTGAATGATTTCTCCAGAAGGCCTTTTGGCTTGTCAGAATTAGAGAGTTCTGAAACACGAAAGGAGGACATCTGTCTCTTCCCAAAGGACAGGACACTTTCCTGATTCTTAGCAAGCCAGTTTATACAATACTTTTGTACAAGAGTGAAATCCTTACTTTCTCAAGGCAGGTGGTTCACAGTTTCCAAGGTCGAGTTTCTTGTTCTTTCTTATGTTTCTTTGTAGGTTACAAGCTCCCAATAACAGGGAGACAGGCCATCATCTTGTGTTCCTTGGACAGTTTTGGTCTATAGCACTAGAGCATTCATCTCTTTCCTAACTCAAGCTTTATAACACTGCTGTCTCAGTGTGTCTGCTCCCCAGACACCCTACTTCCCATCCATATAGGATTCCAGAAGTCAGTTTATTATTCTTAGCAGAATCTATTTATAATCCCACAGGGCTGGCAGAGATGTTGAAATATTGTGAGAACATTATTGAGGTATAAATCTTCCTCCCTCCATTGTCAAGTCTTCAGTACAGGTCAATCATTTGCTACTGCTCAACTTCACATGGATGGCCTTTGGTATCGATCGTAGGTCAATTAGCTGGTTTTGGCCACCCCAGCATTTTTAGTACTGTACGTGATGTTGGTTACTATTACATCAGCTCCTAGGGGAGGGGGTGTTCTGGAATCTGAAACTACAAGGTGTTTCAAAACTCTCTTATCTCACCTGTGACTGCATAAAAAAAATTGTTTGTTTTATTTCAAATGATGTCACTGTGGCCTAGGGGTCCAATGTATTTCTTTTTTCTTTTATTTTTGACTGTCATTTATTTCTCAGGTGTTCTTGTTTAAACTACTAAAAAACCCCCAAACCTCTTGATATTTCTTTTTTTAAAATTAATTAATTAATTAATTAATTTTTGGCTGTGTTGAGTCTTTGTTGCTGCACACGGGCTTTCTCTAGTTGCGGCGAGCGGGGCCTACTCTTCGTTGCAGTGCGTGGGCTTCTCATTGTGGTGGCTTCTCTTGTTGCGGAACACGGGCTCTAGATGCGTGGGCTTCGGTAGTTGTGGCACGCGGGCTCAGTAGTTGTGGCTCGTGGGCTCTAGAGCACAGGCTCAGTAGTTGTGGCACACGGGCTTAGTTGCTCTGTGGCATGTGGGATCTCCCCAGACCAGGGCTCGAATCCATGTACCCTGCATTGGTAGGTGGATTCTTGACCACTGTGCCACCAGGGAAGTCCCCTGTTGGTATTTCTAATTGTACACACATTTCTAAAGCATTGGGCTCCCACCTTTGCTCTAACTGTTATCAGTTTTGAGATCCTGAGATTCCTCCTTAAGGAATCCTTGTCTCAGTAAACAAGGAAGAGAGTTCTAGAAGATGAGCCTTGATTGGGCTGAAATCTCCTGTTTCCATAGAAGATGCTTCTGATGTACCCAAACTTTGGAGAGAGAGAGAGAGAGATTGACATTTGGTTTCCTTTCCCATGAAAGTGTAAGAGGCACAAGTGCTGCCCAGATGTGGGCTGCTGTGACTTGCTCTGTGATCAGATCTGCTTTCTTGATCAGAGCAGAAGGCTCTGACACATCACCTACTTCCTTCTTGGCTTCGAAAAATCACAAGTAGGGCTGAGTTAAGTTAGAACGACTCTACTTGGTCAGAATTCAGTTATACTGGGTGAGTCAGAAGCCAGCTTCAAAAACAAACAAATAAACAGTAAGATTCATCAGAGAGCACACATAGGTCAGAAACATAGAGTCTAGTTACTGTACGATCCAGCAATTCCACTCCTAGGAAGATGCCCATGAGAGGTGAAAACCTATAACCGCACCAAAACTTGTACGTAGATGTTCGTAGCAGCGTTATTGATAATAGCCCCAAAGAGGAAATGACCCAAATATCTGTCAACTGAGGACTGGATAAGCAAAATGTGGTCATCCACGCAATGAATATTATTCAATAATAAAAAGGAATGAAGTGCTGTTGCATGCTACAGTGTGGATGAACCTTGTACACGTTATGGTAAGTGGAAGAAGCCAGACAAAATGTCACTATTGTCTGATTCCATTTATATGAAATGTCCAGAACAGGCAAATCCATAGAGAGAGAAAGCAGACCAGTGATTGCTTAGGGCCAGAGGGTTAGGGGCGAATGGGGAATGCCTGCTCATGGGTTTGAGGTTCCTTTCACAAAAATGTTCTCAAATTAAATTATGGTGATATTTCTACAGCCATGTGACTATACTCAAAAACACTTAATTCCATGCTTCAAATGGGTAAATTGCATGGTCTGTGAATTGTATCTCAACAAAGTTGTTTCTGTTTTGAAGGAAGAAACAGCCCATTTGGAAGGAATCGGTGAAAGACAGCATTGGCATTTAGATCTGTGTGGCAATCGGGAAGCCACATGTGAACCGCATTTCCTTCCTGGCAATGTCTCCTGCCTACCGCCCCCAGACTGATCTTCCTCAAGTCCCGTGTTTCTTGCGTCAGAACAATTACTCAGAACTCTCAGTAATTCCCCGCTGCCAGAAGGATTCTCGGTCTCAAACCCACCTTTCCAACCTCGAGTCCTGCATGAATCCTTTGTTCCCAGTTGCCAGGTCTCCTCATCTTCTACCAAACCCTCCCCCGCATTGCTGTTTGCTCACATCATTCTGCCAGCTTGTAATATGATTTTCCTAGCCTTCACGTTTTCTCTCCTTCGAAGATAAACTAGTACAAATCCCACCATCTTCACTGAGCACCCAAATCACCTCAAGATTCCTTTCTCTGACTCCCATCTCTTCACTGTCTGCCTCACTTACTTTTCACAGAATATACAGTGCGTGCTCAAAGATGAAAGTGTCACATTTTCTTGTATGTATATTCCTCTCCCCTTTCCTGCTACTCACGTGCATTTATTTTGGGGGTGAGGGATGAATGGAACCGAGTTTTGAAGGATCCCTGATCCCCTTCCCAACTCCCCACACAATCAAATGATAACTTCCAATACATTGAAGAGCTAGGGATGACAAGAAATGAAACAGCCTTTTAAAAATATTGTTTTCCTGTCACTTTGCTGTACACTTGAAACTAACACAACATTGTAAATTAACTATAGTTCAATTAAAAAATATTGTTTTCCTATTGTTAAAAGAAATACATTTAAGAATAGAGCATTTGAAAATAAAGAAAAGAAATATTGCCCTTAATTCGCCTGTCCAAAGGTAGCAGGAAAATTAGCATTTTCTTGTATAACATTGTATACACGTATGTACACATGTGTAGCAATTTTAAAACTCAGGCGAGTAGAAATGTAATTTTTTAATGACTGAATCCGACCTGCTCCGTCAGCTCTCACTTCTGCTGATGGAGGAAAAATATTGTCCTTTGGTTAAACATTCACTCAAATTTAGGGATCTCCTAGTCCTTTTCACCTGCCCTTGGCCCATCCTTCCAGATTCTGCCCATGGCTGGATTGGTGAAAGGATGGTCTCTACAAAACACAGACTCCAGGGACTTCCCTGGTCCAGTGGTTAAGACTCTGTGCTTTCAACGCAGGGGTCGTGGGTTGATCCCTGGTTGGTGAACTAAGATCCCACATGCTTGCTGAGCAGCCAAACAAAACAAAAACACAGACCCCATCACAATGCGCCCTCCCCACCTCTCTCAGTTTAAGACCTTCAGTGGCTCCCATGGCCCACCAAAGTCCTAAATTCCTGAGCAATCCTCTTAAGACCTTCATAGTCTAGTCCCAATCTCCCTTGAATCTCACCTCTTACCGCTTTTACTAATGCATTCTGCCCTCTAGACACCAGAGTATTTACTTTTTCTTGAGTATAACGAATGCTTTCAAGCCTTTGGTTCAGTCTGCTTCCTCTGCATGGAGCACCCTTTGCAACTTTCATCACCAAGCAAATATCCTTTGCAATACCCAGTTTAAATGTTGCCTTCCCTGCTTAATTGTTTTTTTTTTTTTTGGCGGTACGCAGGCCTCTCACTGCTTTGGCCTCTCCCGTTGCGGAGCACAGGCTCCGGACGCGCAGGCTCAGCGGCCATGGCTCACGGGCCCAGCCGCTCTGCGGCATGTGGGATCTTCCCGGACCGGGACACGAACCCGTGTCCCCTGCATCGGCAGGCGGACTCTCAACCACTGCGCCACCAGGGAAGCCCTCTCTGCTTAATTTTGCTTGACTCATTCATGCTGAACTAATCCTCCCTTAATGTACTCTCTTAGCACCTTGTACATATACCTCTATTACTACATTTATTACACTGTATCAGAATTTGTCAGTCTGTTCCCTCCTCTGGAATGGGAACTTCTTCAGTCTTACTTTTTTAAAAAATAAATTTATTTATTTTTATTTTATTTATTTTATTTTTGGCTGCCTCGGGTCTTTGTTGCTGCGTGTGGGCTTTCTCTAGTTGCGGCGAGCGGGGGCTACTCTTTGTTGCAGTGCATGGGCGTCTCATTGCGGTGGCTTCTCTTGTTGCAGAGCACGGGCTCTAGGCATGTGGGCTTCAGTAGTTGTGGCTCACGGGCTGTAGGGCGCAGGCTCAGTAGTTGTGGCGCAGGGGCTTCGTTGCTTTGCGGCGTGTGCGATCTTCCCGGGCCAGGGATTGAACCCGTGTCCCCTGCACTGGCAGGTGGATTCTTAAACACTGTGCCACCAGGGAAGCCCCTTCAGCCTTACTTTTATTCCTTTTTTTTTTCTTTTTGCCTTCCAAAGTGGAGTGTTACCCCAGAACATCGAAGGTGCTAAATAATATTTTAAAATAAAATGAAATAATATCTCTCAATACATTTTTATTAGTTGATTAAAGAGTATCAGAATAGGTAAGAGATACAGGAAATAGTATGGGATGCCCAGGCAGAAATGCAGGCTATGTTGCTTGTTAGGGGGTTATTCACAAGCTGGCAATGAAAAGATAACTGTCCTTTTAAGATTTCTCATTGATCTCGGACAGCGAAAGTCACCAAATATTGACAAGGGACCACTACTGCACACTCTAGAGAACGAACTAATTCTAAAGCAAGAGCATGGCATTCCGAATGGTTACATGCATCTATCTTAAAATAAAAAATTTAGCAGTGTCCATTGACAGATGAATAAACTAAACGTGGTTTATACATTCAGTGAAATATTACTCAGCCTTAATTTGGAAATTCCTGTCACGTGCTACAATATGGATGAAACTTGAGGACACTGTGCTAAGTGAAATGAGGCTTTCACAAAAAAGACAAACACTGTATGATTCCACTTAGATGAGTTACCTAGAGAAGTCAAACTCATAGAGACAGAAAGCAGAATGGTGGTTGCCAGGGGCTGGAGGCGGGGCAGAGGAAAATGGGAGCCTTCGTTTAACAGTTTACAGAATTTCAGCTTTGCAAGGTGAAAAAGTTCTGGAGATGGATGTTGGAGATGGTTGCATAACAGTGTGAATGTACTTAATACCCCTGAACTGTACACTAAAAATTGGTTTAAATGGTAAATTTTATGTTATGTATTTTTTACCATAATTAAAAATTAAAAAAGATTAAAAAGGGAATTCCCTGGCAGTCCAGTGGTTAGGACTTGGTGCTTTTACTGCTGGGGCCTGGGTTCAATCCCTGGTCAGAGAACTGATATCCCGCAAGCCGTGTGGCACTAACAACAACAACAAAAAAGATTAAAAAATGTAAGAGCATATGATCCATTGTTTTATCTGCTGTAGGGGAGAATCTAGATTTTGTGGAGCGTGAAGCTGACAGAATTTAAGAACCCCTTTGTAGAAAAAAATTACAAATAGAAAATAAGGTGGAAAAGCAACTATTTATTTAGAATGAGAACGGGAAGGGATTGTGGAAGTGAGGGTTCCTGAAGCTTAAACTTCCTTAGCTTCTATGAGAATCTGCTTCTGCTTATTCTATATTTTTTCTGACATTCCTGTGTGCTTTGCACATAATGACAGCTGGGGCTGTGCTGGGGAAGGTTTTACTGTATGTCGTAGTACAATGTGGATTGTAGGATCCAACATCTTTCCTGTGCTTATTATTATTATTATTATTATTTTTGCGGTACGCGGGCTTCTCACTGTTGTGGCTTCTCCCGTTGTGGAGCACAGGCTCCGGATGCGCAGGCTCAGCGGCCATGGCTCACGGGCCCAGCCACTCTGCGGCATGTGGGATCTTCCCGAACCGGGGCACGAACCCGTGTCCCCTGCATCGGCAGGCAGACTCTCAACCACTGCGCCACCAGGGAAGCCCTCCTGTGCTTATTAATGGCTAGATATGGATTAGTTTCAAATCAATATAATAATCAGCTTCCTCTTTTTTTTATCTTGTCTACAATATAGGTTTATTAATTTTAATTCTAATAGTATACAACAGGATTAGTGTCTCTGACACATAAAAATATAATGCTGTGAAAACGGACATTGAGCCTTCTGTCCAGTGTAGACCCATTTTATCTCTGTATCCCAATGCACTAAGACTTTAGTAAATATAGCTGGGCTACTCTGAGTGTGTAAAGTTAATGCTTTTATACATGTGCCTTTGAGTGTTTTTTTTTCCTAGCAAGGTTGGTGGGGTTTTTTGTTTGTTTGTCTGTGGCCTTGCCACGCAGCTTGTGGGGATCTTAGTTCCCCAACCAGGGATTGAACCCGGGTCCTGGCAGTGAAAGCGCAGAGTCCACTGGACCGCCAGGGAATCCCCATGGTTGGTGTGTTTAAATTGGTTGATTGTCATCCTTTTGGCTCTAGGGTAGGGACAATAAACACAAATGTAAAAACCGAGAATTTTCCTTTGGCCTTTTAGTTTTTCAGTTAATGCCTTTTTTGGAGAAAAAGCAGTGCCGGGTGGGGTGTGGAGTAATTAACAGGCTCCCTCTGGAAGCCAGGGACTTGTCCTGCGCGTCTTTGGGGTCTGCAGCTACCCCGCCCAGCGCTGCCCACCCTCCTCTCCGGAGTCCCCCGGTGGCCCAGTGATGGTCTGCAGAGATCAGCAACGTGGGAGTCAGCTGCTTCCAAATCTGCTGGATTCACTTTCAGTTGCAAAGAGTTCCCTGGAAAATGACAAAGTCAAAAATGCAGAAGGGGAATTCCTCCGGGGAGTTTCTGGGGAAGAAAACGCATCCCTTTTTCCTTACAAAGTCTGAACTGTGGAACCCTCCCCATCGTCTGACTCATGTTTAATTGTAATAGCAGAGCAGAACTCAATGGCTGTTCTTCAAAAATGTTGTTCATGGGTTACACTTATTTTTAGGTTCTATTTAAACCACAAGACATAAGTAATGAGAAATAATGAGTTTGAAATAATAAGAAAGGTCATGATGTAATTTTTATATTTAACTCAAGGAAATGGCAAGAAATGAAGCTAAAATAGAAGACTTAGTAGACCCTGGAATGTGGAATATCAAGGTTCTGGGCTTGGCCAAAAATATCCAGCCAATGATTATTAAGTCATCAGGGGTAAAGCACTACCTCAAAAATCGATTTCCTAAATTACCCTTGGTCTCAGCTACTCTGGGTTGTAGATGAATAAATCCCTCAACTAATGAATGACAGGGCTAGAAGTCTGGGCTCTTGAAAAGAAATTACTGTTTATCTAATTATAGAAGCAATGTATATACATTAGAAGAACATTTTTATCTACAGAAAAGAATGGAAAAAAAATCCAAAGAAAAATGTCCTGTAATTTTATTTCTCAGAAATAATCTCTATAGACTTTTAGGTTAATGTTTAAGTATATTTTCCTTCAGTGCTTAATATAGAAAATAATTTGTATCTAAAAATGTGCAATTTGGAGATCTAGAGAATATGCCAAAGAGTCGAGTCTGCATTTAAGAATTTAACATTCAGAGTTGTGAATATTTTAGCAATCCATGACATGTAGAAACACAATTTTGCTGACAGGTTGGTGGGTAGGAATGAGTCAAATGGCTTGTGAGTCACATAGTGGCTAGTGGGTGCCTGCATCTCAATTTGGCTCTGTTCTCTGCAGGCAAAGAGCAACTGTCTGCCTGTTGATTTGTGGTCAACACTGCTTAGTGCCTCCCAATACACATTCTCCCCTTCTTCATCAGTTAGATGTATTGTCATCCAACTAAAAGAAGACAGTCCTAATTTCCTATGTAAATATGTGACCCAGTTTTGGCCAGTGAGATGTAAACAGAAGTATACACAATTCCTGAGAAGCATTGCTTTTCCATTTCTCCTGGGTGGAATACGATTGCTAGGGCTGGCACTCAGCAGCCACCTTGTACCTTGAGGATGAGCACCTCAATTTAGAGAAAGCTGACTGTGAGCTAGAAAGTATGCTTGTCCCTGCCAATTTTGTGGAGCCACCATACTGGTCTTGGGCTGCCTATCCCCAAATTTCTTTTCTATGAAAGAGCAATACGTTTCTGTCTTAAGCCAATGTAAAAAAAAGGTTTTTTTTTTGCTTTGTATTCAGCTAAGCTTAATCCTAATGGATACAGGCTTGTATACTATCATTTACCTAATGTGCAGAGTTGTTGACTCACTTGTGGAAATACTAGGATGAAGTGATCTCACTATGGAGGATGGAGCCGGGAGGCATTCTGGTCTTGGTTTAATGTCTGTTCATGTCTATTCCTGCCTTGTACTGTCTCCTGAGACCCAGGGCCTGTGAGCAGAGCTCATAAAAAGTGGGCCTTGCTCTGTGCTTCTGTGCTGGGTTGGGGTTGGGGTGGGCTAAGGAGTCCCTCCGGCCTCATGGGGAAGGCCAGGACTGGCCAGGGAGGAGTAGCAGGTAAGAACAACCAGAAGGTGAAGCCATCCTCCACAGACGGGGTTTTAGGCAATTGTTGTTTAAGAATGTCCAGGGACACCCAGGATTCCCCGAGACCCTTTCAGGGAGTCATGAGGGCAAAATTATTTTCACAATACTACTAATATGTTCATACCTTTTCTAAAAACTTTGAGAACTGCTGTTCTAGATTTCCCTTAAAGAGAGCTTGTCTCGACCTCCCATCAGCACCTAAGAGTAGCACCTGGAGATAGTCACAATCAATGAGTTATGATGGTGCTACCTAAAGATTCTTCTGGCCTCTGTAGTCTTCAGGGAAGATGGACCCAAGGACCTGAGGGCATAGGAAAGAATGCCAAATCCAGAGAGGAGGGTTATGTCCCTGCCAACTTCATATGTTGTGCTCTGACCCTCAGTACCTCAAAGTGTGACCTTTGGGAGATCAGTGAAATTGTTTAGGTTTTGGTTTGGCAATATATTTTTTTAATACATTGAGGTATAATCGACATATAACATTATATTAGTTTCAGGTATACAACATAATGATTTGATATTTGTATGTATTGTGATGTGATCACCACAGTAAGTCTAATAACATGTTACCACACATATTTAGAAAAATTTTTTTTCTTGTAATCAGAACCCTTTATTTATTATTATTATTTTTTGCAGTACGCGGGCCTCTCACTGTTGTGACCTCTCCCGTTGCGGAGCACAGGCTCCGGACACGCAGGCTCAGCAGCCATGGCTCACGGGCCCATGCTGCTCCGCGGCATGTGGGATCTTCCCATACTGGAGCATGAACCCGTGTCCCCTGCATCGGCAGGCGGACTCTCAACCACTGCGCCACCAGGGAAGCCCCAGAACCCTTTTTTTAAAAAAAAATTATTTAATTTATTTATTTGGTTGTGCTGGGTCTTAGTTGTGGCAGGTGGGCTCCTAAGTTGTGGCTTGTGTGCTCTTTAGCTATGTCATGCGAACTCTTAGTTGAGGCGTGCATGTGGGATCTAGTTTCCTGACCAGGGATCGAGCCTGGGCCCCCTGCATTGTGAGCGTGGAGTCTTAACCACTGTGCCACCAGGGAAGTCCCTCAGAACTCTTTTTTAAATACATTTTTCTTTTATATTGGAGTAGAGCTGATTAACAATGTTGTGTTAGTTTCACATGTACAGCAGAGTGATCCCATTATACATACACATGTATTTATTCGTTTTCAAAATCTTTTCCCATTTAGGTTGTTGTGATCAGAACTCTTAAGATTGACTCTCTTAGCAAGTTTCAGTAGGTACTGTTAACTGTAGTCACCATGCTGTGCCTTACGCCCCCATGACACTTTGTAACTGGAAGGTATATATTTTGTACCTTTTGACCCCCTTCACCCATGTCACTCACCTGGGAAATAGGTGACTTAGGAGATGACAGAGATGATTAAGATGAGGTCATTAGGGTGGGCCCAAACCCAATGTGACTGGTGTCCTTGTAAGAAGAAGACATTTAGACCCAGACATGTATGGAGGAAAGACAGTGTGCAGACACAGGAAGAAGGTGGCCATTGACAAGCCAAGGAGAGAGGCCCTGAGAGGAAACCATCCCTGCTGACACCTTGATCTTGGACTTCTGGCCTCCCGTCTGTGGTACTTTTATGGCAGCCCTAGCAAACCAGTTCAGTGGGTTTTTCTAACACCCTGCAGAGGGCTGCAGAGAAGAGGAATGAAACAGGTCTGCTCATCACAGAAGCTCTGTCCACTGTCGATGGCCCCTTTACTTAGTCCATCTTGATGGCTGTGACTCTTGATTTGAAAAATTTAAGTTGTCAGTTCCCCAGAGTTTGAAAAAAGTTCTGAAAAGTTAAATGGACAGAACTTAAAGGAGTTATTTTATGTGAGAGTTAATAGGGCCCTAAGAGGAACTCTCCACCTCCCTTATTTTACAGATGAGGTAATGGTACCAGGTGTGGCTGCCCCCCGGGCTGGGCAGGGGTAACTGACTAGAGCATTGCTTACTAATGAGGAAGCAGAATAGAAGCCCTGCTCTTGAGTGCCTCACATCAATCTGGATGTTTCTAAGTCCTTCAGGGCCCCAAGGAGGGGTTTGGAGTGTGTCTGGGGTAGGAGCGGAGCAAGAATCCTGGATGTACTTTTTTCTTTCCATCCCCTCTCTCCCCATAGTTCCTCCAGAGTGGAAGAAGCAAACATTTCTCTTATGTCTCATCCTTTCCAGAAAGACAGTGGGCCCCAGGGCTGAATCAGTGTGATGAACACTCCTCCCTTGCCTGGGATTCAGGGGTTCGCTGCTAAAACCTTAACAGTCCTGGGCAAACTGGGATGAGGTGGGCAGCCTAGGCTTAGCTCTCTCAAGCCCCCAGGCTTTCATTCCACACACATTGAGAGGAACCCGGTGATGTGTTGAACTGAACTTGGGTTTGTGTTTTCTAAAGACAATGAAGAAATCTCTTTGGCTTGGTAGGTCTCAGGGAGGGGAATTCCCATCTCCCTAAGGGGCATTTGGAAAAGATTGGGAGCATTTTATTTATTTATTTATTTATTTATTTATTTATGGCTGCGTTGGGTCTTCGTTGCTGCACGTGGGCTTTCCCTAGTTGTGGCGAGCTGGGGCTACTCTTCGTTTTAGTGTGCGGGCTTCTCATTGCAGTGGCGTATCTTGTTGTGGAGCATGGACTCTAGGCGCGGGCTTCAGTAGTTGTGGCACGTAGGCTCAGTAGTTGTGGCACACGGGCTTAGTTGCTCCGTGGCATGTGGGATCTTCCTGGACCAGGGCTCAAATCCGTGTCCCCTTCATTGGCAGGCAGATTCTTAACCACTGAGCCATCAGGGAAGTCCCAGGAGCATTCTTTAATTGCAACCTTACCTGCAGTGTGCCATTGGCATTTAGCGAGGTGGGGAAATGCCCACGATGAATCATTGTCCCACTTAAAATGCAAGTGGTGACCCATTGATAGCTGGAGCAGGATTGCCTAGACTTGTTTTTCAGGCTCAGAGTCTTGCTAAAGAGGCCAAATCCCTCTTTTCTCTTGCTCTGGGGCCTTAAGTCTCAGTGAAGTTTTCTGGGGTTGGGAAGCTTCTAGAGCATATAATTTAAAGAAGGAAATTAGGGCTTCCCTGGTGGCGCAGTCGTTGAGAGTCCGCCTGCTGATGCAGGGGACACGAGTTCGTGCCCTGGTCCGGGAAGATCCCACATGCCGCGGAGCAGCTGGGCCTGTGAGCCATGGCCGCTGAGCCTGCGCGTCTGGAGCCTGTGCTCCGCAACGGGAGAGGCCACAGCAGTGAGAGGCCCGCGTACCGCCAAAAAAAAAAAAAAAAGCTAAAGAGGGAAATTACATGTAGAGGTAAACTATTTGCAAAATATTACCTCCTTACAAAACAAAGGACTCAAAGTCTCCGTGATTAGTGGCTCTGGAGCATGAACAAGATATCTCCCAGAAGATATGAGTATGGGGCAGGAACAATGGAAAATACTAAAAAGTAAGATATAAGATGAAGCAGAATGAATCTCTCAGCCAGTGAGGTCAAGGGTCATAACCAACTCCTCCATGAGGAGGGACTGGAGATTGAGTCTAGAAACCTCCCTGTAACCCTTACAGATCGTTGTGTAACTATGTACCCAGTTTTCATTATAGTGCAAATCCATTTGTCATCCTCATAAAATTCCAACTTAAAGAAAACATTCGGGTATTGTAACAAAGCTGCTTGGACAGGGCGAGATAGCATCAAGATTTTGAGGGTTACCAGTGGGGAAAGGGAAGAGGGGAGGGTCAAGATAGGGACAGGGGATTAAGAGTACAGACTATTACGTATAAAATAAATAAGCTACAAAGCTATGTGGTACAGCACAGAGAATATAGCCGATATTTTATAATAACTGTATATGGAGTATAAACTTTAAAAATTGTGAATCATTATGTTGTATACCTGAAACTTACATGATATTATACATCAGCTGTACCTTAATTAAAAAAATAATTTAAAATAATTTTAAAAAGGATTCTTGAGCTCAGAGTGGCAAAAATGGATGAGAATCACCCCTGATGGAATGCTGTCTTCCTGAGGCTTTTATTTTTCCCTGCTGGGGGGTGCGCTCTATAGTATAGAAACAGAAGAGCCTCGGCAACAAAGCCAGCTCAGAACAATTTCCAGTTTACACAGAGGCTCTTTTTGACTTGTAACATAATTATTATAATACTTACTTGATAACCTTTTTGGAACATATTTATCCATGAACTCTCTAATATTTACTCAACACCTGCTGCAACCCCCTTGTATCCTGTCTTCCTTTACCACAGAGGCAGGAAAGCTAAAAATATTTCCCAGACTCTCTTGTAACTGGGGTTTTAGGTTCCACCAAGCACAACCACATGGCTGGTTTTCCTGGGGCAGCTGGGTTATGTCTATTGTCAGGGCATAATTATTAAAAGTGCCCCCTGGGACTTTCCTGGTGGTCCAGTGGTTAAGACTCCATGCTTCCACTGCAAGGGGTGCAGGTTTGATCCCTGGTCAGAAAACTAAGATCTCACATGCCACGCAGCACGACCAAAAAATTAAAAATAAATAAATAGAGTGCCCCCTTCACTCTCATGGTCCTCACTGGGACTTGAGGACTTGAGGTGGGAGGCTTTGATTGGCTGTTTTGGCAAGTCCCTGGGCAGAAGCATTAAATTTCCAGGGCAGATGTGGCAGTTTCTGATGTGTTATAGGTGTTGAGTGACAGGCAGTGGTGGCAGTGCTATTTCTGCTGTGTCAGCCCTATTGAGTGGTTGGACATTTTCCCAGGTTGCTTTGTTTCTGCTTGCGTAGCACCTAAACCCATTTCCCTGGTCTTTCTGGGAAGTCTGTCAGGTTCCTACTATATTTTATCTATTTCATCAATTCCAAGGTGCACATATTCCCACTTTTTTGTCTTTAAAATTGAGATGCTTCTTACAATCAATAACATATTATAGTTTAATTCCTAGTGTTATATCTTTCTTAGTGGTTTATATAATAATAGTGTGCCTTACAAATGGTGTCATCGTAGCTTTAATGAAAACAAACACCATATCATGGGTTTTGGTCTGCTTGGGCTGCCATAATGAGATACCATAGGCTGGGTGGCCTAAATAACAGTAGTTTATTTCTCACAGTTCTGGAAATCCAGTCTCTTTTTACAAAGGACACTAATCCTATAGGATCAGGACCCCACCCTTAGGACCTCATTTACCCTTAATTACTTCCTTAGAAGCTCCTTCTCCTAATACAGCCATGCTGGTGGGTTAGGGCTTCAACATATGAATTTTGAGGGGACACAAACATTCAGTCCATAACACTGCTTAAATCAGGTAAAGTAGATTATGTTGTTTGTAACCGAGCACCCTGAACCATATAGAATGCAAACAAAATTGAACCTAAGATAAGAGAGCTGGAATTAATGTAATTGAATCCTAGGTCACTTTTTTCCTTTTTAAAATTCTACCTGGTTTTCTTAAAAAAAAAAAAAAAGTTGCGTGAATCAGGGCTTTCTAGCAGAGAATAAGGGGTATTTTGCAATGCCAGACAGTTTCTCTTTTTCTTTTTTTTGGCCGTGGGGTGGAAAGTGGGATCTTAGTTCCCTGACAAGAGATCGAACCCTTGCCCCCTGCAGTGGAGGGTGGAGTCTTAACCACTGGACCGCCCGGGAAGTCCCCTGACAGTTTCTTAAAAACCTGTATTTCTTATCTCCTTCCAGAATGCCCTAAGCTTTGCTCTGTCACTTATCTTCTATCATTTTATTACATTTGAATTTCTCACCACTCCTTCCTTTTTAAATCATAAAAGAAACTCTTACAAGACCTAATTGTTATGTAGCATTGTGGGTTTTTAAAATTAATTATTAATTAATTAATTAATTTTGGGCTGCGTTGGGTCTGTTGCTGCACACCGGCTTTCTCTAGTTGTGGCAAGCGGGGGCTACTCTTGATTGCGGTGCTCGGGCTTCTCACTGAGGTGGTTTCTCTTGTTGTGGAGCATGGGCTCTAGGCGCGCGGGCTTCAGTAGTTGTAGCACGTGGGCTCTAGAGCGCAGTCTCAGTAGTTGTGGCACACAAGCTTAGTTTGTCTGCGGCATGTAGGATCTTCCTGGGCCAGGGATCAAACCCTAGTCCCCTGCACTGGCAGGAGGATTCTTAACCACTGCTCCACCAGGGAAGTCCCGCATTGTGGGTTTTAAAAAAAAAATTGTTTTCCCACAACATGGTCCAGAACCAAGCAGATGTATGTAAATCCAGTCATTCTGCAATATCACTATCATCACCACCATTATCATCATCAACATTATCACCAAAAGTATGTAAGTGTGCATGTGATTACTGTGGTGTCATCAAGTCCTACTATTCTTTTTTCTGCCATGTCTCTTGAATTGGATTCTTTTTTTTTTTTTTTGTGGTATGCGGGCCTCTCACTGTTGTGGCCTCTCCCGTTGCGGAGCACAGGCTCCGGACGTGCAGGCTCAGCGGCCATGGCTCATGGGCCCAGCCTCTCTGTGGCATGTGGGATCTTCCCAGACCGGGGCACGAACCCACATCCCCTGCATCGGCAGGCGGACTCTCAACCACTGCGCCACCAGGGAAGCCCTTGAATTGGATTCTTTCCATCCACACTGGCACTATCCTGGCTGGGGTCTCGCAGTCTCTTGTCTGGATAATTGCAGCATTCTCCCTGCATCTAGCCTTGTCCTTGTCATCCCAGCCTGCTCTCCTTACAGTGATTGGCCGGTTTCTCAGGCATCTTAGGAGCCTTGGGTCTTGGGAGCTGTGGCTGAGCAGAGCAGGACTGAGGTGCTTCTGGGAAGAGGTGCATATTAGACATTTTCCCTAACCAGGCATTCATTTATATTCATTTTTTTGTTCAAGGGCTGGAAAAATTCCCACAAGAAAAAAAAACCCCAAACAGAAACCTGAACCTTGTCCATCCTTGTCAGGAGGTTCTGACATAAACCAGATTGTAGGAAAT
Source organism: Mesoplodon bidens (assembly GCF_964165515.1). NCBI lineage: Eukaryota > Metazoa > Chordata > Mammalia > Artiodactyla > Ziphiidae > Mesoplodon > Mesoplodon bidens. Next base: position 102,188,725 of record NC_138176.1, on the reverse strand, counting down.
GTACTAGTGCATGTGAACACACATGCACACACACACACACACACACACACACACACACTGATTTGGAATTCATGATAGGAAATCTGGTACAGTGATCCAACCTGAGATCAAGGACTAAGCATTTGTTGAGGATAATGGTTCCACCTGCAAGCTTTACCTGACTACAGGTATGAGTCCTGGGAGAAAGAGTCGACTGTATTATTTAGGGTGAAACTAGACCATTGTAATAAAGAGACTCACAATAATCACATAGCTTAAAGAAGACAGAAGTTTCGTTCTTTGTTAGCCACAGTCCAAGGTGAGCTCTGCTTCATGAACTCATTCAGGGACTCAGGTACCCAGTTTTCTCTTCTATCTCCTAAATCCTGGGTTCCGATTACATGGTTGGAACTGAGTCACAATTAGTCAATATTCTAGTTTGAGTGGAGGGAGCACATGTATCATATTCTAAGGCCTGGGCCTGGAAGTGGCATGTATCATTTATGCCCGTGTTCCATTGGTGAGAAGTCATATGGCCTCATTTACCTACAAGGGAGGCTGAGAAATGTAATCACTAGCTAGGTGGCTACACACCCATCTATAACTCCATAATTATGGCAGATGGAGAGAATGGACTTTGGGGGACAACTCTGATACACTGAGTATATGTGAATATGTAGAGTTATAATGCCTTGGGATATAGATGATTTTGCCATTGGACAACCTTGCATTGTGCTCTCTCTCTCTCTCTTCGAAGGGGACTTCCTAGTTCTAGCATCCAGGGCTGAGGTGGTGGTAGTTTCAATGGTCATGGAGTCCTCCCTGGAAGGATATGTGTGGGCTCCTTCACCACCAGTCATGGTGGTAGTAAGTTGCCACCAGGATTGATTGAAAAACTCATGTAAGCAACCCTGGAGGGTTTTTGGAAATATACAGGAAGAGGAACCCTAGGAAAACACTGGACTTCCTGTTACTCAAGCAGTGAATACTCAGAGTATTAAGACCTGGGATAATTATTCAAATATGGCCTCACTTATACTCTTAGGGAAATGAAGCCTGGGCATTCCACTCACAGACTTATGTTATTATTGTTATTTTGCATAAGAAAAACCTTTCTGTCTCCTCTTGCTGCCAGGATAAAGTGCAAACTCTTTAACATAATATTCAAGGCTTCTCACCTTCTCAAGGCTGACTGTAACCAACCCTTCACATCTAATCTTTGCTCACCACCCTCCATGCCCTGGCTGCATTGTATTAATTACTCTCCTCCAGATGTGACAGGTGTTTGCATGCCTCTATGCCTTTGCTCTTATTGTTTCAGATGCATAGAATGCCCTTCCTGTCCTGGACTAATCTTACTCATCCTTCAAGTCTCATAGCAACTAATAATAATGATGATAGCTAATAATTAAGCACTTGTAGTATGCCTGGCACTGTTCTAAGAACTTTACAAGGTTTATCTCTTTTAATTTTCACAACAGATATGAGATAGTTACTCTTATTATCCTCATTTTACCATTGAAGAAAGAAGGGCATAAGGAGATCACTTAGGGGACTTCCCTGGTGGTCCAGTGGTTAGGACTCAGCATTTTCACTGCCGTGGCTTGGGTTCAATCCCTGGTTGGGGAACTAAGATCCCCCAAGGGAATCTTTTCCCCCAGGGGAAAAAAGAAAGTCACTTAGGAAGTGAGTTTCAGAGCCAGAATTTGAACCCAGGAGGTTAATGCTAGAGTTGAGCTCTTGACCAATATGTTGCATGAAGTTTCCCCACCCCTGAGCCCACCCCAATTAACCTTTTCTGTGCTTCCATGAACCCAAACTGGGTTAAAGATAGTTGGTTTCTATTTTTGCAGTCTGCTTGTTGGTATACTCTCTAACATTTAGTAGAAGTCAACAAATGTGTGATGGTGAGTTTTAGGTGTTAACTTGGCTAGGCTATAGTACCAGTTATTCAATCAAACACTGATCTAGGTGTTGCTATGAAGGCATTTTGTAGATGTGATTAACGTGTACAGTCCATTGACTTTATTTTTCTTCCAGTCTTATTGAGATATAATTGACATAATGCACTGCATAAGTTTAAGGTGTGTACAACATGATAAATATAATTAACACTGCTGTATGTTACATCCGAAAGTTTTTAAGAGAGTAAATCCTAAGAATTTGCATCATGAGAAAAACATTTTTTCTATCTCTTTAATTTTATATCTATATGAGATGACAGATGGTCACTAAACTTGTGATAATTACTTCATGATGTATGTAAATCAAATCACTATGCTGTACACCTTAAACTTATACAATGCTGTATGTCAATTATATCTCAATAAAACTGGAAGAAGAGAAAAAATAATTTAAGATGTACAGAATAATGATTTGATTTATATACATCATGGAATGATGATCACAATAAGTTTAGTGAATATCGATCATCTCATATAAATACAAAATTTATTAATATTTATCTATAACTGGAAGTTTGTACCTTTTGACTGCCTTCATCCAATTCCCCCCTCCAGTCCTCTGGTAACCACAAGTCTGATCTCTTTTTCTATGAGTTTGTTTGTTTTTGAAGTATAATTGACTGGCAATACTATGTTAGTTCCTGTTACACAGCATAGAAATTTTTTTCTATACATTTCAAAATGGTCACCAAGATAAGTTTAGTTACAATATATCACCATACAAAGATATCACTTAGTTACTGATTATATTCCCAAAACTGTACATTTCACAGCCGTGACTCATTTATTTTGCAACTGGCAGTTTGTACTTTTTTTTTTTTTTTTTTTTTTTTGCTGTACGTGGGCCTCTCACTGTTGTGGCCTCTCCCGTTGCGGAGCACAGGCTCCGGACGCGCAGGCTCAGCAGCCATGGCTCACGGGCCCAGCTGCTCCGCGGCATGTGGGATCTTCCCGGACCAGGACACGAACTCGTGTCCCCTGCATCGGCAGGCGGACTCCCAACCACTGCGCCACCAGGGAAGCCCGGCAGTTTATACTTTTAATTTCCCTTTCCTCCCCCTAACTTCCTCTCCTTGGTAACCACCTGTTAGTTCTCTGTATCTATAACTCTGTTTCTATTTTATTATGTTAGTTCATTTGTTTTGTTTTTTAGATTCCACATATAAGTGAAATCTTACAGTATTTGTCTTTCTCTGTCTGACTTATTTCACTTAGCATAATACCCTCTAGATCCATCTGTGTTGCCACAAATGGCAAGATTTCATTCTTTTTTTTTTTTTTTTTTTTGTGGTACGTGGGCCTCTCATTGTTGTGGCCTCTCCCGTTGCGGAGCACAGGCTCTGGACGCGCAGGCTCAGCAGCCATGGCTCACGGGCCCAGCCGCTCTGCGGCATGTAGGATCTTCCCAGACCAGGGCACAAACCCACATCCCCTGCATTGGCAGGTGGACTCTCAACCACTGTGCCACCAGGGAAGCCCAAGATATCGTTCTTTTTTATGGCTGAGTAATATTCCATTGTGTGTATATACCACATCTTCTTTACCCATTCATCTACTGATGGGACACTTGGGTTGCTTCCATATTTTGGCTATATATTGTAAATAATGCTGCTATGAACGTAGGAATGCAGCTATCTTTTCTAATTAGTATCTCTGTTTTCTTTGGATAAATACCCAGGAGGGGAATTACTAGATCATATGGCTATTTTTAACTTTTTGAGGAACCTCCATACTGTTCTCCATAGTGGCTGCACCAATTTACATTCCCACCAACAGTGCACGAGGGTTCCCTTCTCTCCAAATCCTGGCCAACACTTGTTATTTGTTGTCTTTTTGATAATAACCATTCTGACAGGTGTGAGGTGATATTTCATTGTGGTTATAATTTGCATTTCCCTGATGATTAGTGATGTTGAGCATCTTTTCATGTTCACAATCAGTTGACTTTAAGGATACTGTCCTTGATATCTGGATGGGCCTAATTTGATAAGATGAAAGACTTTAATAGCAAAACTGATGTTTCCATGAGGCCTGTAGTAACTTTCCAGCCTTCTGGCCTCTCTATGGATTTCTGACTTGCCTAGCCAGTCCCCATAATTTCGTCAGCCAAATCTTTGCAATAAATCTCTGTCTTTCTCTTGTAGAACGCTGGCTGATACAGTTTGTTGCACTTAATGACGTAGGCTGGTTTATAAGGTACTAATAACCTTGTTGTTTCTTCAGTTCTAAGTCTACTCTTGACCTCCTCCAGGATACATTTAGGGACTTTTCAGGTTTCCCGAAGTTTTTAATATAATCACATTTGAACACACTCCAAATTTTCTCCTAGCTCACATAATCTGCAAGAATTAGAGGGTTCTTTTGCATCATCTTCAAAACCCCAAACTAACTGTCATTTCAACAGAAATGTATTTAACTATGAGGCAAATGAGGCTTAAAGCTTCAGGGTCACTCTCTTGTATGGACCCTTCCAGGCTCTGGGAGATCCCTAGCCATGTCCATGTGTTCACGTGGGCATCTGTTTTTTTTTTTTTTTTTTTTTTTTTTTTTTTGCGGTACGCGGACCTCTCACTGTTGTGGCCTCTCCCGTTGTGGAGCACAGGCTCCGGATGCGCAGGCTCAGCGGCCATGGCTCACGGGCCTAGCCGCTCCGCGGCATGTGGGATCTTCCCGGACCAGGGCATGAACCCACGTCCCCTGCATCGGCAGGCGGACTCTCAACCACTGCACCACCAGGGAAGCCCTGGGCATCTGTTTTTCATAAAGTTTGTAAGAGCAAGCTATTGGAAGATGTGAATTTGGAAAGAGATTTTGTAACATTTTAATACTTTTGAGAAATTATAGATTTGATTTGGATCTACATGAAGGGTATCTTCTTTAGTTATCTTAAATATTTTTATTAAAGAAAGGAGAGAATTATGAGAAAAATAAGTGGAATGTGAAATAAGAGTGATAAAGAGGAGTGACAAGATCAATAGAAAATTTTCAGATATCAAGAAGTGAATTGTAATAAAAACTTTCAAAGCATGCCTAAGGTGGTAGTCCATTGAGAGGAAGAAGTAAATTCTGAATAGAAATAATGAATAAGGTCTTAGATCATTTGATAACATAACTGATGAAGAGGAGAAAATCACATAAACATATTAGGAAAAGGTTTAAAATACTGATTAGGAAAAGATTTATAAAATACTGATATTGATGAAGACAATATAGAATCCCTAATATGGATATTACTGACAAACTATTTAATAAACTAATAAATTGAGGATATTACTGACAAACTATTTAATGAAATGTCAATGAGTTGATTAGTATTTAAGATTAGCCACTGCTCAAGAAAAACTGAAATGCCCTGAAATTTTACATCTCATTTATAAAAGAAACTGGTTTGAGGTATTTTCGAATTTGACAACAATTCTAAACAGTTTATATGGCTTCAATAATCAGTTGTGACGCTAAAAGAAATCTTTCTAACCTATCAATAATAAAGACATATTTTGATCAGTCATAATGGAGGAAGGACTGAATTATCTTTTTATTCCTTGTATAAAAAGTGTTTTTATAAAATCTCATGATAGGAAGAGGCAAAGGATACACAACCAAAAAATGTAACAAAAGATGTATTTCAGAAGTGTGCCAGGGGACTTCCCCGGTGGTCCAGTGGTCAGGACGCTGTGCTTTCACTCTCAGGGGCCGGGGTTCAATCCCTGATTTGGGAACTAAGGTCCTGCTAGCCCTGCAGTGCAGCCAAAAAAACAACAAAAAAAATTGTGTCAGGTAGTTAATTAGTAAACATATCAAGTTATTTTTCTACTTTTGGTGATTATGGTGTTTGACTGATTTAAAATATTTATGATTTCTTTTTTGTTCCAAATAGTTATTAACTATTTTAATATTAATAATATTTTAATTTTAAAATTCTTTTTCTTATAGAGGACCCCCAAATGTAAGATCATTGGGCTCCCCAAAACCTGGTTTTCAACTTTCAAGAATTCTTTTTCTCTTATCTTTTGCCTTTTTCCCTCCAAGAACTAGAGGTTAGATTTCCAGGGTTCCAGAGAGTAAGATGTCATGAAGAGAGCCACAAGATAACCTCATGGCAGGCTTAGTTCAAGTTTGCATCTCAGTAAACTGACAAATTATTACATACCATGAATCTTTGGAGCTGCTTGAGTGTAACTAGTACCTCAAATGTTGAATTAGTAAATTACAAGAACTTAGCAGAAAGGCTTTGCCCTTGGGGAGAGTTACCTGTTCTTCGGGATCTCCCAAGGACTCTCATTTTGTGATTTGGATGCCAGCTTTCAAATGTCCCATTCCAGTGCCTCAAAAAGGAAGGGTCTTTCATCCTTTGAAACTGGAAAATACATGTCAAATAGATGTGACAGGGTCCAGCTCTTTTTCAGTTGGTCAAGCATTCTCAGCTCCCTTTCTGTATCCAGAGATAACTTATTGAGAACAGGGAACTATTTTTTTTTGAATTTCATTTTATTTATTTTTTATACAGCAGGTTCTTATTAGTTATCTATTTTATACATATTGTATACACGTCAACCCCAATCTCCCAATTCATCACACCACCACCACCACGCCCCGCCACTTTCCCCCCTTGGTGTCCATACGTTTGTTCTCTACATCTGTGAACAGGGAACTATTTTTAATGGTGTAATCCCCACTTGAGCAAGCGGATATGGTCTGGCTATTGATGTGTATCTATTTAGAAAGATTTTTGCCTCACTGGTGGAACAGCTAAGGTCAAAGATGACAATCTCCTCTGTGACAAAATATTCAAGTTCCTGCTGTGGAATATCGAAACGAATATCTTTTTCTTTAAATCTAGAGATGGAGAGTGGGCATGGGGAGAAACTTCCCTGCATATTGCTCACTCTCAGATGGATATTAATAGGGGATGCCTGGGCTCTGCAATGACCTTGACAGGAATGTAGCTGGCCTTACCTCTTTTAATTGTCATAGGTGACTGTCTATCCACTTTTCTGCTTTGCTTCATGCTCCCTCTGTGGGCTTTGTGGATCAGAGAATACAGGCATGCATCCCTGGTAAATAGCAGTGATACAAGACACCAGGGATACTGTAGGAATTCGTCCATTGGCATGTGGGGGTCTGTCCAAGATGACACCAATTAACATCATCTTCTGTTTCTCCTCTGTATTTACCTTGCATTGGGGTCAGAATGTGCTACTTGCTGTTCAGTACAAGCAGAGGTGTGCAGGACTTCCCTGGTGGTCCTGTGGCTGAGACTCCGCACTCCCAATGCACGAGGCCCGTGTTCAATCCCTGGTCAGGGAACTAGATCCTGCATGCCGCAACTAAAAGATCCTGCATGCCGCAACTAAAAGATCCCACATGCCGCAACTAAGATCCCGCATGCAACAACTAAGACCCAGCACGGCCAAATAAATAAATAAATAATAAATATTAAAAAAAACCCCAAAGCAGCTGTGCTCAGGACGGCTCATGATCTGTGATTTTGTTCATGGAATTACCTTGGCCTGGCATGCCCTTTCTTCCTGATTGCATGTGTCAAACCTTTTATTCATAACTTGATCATCTCAACCAAATCGTTTCTGTTCCTTCTATAGGATTGCCTGCTTTGTTGAGTCGCTACATTAGCACCTGATTACATTTCAAGTAAGGCCTTGCCTGGTCCACCCGTGTCACTGTAACACAGATATGGCCCACGTGAGGCATCTGCATATGTCAGTGACATTGGCAGTGACTGCTTCCTCCTGCATTAGGTGTGAACTGTCTACCTGCCCAGCCTGGAAAAATTCCCATGACGACAAGCTACTAGTACTCAGGGGCAGCTGATTATCGCCGATCTCTTTCGCGTTAACTTTAAAGTGAAAATTACTTTTCTGACCTCAGGGAAAATCCATATTTCAACTCTAAGGTGTTATGACCCTACTTGTCCCATACAAATTGCTTTTAGGACCAGCATGTTTCCTTAGACAAAATGTGCCTTAAAACAACCCAGCTAGGGCTTCCCTGGTGGTGCAGTGGTTGAGAGTCCGCCTGCCGATGCAGGGGACACGGGTTTGTGCCCCGGTCCGGGAAGATCCCAAATGCCGCGGAGCGGCTGGGCTTGTGAGCCATGACCGCTGAGCCTACGCGTCTGGAGCCTGTGCTCCGCAATGGGAGAGGCCACAGCAGTGAGAGGCCCGCGTACTGCAAAAAAAAAAAAAAAAAAAAAAAATCCCAGTTTTTCTAAATATCCAAAGAGAAAAGAATCTCTCTCTTAATTTCAAATCTTTTTGAAACTTCCACGATACCAGCCTTTTATTTCCCTCTTGCAGTTATTATTGTATTAGAATGGAAGCGTTTAAAAGTTATGGTCTGGAACTTCCCTGGTGGTCCAGTGGTTAGGACTCCACGCTTCCACTGCAGGGGGTGTGGGTGCCATCCCTGGTCGGGGAACTAAGATCCCACATGCCGCAGGGCGAGGCCAAAAAAAAAAAAAAAAAAGTTATGGTTACAAACGTAGGTCTTAGGCAACGTATGTATTTCAAATTCTTTTATTACCCACTAGATGTCACTCTCTACCTGGTGAATTTCAGAGCTAAACCTTGTGGTGAGTTAATTAGAAAAGAAAGCTCTTTGGAAAAGAGTTTGTAAGTGGCTGCAAAACATATTTTCAATTACTTTCAAATAGGACATTTCCCCCCCACTGTCTGCAAGAGGCGTTCATTATTTCTTTGGTAAAAAGAAACCCTTCAAAACTCATTGAGGATAGAGTAAAATCGGTGGGAGTCTTTTCTTTTTCCAGCCATAGCTGGGTTGAAATCAGACTTGCCTCTGAAATGATTTCCCCAGAAAAGGACAGCGCTGTAGATGGATGTTGGCATTTGAATCTGTTCCTAGAGATGCAGGGAATTCCTGCACCCAGCCCTTTCCACACCCTCTCAGAAAGAAGGAAGCATCATTGACTTAATTTCATTTTCTGGATTTAACTGGCATTTTCAATCATGAAATGCATGTGTGGACCTTTTAACTGGATGGCCGAGGTGAAGGAAACCTAAAGAATTAACAATGTGTAAAGGAAGTTCTCCTTTTTTTCCCCTTCCTATTTAAAAAAAGAAGTGAGGGAATTCCCTGGTGGTCCAGTGGTTAGGACTTCACACTTTCAATGCCCTGGGCCTGGGTTCAATCCCTGGTCGGGGAGCTAAGATCCCACAAACTAGTGTGGTGTGGGGGGTGGGGGGAAAAAGAAGAAATATAATTGACTTATGATAGGAAGTTCTTTATTTTCAGGTTGTTTAGGCTGAAACAGTAGGCAGTGCTTCATGGGTTTTATTCCAGAAGGTTGACTGAAGAGGAATTCTCTGAACTTGAACAAGGCACGTTAGTGTGGTATTACTTTGTTTAAATTCTCTCATGATTTTTACACCACAGATGTTCATAAATTACAAAACTTCTTTACAATTTCAAAACTTCCAAGGGAAATAGGAAGCATTTTGGTGGTTTGCTGGCAATATTGGCTTTGGTAAACCCTGGGCATAGGAACTGGCCAGGGATTCCAGAACTGATTTTCATTTTAAGAAATTTACACGTTTTAGATATTAACGTAAAGTAGCTCACATCCCCAGCATTCCCGAAACAACAATATTCTCCAAATGACAAAAATAAAGGTGACAGTTTAAAGTATAGGCCTGAAATTTCAAGTGTGAACTGACTTGCTCTCTACTTCCTAGAAATCTGTGGGTCAACTACACTTGGAACTAGAACGCATCTAGCAAAGACTAGTGACATGTTTGAGTGATGTGCCATCATTTTGACAGAACCTTGAGGTGTGATTTGCATACACAAACAAAAAAATTGTGAGGTTTTACCAAAAATTTTTATATTTGTGTGCTTTGAATTTAATAGAATAGTCAAATAGGTCTCAGTCTTGGGTGTGACTGGGCGACTTGTGGCCGTCCCCAAACCATCCTAAACCATAATTTGACCTTGTTTAGCTGATATGTTAGAATGTGACACGCTTAATTTTCACGTGTACATGTCTGTGTGTGATAACGTTTTGAGGCAACCCTTGGTGTTCTTGTTCGGGTCTCGGTGAGACTGGGTTTGCATTACACCTGTAACTTTTTCTTCCCAAATTCCAACTTTCCATATTTAGAGATTCCTCAAAGCGGGAGAAATATATACAAAAATAAATTGGATTCATTCATTCTATAAGAATTTAGAAACTGATTACTATCTCTTAATAAAGAGCTTTTTCTCATTATAAAAGTAGTACATATACAACGTAGGAATTTGGAAAGTAGAGATAGGCACACAGAAGTATATACACCCGACCCATAGTTCTACCATCCAGAGATTTCAACGTTCATATTTTGGTGATTTATTGATATTTGGTCGATATATTTCTAGTTTTGTCATCTATCTATCATCTATCTATCTATCTATCTATAAACTGTGATCGTGTTGTGCATACCATTTTGTAAACTACTTCTGTCTCATTTTCCTTGTAATTAAATATTCTACAACAATACTTTTTTATTGAAGTATAGTTGATTTACTATACTGTGTTAGTTTCAGGTGTACAGCCTACTAATTTGGTTATATATATATGCTTTTTTTCGATTCTTTTCCATTATAGGTTATTGTAGGATATTGAATGTTGTTCCCTTGCTATAGAATAAATCCTTGTTGTTTATCTATTTTATATATGGTACTGTGTATCTGTTAATCCTATACTCCCAGTTTATCCTTACCTCCACCCCCTCCCCTTTGGTAACTGCAACTTTGATTTCTATGTCCGTGAGTCTGTTTCTGTTTTGTAAATAAGTTCATTTGTACTATTTTTTTAGATTCCACATATACGTGATATCACATAATATTTGTCTTTCTCCTTCTGACTTACTTCACTTAGTATGATCATCTCTAGGTCCATCCATGTTGCTGCAAATGACATTATTCTATTCTTTTTTATGACTGAATAGTATTCCATTGTATATAGGTACCACATTTTCCTTATCCATTCATCTGTTGATGGACATTTAGGTTACTTCCATGTCTTGGCTGTTGTTCTACAACATGATTTTTAATGGCCTGAAAGTGTTTTGTTATTTGGACAGTTTTAAAACCCAGTTCTCAATGGTTGGACAGTCTCATAGCTATATCACATCATGTATATTCATGATTAGTTCTTTAGGACAAAAAGTGTAAGTGGAAGTTTTAGGGTCCAAGGCATGAATATTTTTAAGGTTCTTCCATGTTACAAATTACCTTATCTTTAAAAATGTCAATTTACATTTATTTCTACCAGTGGTACACAAACATTCCTGGGTCTTTGCACTGTTGACTTAGAAATATTTTTATAATGATTCCCAATGCATTCCCCTCGTTTGTTAGTAAAAAAACAGGCAGGTGTGCTTAACATCAGCCTTAAGATAAATGTCTTAGCACATTAGTAAAGGAAATTTTTTACTAGATTAAAGCAAGAGCGAATAAACAGTAAAAGTAATAGTACTGTATCTCTGACTCTGTGTATTTATTACAGCAGAACAGTTTCGTTTTAATTACTGGTGATAAATACTTCGTGGTCTACTAATAAATGTTGTGCAGTATATCTTGAAAAGTGTACTAAACTCTTTGTTGGGTGAGAGTTCACAACAGTTCTTGGTCTCTAAATGTTTGTTGAAAAGAAGGGTAAAACTGCCATTTTTTTCTGGTGAGAATTATTGGCAAGACTGATAAGGAAGTGAGACTTGGCAAGGTTTTGAAATAATTACAGCCATCAGGACAAAATTGGGAAAACACACCTGCACATTAATGTAGCACTAATATTAGGTCAGATCAGTGCTTAAAACAAAATTAAGCATTAAACACAATCCTTAAGAAATAAATGAAAAAGTTAAGAAAAAGTTGGTTTAGAAGTAAAACCATGTCAGTACATGGCTACATTTGAAAATGTATTGCTGCGGCTTCCCTGGTGGCGCAGTGGTTAAGAATCCACCTGTCAATGCAGGGGACACGGGTTCGAGCTCTGGTTCGGGAAAATCCCACATGCCGCGGAGCAACTAAGCCCGCGAGCCACAACTACTGAGCCTGTGCTCTAGAGCCTGAGGGCCACAACTACTGAGCCCACGTGCCACAACTACTGAAGGCTGCGTGCCTAGAGCCTGTGCTCCGCAACAAGAGAAGCCACTGCAATGAGAAGCCCATGCACTGCAATGAAGAGTAGCGCCCGCTCACCACAAATAGAGAAAGCCGCGCACAGCAACAAAGACCTAACGCAGCCAAAAAAAAAAAAAAAAAAAGAAAAAAAATTATTAAAAAAAAAAGAAAATGTATTGCTGAATAGATTAATCATGAACTTACATCTGGGAGGCTTTGACCTACTGTTCTCAGTAAAGTTGGCAAAATTGGGCCAAAATATTCAAGTCAGAAAACATTTAGGTTCTAATCTTCATTTGTGCCAGTTTTAGGGGTATTCTTGGGAATCAGGAAGAAATTCCTTTTTATTCACTTTTTGAAATTTTCTTATTCTTCTCTTTTTCCTAGCTCATTTAAAAGAAATCAAAATGGAAATAGCTTCCCCCACCCCCGATTTACAAAAAGAATACACACTCATTGTGAAGATAATTATACAACACAGAAAAGCATAAAGAAGAAAGGAAAAAAATCATTAAAAGTACCACTACCCAAAGATAACGGCTGCTAATATTTGGTGACCATCTTTCCATACGGCTGACTCTCTTCTCTCAAAAGACACAAAATTTTATACAAATGTGATTGTGCTACATACAGTGTTCAGTAACCTTCTTTTCTTTTTATAGAAATATATGTTGTGACCGTATTTTGAGGTCAATATGTATAGATCCACAGCATCATTTTTAATGACTACTTAATATTCTGTTGTAGAGATGTGCAGTA